>NW_022881603.1:45987722-46587722 GCF_003369915.1 Drosophila miranda
TTGACGTTAAAGTCTGGGCAGGCGAGTACCGGTGCGGTGGCGAGCAGTGCTTTCAGCTCGTCGAAGGCGTCTTGATGTTCTTGGCCCCATGTCCATGCTTTCCCTTTCTTCAGCAGCAGTGACATTGGTTGGACTACGGTGGCAAAGTTTGGGACAAATCTGCGGTACCACCCGGCCATGCCTACGCATTGTCGTAGCTCCTTCAGGTTGGTCGGGGGTTTCAGATCCTTTACGGCCGCGATTTTGTCGGGGTCCGTGTGGACCCACAGTGACACAGAGGAGATCCTGCATCTACGCCGTACCCACGGGGAAGAGGAGGCTTTCGACGAATACAAGCGTGGGAGTTCAGGGGTAAGCGAGTCCCTGGACGTGCATACGGGCTGCTGAGCGGTGCGATAGGTAGGGAACCCAGAAAGAATAAAGTGAAATGTAATATAACAGAAACATAGCACGACCACCAACAATCTATACACTGGACCCTGGAGGCCCGAGGCTTTATCTCCCCTGCCCTTCCTCCCGTCTCTTGCCCGAGCCTGTGTGATTCCATCCAGTAGTTCGTAGCCCGACCGGATCCTGAGGCCGCTGTCCGGCGATTGCCTAGGGGTTCCCGGTGATACCTGTCGGCGTTCCCTCCGCATGATCCCATCCCGTAGTTTGTGACCCCGCAGGGTCCCGAGGCCGCTATCCGACGATCGTCTAAGCGCCCCCGGTGACTCCTGTTGGTGTCTCGCCTGATCCCCGTAGTTCCCTGGGTCCCGAAGGGGCTGTCCGGCGATTGCCTAAACCCTCTCGGCGATACGCGTCGGTATTCTCGTACTCGTAGTAGTTCTTAGTTCGGCGGTGTCCCGTAAGTGCTATCCGGCGATTGCCTAGGCACTCTTGGCGATGCTTGCCGGTATCCCCGACCCTCGTAGTAATTCTTAGTTCGCCAGCGTCCCGTAAGTGCTATCCGGCGATTGCCTAGGCATTCTCGGCGATGCCTGTCGATATCCCCGACCCCCGTAGTAATTTTTGTTCGGCGGTGTCCCGTAAGTGCTATCAGGCGATTGCCTAGGCACTCTCGGCGATGCCTGTCGATATCCCTGACCCCCGTAGTAATTCTTAGTTCGACAGTGTCCCGCAAGTGCCGTCCGGCGATAGCCTAGGTACTCTCGGCGATACTTGTCGGTATTTCCGCATAGCAAAGTTCCCCTTTCCGCGTCGTAGTAATTCTTAGGCCGACAGGGTCCCGTAAGTACCGTCCGGCGATAGCCTAGGTACTCTCGGCGATACTTGTCGGTATTCCCGCATAGCAAAGTTCCCCTCTCCGCGTCGTAGTAATTCTTAGGCCGACAGGGTCCCGTGAGTACCGTCCGGCGATAGCCTAGGTACTCTCGGCGATACTTGCCGGTATTTCCGCATAGCAAAGTCCCCATTCCGCGTCGTAGTAATTCTTAGGCCGACAGGGTCCCGTAAGTACCGTCCGGCGATAGCCTAGGTACTCTCGGCGATACTTGTCGGTATTTCTGCATAGCAAAGTTCCCCTTTCCGCGTCGTAGTAATTCTTAGGCCGACAGGGTCTCGTAAGGACCGTCCGGCGATAGCCTAGGTACTCTCGGCGATACTTGTCGGTATTCCCGCATAGCAAAGTTCCCCTCTCCGCGTCGTAGTAATTCTTAGGCCGACAGGGTCCCGTGAGTACCGTCCGGCGATAGCCTAGGTACTCTCGGCGATACTTGCCGGTATTTCCGCATAGCAAAGTCCCCATTCCGCGTCGTAGTAATTCTTAGGCCGACAGGGTCCCGTAAGTACCGTCCGGCGATAGCCTAGGTACTCTCGGCGACACCTGTCGGTATTATCGCATAGTAAAGACCTCCGTACTGATTCTGAGTTCGGTGGGGCCCTGAAGGCGCTGTTCGGCGATAACCGGAGTGTTCTCGGTGAAACCAACTGCCCCGTCCCACGCTACGATCGCTCCCGTCCGCGGGACTGCGGCCCCGTCCCCCATCGTCGGTCCGAAATACGGAGTCCCGGCAAATTATAAATATTGCTGTAATTTCGACCCTGGAGAAGACTGAGATATGTACCCCAGCCCAGGATTGCTTCCTTACAGATGGCGCCCGAGCAGGGACTCCGGGATTCCGTTATGTTTTGGGGCGCTAAGTGGAACAGTCGATCAGAAGAACGAGTAGCAAGGGGAATCGGGACTGTACCATGCGCAAGCACGGCCAGTCGGAATCATTAGGACCAGAATAGCTGTATATCTCTGTAAAAAAACCGCACGTGAGGTCGCCCATTATTCACGTACAGCCGAGGCTGGCTTCCCTAACCTCCCAAGCAATAGCGTCAGCACGTGGCCGCTGCGCCCACATGAGGAGGAGAGCGCCGCGGCGAGGCGGCAGAGAAAGAGACCCGAGCCGAAGCTGGGCAGACATCGCTAGAGAGAGAGCGACACGTACGCGGCGAGCAGCGAGTCGTGAGCGGTAGAGGTCGGAATCCTCCCGAAGACCAACCAGCCCGGCTAAATTTTTTGTACTCAGGCCCTCAGCGAGAATAGTCAACGCCCGGTCTTCAGAGCAGTCATTCGATGCCCGGTCTTCAGCGCGATCATTCAATGCCCGGCCTACAAAACAATAGCCGATAGTCAACGCCCGGCCTCAGCGAGGATAGTCAACGCCCGACCCTCAGCGAGGATAGTCAACGCCCGGCCCTCAGCGAGAATAGTCAACGCCCGGTCTTCAGCGCGATCATTCAATGCCCGGCCTACAAAACAATAGCCGATAGTCAACGCCCGGCCCTCAGCGAGAAGAGTCAACGCCCGGCCCTCAGCGAGAATAGTCAATGCCCGGCCCTCAGCGCGAGCAGTCATTCAATGCCCGGTCTTTAACGTGATCAGTCCATGTGCGGCCCTCAAAACGATAGCAAATAGTCAACGCCCGGCCCTCAGCGAGAATAGTCAACGCCCGGCCCTCAGCGAGGATAGTCGATGCCCGACCCTCAGCGCGAGCAGTCAACGCCCGGTCTTCAGAGCAGTCAGTCAACGCCCGGTCTTCAGCGCGATCATTTAATGCCCGGCCTACAAAACAATAGCCGATAGTCAACGCCCGGCCTTCGAAGTGATCAGTCAGCGTTCAGCCATCAACACGGGACGAGATCCAACGCTTAAATCAACGAACCCAGCACGACCAGGACCACAAGGACAATCCCCAGGACGACGACAACAAGGACTATCGACCGGCCTAGCCAGGATCAACAGTCAGGACGATTCCAAGGACAACGATAGCAAGGACTATCGACCAGGACCCCAAGCAGCAAGGACGCCAAGGACGCCTCCACTGGACAACTGAAACCGTGCATACGCCATGCTTCCGTGACTAGCCCCAAGGACTCCGGTATTCAGTGCGTTACCTAAGAAAAGATTCTACCGGAGGGTCAATACGTGATACTACCATCGGAAACGCGAAAGACCTCGAAGTGCCCGTTCGACCACCGTGCTTCGACATGGGGGTACAGTGGATTTCGTATCGGCGCAAGGACGAATTGCAGGCCATCGCCGCCGAATTCGGCCTCGGGGAAACCGGGACAGTGGACGAACTGCGCAGCCGGATCTCGGCCTTTATCTCGCGCGGTGAGCATCCGACTGGGATCGAAAAACGGATCAAAGAGCTCGGACTGGTCTTCGACAGCGCGCCCAGTCCGAGAAGTCCGAGGAACACGTCCCCGTCGCTGGGACCGAGTCAGCGAGAGCGGAAGGAAGGGATCTGTGCGGAGCAGCCTCTATCTATCATAATTCCCGAGTTCCCGCGCGCAGCTCACGGCGACTCTGGCCGGCTTGAAACCACGACTGACCGGCGACATGGTGACAATCACCACCAGCACCGCTTCCCCGAGGAAGCCGGAACTTCGCGACCCGGAAGGGAAGAAATTTCCTTCGCCGCCCTGGCTGATAAACTGCGCAATTGGGGTCTGAAGTTCGACGGACACTCGGATGCGCTGGCTTTCATCGAACGGTTGGAAGAAAGGGTCGACTCATATGGCGGAAGCCCAGCACAACTGCCGCGAGCCATCTCCGAGCTACTAGCTGGCAAGGCAGAAGGATGGTTTAGGACGTTCCAGATGCAAGGCAAGCCATGGACCGAGTTCCGGAAGGAGTTCTTGGAGTTTTTCCTACCCCCGCGATACTTTCAGCGCTTGGAAGATACGCTCCGCGCCCGTCACCAACGACCCCGAGAAGCCTTTCAGGACTACTTGATCGACCTCCGACTCATGATGCAACGAGCTCAGTATACTCCAGACAGGGAGCTGGACAGGATCTACGAGAACCTTCGGCCGGAATACCAACTGTTCACCCGTAGACATTTGTTCGAGACGTTGCGAGAACTGACCCAATTGATCGTAGCGTACGAAACAACGCGGGACCGCGAACAAACCCACCCAAATAACGACCGCCCAAATACGAAAGCCAGAACGCCATCATACCAAGGACGGTGTGGTTGTCGTCGTCGGCTCCGTGTCCTAGATAGCGGTATATCTGCCCATTTTCGTGCGTGTAGTCCGGGTACTTCTGGGGTTCGTCTTGGACTTGTTGGATCCTTTGTTTAAGCCAGGTGCATGCTGTGTCGTCTTCCCCCTCGATGCGGGAGAGGGTTTCCAGTGGTCGTCTCGACAGTGCGTCCGCGACTACGTTCTGGTTGCCGGCTCGATAGTGCACGTCGGATTGGTATTGCTGTAGTTCGAGCGCCCATCTTACTACTCTACCGTAAGGGCTCTCGAGGGTATTTAGCCACTTTAGTGCGAGATGATCGGTTATGACATCGAATCGGTAGCCTTCGAGACAACATCGCAGTTTTCGGATTGCCCAGATGACGGCGAGGCATTCCTTGTCGGTGGCCGAGTAGTTTTCTTCTGCCTTGTTGAGGCGTTGACTGACGTATGCGATGACCCGCTCTTTCCCTTCGATCTCTTGGGTGAGGACCGCGCCCACTCCAAGGTTGCTCACGTCCGTCTGCAGGGAAAATTTGACGTTAAAGTCTGGGCAGGCGAGTACCGGTGCGGTGGCGAGCAGTGCTTTCAGCTCGTCGAAGGCGTCTTGATGTTCTTGGCCCCATGTCCATGCTTTCCCTTTCTTCAGCAGCAGTGACATTGGTTGGACTACGTTGGCAAAGTTTGGGACAAATCTGCGGTACCACCCGGCCATGCCTACGCATTGTCGTAGCTCCTTCAGGTTGGTCGGGGGTTTCAGATCCTTTACGGCCGCGATTTTGTCGGGGTCCGTGTGGATACCTTCTTCGCTGATCATGTGGCCCAGATGTTTTATCCGGCGTTGGAAGAAGGCACACTTGTCCGTGTTGACCCATAGGTTTGCCTTCGCAGTCGTGCGAAAACTTCTTTCACAATGTTCAGGTGTTCCGTGAAGCTTTTCCCGACGATGACGATGTCGTCGAGATATGCGAACGCGAACGGTTCCATGTCAGCGCCGATAACGACGTCGAGGGTCATTGGTAACTGCCAATACCCGCTTTTCAGGTCTAGGTTCGTGATGAAGTAGGCCTTTCGGAGTCGCTCTAGTAAGTAGTTGATCCTGGGTAGCGGGTACGCGTCCGGGATAGACCGCTCGTTTAGCTGCCGATAATTTACACACATGCGCCATCTTCCGTCCTTTTTGCGGACCAGGACGATTGGCGCGCTGTGGGGGCTCCGGGATGGTTCGATTAGGTCCTCAGCTATCAGTTGGTCGACCGGTTCATCGATGATCCGCCGCATGGCTGGGTTTTTCGGGTAGTACCGCTGTTTTATGGGTCGGTTGTCCCTCATGACGATGGTGTGTTCCGTTAGATCCGTCGTCCCTCGGATGCCTGCGAGTGTTGGCAGTTCCTCGTCTAGAAATTCCCGTATTTTCGGCGCGATGTCGGGAGGCCATGGGTCGGAGATTCGTTCCGAATTGTCCTGGGGTGGGTCGTCGATTCCTGGGTCGCAAGTGTGGTCGGGGTTCTCGAGGAGGATCGTTGTGTCGAATGCGCTTGGTGGTTCGATTTCGTGGGTGTATTCACTTATGCTGGCGACGACGGCGGGTGCCTCGATCATGAGTTGGGGGCTCGTGTGTGTTCTGGGGGGTGCTTGCGCGACGTTGTACTGAGCGTGATGTACGAACGTGCGGGTCTCGACGGCGATCGTAGCGTTTGACCAACGGTTAGTTTGGGCGATGAAGGTTACCGACATGGCTCCAGGCGTGGTGCGGGGCCGCATGCCGGCGCCGTACGAGGCGTTGCCCGGGAGGCGTTCCATGATGTCGGGGACGATCGATGGTGCGTCGGCTCCAGGGGCGTCGGGGTTCCGATGGGTGCCTCGTGTGGCAGTGATCGCCTTTCCCGGTTCCTGCCTGAGAGGACGCGGGAGTAGCGGGTCGGTCGGTGTCGTAGGGGTCGTTTTCGCGTCGAGAGCGGTGTCGACGCGATCGTGGGCCAGGGTGGCGGTCGGAGGTGCGTGGTGCCACCTTGTATTGTGGTTTCAATGGCGCACAGGAAAACCATCCCTATGATGGCCTGCTCTACCATGTTGGGTAGTACCAGGAGTGGCATCTGTACCTCTTGTTCGTCTAGTTTGACGCGCGCCAGCAAGATCTTAGTTATCTCGCGAGCTGAGCCGTCGGCTAGGCGTATCGGGACGCATGCGGCTCGCAGGTCGTTGTCGCGGCCGAGTTTGCGGGCGAGGTCGGCGTTGATGAAGCTTCGGGACGCCCCGGTGTCGACCGTGGCTTCCGCGCGCCGTCCTCCGATGATCACTCTCGCCATTATCCGGCCGTCGTGTACTTGTAGCGGGTTTCTTAGTTGGTTGTCTGAGGAAGCGTCGTGCCCGGCTGTTACCGTGTCAGCTGGGGACGCGAGTCGTTTCCCGACGGGTCCCGGCCTGGTGCGGCTTCCTTGCGGGTTCCGAGGTGTTCCAGTGAGGTTTTCGGAATTGGGCCCGATTCGTCCCGCTTTCGTTTTGCACTTGTTGTGCCGTTGGCCGCGTGTACCTGGGTGGTTGTCGAGGTGGGATGAGGGTCGCCGGTACGTTTCGTTCCTGGATGCTCTCGAACTCTGTGGCCAACATTGTTAATTGCGTCAGGTTTCTCAGTTCGTGCCTTCGCACGTACAGCTGGTACGCCGGGAGGGCGTTGTCATAGATCCGGCTAAGCTCCTTGGCGTCGTCGTACCCGACGTGGTGCATGAGTAACCGGAGCTCGATGACGAAATCCTTGAACGGTTCGCCCACCGCTTGTTTGCGGTCCCTGATCTGGTCTTCCAATTGCTCGAAGTACCGGGGAGGCAGGAAAAAGGCTAGGAATTCCTGGCGGAAATCGGTCCATGAGGCGCTCTGGAGTCGGCTGGTGCGGAACCAACGGTTGGCTCGGTGAGGAGCTCCGCCATGGCTCGCGGCACGCTCTTCCAGTAGTTCGACGAACGACAGTGGGTTGTCCTGCCCGTCGAACTGGATTCCCCACTTTTGGATCCGTTCTGACATCTGTGCGGCGTGACTGTAGTAATGACCGTCTGTGGGGCCATTTCCTCCTGCTGTTGGAAAGATTCTTTTCATGGGCGAAGGCCTTGGCTCCGGGGCGGGGACTTCGGTAGATCTTCGACGCATATCGATGACGGTGAGGTGCTGGCTTTGCCCTCCATGACTCCCGGAACTTGTAGGCTGAGTTTGGGGTCCGTCTTCCGCTTCTCCGTTAGTGCTGAGGTGTCGGGCTGGGGCGATCTGGCTCGTCCTGGAGATCTGGCGTACTGCCGCTCGAGCTCTGCCAACCTGACCCAGGCATCGTGTTCAAGGGGCCCGGCGACTAGTTCGGCGAAATTTCTCCGCAAATCTTCCACGTTACCCTCGAGGCTGAATACGAATTCCTCCGCGAAGGACTCCAGCTCCTCTCGGCGGCGTTTGTGTATCCAGCCGGTACTCACCCCTGGGTTGGCGACAAATTCTCCGGGGTAATACCGAGTAAAACACTGGGCTGTTCCTCTGTATGGGATTCCATCGCTCCGATTGTTACTCGAGTTGGCTGTTTTCGCTGTGCTTGCGGTTTTCCTCCACTAGGGCACTGTGTCGAGCTCCGCGGCAGACGCTTCGAATTTTTTCTCGGGGGTGACGGCACTGCTTGCGTTTCTCTGTTGCAGTGTCGCGCTTTCGTCTGCTCGTTGCGCAACTCTTGCCGTTTGTATTGTGCGAGGTCGTGGTTTTCTTTGGGTTGTTCTCTTATGTTCTTGCTCTAGTGGCCGTGGGGTTTTATTCCACAAACCCTCGCTGACGTTCCCTTGGGTCCCTGCTCGGGCGCCACTTGTGATGAACCTATTTCAGGCTGAGGTAAGCTCAGTCACGTCCAGGGGTCAATCCACAAAAAATTTGTAGAAATAGATGGAACCTTAAGGGCGGCGTCGGGGGGCGGCCTATCGTAGAGAGGTGGATCGTGGCTAGAATGGGCGTCGCTCGTCGTGTATACGAAACGGCTGCGTGGACTCGGGGTGGGTGGTGTCGGTGCCTCGGCTAATTGGAGTGAACTTACGCAATCGGGTGTTACTTTGATAATTCGACACCTTATTATAATTCTTAGCACTTTAGGTTAGGTTAGGTTAGGTTGAGGCGGCTGCCGGGCTCGCTCGGAACCCGTCACACTTAGGCCGGTTTCGGCCCGTTGTGATACCGCATAGGATCATTTCCTTCCTGCGTTGTGAGACTTCCTGTCAGCAATTATCCCATTCAGATACTCTCACAAAGTTCGCTATCCTCCTGGGACATAGTTTGGACATCTCTGAGATGTCGTGTAGAAAGGCTGAGCCCAGGTGCTGTAGCCTTCTTCTGCTGAGAGCTGGTCAGGAGCAGAACAGATGTTCCACTGTCTCCTCCTCTTCCACGTCTCTACAGCTGCGACAAAATTAGTTATGTGGGGCCCCCAGCCTGTTAGAGTGGGTGCCTATTGGCCAGTGTCCCGTGAGGGAACGTGTGACTACGCTGCATCTTTTCCTGCTTAACTTGAGGAGCTCGGAGGTGCGCTTCATGTCCATGGTCGGCCATGTTTGCCGAGTTGAGCGACATCGTGGCACTGTTTGCCACATATCGTTTTTTAGTCGCTTGTATTGCTCCCTTATAATGAGCTTTCAGGTGGCCATTGGCATACAGATATACTCCTTGTCTTGGAGAAGGGGGATTGTAGTGCCAGATCTGGCCAGCTCGTCCGCTTAACAGTTGCCCTCGATGTCACGGTGGCCCGGGACCCAAATCAGGCTAATAGCAAATTGCTGAGCCATCTCGTGCAGAGATTTGCGGCAGTCTGCCCATTTGATCGCAGCCTGGCTGTCGCTATAAATGTTTAGCTTGGTTGCCGTGACGGAAGCCGCTTGTAGGCAGTCTAGAGCCTCCCTGATTGCTATGACTTCCGCTTGAAAGACTCTGCAATGATCTGGGAGTCTGAAGGAATGCCTTATGTTTAGCTGTTCAGAGTAGATTCCCCCTCCGACTCTGTCGTCCAGCTTTGATCCATCTGTGAAAATGTTTATGGCCCCATCTGGGCCTGGGAGTTCCTCGAGCCATTCGTCTCTGTGAGGGATGATTGGAACTTGGTAGTCTGTTTTTGAGGGGACGGTACTGCTATTATTTAATATGGCTGAGTGACCTATGCACTGTGTGACCCATTGATCTGAGTCTCTTAGACGTATTGCTGCTGCTTCTGCCCGTTCCTTTCCTGCGAGGTCAAGGCTCTGTAGGCATAGGATGGCATTTAGCGCATCATTTGGGGTGGTGCGAAGAGCTCCGCTGATGCATAGGGCGGCAGTCCGCTGGACTTTGCAGGTTTCTTGGTGATCGCCCTTTTTGATAGGGCCGGCCACCACACCGTAACTCCGTAGAGTAGTATTGGTCTAACTATAGCTTGATATAGCCATTGGACTATGCTTGGGATCATACCCCATCTTAGCCCAATAGCTTTTTTGCATGTTTAGAGTGCAGTCATTGCCTTCTTCACTCTGTCTTTGACATTCAGGTTCCAGCTAAGCTTCTTGTCAATTACCAACCCTAAGTAGCTGGCACTGTCGCTAAAGGAGAGCCTGCATCCTTGTAGTATTGGAGGGTTGAGGGGCGGGACTTTGTATTTATTTGTAAATAGTACGAGTTCCGTTTTTGAGGGATTTATTCCCAGACCGCGCGATTCTGTCCAATCGGACAGTTGCGCTAGCTTTGTGGACATTAAGTCGCACAGTGTTTGGGGGTATTTCCCCGAGAAGATAATCGCAACGTCGTCCGCATAGGCCACGACTTTGCAGCCCCCCCCTTCTAGGTCACATAGAATCTTGTTGACTGCTATGTTCCACAGAAGAGGAGACAGGACACCACCTTGCGGGGTGCCTCTGTTAACATACCTTGACTGGGCGGGCGATCCCATCGATGATGTCACCGTCCTGCATATGAGCAATTGATCAATGAGCATCACCAAGTGACGGTCCACCCCCAGGTCAGTCAGGGCTTCTGTAATGGCGCCCGGTACAACGTTGTTGAAAGCTCCCTCAATATCGAGAAAGGCTATGAGTGAGTACTCTTTGTGATGCAGAGATTTCTCTACCGCTGAGATCACTTCATGAAGAGCCGTTTCCGTGGATTTTCCTTTCCGGTAGGCATGCTGTGAGCCTGACAGCAACTGAGGGTGTATAGTTGTCCTCAGTTGCAGCCCGACGAGTCTCTCAAAGGTTTTGAGGAGGAAGGACGATAGGCTGATTGGTCTAAAGTCTTTTGCAGCTGAGTGCGAGTCTTTCCCAGCTTTGGGAAGACTATCTTTGCCTTAAGCCATGTTCGCGGGATTGTACCCAGTACAATCTGGCACTACAATCCCCCTTCTCCAAGACAAGGAGTATATCTGTATGCCAATGGCCACCTGAAAGCTCATTATAAGGGAGCAATACAAGCGACTAAAAAACGATATGTGGCAAACAGTGCCACAGTACTTAGGATTGTACAGCCAGTATCTTCCTGAAGATACCTTGTAGCCAGTTGATGGCCGTATCCCCGGCCTTCTGAAGTTGGGCCGGGATTACCTGGTCTGGGCCTGGCGATTTGAACGGGTTGAAGCTGTTTATTGCCCAGCTTATGTTACGTTTTGTGAGGATGTGATCCATCGAGGTTACCGGTCCCTCTCCTGGAAGATGTGCCGTCTCGATGGTTGTGCACCCTGGAAAATGTGTGTCTAGTAGAATGTGCAGGGACTCCTCACTGGAGTTAGTCCACGTGCCGTCATTCCTTTTAAGATACCCTACCGAGGGGTTAGTTTTTGAGAGAATCTTGCGAAGCCTTGCGGCCTCTGACGTTTCCTAAATTTCCGAGCAAAATTTTTGCCAAGAGGCCCTTTTTGCTTTCCTTGTTTCCTTTTTATATAGTGACAGACTGATTTTGTAGTCTGCCCAGTGGCTCTCCTCGTTCGCGCTTTTGGCCCTGTTGAAGAGGGTCCTGCAGCTTTTACGTAGGATGTCTATTTGTTTTGACCACCAGGGGGGTTTCGTTTTCCCCCTAGGTTTGCTAGAGGGGCATGCTGCAGCGAAGGCTTTGTTGCATGCTTCTGTGAACCTGTTCACTAGGCGATCTAGGTCGTCTTTTGTGTCAGGGCATGATGGTGCTTTGGAGGGGAGTAAGTCCTCCAGGGCTGAGCTATATTTTTCCCAGTTGGCTTTCCTGGGATTAATATAGTCCTTAGGTTTCGGACACTCGAGGGATAGTGTGGTCTCGATGTATCTGTGGTCAGAGAAAGAGTGGTCATCAAGGACTTGCCAACTCTTGACTATGTCTAATTGGAAGACACTAGGGTGATGTCAATAACCTCCTGTCGATTTTTAATTATAAAAGTAGGGTTGTTGCCCCGATTACAAATAAATAGATTTGAGTTAAGGATGAAGCTGAAAAGTGACTCACCCCTTACATTTGTGTTCGAGCTCCCCCATTGAGTGTGGTGAGCGTTGGCATCGCAACCTATTAATAGGTCTATGTCCGACCTCTCGCTGTCGCTGTCATGGGCAATGTAGGACGACATCAGCCTTAGATGTGTCCCTTTCAGCTCTAGGCTTGCCGCCGTGTTGTCGCTATCGCTATAATTATGGAGCAGAAAGATATTAAGGTTTCTGGCTTTCTGGCGAGAATGCAGGGGCGGGTTTTACCTTCATGTTGAGCTGCAATTATCTTGTACTCCTTCGACCCTAGTCCACAAACCTTGTCAGGGCTACGTCTGCTCCGCTCTCTTCGAGGCGGAGTATAAGAGCAGCGGATGCTGCCTTACAGCGGTGGAGATTGGAGATCTGAAGGAGCCTCAAGGACATCCTTAGTGTTCTCCACCACTGTAATGTCGGCATCCGGATCGTCCTCGACTTTCTCGTGGCAACACATCGCCTCGAAGTCGCATCTCAGCGTGCCATCGGTGGAGTAGCCCTCTGGGTCTATCTCTGTGTGATCGTCGGGTGCTTCGATCTCCGAGGCAGCGTCCTGCTCGACTGGCTTTGACTCATTGTTGAGGACGACCACCGCCTGGTTTGTGGGGCCCTGTGTCGTCTCAACTTTGACCACCTTCCAATCCGCTGTTGGGAGGTGGGGGACATTGCAACATTTTTAGGATGCGCTCCGGCTCCTTCATGGAGGCGGGCACCCAGACTCTCGCCCTTGGTCTACTGGGCACTTCGCTCCAGTCTACAGCGACGAGCTTCGCCCCTGGGTAGACTTCCCCGACTTGTGCTACCGCTGCTTTGTACAGCTGTACGGAGCGCTCGTCTTCACAGGCTACGATTTGTATGCAGCCCTGGTACCAGCCAATGTCTTTGCAGCGCTCGCAAGAGACTCCGGGGCTGACACCGAAGCGCTCCAGAGTGCTGCCTAACACATCATTCGCGCAGATTGCCAGAGAAAGGACGCTGATTGGCGTCCTGGACAAAGGCAGCGCGGACTCCCGGATACCTAGAAACCAGTGGAAGTGGGTGCTTCCTTCTTCGGTGCTTCCTTGCCAAAGATCGGCAGCACCTTCGAGGCCCACTCAACCTTCTTTATCCATTTGTTCGTCGGGCTGGACATCTGGCTTGCGTTCTGCCGACGGAGTATATTGCCAGCACTCCTTCTATCGGCATATGTAAAAGATTTGGCTTGGACACTAGTAGATGGTGACTCATCACCCGACACTTTACCAGCAGGCAGAGCAGCCGCAGGATTGCATAGCCACTCTGCCAAGGTATCGGTTTTGGGAGCCAATTCACCACCCACCCTGACACCGGGATGGGACCCCTTTGGGCTCTCCCTAGCATCTTCCGCCGCGCAGGTTTTCCCTGCTGATTTGCGGGTCGGGCCAGGCCTTTGGGCCGCTGCCTTCCCCTTTTTGGGATTGCTCCCTGTTGGCATTTGGGGAGTGCCAGACTCATTTTGTTTGTTTTTAAATTCTTCCATTCTTTTCCCACGAGCTGCAGAGTCCGTCCGGGCAGAGATCCACGTTGCCCGGATAAGGCATACTTAGAACAGGGGGCTGCCAAGTCCCTGAGCTCTCCGTTAACGACTGGGCTAGTTTTATATACCGGGCCCCCAGCCAGGCTGAATCTCGGCACGGGTCGAATAACACTCTTAGTCCGGCCCGGTGTGAGCTGAATGTGGGGGGTTGGGATGTGGGTAGGTAGTTTGTAGGGATAGGGGAGTGTGTGAGCTACTTATACGAGGCGGCACCACAAGCGCATCGTCAGTGTTGCTACTTCGCGAACGCCCGCTGGCTGTCCGGGGCTGCTTATTTTCAGTACTCTCCCTAGGGAAGTCCGATTATTCGCAGCTGACCTACCTATATGACCTGTATATAGGTAGGTCGTTCGCTATCCGCAACCTGCGACCCGTCCGGTGGCCTCAGCTAGGCCCCCTTTGAGCCACCTCACGAGCTCATCAGACCATCATCAGCACTTTAAATGAACTTAGTTTAATTGGTCGCCGGTGTTTTCTTGTGGGTTCCGGGTACAACGTCTGTACTCCGAACCAGGTCTCTGCGCAAGCTCCCCTTGGTTCTCGTCGTCGTCTTTTTATAGGCCCGTATTGCTGGGTCTGCGGGTTTGAAAATTCACTTTTGCGTCGGGGTGCACTTTGACGTTCTTGGTGATCGTCGCAGATTTTTACGGCGTCATCTTTCCGCAGTCGATGAACCCGGAGGACCGCACTTGGCTGATGGCTTGGCCTGGAGTGGGGAAAGTCCGCGTGACCTGATGTCTTTGGTCAGCGTTATGTAGTTGGCGCGTGTTGATCGGTGGCTGCGTGTGGAGAGGGGGCGTTGGTGCTCATTATAAGTCGGGGGACGGATTGTTTCGAACCCTTGTAGGTTCGTTACAGCTGAAAGTCAGCTAGGTGTCGGCGTACGAAAGCAGGGACGGTACTGCTATTATTTAATATGGCTGAGTGACCTATGCACTGTGTCACCCATTGATCTGAGTCTCTTAGACGTATTGCTGCTTCTTCTGCCCGTTCCTTTCCTGCGAGGTCAAGGCTCTGTAGGCATAGGATGGCATTTAGCGCATCATTTGGGGTGGTGCGAAGAGCTCCGCTGATGCATAGGGCGGCAGTCCGCTGGACTTTGCCCAGTTGCTTGGTGATCGCCCTTTTTGATAGGGC
The DNA here is from genome assembly GCF_003369915.1 of Drosophila miranda. Lineage (NCBI taxonomy): Eukaryota > Metazoa > Arthropoda > Insecta > Diptera > Drosophilidae > Drosophila > Drosophila miranda. The sequence goes on from NW_022881603.1 coordinate 46,002,330, forward strand.
CGGCCACCACACCGTAACTCCGTAGAGTAGTATTGGTCTAACTATAGCTTGATATATCCATTGGACTATGCTTGGGATCATACCCCATCTTAGCCCAATAGCTTTTTTGCATGTTTAGAGTGCAGTCATTGCCTTCTTCACTCTGTCTTTGACATTCAGGTTCCAGCTAAGCTTCTTGTCAATTACCAACCCTAAGTAGCTGGCACTGTCGCTAAAGGAGAGCCTGCATCCTTGTAGTATTGGAGGGTTGAGGGGCGGGACCTTGTATTTATTTGTAAATAGTACGAGTTCCGTTTTTGAGGGATTTATTCCCAGACCGCGCGATTCTGTCCAATCGGACAGTTGCGCTAGCTTTGTGGACATTAAGTCGCACAGTGTTTGGGGGTATTTCCCCGAGAAGATAATCGCAACGTCGTCCGCATAGGCTACGACTTTGCAGCCCCCCCCTTCTAGGTCACATAGAATCTTGTTGACTGCTATGTTCCACAGAAGAGGAGACAGGACACCACCTTGCGGGGTGCCTCTGTTAACATACCTTGACTGGGCGGGCGATCCCATCGATGATGTCACCGTCCTGCATGTGAGCAATTGATCAATGAGCATCACCAAGTGACGGTCCACCCCCCAGGTCAGTCAGGGCTTCTGTAATGGCGCCCGGTACAACGTTGTTGAAAGCTCCCTCAATATCGAGAAAGGCTATGAGTGAGTACTCTTTGTGATGCAGAGATTTCTCTACCGCTGAGATCACTTCATGAAGAGCCGTTTCCGTGGATTTTCCTTTCCGGTAGGCATGCTGTGAGCCTGACAGCAACTGAGGGTGTATAGTTGTCCTCAGTTGCAGCCCGACGAGTCTCTAAAAGGTTTTGAGGAGGAAGGACGATAGGCTGATTGGTCTAAAGTCTTTTGCAGCTGAGTGCGAGTCTTTCCCAGCTTTGGGAAGACTATCTTTGCCTTAAGCCATGTTCGCGGGATTGTACCCACAGCCAGTATCTTCCTGAAGATACCTTGTAGCCAGTTGATGGCCGTATCCCCGGCCTTCTGAAGTTGGGCCGGATTACCTGGTCTGGGCCTGGCGATTTGAACGGGCTGAAGCTGTTTATTGCCCAGCTTATGTTACGTTTTGTGAGGATGTGATCCATCGAGGTTACCGGTCCCTCTCCTGGAAGATGTGCCGTCTCGATGGTTGTGCACCCTGGAAAATGTGTGTCTAGTAGAATGTGCAGGGACTCCTCACTGGAGTTAGTCCACGTGCCGTCATTCCTTTTAAGATACCCTACCGAGGGGTTAGTTTTTGAGAGAATCTTGCGAAGCCTTGCGGCCTCTGACGTTTCCTCAATTTCCGAGCAAAATTTTTGCCAAGAGGCCCTTTTTGCTTTCCTTGTTTCCTTTTTATATAGTGACAGACTGATTTTGTAGTCTCCCCAGTGGCTCTCTTCGTTCGCGCTTTTGGTCCTGTTGAAGAGGGTCCTGCAGCTTTTACGTAGGATGTCTATTTGTTTTGACCACCAGGGGGGTTTCGTTTTCCCCCTAGGTTTGCTAGAGGGGCATGCTGCCGCGAAGGCTTTGTTGCATGCTTCTGTGAACCTGTTCACTAGGCGATCTAGGTCGTCTTTTGTGTCAGGGCATGATGGTGCTTTGGAGGGGAGTAAGTCCTCCAGGGCTGAGCTATATTTTTCCCAGTTGGCTTTCCTGGGATTAATATAGTCCTTAGGTTTCGGAAACTCGAGGGATAGTGTGGTCTCGATGTATCTGTGGTCAGAGAAAGAGTGGTCATCAAGGACTTGCCAACTCTTGACTATGTCTAATTGGAAGACACTAGGGTGATGTCAATAACCTCCTGTCGATTTTTAATTATAAAAGTAGGGTTGTTGCCCCGATTACAAATAAATAGATTTGAGTTAAGGATGAAGCTGAAAAGTGACTCACCCCTTACATTTGTGTTCGAGCTCCCCCATTGAGTGTGGTGAGCGTTGGCATCGCAACCTATTAATAGGTCTATGTTCGACCTCTCGCTGTCGCTGTCATGGGCAATGTAGGACGACATCAGCCTTAGATGTGTCCCTTTCAGCTCTAGGCTTGCCGCCGTGTTGTCGCTATCGCTATAATTATGGAGCAGAAAGATATTAAGGTTTCTGGCTTTCTGGCGAGAATGCAGGGGCGGGTTTTACCTTCATGTTGAGCTGCAATTATCTTGTACTCCTTCGACCCTAGTCCACAAACCTTGTCTCCCACTATCCAAGGTTCCTGGATCAGGGCTACGTCTGCTCCGCTCTCTTCGAGGCGGAGTATAAGAGCAGCGGATGCTGCCTTACAGCGGTGGAGATTGGAGATCTGAAGGAGCCTCAAGGACATCCTTAGTGTTCTCCACCACTGTAATGTCGGCATCCGTATCGTCCTCGACTTTCTCGTGGCAACACATCGCCTCGAAGTCGCATCTCAGCGTGCCATCGGTGGAGTTACCCTCTGGGTCTATCTCTGTGTGATCGTCGGGTGCTTCGATCTCCGAGGCAGCGTCCTGCTCGACTGGCTTTGACTCTTTGTTGAGGACGACCACCGCCTGGTTTGTGGGGCCCTGTGTCGTCTCAACTTTGACCACCTTCCAATCCGCTGTTGGGAGGTGGGGGACATTGCAACATTTTTAGGATGCGCTCCGGCTCCTTCATGGAGGCGGGCACCCAGACTCTCGCCCTTGGTCTACTGGGCACTTCGCTACAGTCTACAGCGACGAGCATCGCCCCTGGGTAGACTTCCCCGACTTGTGCTACCGCTGCTTTGTACAGCTGTACGGAGCGCTCGTCTTCACAGGCTACGATTTGTATGCAGCCCTGGTACCAGCCAATGTCTTTGCAGACGGGGGGGCTGCTTTTCCAGCAGCTCGAAGCAGCGGTCGGCCAGTGCCGCTTCCACCCACTTCCACTGGTTTCTAGGTATCCGGGAGTCCGCGCTGCCTTTGTCCAGGACGCCAATCAGCGTCCTTTCTCTGGCAATCTGCGCGAATGATGTGTTAGGCAGCACACTGGAGCGCTTCGGTGTCGGCCCCGGAGTCTCTTGCGAGCGCTGCCTTTTTGGCTGAGGGGCTTCCTTCTTCGGTGCTTCCTTGCCAAAGATCGGCAGCACCTTCGAGGCCCACTCAACCTTCTTTATCCATTTGTTCGTCGGGCTGGACATCTGGCTTGCGTTCTGCCGGAGTATATTGCCAGCACTCCTTCTATCGGCATATGTAAAAGATTTGGCTTGGACACTAGTAGATGGTGACTCATCACCCGCCACTTTACCAGCAGGCAGAGCAGCCGCAGGATTGCATAGCCACTCTGCCAAGGTATCGGTTTTGGGAGCCAATTCACCACCCACCCCGACACCGGGATGGGACCCCTTTGGGCTCTCCCTAGCATCTTCCGCCGCGCAGGTTTTCCCTGCTGATTTGCGGGTCGGGCCAGGCCTTTGGGCCGCTGCCTTCCCCTTTTTGGGATTGCTCCCTGTTGGCATTTGGGGAGTGCCAGACTCATTTTGTTTGTTTTTAAATTCTTCCATTCTTTTCCCACGAGCTGCAGAGTCCGTCCGGGCAGAGATCCACGTTGCCCGGATAAGGCATACTTAGAACAGGGGGCTGCCAAGTCCCTGAGCTCTCCGTTAACGACTGGGCTAGTTTTATATACCGGGCCCCCAGCCAGGCTGAATCTCGGCACGGGTCGAATAACACTCTTAGTCCGGCCCGGTGTGAGCTGAATGTGGGGGGTTGGGATGTGGGTAGGTAGTTTGTAGGGATAGGGGAGTGTGTGAGCTACTTATACGAGGCGGCACCACAAGCGCATGGTCAGTGTTGCTACTTCGCGAACACCCGCTGGCCTAGGGAAGTCCGATTATTCGCAGCTGACCTACCTATATAGGTAGGTCGTTCGCTATCCGCAACCTGCGACCCGACCGGTGGCCTCAGCTAGGCCCCCTTTGAGCCACCTCACGAGCTCATCAGACCATCATCAGCACTTTAAATGAACTTAGTTTAATTGGTCGCCGGTGTTTTCTTGTGGGTTCCGGGTACAACGTCTGTACTCCGAACCAGGTCTCTGCGCAAGCTCCCCTTGGTTCTCGTCGTCGTCTTTTTATAGGCCCGTATTGCTGGGTCTGCGGGTTTGAAAATTCACTTTTGCGTCGGGGTGCACTTTGACGTTCTTGGTGATCGTCGCAGATTTTTACGGCGTCATCTTTCCGCAGTCGATGAACCCGGAGGACCGCACTTGGCTGATGGCTTGGCCTGGAGTGGGGAAAGTCCGCGTGACCTGATGTCTTTGGTCAGCGTTATGGAGTTGGCGCGTGTTGATCGGTGGCTGCGTGTGGAGAGAGGGCGTTGGTTGCGGGGTGTGGTGCTCATTATAAGTCGGGGGACGGATTGTTTCGAACCCTTGTAGGTTCGTTACAGCTGAAAGTCAGCTAGGTGTCGGCGTACGAAAGCATGGACTTGCAGCATATGGAGAACGGTGGTGGCCTTGGCGGCGGCGGAGGGGGCCTCAGCGAGATCAACTTTCAGCGTCTGGCGCAGATAATCGCCAACAGCATTCTTAAGGTCCAACAAAATGTATTAACTATGCAGCGCATGGTTAGTCAGCTGAACACACCACAGGATTCACCGGAGTTAAAGAAACAGCTGCACCAACTTATGACCTACACCAACCAACTGGTAAACGATACCAACAATCAAATCAATGAGGTGGACAAGTGTAAGGAGCTGCACCTGAAAATCCAGCGCGATCGGCTGGTGGACGAGCTTACAGCGGCACTGACCTCCTTCCAGGCCGTTCAACGGAAAACGGCGGAGTGCCTTGCGGCAGGCGAGAGAAGACAACTACAACATTGCCCGTCCGCCCGGCTCCTCGCGCACTGGCACTGGCAGCTCCAACAGCAGCGCCAGCCAGGATAACGGTTCCTTTTTCGAGGATAACTTCTTCAATCGAAAATCCAATCAACAACAGCAGCAGACACAAATTCAGGAGCAAGCCGACCTGCAGGCGCTGAAGGAGCAGGAGCAGGTCATCCGGGAGTTGGAGAACAATATTGTGGGTGTCAACGAGATCTATAAGAAACTGGGTGCCTTGGGCTACGAACAGGGCCTGACGGTGGACTCCATCGAGTCGCAGGTGGAGCAAACCAGCATTTTCGTCTCACAGGGTACGGAGAATCTCCGCAAGGCGAGTTCTTAAATGAACAAAGTTCCTAAGAAGAAGCTGATAATGGTGGGAATACTAAGCGCCGTTTTGCTGGCCATCATCTTGATACTCGTCTTTCAGTTGAAGAATTAGAGCGAATGAATGTTAATGCGAATTATTCCAAATCAAACCAGATAATTGTTGTGAAAATACAAGTGTTGCCGCAAGCAGTCCTCCTTAACCATCCCCACCCCGGCCCCCTTTTTCGGACCTTAGACGCATTTGTGGCTTACAAGTTTAAACCTTAAATCAAATTCCACTATTGGCGAGATCGGGAAACTCAAAAGACCAGCTGCATGGCACGTATTAAGAAGTATTCACACTGCGCTGCATGTGCGCATATATTTTATATTTTTATATTTTATATTTCTGTACTTTAATATTTACGCACCCTGTATATTGTGTGAGGGAGCAGGCCACGAAGGCTACATGACATTAATTTTATATATTATACGGCCCGAGGGGTCTCTAAGCCCCACGTAGCTTATTATCTTCCTTAAAGGGGGGGAAAGTCACGATCACGGCGGACGCCACTGCCTTTTCAGAACCAAAACCCAACAACAACGAGTCAGCAGCAGCCAAAACGAGAGAGGAATACACCGAGGACCGAAAACCAACGGCATCGACGCAGCAACGGCGTGAATACACCGAGAAAGCAGAAACCCAACGACAACGACGCAGCAGCAGCCAAAGAGGGAGAGGAATACACCGAGGACCGAAAACCAACCGCATCGACGCAGCAACGGCGTGAATACACCGAGAAAGCAGAAACCTGAAAACAACGACGCAGCAGCGGCCAAAGAGAGACGAGGAATACGCCGAGAACCAAACCCAACAACAACGACGCAGCAGCGGCCAAAGAGAGACGAGGAATACGCCGAGAACCAAACCCAACAAAAACGACGCAGCAGCGGCCAAAGAGAGACGAGGAAAACACCGGGATCCAGCGAGCCGCCGGCATCGACGCGGCAGCGGCAGAAAAGAAACGCCGAGAACAGCGAGCCGCCGGCATCGACGCAGCAACGGCAGAGGAGAATCGCTGAAAAGATAAGATAACAGCATAAACGCAGCAACGGCAGAAGAGGACCGCTGAGAACAGCAATCAAATCCAGTAACGCCGCGCCAGCAGCGGAAAAGAGAGGCGAAAGTCACCGGCGCAGCTACAGACGCCGAAAGAGAGGGGAAACGACGGCGCCGGCCCTCTGCCGCCGCGGCAGATGACGACGCTAGCCGCCCACGCTGACGCTAGATCGGAGAGCCAGCAGAACGCCGGCTCTGAGCTGGGAAATGGGAAGGAGAAAAAAAAAGTCGTTTGGAAGCAGTCGTAGGAGTCGGACGTGTTTGCGGATAAAATTCGAGTGGCGTACGAAAAGTAAGACACGTGGCGAACCAGATCCACGCCAACGCGATCAGTGACACAGAGGAGATCCTGCATCTACGCCGTACCCACGGGGAAGAGGAGGCTTTCAACGAATACAAGCGTGGGAGTTCAGGGGTAAGTGAGTCTCTGGACGTGCATACGGGCTGCTGAGCGGTGCGATAGGTAGGGAACCCAGAAAGAATAAAGTGAAATGTAATACAACAGAAACATAGCACGACCACCAACAATCTATACACTGGACCCTGGAGGCCCGAGGCTTCATCTCCCCTGCCCTTCCTCCCGTCTCTTGCCCGAGCCTGTGTGATCCCATCCAGTAGTTCGTAGCCCGACCGGATCTTGAGGCCGCTGTCCGGCGATTGCCTAGGCGTTCCCGGTGATACCTGTCGGCGTTCCCTCCGCATGATCCCATCCCGTAGTTTGTGACCCCGCAGGGTCCCGAGGCCGCTATCCGACGATCGTCTAAGCGCCCCCGGTGACTCCTGTTGGTGTCTCGCCTGATCCCCGTAATTCCCTGGGTCCCGAAGGGGCTATACGGCGATTGCCTAGGCACTCTCGGCGATGCTTGCCGGTATCCCCGACCCTCGTAGTAATTCTTAGTTCGACAGCGTCCCGTAAGTGCTATCCGGCGATTGCCTAGGCACTCTCGGCGATGCTTGCCGGTATCCCCGACCCTCGTAGTAATTCTTAGTTCGACAGCGTCCCGTAAGTGCTATCCGGCGATTGCCTAGGCATTCTCGGCGATGCCTGTCGATATCCCCGACCCCCGTAGTAATTCTTAGTTCGGCGGTGTCCCGTAAGTGCTATCAGCCGATTGCCTAGGCACTCTCGGCGATGCCTGTCGATATCCCTGACCCCCGTAGTAATTCTTAGTTCGACAGTGTCCCGCAAGTGCCGTCCGGCGATAGCCTAGGTACTCTCGGCGATACTTGTCGGTATTTCCGCATAGCAAAGTTCCCCTTTCCGCGTCGTAGTAATTCTTAGGCCGACAGGGTCCCGTCCGGCGATAGCCTAGGTACTCTCGGCGATACTTGTCGGTATTCCCGCATAGCAAAGTTCCCCTTTCCGCGTCGTAGTAATTCTTAGGCCGACAGGGTCCCGTAAGTACCGTCCGGCGATAGCCCAGGTACTCTCGGCGATACTTGTCGGTATTTCTGCATAGCAAAGTTCCCCTTTCCGCGTCGTAGTAATTCTTAGGCCGACAGGGTCCCGTAAGTACCGTCCGGCGATAGCCTAGGTACTCTCGGCGATACTTGTCGGTATTCCCGCATAGCAAAGTTACCCTCTCCGCGTCGTAGTAATTCTTAGGCCTACAGGGTCCCGTGAGTACCGTCCGGCGATAGCCTAGGTACTCTCGGCGATACTTGCCGGTATTTCCGCATAGCAAAGTCCCCATTACGCGTCGTAGTAATTCTTAGGCCGACAGGGTCCCGTAAGTACCGTCCGGCGATAGCCTAGGTACTCTCGGCGATACTTGTCGGTATTCCCGCATAGCGTAGTCCCGCTTTCCGCTTCGTAGTAACTCTCAGGCCGGCGGGGTCCCGTAAGTACTGTCCGGCGATAGCCTAGGTACTCTCGGCGACACCTGTCTGTATTATCGCATAGTAAAGACCTCCGTATTGATTCTGAGTTCGGTGGGGCCCTGAAGGCGCTATTCGGCGATAACCGGAGTGTTCTCGGTGAAACCAACTGCCCCGTCCCACGCTACGATCGCTCCCGTCCGCGGGACTGCGGCCCCGTCCCCCATCGTCGGTCCAAAATACGGAGTCCCGGCAAATTATAAATATTGCTGTAATTTCGACCCTGGAGTAGACTGAGATATGTACCCCAGCCCAGGATCGCTTCCTTACAGATGGCGCCCGAGCAGGGACTCCGGGATTCCGTTATGTTTTGGGGCGCTAAGTGGAACAGTCGATCAGAAGAACGAGTAGCAGGGGGAATCGGGACTGTACCATGCGCAAGCACGGCCAGTCGGAATCCTTAGGACAAGAATAGCTGTATATCTCTGTAAAAAAACCGCACGTGAGGTCGCCCATTATTCACGTACAGCCGAGGCTGGCTTCCCTAACCTGCCTAGCAATAGCGTCAGCACGTGGCCGCTGCGCCCACATGAGGAGGAGAGCGCCGCGGCGAGGCGGCAGAGAAAGAGAACCGAGCCGAAGCTGGGCAGACATCGCTAGAGAGAGAGCGACACGTACGCGGCGAGCAGCGATTCGTGAGCGGTAGAGGCCGGAATCCTCCCGAAGACCAACCAGCCCGGCTATATATTTCGTACTCAGGCCCTCAGCGAGAATAGTCAACGCCCAGTCTTCAGAGCAGTCATTCGATGCCCGGTTTTCAGCGCGATCATTCAATGCACGGCCTACAAAACAATAGCCGATAGTCAACGCCCGGCCCTCAGCGAGGATAGTCAACGCCCGGCCCTCAGCGAGGATAGTCAACGCCCGGCCCTCAGCGAGAATAGTCAACGCCCGGTCTTCAGCGCGATCATTCAATGCCCGGCCTACAAAACAATAGCCGATAGTCAACGCCCGGCCCTCAGCGAGAAGAGTCAACGCCCGGCCCTCAGCGAGAATAGTCAATGCCCGGCCCTCAGCGCGAGCAGTCATTCAATGCCCGGTCTTAAACGTGATCAGTCCATGTGCGGCCCTCAAAACGATAGCAAATAGTCAACGCCCGGCCCTCAGCGAGAATAGTCAACGCCCGGCCCTCAGCGAGGATAGTCGATGCCCGACCCTCAGCGCGAGCAGTCAACGCCCGGTCTTCAGAGCAGTCACTCAACGCCCGGTCTTCAGCGCGATCATTTAATGCCCGGCCTACAAAACAATAGCCGATAGTCAACGCCCGGCCTTCGAAGTGATCAGTCAGCGTTCAGCCATCAACACGGGACGAGATCCAACGCTTAAGTCAACGAACCCAGCACGACCAGGACCACAAGGACAATCCCCAGGACGACGACAGCAAGGACTATCGACCGGCCTAGCCAGGATCAACAGTCAGGACAATTCCAAGGACAACGATAGCAAGGACTATCGACCAGGACCCCAAGCAGCAAGGACGCCAAGGACGCATCCACTGGACAACCGTGTTAACCGTGCATACGCCGTGCTTCCGTGACTAGCCCCAAGGACTCCGGTATTCAGTGCGTTACCTAAGAAAAGATTCTACCGGAGGGTCAATACGTGATACTACCGTCGGAAACGCGAAAGACCTCGAAGTGCCCGTTCGACCACCGTGCTTCGACTTGGGGGTACAGTGGATTTCGCATCGGCGCAAGGACGAAATGCAGGCCATCGCCGCCGAATTCGGCCTCGGTGAAACCGGGACAGTGGACGAACTGCGCAGCCGGATCTCGGCCTTTATCTCGCGCGGTGAGCATCCGACTGGGATCGAAAAACGGATCAAAGAGCTCGGAATGGTCTTCGACAGCGCGCCCAGCCCGAGAAGCCCGAGGAAGACGTCCCCGTCGCCGGGACCGAGTCAGCGAGAGCAGAAGGAAGGGATCTGTGCGGAGCAGCCTCTATCTATCATAATTCCCGAGTTCCCGCGCGCAGCTCACGGCGACTCTGGCCGGCTTGAAACCACGACTGACCGGCGACATGGTGACAATCACCACCAGCACCGCTTCCCGAGGAAGCCGGAACTTCGCGACCCGGAAGGGAAGAAATTTCCTTCGCCGCCCTGGCCGATAAACTGCGCAATTGGGGTCTGAAGTTCGACGGACACTCGGATGCGCTGGCTTTCATCGAACGGTTGGAAGAAAGGGTCGACTCATATGGCGGAAGCCCAGCACAACTGCCGCGAGCCATCTCCGGGCTACTAGCTGGCAAGGCCGAAGGATGGTTTAGGACGTTCCAGATGCAAGGCAAGCCATGGACCGAGTTCCGGTCCCGCGATACTTTCAGCGCTTGGAAGATACGATCCGCTCCCGTCACCAACGACCCCGAGAAGCCTTTCAGGACTACTTGATCGACCTCCGACTCATTATGCAACGAGCTCAGTATACTCCAGACAGGGAGCTGGACAGGATCTACGAGAACCTTCGGCCGGAATACCAACTGTTCACCCGTAGACATGAGTTCGAGACGTTGCGAGAGCTGACCCAATTGATCGAAGCGTACGAAACAACGCGGAACCGCGAACAAACCCACCCAGCTAACGACCGCCCAAATACGAAAGCCAGAACGCCATCATACCAAGGACCCGGATTATCCACCCCACAGCATGCTCCTCCAGACGACACCGGGCCCTCCCGGAGTGCCGAGACGGCAAGCCGCGTAGTGACCCAGGATGGAGACCGGCCGGTGAACACACGCCGGGCCTGCCGTAATTGCGGGGAGGAAGGTCATTTCAGCAGTTCATGCAGGAATCGGCGAGTGCTATTCTGTTGGGAGTGTGGCCGCCGCGGCATCTGGACGATCGACTGCTGTAGGCTATCCGAGTCGGGAAACGGGCCGAGTCTCCGCTCGTCAGGGAACCGATCGGAGACATACCTCCAGGGCCCCCAGGAGTAACTCATCCCTTATGTTTGGAAGGAGGCAGGATCGCCGCGCTAGTAACCATCGAAGGAGTACCGCTCACAGCTACCCTCGACACGGGAACAACGCGGTCGTTCGTCAGTCATCGCATCGCTCATGAAGTAAGTACCGGAGGGAACGCACGGAATATAAGGACTACCGTCCGCCTGGCGGACGGTACAGCAAAGGAGGTGACGCAAGCAGTTTCGGTCAAGGTACGTCTGGATCAACAGGAAACGCGGGTGATTCTATTAGTCCTACCCATGGTAGTGGACGACATCATACTGGGGCTCGATTTCCTTTGCGGCGTCCAGGCCATAATACAATGCGGACAAGCGTACTTGCAGTTGACCCAGCGGGCGATACGGGAAACCAACCCTATCCCCCCATCATCCTCGAATCGGCCTCGCATGGTTACTTTTAGTGACGAAAGTCCCGCGACCGCATCCGCTGCCCCTACCCGCTCGACCAATCCAACAGCGACCCCCCGGACGAAGCCGACGCACCAGAATCCCAACCACGCCAGACCCAGCAATATACCAGTGACAACGCACCGGAGTCTCGAACACGCCAGACCCATCAACGTACCAGTGACAACGCACCAGAATCCCGACCACGCCAGACCCGGCAATGGACCCACGACAACGCATCAGGATCTCGAACACGCCAGACCCAGCAACGCCACCCGAACCCAACCCACGATTCGATACGACCGCGCCAGAACCATCAACGAAGATTCGACGGAGACGACTGCGACACCGCTGGACACACCCAGGGCCAGTCCGTCCGCCTCGAAGAACACCCAGAGCAACGAAGATTCGACGGAGACGACTGCGACACCGCTGGACACACCCAGGGCCAGTCCGTCCGCCTCGAAGAGCACCCAAAGCAACGAAGATTCGACGGAAACGACTGCGACACCGCTGGACACACCCAGGGCCAGTCCGTCCGCCTCGAAGAACACCCAGAGCAACGAAGATTCGACGGAGACGACTGCGACACCGCTAGACACACCCAGGGCCAGTCCGTCCGCCTCGAAGAACACCCAGAGCAACGAAGATTCGACGGAGACGACTGCAACACCGCTGGACACACCCAGGGCCAGTCCGTCCGCCTCGAAGAACACCCAGAGCAACGAAGATTCGACGGAAACGACTGCGACACCGCTGGACACACCCAGGGCCAGTCCGTCCGCCTCGAAGAGCACCCAAAGCAACGAAGATTCGACGGAAACGACTGCGACACCGCTGGACACACCCAGGGCCAGTCCTTCCGCCTCGAAGAACACCCAGAGCAACGAAGATTCGACGGAGACGACTGCGACACCGCTGGACACACCCAGGGCCAGTCCGTCCGCCTCGAAGAACACCCAGAGCAACGAAGATTCGACGGAGACGACTGCAACACAGCTGGACACACCCAGGGCCAGTCCGTCCGCCTCGAAGAACACCCAGAGCAACGAAGATTCGACGGAGACGACTGCGACACCGCTAGACACACCCAGGGCCAGTCCGTCCGCCTCGAAGAACACCCAGAGCAACGAGGATTCGACGGAGACGACTGCGACACCGCTGGACACACCCAGGGCCAGTCCGTCCGCCTCGAAGAGCACCCAAAGCAACGAAGATTCGACGGAGACGACTGCGACACCGCTGGACACACCCAGGGCCAGTCCGTCTGCATCGAAAACCACCCAGAGTATCCCTACCAAGACAACGGAGCTAAGCCACGACCACGCCAGAAGCAGCAGTAACATCAGGACAACGTTTCTAAGTTTCGACCACGCCAGACTTAGCAGCAATACAAGGACAACGCATCGAAGCCTTGACCACGCCAGACCCAGCAGCAATACAAGGACAACGCATCTAAGCCCCGACCGAGACGGGGCTCTACACCACGACCCGCTACGCCTGGAAGACCACGGCCCCGAAGGACATAGGCGGTTCAAGGTAGACCAACTCGCACCTCACCCCCCAACGAATTATCAACTCGCCCCGTTAGCCGATGCCGCGGCCGGTCGACAACGCAACCCCTTTCGAAGATCAGACTCGACTAACCCAGTTACCGTGAACCTCGACTACAGGTTCATCAAGGCAAACGAAGGAAAACTGCGAGTTTAGCCGACTTAAAGGCGTTCCACGGAGTGGACCACCCCGAGGAGAACCCAACGACGTTGGAGAGACCTGAATGACCTGCCGACTTCGCAAGGGCCACTTGCGGTAGCGCGCTACCGTCACGTCCTCGCCCTTAAGGGGCGCGACCCACGAAACCGTAAGCTACGTATACATCCCCTTATGGGATTAGATAAGTACTACACCCAATGTAAACATCTTCTTACTCGCACCGCTCAAGCAGGATAGGGGAGGGTATTAATACTTCTAGTTAAGACAGGCAGGTTCTAACCGACAGTCATTTTCTCCCTAGAATCGACTGAAAACATGAAGCGTCTAAGAGACGGAAGGCAAGCTCGGCCCCTAGGGGAAAATGGTGATACGACGGGACACCCTAGCGGAGACCAGCTGCCTGAAGTCCCGGCACCTGCCGACGAACCAACGACAAACCGGGCTCGCGGCTGGATCGTCGACCCCAATGGGCCATGCGCCTCCCGTCAAGCCCAGCTGAGGCGGGTGGGAGAGGCGACACTTCGAAAACAGGACAGGATGCCATGGGGGAGGATCGACCAACAAACCCAGGGCCCGGGGACCGACGCCGAAGAGGAAGTAGAGCCCGATGGCCGCTTCGCAACCGCAGGTGTCCGCTCGGCGCCCAATCACGACGTCGCCGCCCTGAATCGCCGTTGGTTTGGGAGTTATGGGGCTGCCATCGACGAAGACAACGCGACCACGGACACCGACGAGCACGAGACAATAATACGCGATGCTCAAAGCCTGGCGTCCACGCTGCAGGACGAAGGGAACAGACACCCACTGGCTCGCGGGAACGAATGGGACTCGCCCCTTTGGGCCGAGTGGAACCTGGCCAGTCTAGGTCGGGTAGCCACCCCTCTAGCAGTACACGACTAGGACGAATCCGGGGACGGTGCTGGACCACACTACTCCGACGTGTCCCACGCAAGCGATGCAGGGGAAGGAGTAGGACCCCAACGCGACGACGGAGGGTCCGATTCCAGGTCCCTCATGAGCCTGGGCTTCGCGCCCCAGGCGAACCAGCAGTGGGCACCAGCCAACCCATCGGTGTCAGATGACGTCCTGCCTCCCCTCGTGGCCGCCCACGCCGGACTACCCCCACAACGTCCCGATGAGGGAGTAGTTGATTTCGACTCCGAAGGGAGCCTCCCGCTGGAGTATGGCGAGATGGCCGACCTGCTGCAGATCCTCCGGCCCTACGGTAGCCGCGGTGCAGGACGACCCGGAATGGGCAGAGGCTCCCCCGAACGGCGGACCAACGCGCTAGGTCGACAGTTGCCCCGGGACCACATATCCAACATCACCGTATTCTTACGCGATCGCGCCTACCGACTGGGAGTCCGGCGACTGGAGGTCCATGACGGCACTTGCATCCGCATAAAGATTACCCGCAGCCGGGCCGTCACCGTCACTCTTCGGCACCCCCGAAGTATGGAGGGGGTGTGAGGGAGCGTACGCTCCACCCACATTTTTTCCGCCCATCAGTTCGCCGTCATTTTCCCATTGGATGGACCCGAGATTACGTTATTAGAATTAAGATTTTTGACTTTTCTTTATTGACTTTTCAGTTTTAGGTTAAGGGGGGGGGGGGGGGGGAGGGGGAAGGCCACGAAGGCTACATGACATTAATTTTATATATTATACGGCCCGAGGGGTCTCTAAGCCCCACGTAGCTTATTATCTTCTTTAAAGGGGGGGAAAGTCGCGATCACGGCGGACGCCACTGGCTTTTCAGAACCAAAACCCAACAACAACGAGTCAGCAGCAGCCAAAACGGGAGAGGAATACACCGAGGACCGAAAACCAACGGCATCGACGCAACAACGGCGTGAATACACCGAGAAAGCAGAAACCCAACGACAACGACGCAGCAGCAGCCAAAGAGAGACGAGGAATACGCCGAGAACCAAACACAACAACAACGACGCAGCAGCGGCCAAAGAGAGACGAGGAATACGCCGAGAACCAAACCCAACAAAAACGACGCAGCAGCGGCCAAAGAGAGATGAGGAAAACACCGGGATCCAGCGAGCCGCCGGCATCGACGCAGCAACGGCAGAGGAGAATCGCTGAAAAGATAAGATAACAGCATAAACGCAGCAACGGCAGAAGAGGACCGCTGAGAACAGCAATCAAATCCAGTAACGACGCGCCAGCAGCGGAAAAGAGAGGCGAAAGTCACCGGCGCAGCTACAGACGCCGAAAGAGAGGGGAAACGACGGCGCCGGCCCTCTGCCGCCGCGGAAGATGACGACGCTAGCCGCCCACGCTGACGCTAGATCGGAGAGCCAGCAGAACGCCGGCTCTGAGCTGGGAAATGGGAAGGAGAAAAAAAAAGTCGTTTGGAAGCAGTCGTAGGAGTCGGACGTGTTTGCGGATAAAATTCGAGTGGCGTACGAAAAGTAAGACACGTGGCGAACCAGATCCACGCCAACGCGATCAGTGACACAGAGGAGATCCTGCATCTACGCCGTACCCACGGGGAAGAGGAGGCTTTCGACGAATACAAGCGTGGGAGTTCAGGGGTAAGCGAGTCTCTGGACGTGCATACGGGCTGCTGAGCGGTGCGATAGGTAGGGAACCCAGAAAGAATAAAGTGAAATGTAATATAACAGAAACATAGCACGACCACCAACAATATATACACTAGGGAACCTGGAGGCCCGAGGCTTCATCTCCCCTGCCCTTCCTCCCGCCTCTTGCCCGAGCCTGTGTGATTCCATCCAGTAGTTCGTAGCCCGACCGGATCCTGAGGCCGCTGTCCGGCGATTGCCTAGGCGTTCCCGGTGATACCTGTCGGCGTTCCCTCCGCATGATCCCATCCCGTAGTTTGTGACCCCGCAGGGTCCCGAGGCCGCTATCCGACGATCGTCTAAGCGCCCCAGGTGACTCCTGTTGGTGTCTCGCCTGATCCCCGTAGTTCCCTGGGTCCCGAAGGGGCTGTCCGGCGATTGCCTAAACCCTCTCGGCGACACCTGCCCTGTATGATAAAGACTTTCGCAGTAATGTTTAGCCCGATAGTGTCCCGTGAGTGCTATCCGGCGATTGCCTAAGCGCTCTCGGCGATACGCGTCGGTATTCTCGTACTCGTAGTAATTCTTAGTTCGACAGCGTCCCGTAAGTGCTATCCGGCGATTGCCTAGGCATTATCGGCGACGCCTGTCGATATCCCCGACCCCCGTGGTAATTCTTAGTTCGGCGGTGTCCCGTAAGTGCTATCCTGTCGATATTCCTGACCCCCGTAGTAATTCTTAGTTCGACAGTGTCCCGCAAGTGCTATCCGGCGATTGCCTAGGCACTCTCGATAATGCTCGTCGATATCCCTGACCCTCGTAGTAATTCTTAGGCCGACAGGGTCCCGTAAGTACCGTCCGGCGATAGCCTAGGTACTCTCGGCGATACTTGCCGGTATTTCCGCATAGCAAAGTTCCCCTTTCCGCGTCGTAGTAATTGTTAGGCCGACAGGGTCCCGTAAGTACCGTCCGGCGATAGCCTAGGTACTCTCGGCGATACTTGTCGGTATTCCCGCATAGCAAAGTTCCCCTTTCCGCGTCGTAGTAATTCTTAGGCCGACAGGGTCCCGTAAGTACCGTCCGGCGATAGCCTAGGTACTCTTGGCGATACTTGTCGGTATTTCCGCATAGCAAAGTTCCCCTTTCCGCGTCGTAGTAATTCTTAGGCCGACAGGGTCCCGTAAGTACCGTCCGGCGATAGCCTAGGTACTCTCGGCGATACTTGTCGGTATTCCCGCATAGCAAAGTTCCCCTCTCCGCGTCGTAGTAATTCTTAGGCCGACAGGGTCCCGTGAGTACCGTCCGGCGATAGCCTAGGTACTCTCGGCGATACTTGCCGGTATTTCCGCATAGCAAAGTCCCCATTCCGCGTCGTAGTAATTCTTAGGCCGACAGGGTCCCGTAAGTACCGTCCGGCGATAGCCTAGGTACTCTCGGCGATACTTGTCGGTATTCCCGCATAGCGTAGTCCCGCTTTCCGCTTCGTAGTAACTCTCAGGCCGGCGGGGTCCTGTAAGTACTGTCCGGCGATAGCCTAGGTACTCTCGGCGACACCTGTCGGTATTATCGCATAGTAAAGACCTCCGTATTGATTCTGAGTTCGGTAGGGCCCTGAAGGCGCTGTTCGGCGATAACCGGAGTGTTCTCGGTGAAACCAACTGCCCCGTCCCACGCTACGATCGCTCCCGTCCGCGGGACTGCGGCCCCGTCCCCCATCGTCGGTCCGAAATACGGAGTCCCGGCAAATTATAAATATTGCTGTAATTTCGACCCTGGAGTAGACTGAGATATGTACCCCAGCCCAGGATCGCTTCCTTACAATTGATTCTAATTATGTGAGAGCATTGCATTGTATTTAGGCTTAAGATGAAGATGAAGGGCATATGGAGGAATACACACATGTACGAAAAAAATAAAATAGTACAGAGTAATCATGAATACCGAAAAAAAAACATCTACGTTGTGGCTCCACGTTGGGCGCCAAATATAAAAATATTTATTATGATCATTGTTGTAATGGACAACGATTGGTAGGACTAATATTTACCTCAGAGGTCGACCAGCACGCTATCATTCCGGCTACTGTCTCGTCGACAAAAGGGTGGTGTTCTTTTTCTTAATATATTCTGAGACCTACGATATTTTTTTATATAAAAAGAGCGTTCAAGAAAACTTCAAGACATGTACAAGGATATTCACAGAACCGGAGAGAAACAAAACTTTTGGCCATTAGACATCACTTACACATATACACACGCACGCGACACGAACGTATTAAAGGTTGTCCTCAGCTGGAATGGAGGACCACGCCCACCCTTCCTTGGTCATAATCTGCCATCTTCTTCTACTCTTTATGATCCCTTTTCTTCAGGGCTCGCTTCTACAGGGGCTGAGTATCGGAGATCAAGATCAAAGTTTAAGGAGACGTTATAAATGTATTCAATAATAGCTAACATTTAAATACGTTACTAACACCTTAACTCTACCCTCTTTACATGTTATCAATTTCCTTTAACTTAAATTACTTATATTCTAACAATGCTGCACTTAAACTTCGTTTTATTTTTCTTCTTCGAAATTCGAAGCTTGGCTTTGCTGCGTCAACAGCTGAGCTCCTATCTCCAACTTGAGCGCTCGATTTTTTTGTACTTACATACATATGTATACTGACACTTGCACTCACACTTGCCCTAAGACAGCAAAACGAAATCCCCTTTACCCCTTACAGTTGAATTAATAGGTAGTTTTTTTTTAGCTTATTCTAATTTCATTCTTTTACTCTTCTACTCTACTTCCTTTTCCTATTTTTTTTCTCTTTTCCCATCCACTCGTACACTCTCCCCTTCTTCGTGCGACAGAAAATTCGAGCTGATCCCGCTACATTTCCGCTATTTCGCTCTGGCTTTTCGGTTCGCCACCTTGATACAACGTTAAGATTTAAACACTGTAGTTCTATGACACTATGGCACTGAGCCCCTCTGAGCCTTATGGGATAGCACCGATGGACGAATGGTGCTTCCGTTTACCAAACAAAAGTTTGATCAAATTTGGTTTTCTTTTGATTCTGATTCCCAACGGCAACTGTCTCTCTCTTCGGTTTGGCAGGCCAGCCTTGGTCGAATTATTATCGTCTCTGCTTCGCTCTAGGTTCCCCTCTGCTTTGAATTCCCCTTGCCCGGTGAATTTATGTTGAAGCGGGGCTCTTTTTGCCTTGAGATTGAACTCTGGTTCGGTGCCAAACCTAAGGGGTAGCAAAAGTTCCTACTTCTTAAATACATGTACTGCTGCGCCGCCAGCAGAATTTTCTCCTGCTCCCCTCCACTTACCCGCGGATCTGGCACCAATTGAGGAGTCTATGTTGACTGCTTTTTTATACCCGATACTCAAAAAGAGTATTGGGGTATATTAGATTTGTGGTAAAAGTGGATGTGTGTAACGTCCAGAAGGAATCGTTTCCGACACCATAAAGTATATATATTCTTGATCAGCATCAATAGCCGAGTCGATTGAGCCATGTCTGTCTGTCCGTCCGTCCGTCTGTCCGTCCGTCCGTCTGTCCGTCTGTCCGTCCCCTTCAGCGCCTAGTGCTCAAAGACTATAGGAGCTAGAGCAACGATGTTTTGGATCCAGACTTCTGTGATATGTCACTGCTACAAAAATATTTAAAAACTTCGCCCCGCCCACTTCCGCCCCCACAAAAGGCGAAAATCTGTGGCATCCACAATTTCGACGATACGAGAAAACTAAAAACGCAGAATCGTAGAAGATGACTATATCTTCTAGAATGCAAAATCTGAACCAGATCCTATAATTATTATAGCCAGAATCAAGAAAACAATTTCATTTTTCTTTCTCGCGCTGTCTCTCTCTAACACACAGGTTTCATGGTCGGTTTTGCCAATTGCAAAATATGAGTTCTAGGATCTCAGAACCTATAAGAGCCAGGGCAACCAATTTTGGTATCCACACTCCTGTGATATCGGACCTTGACCGTTTTGTGTCCAAATTTGGCCACACCCCCTTCCGGCCCCGCAAAGGACGAAAATCTGGGGCATACACAAATCTCAGAGACTATTTACGCTAAAGTAACCAAATTTAGTATCCGCACTCCTGTTAGATCTCACTATAAAACGTATATCTCAAAATTTCGCCCCACCCCCTTCCGCCCACACAAAAGATGAAAATCTGTTGCATCCACAATATTGCAGATTCGAGGAAACTGAAAACGCAGAATCATAGATAACGACCTGCCCAATAGGGCGATCTAAGAGGACCCCTGAACCTAGACCTATAATTGAACCAAAATCCTCATCCAAAATTCTTGATCTTGATGACACGCATTTTTATACCCGATACTCAAAATGAGTATTGGGGTATATTAGATTTGTGGTAAAAGTGGATGTGTGTAACGTCCAGAAGGAATCGTTTCCGACCCCATAAAGTATATATATTCATGATCAGCATCAATAGCCGAGTCGATTGAGCCATGTCTGTCTGTCCGTATGTCCGTCCGTCCGTCTGTCCGTCTGTCCGACTGTCCGTCCGTCCGTCTGTCTGTCCCCTTCAGCGCCTAGTTCTCAAAGACTATAAAAGCTAGAGCAACGTTGTTTTGGATCCAGACTTCTGTGATATGTCACTGCTACAAGAATATTTAAAAAGTTTGCCCCGCCGACTTCCGCCCCCACAAAAAGCGAAAATCTGTGGCATCCACAATTTCGACGGTACGAGAAAACTAAACACGCAGAATCGTAGAAGATGACTATATCCTCTAGAGTGCAAAATCTGAACCAGATCGTATAATTATTATAGCCAGAATCAAGAAAACAATTTCATTCTTTCTTGCTCTGTCTCTCTCTAACACACAGGTTTCATGGTCGGTTTTGCCAATTGCAAAATATGAGTTCAAGAATCTCAGAACCTATAAGAGCCAGAGCAACCAAATTTGGTATCCACACTCCTGTGATATCGGACCTTGACCGTTTTGTGTCAAAATTTCGCCACACCCCCTTCCGCCCGCGTAAAGGACGAAAATCTGGGGCATCCACAAATCTCAGAGACTATTAAGGCTAGAGTAACCAAATTTGGTATTCACACTTCTGTTAGATCTCAATATAAAACGTATATCTCAAAATTTCGGTTGAAGGTTGAAGAGTTTCCAAAAATCCATCCCCAAGTAAAAGTCCTGACTTAGAGAGGGAATGATAAATAGCTCTATCTCCTCGGATTCTCCCTTAAATTCCATGTTAGTCCTTAATTTGCCTACGATCTGCTGCCTTTTTCTATCTGCTGTACTTGCGCTCGACATTATCTTCTTGAAAGGTCCTCCGCTACATATCAATTCCTTTGCTAGTTGCCCTCCCACACAACTCATCCTCGCTCCCGTGTATAACAGACCCTCTCCAGATTCTTCAAATACTCTAATTTTGCGTACGGGCGTTGGTCCCCATTTTTCTTCCCAAAATGCTTTAAGACGCCTCGTGCTCCTCGAAACACTTCTTAATTTATGCGACTTACTAGGTAAAAATAATGTTCTAAAACTATCTATCTGATTGAGATGCCAAGCTTTTTTAGCACCTATTAATTTCCAAAATAAAAAGAGAACTTGAAGCCGATAGCTTGCTAGGGCCAGATAGGTAAGAGGTATGCAACCGATGCGCAGAGGGATCAGCATGGAAATAAACTTAAAGACGAAGGCGGCAGATCAAAAGTGATTGCCGAAGTGGCGGCGGCACAGCAAGGTAATTGCCGAAGTGGCGGCGGCAGAGAGCCCCTTTAGCGGGAGAGCGCAGCAGGTCTGCAGAACGTCAACGCTTGCAAAACATAGGCGGCTCACTCTGCTCATACAATAACAATTACAATGCTTAAATTTACTTCCTAATTCATTCTTCGACGGCTGGCCCGAACATACTCCCGCCGTTGGGAGGTATTCTCTCAATAGATTCCTTAAAGGGCAGCAAACATAGCCGAGTGACGGCCCCCCTCATGTTTCCTGAGGATGTCTTCAAGTCAGCGACGCGTCACACTCCGTCCTTGCCCATAACGACATCGACCACTCTAGCCAGTGGCCAACGCATTGGAGGAAGATTTTCGTCTTTCACCAGGACGAGATCGTTTTTACAGATGTTTTGCGCGGCGGTACGCCACATCGCGCGCTCTTGCAAAAGAGTGAGATACTCATCGCGCCAACGCCTCCAAAATATTTGTTGTAATTGGGTGACCCGCTGCCAGCCATCCAGACGATTGTAGTTCAGCTTCGTTAGGTCAGGCTCGAGGATTTGCTCATGGGGGCCGCCTAGAAGCAGATGAGCAGGAGTCAAAACGTCTATATCATCAGAATTTTCTGAAAGCGAGAGCAAAGGGCGAGAGTTAACAATTGCCGATCTGACAGATCAGAGTGCGCAGCTCGTCGAAGCTAAGCACAGATGGTACAACTGAGCGGTACAGGTGATATTTTGCGGTCTTCACCGCCGCTTACCACAACCAGCCAAAATGCGGAGAGCGTAGTGGGATAAAACGACAGTCGATCGAGTCAGCCAAGCAGGATTCATGGACCTCCTTCGAATGCGGTTCGCTCAGACAAAGCTTCTTTAGCTCCAGAAGCTCGTTCTTGGCCCCAACGAAGTTTGTCGCATTGTCCGACCAAATTTGACTTGGCCTTCCTCGAGTGGAAGTAAAACGCTTTAGTCGCCTAGAAACGATGCGGTGGTCAAATCCTTTACGAGCTCCATGTGTATAGCCTTAGAAGTGAAACAGATGAATACGCTAATGTAGCACTTGATCGGAGGCCTCGTGCGGATTTCTGATCGGTAGAAAAAAGGTCCACAATAATCTACTCCAGTGACTTCAAAAGCTCGAGATCCTTCCAAACGTTCCTCAGGTAAGTCTCCCATGATGTGTTTAACCATGCGCGGCCTAGTCCTGAAGCATCTCACACACTTGCTGGCGACCCTTGACACTGATTTAATGAATCCAATGGGCCCATATTCCAGCCGAATTTTGGATAGCAAGGCGCGAGGTTCGGCATGGAGGTTTCGTGATAATATCTTATCAGCGCAAAGGTAATGGAATGTCCCTTTGGTAGAATGAGCGGGTGCTGAGCGTCAAATCCTAGCGATGAGTTGCCAAGACGACCTCCAACTCTAAGTAGTCCAGAATGATCGATGAACGGGTTGAGCGAACTAATAGAACTGGATTTCATGGCTTGACCATTGCGCCTATTCTCCTTTATGTCCATCCATAAATTTGCCAGCTGAATATGTCTAATTAGAAGAAGCGTTCCTTGCCGAATATCAGAAACGGTGAGTCCTGGATGCCTAAGACGATGTATAAATTTATGCATGTAGGCGAATGTGCGCTGCATGCGAAGGAATGAATTCGTAAATTTGCATCCGGACGTGAGATCGGCATGTGGAGACGTGATTAGCAATACTCTCTTGCGAAGGTCCAAAGTTGCTATGTCGTTAGCAGGTGATACAGGCCACTTATCCTTGGAGCCTAGGAAAAAGGATGGGCCGTGAAACCATAGCTCTGACTGGATAAAATGGCTGAGAAGCAAGCCGCTCGAGAGAATATCAGCAGGATTTAAAGATGTGGGAACATAGCGCCATTCCATGGCTGCCGTCAGCTCCTGAATTGATGCCACTCGATTTGCCACGAAAACTTGAAATTTGGCTGGCTCGTCCCTAATCCAAGATAATGCTATTGACGAATCCGACCAGCAATATAACCGACCTGTAAAGATTCCCATGTCCTTTACATTCTGCATGATTTTCGCAAGAAAATGGGCTCCACTTAATTCCAGCTTAGGAATCGATGGCGCGACTCGCGACTTTGAGCACAAAACGTGGTTCGAAGACTGGGCTTCCCTGGACACGAAATATACGCAAGCGCCATATTCTTCTAAGCTGGCATCACAGAATCCGTGAGCTCCTGTAGCCAAACTAGATTGCAGAACCTAGCGAGGAAATGAGATCCGAGAAATGCTTGCGAAACTATTTCCCAAGTCCATCCAAGTTGAATGCAACGCTGAGGGTAGGCTTTCATCCCAATCCAAATTTTCTCTCCAAAGCTGCTGAAGGAAGATTTTGCACCTGACAATGACTGGATTTATCAATGCAAGAGGGTCGTAGAACCGCGCAATCGTAGATAAACCGACCGCTTTGAGGGCTTTGAGCTTGTGTCCAGTGCGGACAAGGCAAAAAGCAGCTGATCCGAAGCAGGGTCCCACGCTATGTCGCTTCCATCATTAAACTTTAGGAACTTCTCTATGTCATCTTCAGGAGTTCCCTCAAGTACTTCCTGGTGACTGGAGCACCATTTCCTGAGTTTAAAACTACCACGGGACAGTGATGTTTGGTGCATCTTGTCCATGTCCTGTGCGACCGAATTACCGCGCGAAATAAGGTCATCCACGTAAAACTCCTGCCGCAGAGCAGCTGAGCCGAGAGTGTAGGACTCACCCTCGTCGATGGCCAGCTGGTGCATTGCACGGACCGCTAAAAATTATGCAGCCCTCGTCCCGTATGTGACGGTGTCTAATGTGAAGACTTGAACCTCGGACTCGATGGAATCTCGCGACAGGATGCACTGATACAAATTGTCGGGTGGAGACACTCGTACGCAGCGGTACATTTTACAAATGTCCCCAGTGAGAGCGACTGAATATGTTCGAAAGCGCATCAATATGTTAAACAATGCAGGCTGAATAACAGGGCCTGTCATCATCACATCATTTAGAGAATATCCAGCTGATGTAGCTGCGGATCCATCGAAAACAAGTTTTGTCGTCGTACTGTCCTTCTTTAGGACACAGTGATGAGGCAAGAAATATTTGCAGAGGCTACGGGAATCAGGGTTGACTTGGTGCATATGATGCAAATCAATGTACTCCCTCATAAAGGCGGAATTCCGCTCCTTGAGTGTAGGATTACGCTATAGTTTTCGCTCCAGACTGATGAACCGTCGATAAGCCCGAGCATAAGATTCTCCTAAACGATCAGTATTGTTATTTAGTGGCAGATGAACTGCATACTCCCCGGATGGCAACCGTGAAAGGTGGCTTACGAATAAGATTCACACTGGTCTTCTTCTTTGGTATTCAAACCAGCTTCTTCCATCTCAGCTATCGAATCTGGACAATTGAGCGTGGCCAAAAGCGCCGAGCTTGATACCTTCTATCCACCGCCAGATCCGATCCACCCAAGCCAGGTCTTCTGCAGAAGAGGCAGGCCATCGGTGAGTTTGATTTGCCCTACGCAGAAGAGATCATAAAAAACGCTCGCACCAATGAGATCAACCCGTTGAGGATTGAAAAATGCAGGATCAGCGAGCTGAATGTTAGATGGAATACTCCAATCGGATACATTTACTGTCAAACTTGGTTGAGAATCGGTAATCGTGGGGGTGATGAGAGCAGTAAGCGTAGTTGTGTAAGCAGAGGTGCGAGAATGCATACAAATGCTTATGGTAGATCCCTCAGTAGAAACGCTGGTGTCGCCCAGCCCAGACTCAAGTGCAGACGATTGAGTTCTCCTAAGCTGAAGCTGGTGGGCGAATCTGGATGTGACGAGATGCAGCTGCGATCCTGAATCTAAGATGGCACGACAAGGAACTAAAACGCCAGACCGATTCTTCACGTGAACCACGGCTGTACCCAGAAGCACGACATCAGAGTGAAGACCTTGGGCAGCAAGGGAGGTAGACGAATGTTGAGGCGATCTGCTAGCAGAATTTTGAGCAACGGAGAGAGTTTCTGGTTAAACGGCCAGATCGGGAGGAGTAATACCTGGGCAACTTTGTGTTGTGGGCAGCATAGTATCGATGTGCAGCAAACTATGATGCCTACCGCCGCATACTCGACATTTTCCACTATTGCATGCGCGGGGAAGCTAGTTTTTTGCTACAGAAGATGTAGCAGACGGAGTTGCAGATGGAGCAGATGGAGTTTGAAGAATACCTACTCGATGATGCGGGCTGGTGGGACGATTTGTAAAGAGGTGACAAATCGTATGCACCGGCCAGAAAGAGGGGTCGAGCAAACTATGCTTATCAGGGACGAGAATTTTAAAAGAGGAGATGTTTGAAGTTAAATTTGGTAACTACGAGACCCGCAGAACTATCTATGTTGAGTTTAGGCAATATAAAGTTTCGGACCATGACCTCCGTAGCCGATGGCATGAGTCGATAGACGAAAATAGGTTTTGAAGGAGCAACCGCAGTAAGAACAGATATAGGGATCACAGAGTTATTTGTTGAGACGGGAGTAGTGGACGTAGAGGTGTTAGTTGGGAAAGCAGTAGTTATGGGAGTTGAGGTTGAGGGAGCCTCAACATCCCTCCGGACGGCAGCTTTAGTGGCTTCAAGTAGGACCACGGAAGCGCTTGCGACGGCTTCCTCGATTACATTCGGGCCGACGTCCTGGTCAGACACGGGCGCGGGAGGGGCGGCAGGTGCGACTGCAGGAGAGACTGCAGATGAGGCGGTGCAATTTAACCGTCAGAATTTATTTGTGACGGTGATCGAGATTGAGGTGCAGGTGATCCCGGGACTAGAAGAGAAACGACCGGATTAGAAATTGGCAAATAATTGGTAACCTTCTTTTGCTTTGGCGACTCAGTCAAAATTTTTAGATTTTTGAAATGAGACTCCATCGCAAGAAACTTATCCTGTAGCATTTTGAATCCGGAGTTGAGCGCAGCAAATTCAGTATGAGTCTGTCTCATAAAAACCCGCATGTCGTTCTCAATAGCTCTGCAGTCCCAAAAGGTCCAGTTGAGACCGCAGCGAGTCTTTATGAGGTCGACTACGCGTCCTCCAATTTGCCCAAAGTCGGCGCAAACAGTGTGTGCCAAATTATCACACAACCAGCAGAAGGTGAATGTTTGCCGTGTGGCAGCTGAGCGGCAGCGCTTAGCACAACTAATAATGATCAAGTAGCACAAACAATTACGCAGAACAACACAGCAACAACTACGAACAAACGGCCGTCGCAAAATCACAAACACAAAACGAACACGAAAAACACAAAGCGTCCGACGCGGAGAGGGAGGCGGCAAACGCAATACGACTGTGTTAGTATTTATGCAGAGAAGATTAAAATGTAGATGAGAAGAGAGAGCGGCTCAGATAGAGTGCATCGACAATACATATGTCAACAACAATGTAGCTGCCGGTGACTAAGAATGACGGGGTAAGAAAGAAAGCACAAATTGGATTAAAAATTTGGGAATAACTACACGAAAACACGAGTACTGGCTATGCACATGTAGCAAACGGAATGCTCGATTAATTACAAATACAATAAACGTTTTATAATGTAATTACTCTCCTTAAATCACGGAAAAAAATAATTATTAGGCGGAGCGAAGTAAAGACGCGACCATCAGCAACGATAGATATCGACAGGTAAAAAAAAATAAACAAGAGCTTGTTACATTTAGCTTGTTTCCCAGAGGGCAACGCCGGCTAGCTTTCGAACCCCAGGGCTGGGTGGGGCCCCTTGCCCGCCAAATGTAGACAAAGATGGAGACTTACTACTTCTCAGGACATCGAACCTAACAACAATCCAAACACAAAGAAAACAATAAACAGACGGCTGTCAAGTGGGTGAAGTGGGTGTTATCACTTCGCGCGCCCGCCCTACCTGTGACCAAATCTGCTGAAAATATCTGCTGAAATTTTGTTCAACCGCCAGGGGTTCCCTCACCCATAAGTAATAGAGCACGTGTAGATGACTGAATCCACCTTTTCTTGAGTTAATTTAACTCAGGCCTCTACGGAGACCGACCTACCAAGAGCTCTTGTTAAGGGTCCCCGGGACATAAACAATAGACAATGATTAGATTTCCACATATCACCCGACCAAACACGGTGGACTGACGGTACCCCCGCGTTACCCACTGGTTATGAATTAGTGGACTGTATAATCTTTTAATATATTGAGCTTATTTATTTACATATATTGAGTATTTAAGATTGGCGGTTATGTTACACATGTATATCAATAGCAGGGGTTGTCTATGATGCGGCGGTATAAACTATGAGAACTTTACAGCTATGTCTTGGACACAAGCAATAACAACACAGCTATGCGCGTGAAAATAGTTGCTTAAGCGGTGCAATACAATCATGAGCGTATGAATAGGGCAGTTGTAATATACATGAACATTGAACTACAAAACTACGAGGCTCATTTCTCAACAACCACTAAGGGCTAATCTTCTGCAACTGAAACAGCTGATTGCAGATTTCGGTTCGTGAATGTTTAATGTATGTGTTATTTTTTTTTTCCGCTCCCGCGGGACTGCCTCTAGGCATTACTTTGCGGTGCGGGCTGTGGGGTCATCTTTCTGGCTTAGTTTGTCCGGCTTCGCTCCAGCCTGCGCAGCTCCTTGATCACGCTTGCTGCCATGTCGGCGACCGCGTTCCATGATTGCTCATCGGCTAGCATCTGGTCGGTGAGGGTGTCCACATTCACTTCTGCAAGCGTCTCCCCTAGCCTCGTTCGTTCTTGCGAGAAGCGGGGGCATACAAAGAAGACGTGCTCTGCATCCTCGCCGACTCCAGGCCCGCAGCAGCTGCAATACGGGTCGTCAGCATGCCTAAATCGATGCAGGTACTGCTTGAAGCGGCCATGCCCCGTCAGCAGTTGGCCCAAATAATGGTCCATTTGGCCGTGCCTTCTTCGCAGCCGTGGGCTAAGCTTGGGAAGGAGACGTCTGGTCCACCTCCCTTTTGCCGCTTGGTCCCAGCGCCGTTTGCCACTGGGCTATGGTGCGCTCTCGCCGCTCGCTGGCTACCTCCACTCCGCTCTGCCGCTCAGCTGCCAGGAGATCCAGCGGGACCATGCCTGCCACAACAAGTGCGGCGTCTTCAGACACCGTCCGGAAGCAGCATGTAACTCTCAGGGCACAGCGTCGGTATGCGCTTCTGCAGTCTCTGCTGTATGTGGAAACCATCATTGCTGGTGCCCACACTGCTGATCCATATAAGATTATAGAGGTGACCACCCCAGCGATGATCTGCCTGCTGCGCTGCCGTGGTCCCCCTGTATGATGGCCACATCATCCTGCTTATGGCCGCCGTTGCTGCAGTCGCTTTTGCGCTGGCGTATTCCAGGTGGGCCTTGAATGTCAGCCAATGATCCATCATTACCCCTAGATATTTTAGCGCAGGCTTGGTCCTGATGATCGTGCTACCGACTCTCACGCATGCCTGTTCGACCTTTTTCTGCTGCTCATTAGCACAGCCTCCGTCTTCTTCTCCGCCAATGCTAGCCCGTTGGCTGCGAGCCAGGCCACTATCATCCCGACTGCTACGTTGGCTTTCTCCTCTGCGTCTCTTACGTGTTTCGACACTGTCACCAGTGCTATGTCGTCGGCGAAGCCCACCACGGTGCACCCTTCCGGTAATGTAAGCCGCAGGATGTCGTCATACATCACGTTCCACAGTATAGGCCCTAGGACCGAGCCCTGTGGGACGCCTCCGGTGATTTGGTGATGTTCTGCTCCTTCTTCCGTGTCGTAGATCAGGACGCGGTCCGTAAAATAGCTTCGCAGAGTCCGTGTGATTTGTTCGGATCTACCCCTCCTGGTCAGGGCCTCTAGGATGCTCTTCCAGCTGGCAGAGTTGAAGGCGTTTCGTACGTCTAGTGTACATACTAGGCAGTACTTTTTTCCGCCTCCAGCCAATCGCGTTCCTGCCATGGCTCCCTGGCAAGGTTTGTCACCGTCTCGATGGCGTCGGTGGTGCTCCTCTGCGTGCGTAATCCGAATTGGAGATCGGAAAGTCCGCGACGCTCAGCCAGTTCCGCCTCCAGTCGGTTACATACCTTCCTCTCGAAAATCTTGGCCATGGTATCCAGCATGCACAGCGGCCGGTATGACGATGGGTCGCTAACCTCTTTGCCTGGCTTGGGTATCAGAACAAGCCTTTGTCGTTTCCATGCTCGTGGGGCTGTCCGCTCCGCTAGGCTCTGGGTGTACATTCTGGCGAATGCTTCCGGTTGGGCTCTAATTATGCATTTTAGTGCTGCATTAGGGACTCCATCTGGGCCTGCCGCTTTCCCGATCTTCAGCTTACCCGTGGCCTCCAGTACTTCTTTGGCAGTGATGATGGTGGTGGTGTCCCTCAGGCTAGCTCCTTCTACCCTAGCTCCCTCTTGTAAGGGTGGTTGTCTAGGGAAAAGGGTGCCAACTATCTCTCTCATAGGCCGTCAGCCATCGGGTGCTACAGGGGGACAAACGGATGACGGGTCGGCTCGCACAACTGTGAACTCGGAACTGAGGCGCAGCCGCTCCGGTTAGTAATACCCGCTGCGGTCTGCGTCTCACACCCCCCCTAGGACACAGAGGGTTGCGAGCGAACCGTCACCCGCCGTAACTGTGCACACCGGTGGAAGTGCGACTATACTCTCCCCGTGAGGGCGGCTGGAAACAGGTCCACGGTCATGTCTCTGCTAGGATGCTGGCGAATGGTAGTCGGGCAGAGAGAAGAAAACTCTCAGTGAAATTACCCCAATCCAAGGTGACACTGTTATATGCCGAGCGATGCATGGCCGGGGGGGTGCCCGGTCGCTAATATGCGGACTCTGGATACCTGCCGACCTCCAGCTTAAATCAGGCTTCCCGGGGCAAGCGGGCTATGCCTCGGGTGACCATCCCCTTCCCGCCTACTCGTGGGAAATACTATGTCAAACACTCTAAATATAAAAACCAACAAAACCGCAAAGAAGCTCGGTACTCCTCTTAAAGTACCGGAGGGACAAGCCAATCCCTCTGCACCAGCGCCTGGGAAACCGGGTCCAAGGGAGACGGGGAAGGAGACTAAGTCGGTCCACCGTCTTCAGGCAGCAGCCGCAGCGAGGGGGGGCCCGAAAAGCCAATCGGGTCCTTCCAAGTCGGGTGGCTCCAAGGGCGAAGCGGATACCGGGGTGGCTGCCAAGCAGAGCGTAATCGCGGCTGGTAAGCGCACCGGGACCGAAGAAGCCCCGGCGGGCAGCGTCTCTGCACCACGGGGAGGAAAGCCGTCGTACCAGGACAGGAGACGAGCGGCTTTCATCCTGTCCAACGAAGACCCGAACTTCAGGGCGTCAGCCGAAGGAAAGGAGCAGAGGCTGTGGGCCTCCTCAATCCTTCCACTGTTCCAGCCAGCCAAAGCCGGAAAGGGCGCAACCAAGGCCCCCAACAAGCGGCAACGCTCAGCGGAGGACCCCGCAAATCAGTCAGGCCAAGCCCAGCAAGCCAAGCGGGTGAAGACCCACCTCACGAACCGGTCGTTCGCTGAGGTGGCGAGGGGCAAAACCCTGATCGGTGTCCTGGACAGGGGCGCCGAGGACGGCCATGTCCCTCGCGATAAGTGGCAGCTGGTGGAGAACGAGCTCCAGGACCGGTTCCTACTGGAACTGGAGGAGAACGGCGGACCACCGCCAAAGTGTGAGAACGCAGGGTGGCATCAAGGCAAGGTGAAAGCCATCGCCTGCCAAGACGCTCGCTCTGCGGCCCTCTACATGAAGGCGGTGGCGGCCCTAAAAGAGGTCTATCCAGGGGCGAAACTGGAGGCCGTGAAGTGGGAAGATGTCCCTAGTCGCCCGATAGCCAGAGCGTGGGTCTCGGCTAAGCCTGCAGAGCCTGAGAAGATCCTCAGGTTACTGCAGGTCTGCAACCCCCACCTTCCTACAGCCGATTGGAAGGTGGCAAAGGTGGAGGATATCCAAGGGCAGAGGCGCCAGATTATCCTCGTCCTAAATGAGGAATCCATTGATCTCCTCGCAAAGTCGGACGGTGTAGTGGATTATGGCTACAAGAAGGTCACCATATCCACTTACAAGTCCGATCGCAAGGGCAGGCAAGCGGAGGTCGAGCCAGACCCGGAGCTGCCGGAGATCCCGAAAGAGGGGGCCTCGTGCGAGGAAGACAACCCGGCGTCGGATGCGGCGTCCATGATGTCGGACGATATCTTGGACGACTACGCGTTCGACGAGAGCGACCTAGCCAGAGGTCTCAGCCACATCGTTGTCGGGGAGGAGCCGGAGTCCCCTGACAGCGATCTGGAAGCAACAATGGTGGAGGCGAGCCTCAGGAATGTCGTTGACGCTCCTGCAGATAAACCTCCACCATTGTAAGGCAGCATGCGCTGCTCTACTGCTCCACCTGGCCAAGGGTGAAGCCGACATAGTCCTCATTCAGGAGCCCTGGATCATCGGAAACAGGGTCTCCGGTCTGAGGACTTCTGACTACTAGCTATATGTAGCTGAAACCGCAGGTAAAATTCGTACCTGCATTCTTGCAAAAAGAGAGTTGCACTTATTTTTGCTCCCAAATTTCAGAAATGAAGACCACACCGCAGTGAGCCTCGAAGGCCAGGAGCGCTCACTGAGGATCTGCTCCGCATACATGGGGCATGAACAACCAGACCCCCCTCCACACGCGCCTCTCCGGGCTCTAATCGCAGACTGCTCGGCCAAGGACATCGGCCTAATTGTGGGGTGCGATGCCAATGCACATCACTGTCAGTGGGGAAGCACTGACACAAACGAAAGGGGTGAGTACCTTTTCAGTTACTTACTGACCACTCAGATGGTCTTACTAAACCGGGGTAGTGATCCCACCTTTATCATTAAAAACCGCAAGGAGGTCCTGGACCTCACGCTTGCCTCTCATGAGATACAGCGTAACATTGTATCCTGGAGGGTCCTGGAAGAGCACTCCTTCTCGGACCACAGGTACGTGGAAACTGTCTTCTCCTTCTCAGTACCGAAGCCAGTCCGATTCCGGAACATCAGGCGGACAAACTGGACTCGGTACTCTGATTACCTCTGTCGTGTTCTCCCTGAGCCCCCATCTGAGGAGGAGTTCTCCACGGAGGCCACGACTCGTCTTCTTAAGATCTTTACCGACGCCTGAAATAAGGCGCTCGACAAAGCATGCCCCTCTGGCAAGAACAGAGGCCGGCAGAAACCTGAATGGTGGAATCCGAAACTGGTTGAACTCCGGAAAGCCTCCCGGAGACTCTTCAATAAAGCTAAGGCTGAAAACGTTGAGCAAACCTGGGCCGAATACAAGGCCAGTCTGTCAACCTACAACAAAGAACTTAGAAAAGCCAAACGCGCCTCCTGGCGTAAGTTCTGCAGCGAAATCGAGAGTAACTCAGAAGCCTCACGCTTGCGCAGAGTTCTCTCGAAGACAACACCCACCCTGGGCTACTTGAAGAACACCGACCAGTCGTGGACTACGTCCAGCGAGGAGTTGCTAAATCTTCTCCTAAATACCCACTTCCCTGGCTGCGATGAAAACAGACCCAACTACCTCGCGCCTCCTTCTGTCGCCTCAAATACCATCTTGAGACTGCTAAGCCAGGAGAACATTTCCTGGGCGATCAGAAGCTTTAAACCCTACAAGTCCGCGGGGCCAGACGGCATTTTCCCTGCCCAACTGATTCACGCGGGACATAAAGCCATTAACTGGCTCAAAATAATTTACGAGGGAATCTTCTCCCACGGGTGCATTCCTGACACCTGGCTTCAGACCAAAGTCGTATTCATACCCAAGGCAGGCAAGCCCTCGCACACTGCCCCAAAAGATTTCAGACCAATAAGTCTAGTCTATCGTCTTTTCTTCTAAAGGCGATGGAGCGGCTCCTGGGGCTGCATCTAACGGCGTGCATTCCGTCCAGTCTGATCTCAGACTCCCAGCATGCCTATCGGAAGGGAAGATCCACCGAAACGGCCCTACACTCGATCACATCGATCATCGAAGCATCCCTTAATTTTAAGGAGTACACCCTAGTAGCCTTCCTCGACATAGAAGGCGCCTTTAACAACATCCTTCCGACCGCCATCACGGGCGCACTGACGGATCTGGGCGTTGACTCCAGGAAGGTGAGCCTGATCGATCAGATGCTACAATGCAGGACGGTGGAGGCATCGCTGGGGACGTCAACGTGTACCAGATTTGTCAGCAGAGGCACACCGCAGGTCGGAGTCCTCTCGCCCCTCCTATGGAACGTGGCAGTGAACACACTGCTGCGGGAGATAGAGGGGGGTGGCTGCCGTGTGGTGGCGTACGCGGACGATGTTGCCATAGCATTCTCCGGAAAATTTCCGCAGACATTGTGTGAGTGCATGACAAGTACTCTCACGAAAATGTCGAAATGGGCAGACAAATGCGGGTTAGGCGTCAACCCGTCTAAAACGGAACTGGGGCTTTTCACTAGGAAGTACAAAGTTCCGGTACTGATTCCCCAAGACTATGTGGGGAAACGCTAGTCTTCAGCAACAACGCCAAGTATCTTGGCCTAATCCTCGATAGAAAGCTCGATTGGAAATTGAGCAGAGAGGATAGAGTAAAGAAGGCCACAGTGGCCCTCTATACTTGCAGGAAAGCCATCGGACTAAAATGGGGAATGACCCCCTATATAGTTCGGTGGCTCTACACCGCCATCATACGACCAATCATGCTCTATGGAGTGGTGGTATGGTGGCCAGCCTTGGACAGAAGGACATGCCTCAATAAACTCAGCAGAGTTCAACGCATGGCAGAGCTATGCATAACTGGCGGGCTACGCACTACTCCAGGGGAAGCCCTGGATACTGTGCTGGACCTCCTCCCTGTGGATCTCATGGGAAAGAAGGTGGCAACACTTTCCGCCCTCAGAATGAGAGAAGCCAGACTGTGGAAAGCATCCGCGGTTGGGCACTCGGGAATCCTGATGAGACTCCGGCAATTACCAGAGAGGACAGATTACTGTATCCCCAGTGATCACCTCTCGACGCCCTTCCAGGTATCAATCCCATCTAGGGAGGACTGGGAGATGGGCGAACCAGGACCTGCAAAGGCGGTCCCACTTCTACACTGATGGCTCAAAGCTAGACGGCCGCGTGGGAGGCGGAGTCTACTGCAGCGAGCTGAACATCAGTCATTGCTTCAGGCTCCCGGATCACTGTAGAGTGTTCCAAGCGGAGGTTGAAGCCATCAAGGAGGCCATTTCGATCGCGTCCAAATTACTTCTAGATACGCACTTAGTGTCCGTCTTCTCGGACAGCCAAGCAGCTATCAAAGCTCTAGGCTCAATATCGTCGAACTCAGCGACTGTGAATGACTGCCGCAGGTCTCTGCACGAGATCGCAGAGCAGTTAGATCTCTTCCTTATATGGGTCCCCGGCCACAGGGACATCGAGGGGAACGACGCCGCCGACGAGCTAGCCAGGCAGGGTACTACGATTCCTCTCCTACCGGAGAGGGAGCAAGTAGCGATGCCCTTGGCTACGTGCAGGCTCCTAACGCACGAATTGTTCGAGCAAAATGCCAATAGGAGATGGCAGCAAACCGTTTCCTGTAAAGTCTCAAGATTGATATGGCCATATCGATCGAAGAAGCGCTCAGCCGAGCTGTATAGGCTCAGCAGAGCACAGTGCTCTGCAGTTACTAGAGCCATTACGGGACACTGGCAGATCGGCACTCACGCCTCTATACTGTCAATCCCTCATAACGACTTCTGCAGGAGTTGTCGCGACGAGGAGGAGGAGGAATCGGTCCCCCACTTCTTCTGCCACTGCCCAGCCCTTGGAAATCGTCGTCTTCGTATTCTCGGGTCCGCTTTCCTCACGGACATTTCGGACCTGTCCGTAATCAAACCAGGGACCGTGTCCAAATACATCCAAGCCACCGGATGGGACTGCCCTTAACCTGCAGTAGTATGCTCTCACGGTTCGGGCAACGCGAAGGGGCACATGCCCATGCGGCAACACAACGGACCTTTTATAGGTCCAAGTGAGCTTGGGGGCGGGAGGCTCTTATCCCCCCCCTCCCGGCTACCGCCTTAACCTAACCTAACCTAACCTATCTCTCTCATATGTACCGGATCATTGGGCATAGGCTGCCTGTTTAATCTCCCCATGACTAGTTTGTATGCTCCACCAAAAGGTTCCGCATCGTCCGCATCGCAGAGCTCCTTGAAGCATTTGAGTTTGCTGCTTCTGATGGCCTCCTTCAGCTCTTTTCTTTTGGCCTTGAATGCCGCGCCATTTCTGCCAAATTGGGCGGAACCTCTTGCTCGCTGGTAGGCACGCCGAGCTGCGCAGCACTCCCTCCTGGCCTTGGCAATGTGCTCATTCCACCACGGTACTGGCGGGTGCCTGCTTCCTCCGATCTTTCTTTTTTTCATGGCTGCATCACAGGCCGCCTTGACGGTCCTGTAAACGGCAAGCGCGGATGCTTCAGCATCCCCGGCGGCGCTTAGGTTTTTTTGCTGCCGAGAGGAGCGCGGCTCTGCTCAGGCTTTCCTCCTTGTACCCGGTCTGGAGCGCCCGCTGTATCCTTGCTGTGTTCCTGGGTGCAAAGGTTTCCGTCATTACAGCTAAGTGGTCGCTATGGGTGTAAGCACTCAGCACTTGCCACTTCGCGTGGCGCGCGAGCTCTGGGCTTGCAAAGGTGAGGTCTATAATAGACTCCCGCCCTGCTTTGCTGAACGTTGGTGTGGTTCCTGTGTTGAGGAGACAGACGTTCAGGCTTGCAAACTCGTCCAGGAGCGATGTCCCACGGGGTGTGTTCTTGGCGCTGCCCCAAGTCGTGGCCCAGGCGTTAAAGTCGCCCGCTATCAGGACCGGCGATTTGCCTCGTGCGTCGTTAGCGATGTTGCTGATGATCGCCTCATACTCCTGCTGCGTGAACCTTGGTGCTATGTAGCAGCTGTAGACAAAAGTCCCGCTGTGCTTAGCTCTCACATATCCCACTCTGGATGCTCTGTGGGTAAGCTGGCCTGGTTGTGGGCCACAGCTCCAGATTGCTGCTCCTCCGTCTGAGCTTTGCTGCCAGACTCCTTCGTGTTTTTTGCCGTAGGGCTCGCTGAGTAGCGCTATGTCGATCTTCTGCTCCAGGACTGTTTGCGCCAACAGATCCTGAGCAGCTCGGCAATGGTTTAGGTTGAGCTGCAGGAGCTTAACCATCAACCAGTTTGGCTAGTGCCTTCTTATACTCAGGGCAGCTGCGGCTGAGGGCCGAGTGGGCTGCTGAGCGGACGTCTCCTGGCTTGCCAGCGCATAGTATGCACATTGGCGGGTTGCTGCACTGGTTGTGCTTGTGCCCCTCCCCACCAAATTTGTAACATGCATTGCTTGACACAGGCCTCTTTGATCTGAACCTGGCTGCAGTGTGTCCATAGGCCATGCACTTGAAGCAGCGGGTTCGCGTAATCCGTTGGCGCACGCGGCAGACAACCCAGCCGATCCGAACTTTTCCGACCTTCAGGAGCTTCTTTGCGAGTGCGGGCTGAAGGTTCAGAGTAGCTACCTGCATTGCGCCATATGCTTTCCGCATGTACGGCACTGCTCCTTGTGGTAAGTCGCCGTCGATCGCTGTAGCTATGAGGTTCTGAGGTTTTTGAGGTTCTGGAACGTTGGTGCTGCATTCACCAGCTTGAGGATGTCGGCGTATGATGCCTCCTCGGTGCATTTGACCAGCACTGCGTCTGGTCGGCCTGTCTGCTTGCGTTTCGCACGCCTGCCTCTCACCTCACTCCACTTCTGTGTAGGGTTGGTGTCTTCCGCCTTGCCGCACTGCATCTTGGTTTCCTCTTGTCGAGTGGCGTCAGCTTGGTGGCCTGGGCTTCGTGGGATGTGGGTCACGGTTGGTCATCCTGGGTAGGGGGCCAGTTGGGCCTGCAGGGTGATCATGGCTTTGGCATCCTCCTGGCGCTGCCCTTTTATCCTCAGGCGCCTGCAGGTGGGATTTGACTTCCACTTGCAACTCCTTCATGCGTGCTACCATCTTCTTGATGGCCATGTTGATCGACCTCTGGCCATTCTCGTTCATCTGGTAGAGTAGGTCGTCCAGAATTGCGCCAATCTCGTCTATGTCCTGTAAGCGGTTCCTGCTTCGCTTGGGGGGTGGGGGGGGGGGGGGGGGGTTTCTCCCTCTACTCGATGGTGTAGGGGGCTCCCTCGGCCTCTTTGGAGTATCAGTGCCCTTGCCGCCGTCCTGCGTGGCCCCACTGCCAAAGCTGTGCAACAAGCTCTGCTTCATTGGCGGTGCTAAAGCTGCTTGTGGCGGTGTTCGGGCCACCTTTGAGGCTTCTTGGAAAGCCATTGCTCCTTGGCTTGTAGCGCATTTTGCTTCGTCGGCCAAGTGTGCCACCGGCAAAGCAGGATTCGGGGGAACATCTCTCAGGGCCTCCAGGATCCGCGCCCCGGCCACGGGATTCCTCCACGCGTGTGAATTTGGGATGGGAACTTATGCGTAGGTGTGTGTGCGGTTTGCAAGTGATCCCGCCTAGGAGTTAGGCAGTACCTTCCCTCAGGTGCGGTCGCTGACAGAAGCAGACAAAATTTCAGCAGATATTTCTCTATGTACCTTGGCACGTTCGTTGCAGCGCCTTCCAGTGCGGGCCACACATTTGGTCTCGTGCATCACAAAAAACCCTGAAACCCTACACACACACGCGTATACACACATATATTAACATTTGGTGACCCCGACCTTGGTCATCCTTTCAAACTGTTAGACAAGCTACAGTGATCAGATTGAAGCAGTCAACATGACTACTTCAATACAAATTTGGCATCAGGCCATACACTTACGGTAGCATCTCCTACCAATAAGTATCACTTTGGCAAATCTGACATATTCAGGTTATAAGCCAACAGAAAAACAGGTATAGAATTCGATTACCACCAAGGTAATCAATTTTTGTTTTTTCGTGTGTTCCATAGATTGGAAACAGCACAAATCCCTCCATCCAACACATCACCTGTACTATTACCTTTCTGACCGACAACGGTTGCGATTCGGAGCGTATCCAGCTGCAAAGCAAATAAAACACTCCCAACGGGTCAAAAGTAATAAGTACAAGCAGATAGAATGGATACACATATGGAGGCAGAAGCTGCCGCTACAATGGCAATGGATGTGCAGCAAGAGATTGGTGAGGAAATATCGAGGAGCATTTGGAACTTTAAAAAAGATTCCCAAGAACGAAAGCAAACGGCCTCTTATTTTCAAGCCAAAATATCAGCACTCGAAAATGCGTGGAATGTCTTCAACAAAATCGACTCCAAACTTCGCGATACAGACAAAACGGATGAATAAGTAAAAATCCGTGAAGACTTACGTACAACATGTAAGCAATACATTACGATTTTTACCGAATGCATTGATAAGCTATCACAGACGTCTAGTGCTCGTGGGGAACGTCAAATCGTCCCTAAAGAAAAGCATGAGAAACCTCCAGTAGGTCCCAAAGAAAGCGATCTGATCCAGCAGTCCTCGAAGGATTACAGCAAACTGCTTTCACTATGTCGCCGACAAAAGGCCATAGTAGAGTCCGTTAAACGCAATCTGAAACAACTTTCAGAGGCGGAAGGACGCACATCAAGTGATTTGATAAAATCACTATGGACTCAAGCACGGGAAGTCCACTTCACAATTCATGAGGAATACGAGGACCCAGTGGAAGGAGGATATGACATGGAATCCTACCTAACACTGGAAAGTAAGGTCCAAAGAGCATTGGCAAAATCAGCCACTTGAAGCACTACTTCATTCCACATCATTGTGTACTCAAGCCTGAGAGCACCACCACAAAACTTCGGGTAGTATTCGATGCCTCATGCAAATCAACAAGCGGGAAATCTTTGAACGACATTCTGCAGGCTGAACTCATAGTTCAGAGCGAACTTATGTCCATTCTGCTACGATTTCGAATTCATAAGTACTTATTCACAGCTGACATAGAAAAGATGTACCGGCAAGTGTGGATGAATCCGGAGGATCAATTCCATCAGATGATAGTCTGGAGAAACAATCCGTCCGAAGAGATCAGGTACTATCGCCTAAAAACAGTCACATATGGGACATCAGCTGCTCCGTTCCTAGCAACGAAATGTCTGGATCATTTGGCAATACAATACAAAGACAGACTACCAGTAGGATCAACAACATTAAAAACCGATTTCTGCGTTGACCACTGTCTAACTGGAGCAAACACTATTCAAGAGGCAATTCATGTTGGACAAGAACTAAATAAGATATTGCTACCGTTCGGACTCAAATTGCGCAAGTGGAGCTCCAACAATGAGCAACTTCTCCAAAGAATCCACATATTGTAACCGATATAAAGCTACACGCATCACCAAACGGGTGGTATGTTCCGAACTGGCCCAAATCTTTGACCCACTAGGACTCTTTGCACCGGTGGTAGTAAAGGCAAAAATCTTCATGCAACAACTTTGGGAGCTCAAAATGGACTGGGATGACGAATTACCATTACAAC
The DNA here is from genome assembly GCF_003369915.1 of Drosophila miranda. Taxonomy (NCBI): domain Eukaryota; kingdom Metazoa; phylum Arthropoda; class Insecta; order Diptera; family Drosophilidae; genus Drosophila; species Drosophila miranda. The sequence continues at coordinate 46,042,347 of NW_022881603.1, forward strand.
ACCAAACCGAATGGAAAGAATACCGGGACGACTTACAAACATTGAACAAAATGCAAATTCCCCGGCATATCTACTATGGTAAAATTCCAGTTACCCAAGAACTCCATACGTTTGTAGATGCATCAGAACGAGCATATGGCGCAGCAGTATATGTACGCGCTACATACAAAAACAACCAAGTGTCAGTAAGACTGCTCTGTTCGAAATCACGTGGGGCGACGACAGCCACACAATCGCTACCACGGTTAGAACTTTGTGCTGCAGTCCTCGGTGCCGAGCTCACAAACCGAGTCCGACAGGATCTGCACATGGACACTAACACGGTTTCAGGATGTTTTTGGAGTGATTCCACCGTTGTGTTATCCTGGATAAACGCATCGTCATCAACATACCATACCTTTGTGGCAAATCGAATAGCCAAAATCCAGGCATTAACAAACCAGTCACAATGGCGTCACGTGTCATCGGCCAACAACGCAGCCGATGTCCTGTCGAGAGGAATCGCAGCAAGCAGACTGGCAGATACCAATTTGTGGTTATATGGACCATTATTCCTGCACGGATCTCGAGACAACTGGACGAAGGCACCCAACATAGAACCCAGCAATCTTGAGAGAAAAGCTAAACATGTAAGCTTGCCAATTATATACTTGCACTCATTGCAACTCCACACACTCCTGCACACCACGACGCTCTGCGCAGAAGAACTGACTCATGCCCGCGCTATAATCCTGCGAACCATGCAACAAGTCGAGTTTACAGCAGAGTTAAAACAGTTTCAACGCTATAAGACTGTGGATAGAAAGAGCTCGATCATATCGTTATCTCCCTTCCTAGGAGACGATGAGCTCATCCGAGTTGGTGGTAGACTTGAAGAAGCTCTACTTCCATACAACGCAAAACACCCAGTATTGCTGCCTTACAATGACCCAATCGTCAAAATGATCTTGCGGAAGCTACATGAGGAGAACATGCATTGTGGTGCTCAAGCATTAAGGGCAATCGCAAGACAACAATATTGGATTTTCAATGACAAGACAATGGCTAGAAGCATCATCCACAGCTGTGTTAGATGCACCAAGGCTAGACCAAAGCTGATGCACCAGATCATGGGCAATCTCCCAGCACAACGAGTCACACGCCCGTTTCTTAATGCAGGCGTCGACTACTGTGGACCAATCTCGATCCACCATAAGATCCGAGGCAAAAGACCAGATAAGGCATACATCGCCGTGTTCTGCTGCTTTTCCACAAAGGCAGTACACCTGGAGCTGGTAAGCGACCTGACCACAGATGCATTCTTGGCCGCCCTGCGTCGATTCTTAAGCAGACGAGGGAAGTGCCAAACTATTCATTGCGACAATGCAACGAACTTTGTGGGTGCAAACAACCTGCTTAAAGATTTAGAAGACTCTATATTCAGCTCAAAGGCAAGTGCTCTGATCACGAATCATTGCAACAAAAAACAAGTGGATTTTAAATTCATTCCTCCCAGGGCTCCATCGTTTGGCGGCCTCTGGGAAGCGGCGGTAAAATCAGCAAAAAAGCTGTTGATAACAACTAACACAGCCTCATTGACATTTGAAGAACTAAACAAAGTGATAATCGAAATTGAAGCAATTCTCAATTCTCGACCCATCACTCCAAAGTCAAATGATCCCACTGATACAACAGCGCTCACCCCAGGACACTTCTTGATTGGTGAACCATTGACAACGCCACCTGACGTCAATACTGATCATCAAGGAAGAACATTGCTAAGGCGCTGAGAATTGGTATCGCGCCTAAAGCATTCATTCTGGAAACAATGTCCTACAGAATACCTCCAAGAATTGCAAGCTCGGCATAAATGGAAGACCGCTTCACCAAACGTAGCTGAAGGATTATTAGTTTTGGTTAAGGAAGACAACCGTCCAGTAATGAAGTGGCCAATGGGTCGCATCATTAAGACATATCCTGGACAGGACAACCACGTACGAGTGGTTGACGTTAAGACAGCATCTGGCGTATACAAGCGCCCGATCACTCGTCTAGCGCCGCTATTTCCAGAAGATGTGGCAATCAAACGTTCCCACAACGTGATCAGTGATACCACGGAGATTGATGAGCCACCCACACAGCGAACAACAAAATTGTCACCTACATTAACATCAACATTAGTGGTGATGTTGCTCATGCTTCCATTAGCATTGTCACAGTCAATAAATGTGACACAATTCGCAAACAAGCCTGGAATATTCTATGAGAAACATGGAACATCAAGAATAGCAACGTCTGAGTGGACCATGATCGTATACTATGACTTGGACCCATATTGGAAGCAACTGCAACTAATGTCTGCTGGAATTTCAGAGTTACGATACATATGCCCTGAACTAAAAAATGTTCCGGCATGAAACTCCATAGTTCAACACTTTCAACATGTGTATAACGAGCTACAAGCAGGAAGCGTTTTAATGAAAAACTCTCGAAAACTCAGATCGCCGCTGGATATCATAGGAAATGTAGCAAGCAGTCTTTTTGGTGTTCTCGACGCAAAATACGCAGAAGAGATGACTCAAGTAATTGAGAAAGTGAAAACTAATGAACCCTTCTACTACATCTGCTTTAAAACCAAACATCAATTGTCGACGCGACAATAAATGTAGTCAGAAAAGACAAAGTAACAACTGATAATCGCCTAAAAATTTTGTAACAGCATATGGCTACTATCAACCGAGAAAGAGGGTCATATCACAGCGATCATCTGACTCAAGCGTACTTAGGACTAATAGCACAATTAACCCTGCTCACAACAACTCTCCAACGAATGCAGTCCGACATATCTGATGTCCTAATCGGTATTCATCATCGGAGAATAACCCCCACGCTGGTGTCTCCCGAGCAACTAATAGACCAACTAGACCAGATACGGGATCATTTGCCACAAGATCAAATGCTGCCGGTCACAACGATAGAGGTGATTCAACTATACAGAATCATGCGAGCCGAAGGAACCCCGACTGCAAAACACGTCATCTTCAAGCTAACGCTACCGCTAGTCTCAACAGCTCAGCTCGAAGTCTTCAGCTTCATCCCAATTCCGTTTTGGGATTCAACAAGATGGAGTCTATTTGACCTCAGAACCACCATAGTAACGGTGAACATCCACCGAGATGTAAAGTACACAACGAGGAGTTCATCTGCTTTGACCATCAGACGACGCTGTGCCCTGAGGGTTACTTGCTGCTTCCGGACGGTGTCTGAAGACGCCGCACTTATTGTGGCAGGCATGGTCCCACTGGATCTCCTGGCAGCTGAGCGGCAGAGCGGAGTGGAGGTAGCCAGCGAGCGGCGAGAGCGCACTATAGCCCAGTGGCAACGGCGCTGGGACCAAGCGGCAAAAGGGAGGTAGACCAGACGTCTCCTTCCCCAGCTTAGCCCATGGCTGCGAAGAAGGCACGGCCAAATGGACCATTATTTGGGCCAACTGCTGACGGGGCATGGCTGCTTCAAGCAGTACCTGCATCGCTTAAGGCATGCTGACGACCCGTATTGCAGCTGCTGCGGGCCTGGAGTCGACGAGGATGCAGAGCACGTCTTCTTTGTATGCCCCCGCTTCTCGCAAGAACGAACGAGGCTAGGGGAGACGCTTGCAGAAGTGAGTGTGGACACCCTCACCGACCAGATGCTAGCCGATGAGCAATCTTGGAACGCGGTCGCCTACATGGCAGCAAGCGTGATCAAGGAGCTGCGCAGGCTGGAGCGAAGCCGGACAAACTAAGCCAGAAGGATGACCCCACAGCCCGCACCGCGAAGTAATGCCTAGCGGCAGTCCCGCGGGAGCGGACCCACCCCCCCCCCCCCCACCCCCTTCCCAGCCATAATTGTTATTTTATAAATATAAATTGTTTTCCCAATAAAAAAAAAAAAAAAAAAAAAAAAAAAACGGTGTGGCTAAAAACTCAGCATCCAAATAAATGGATATTCGCAACGCATTCTACAACTAAACTTCAAGCAGTATGCAACGGAGTTCCGTCAACCATAACACTGGAAGGAACTACTCTCCATGTCCCCTGGTTGCACTGCTCGCAATACTGAAGTAAGCATCAGCACCTTCAGCACCACAATCAGCGAAGTAAAATCGACCTACACTCGGTTTGGTGACGTTAGCCCACCGGCGACATCACCCTCGCCACCAATGTGGCAACTGAAGAACCAGACATGAGACTTTCTTCAAGAACTTGATGATCTACGCCAGCAACTATCAGCCATCAATCATCACGAGCTGCCACACCATCTCACCACCGTGCAGCACCATCAACTCGCTGCCTATGCAGCCCTAGCAATATCAATTCTATTGATCATTGCCTTCATTTTCCGGAAGAAGTATCAACTATGGAAACCAAGGCCATCAAATCCCGATCCAGCCATGTCATCACCCCCTATACCCCTTGCACGCCGGTTTGCCGTCGACTTGAACGATGGTTGAACACAGTTTCAACGGCCGGGAGAATGTTCAGTTGCAGAAATATGCTTAATTAATAGTTTACAATACCCGTCGGCATAACACAGTGACACCGTGACACAGTTTTCTATTTAATATTTAATTTCTATTTATTTATTTCTATATTTCTATTTAATTCTATTTCACGACAACACACTAGCCACTGCAGTGAGTTCTGCTGACAATGCACTCTCTCCGCTGACCATCAAAATATCGCAATTGCCCACCAGACACTAAAATTATCCATAATACACAAAACATATATTTTACAGACTCAGCACTTTTGTACCTTTTGTTGTGTCTTCAGACCCTCCCTTGACCAGTCCAACTGGTTCAAGTTCTAGTTGCGACGACCAAACTGTAGACGGTTTATGTACCGTATGCAACCCAGCTTCCTACACACACACACACATTAACACACACTAAGGGTTAATCTTCTGCAACTGAAACAGCTGATTGCAGATTTCGGTTCGTGAATGGTTAATATATGTGTGGTGTTTTTTTTTGTATTCAATTACTTTTATTCTGCTTTAATACTAGTACTTATATAAGGTTAGCAACTAGTTGAGAGGGTCTGGGACTGTGGTTTGTTGGTGGGTTAATGGGGCGTAGCTATGCGGTACGGCCGCAAAGCATTGCTTCGCACAGCCGTTCCTCCTTACTCCTCCGACACTTTCCTTTCCCTCTCTGCTCCCGCATTATAGTGGCGGCGAACCTAGTGGTGGCATCCCACGCCTTGGGATTCGCTACCATGAGTGGCACGATCCCTCCGACGCTAATGCTGTTCGCTAGCTCATCCTCTAGCTGGCGCCTCTCGTACTCGAAACGGTGGCATTCAAAGAAGACGTGGTGAGCGTCCTCCACGATACCTCGACCGCATGATGGGCACCAGTCCTCCGATCCGTGTCCAAACCGCTTCAGGTTCGATCTGAAGCATCCGTGACCGCTCAGCATCTGAGTGAGGTGGAAGTCCACCTGTCCGTGCTTCCTCTCCAACCACAGCTTGATATCCGGAATAAGCCGGTGGGTCCAGCGTCCTTTAGTCGAGGAATCCCACTTCATCTGCCACCTCCTGACGGTCTCGTGCCTGGGTGATTCTCTCTCGGCTCCGGTGGGAGGATTGTGGGTGTCCCTGCGAGATAGCTCGTACACCTCGGCCCTTTCCCTCGCTTGCTCTGCTATTGGGACTAGTCCCGCGATGACCAGTGATGGCACATAAGCGGTGCGTTGCTTCGACTCCTCGCATATAGCTCGGCACCTTGGTCGCCTTGGACCACACTGCGGCAGCTTACAGGAGCTGAGAGGAGACGACGCTGGTGATCAGCTTCCTCCTTGCTTGCTTTGGCCCCCTGGTGTTGAGCAGGATTCGCGAGAGTGCTCGGCAAGTCTGTGCGGCCTTTGTGTTGGCGTACTCCAAGTGCTCTCTAAATGAAAGCCTAGTGTCCAGCATAACTCATAGGTATTTAAGCGCCCTTTGCGATGTAATGTCGTGTCCGCCGACCGACACTCGGGCTGTCTCCACCTTCTTCCTGCTGCTGATCAGAACAGCCTCGGTCTTGTGGGCCGCCAGCTGTAATCCCGCTGTGGCGAGCCACGTCTCCACGGCACGGATTGCGCCGTTTGCAGCTGCTTCAACTGCTGCAAGGTCCTTGTAAACCCCACGACCGTCGTGCCCCCGACGGTCGCAGAACTCCATCATACATCGTATTCCACAGGAGCGGCCCCAGCACCGACCCCTGCGGGACTCCAGCAGTTACTCTATATGATCTTATCCCTTCGCTCGTCTCGTACAGCAGCACCCTCTCGCTGAGGTAGCTGTCCACTATTCTCAGGAGGTATTCCGGGATCCGTAGCCTCCGTAGGGCTTCCATCGTTTTACCCCAGTCCGCAGAGTTAAACGCGTTTTTTATATCTAGGGTAACCAGCAGGCAGTACTGCTTTTGGCCCGCTCTCCAGCGAGTCCCACTTATTGCATTCTCCGCTATGTTGGTGACTATGCCAATGGCATCCAGGGTTGATCCGCCTTTCCGGAAGCCATACTGGGTGGGCGACAAGCCGCCGGCATCTTCAATGGCACGGCTGAGCCTACGTGCAATGAGCTTTTCGCATACCTTCCCCGCGTTGTCTAGGAGACAAATTGGTCTGTACGAGGAAGGCTCACCTGGTGGTTTCCCTGGGTTGTTGAGCAGCAGTAGCTTTTGAATCTTCCACCTATCGGGGAAGGTACCTTCTAGCAGACACTTATTGAAAACCTCGGCGAAGGAGGATGGCTGTAGTGCCAATTCCAGTTTTAAAGCCCTATTTGGGATTGCATCCGGGCCTGGGGCTTTTTTACTGGGCAGGCTCCTACCGGCTTCCAAGATCTCCGCTTCCGTGATCCTTTCGATGCCCGTGATCGGTGCGTCGCTTTCTAAGGGTGCATAGGTTGCCAGCTCTCGCGCGCACAAATCCGTCTCCTGCCAGCACATTGCTGAGTTTGCAGGGATCGCCTCCACATGCCCACAGGGATCCCTTCCTTGTTCTGTCGGTCGCCCAGGATTCGTTGTCACCTGATTTGTACGGCTCGCTGAGTATGGCCAGGTCCGATTTGAGTTCTCTCACCGTCTGCAGGAGCAGGTCCTGTGCGGCCCTACAGTGATTCAGATTGAGCTGGATCACTTCCATCCTCTTGTTCCGGCTAACTCTCCTAACTTCGAGAAGGGACACTGCCGGCTTCCCGATTGATGGCCTCTGTCCTCTCGGCCTCTCCCGGCGCAGACGAAGAACTGTTGCCTTGTTTGGACAGTCTGCTATCTTGTGCCCATTGACGCCGCAGCGAATGCAGCACCCAGTTCGGTCCACCGCACTATAGCAGTTTGGCGCAATGTGCCCAATCTCCAAGCACTTGTAGCACCTAGGCTGCGAGTCCTTCTCCTTGATCTTGCCGAGGACCACTTGAGCATCCTTGCTCGGCAGTCCAATTACGGCAGTCTGGGTGTCCCGGTATGATGGGCGTAGGCTTCTCTCATTCACCGAGTCGGCTTTAATGGCAAATTGTTCCGCTACGGCCTTAAGAAGGTCCTCCGCGGTTACTAGCGGGTCCAGGTCGCTGATCGCTAGCACCCTCGTCCTCGTGTCTTCGGAAAGGGCTCGTACCTCCGCTACTCCATCCAGTACCGATTCGAGGCTCTCCTTAATCCTTGTTGCGCTTTCTTTATCGCCTCTGTTCAGCTCAAGGAGCAGGTTACCATTTGCGGTACGGCGGACCTTGTTGACGCTCGTACTCAGGTCCTGAAGCTGACCGTCTTCTCTCCAGGTAACCAGGGCCAGCACCTCGCTGTAGGTTTTTCCTTTCGCCTCGACGACCACGGCGTCCGGGCGGTGAGGTTTCCAAGCCGGCTTCTTAGCTGCCCTCGTCTTCTTGGCCACCACCCTCCATCCGCTGACCGGAATCTCGGGGCTCTTAGTCTGGCTCATAACGCTGGGCGTCGCCACGTCTTCTTGTGGCGGCAACGGGGCTTTCGTCTGCGGCCTCCTGGTTGCGTTGGCTCCTTTTGGCTGCCTTAGGCGCGTGGGGGGAGGGGGGGAGGGACCCGGATCCACCAGTGGCTGGATTAGCCTACGCCACGGCTCCGTTTGCACCGCGGCATCCTTTTTCCAAACTCTCTGGGCTGGCTGGGTCCCTTACCCTCTTAGGGGTCTCCCGGGCGTCCGGGTCCAGGCTCTGTTACTCTGCTCCTGGAGCTGACGCAGCTGCCGGCGATCGGGCAAGTTTGCTGCCCTTCATGAAAGCCAGGTTTTCGTCCTCCTCCATTCCTCTTGCTCGATGTTCCAGTTAATTCTGGGGTCGATTTTAATTTGAAATTTCAAATTTCGTTTGGCGCGTAACTCTGCTCCGGCACTCCGGCAGCCCTGTTCCGTACGAGGCTGTCCGGCAACACCGTCCGAGTTGCCACCCTGCGCGATCACCTGACTGGCAGCTCAGTGATCAGCTGCTGAGTGGGAAACTCCCGGCGAGAACCGTAAACAGAAAAAAAAGAACAATTTGAGTGAGAAAATTGTTTTGCTTCACCACCAACAATGTGTATAGCGGAAGGCGCCAATCAAGAGTTCACCCCTCTCCCCCTCCTGCACGGAGCGCACTGGATCTGCCCCTGCAACAGAACGGGTTGTCGGCGAGGGCGGATTTCATACGCAGTACGTACCGGTGCTTCAGTGACCTGCTCTTAACAGCTTTCCTTTCAGTTGCCAGGCGTGGCGCGGATTTTTTTGCCGGAAAACTTGGAGCTCGTGATAAACACAACTGCACTTGGAAAACGCTCAAACGGTAAATGAGCGGTATGTGTGGTGTGTGTGTGTGTGTGTGTGTAGGGTTTCAGGATTTTTTGTGATGCACGAGACCAAATGTGTGGCCCGCACTGGAGGGCGCTGCAACGAACGTGCGATTTGGCTACGATCGCCCTGGCACCTGTTTCCCCCCCCCCCCTCTCCACACGTCCCGCGATTTTCGGCTCACACACACGACATTTCGAACGAAATCACTAACGTTCCTACGGAGACTTCTTCTCTGCAGCCGACTCTCGACCTCCCGTGTTCCTATCCAGGGAACCTTTTGGTCCGGTTCTGGTGGCTATATTCCGTGCCGGCTATGAGTAAAATTTCCTGCATTAACATCTTGTTTGAGATGCCAAGCTTTTTTGGCACCTGCTTGTCTTCAAAATAAACGAGGGGGAACGTTGTGAGTTGCTGCGGACACCGCAACTCTACAGTTATAACCGATACTAAGTCAGTATGGCTCTCCTCAGGCAGACGCCGCTAATATTGAACGACACGACAAAGATTGCGTGCGAGAGAGACAGAAAGTCAGTCTGAGCGTGACGTCGGGCGCTGCGTAGCCACTGCAAATTGATTTGTTCCTTTTGGCTATAAAAATGATCTGATTTGATGCAGATTCAGCAATATGATAGATATGGTAATTATCTATGATTCTGCGTTTTTAGTTTTCTCGAATCTGCAATATTATGGATGCAAGAGATTTTCGTCCTTTGTGTGAGCGGAGTGCGGTGGGGCGAAATTTTGAGATAAACGTTTTATAGTGACATTTTAAAGGAGTGTGTGTACCAAATTTGGTTACTCTAGCCTTAATAGTCTCTGAGATTTGTGAATGCCTCAGATTTTCGTCCTTTGCGGGGTCGGAAAGGGGTGTGGCGAAATTTTGACACAAAATGGTCAAGGTCCGATATCACAGGAGTGTGGATACCAAATTTGGTTGCTCTGGCTCTTTTAGGTTCTGAGATCCTTGAACTCATATTTTGCAATTGGCAAAACCGACCATGAAACCTGTGTGTTAGAGAGAGACAGAGCGAGAAAGAATGAAATTGTTTTCTTGATTCTGGCTATAATAATTATAAGATCTGGTTCAGATTTTGCACTCTAGAAGATATAGTCATTTTCTATGATTCTGCGTTTTTAGTTTTCTCGTATCGTCACAATTGTGGATGCCACAGATTTTCGCTTTTTGTGGGGGCGGAAGTGGGCGGAGCAAAGTTTTGAAATATTCTTTTAGCAGTGACATATCACAGAAGTCTGGATCCAAAACATCGTTGCTCTAACTCTTATAGTCTTTGAGCACTAGGCGCTGAAGGGGACGGACAGACAGCAGACGGACGGACGGACGGACGGACAGACGGACAGACGGACAGACAGACATGGCTCAATCGACTCGGCTATTGATGCTGATCAAGAATATATATACTTTATGGGGTCGGAAACGATTCCTTCTGGACGTTACACACATCCACTTTCACCACAAATCTAATATACCCCAATACTCATTTTGAGTATCGGGTATAAAAAGAGAACTAGGTTAAACTTTAGAATATTTATTTGATTTTGTGGCTGAGCTGAAGCCGATAGCTTGTTAGGGCCAGATAGGTAAGAGGTATGCAACCGATGCCCAGAGGGGTTAGCATGGAACTAACAGACGAAGGCGGCAGATCAAAAGTGATTGGTGATGAAAAAACCAAGCAAGAACTTTCCACCACTATTTAAAACTCAATTGAAAGATCTCTGCACCAAATACACCGACGTATTCATCGGACTAGAAACCGAATCAATAACAACAAACAATTTTTATAAACAAGAGCTTGTTACATTTAGCTTGTTTCCCAGAGGGCAACGCCGGCTAGCTTTCGAACCCCAGGGCTGGGTGGGGGCCCTTGCCCGCCAAATGTAGACAAAGATGGAGACTTACTACTTCTCAGGACATCGAACCTAACAACAAACCAAAGACAAAGAAAACAATAAATAGACGGCTGTCAAGTGGGTGAAGTTAAGGTGTTATCACTTCGCGCGCCCGCCCTACCTGTGACCAAACCCAACGTTAATTTTGGCTACCCTCTGCTGGAACGGCTGCGGCAGGCCTAATCCGTGGCCACGCCAAGCGTCGTCACTCTATTTTAATTTACTGCATCATGTTTCAATGTATAGCTTTAATAATAATGGATTGACAACTTCATCTTTCTCATAAATACCTATATATATAACTATATATACGACACCAAGGTACATAGAGAAATATCTGCTAAAATTTTGTTCAACCGCCAGGGGTTGCCTCACCCATACGTAATAGATCACGTGTAGATAAGTGAATCCAACTTTTCTTGAGTTAATTTAACTCAGGCCTCTACGGAGACCGACCTACCAAGAGCTCTTGTTAAGGGTCCCTGGGACATAAACAATAGACAATGATTAGATTTCCACATATCACCCGACCAAACACGGTGGACTGACGGGACCCCCGCGTTACCCACTGGTTATGAATTAGTGGACTGTATAATCTTTTAATATATTGAGCTTATTTATTTACATATATTGAGTATTTAAGATTGGCGGTTATGTTACACATGTATATCAATAGCAGGGGTTGTCTATGATGCGGCGGTATAAACTATGAGAACATTACAGCTATGTTTTGGACACAAGCAATAACAACACAGCTATGCGCGTGAAAATAGTTGCTTAAGCGGTGCAATACAATTATGAGCGTATGAATAGGGCAGTTGTAATATACATGAACATTGAACTACAAAACTACGAGGCTCATTTCGCAACCAGTAGGAATATCATCCACGTACGCGTCTCGTACAAGCACAGCAGCAGCCGTCGGATACAAATCGGCATGATCTTGCGCGATCTGCTTGATAACTCGAACAGCCAAGAACGGTAAAGACGCTAAACCATACGTCACGGTCAGCAGTCGATAAAGATCGAGTGTAGCAGTCTCCTCCTTTCGCCAGACAATCCGTTGGTAAGGCGTGTGATCTTCTGAAACCAGGATGCCTCTAAACATTTTCTCAATGTCCGTACAAAACACATAGCGATGCTGACGGAAACGTAGACATACTCCAAGTAAATCCCTTTGCACGGGTGGTCCGATGTGTAGTCGTGAATTAAGTGAAGATCCATTGCAGTCCTCCCCAGAGCCATCGAATACAACTCGGCATTGCGTGGTGGTGCTATCTGGTTTCAATACTGCGTGGTGTGCTAAGTAATTGTGGTTGGCGTGATCGTTTTCGACGGTAGTAGAAGGAATCACCTCCATGTGTCCTCGTTGTATATAATCCTCCATAAACTCGACATACTGTTGTTTGAGCGCAGGAAATTTTCGAAACTTCCGCTCGAGAGAAGAAAAGCGGCGTAGTGCTTTTAGCAGTGTGGATCCCATCGAAAGGGGCAGATTCCTTAAACGGGTATTGGACGATGTACACGCCATCGTTTCTGCGGGCGTGCGTATGAACGAAATGTTGCTCAGCGGGATCACTAGCGTCAATGGTAGCGTCACTTGGTTGAACTCGTTCCATGTCCATGAACGATCGAACCAAAGTGTCCAGATCCTCGTGAGCGTGATGTGCTGATGCGTGGGTGTAAGCATCACTACTGAGATGGTAGCTGCCTGTAATGACCCAACCAAAATTAGTATGAAGTGCAATAGGATATTCTAAGCCAAACTCTTTGCGTTTAATGACCCAACCAAAATTAGTATGAAGTGCAATAGGATATTCTAAGCCAAACTCTTTGCGTTATCCATTGTAAATGTTCCAAAGCTGATCAGCTCCTAAAATCACGTCGATTTCGCCTGGTTTACCAAATGTAGGGTCCGCTAAGGGTAGATCACGAATCTCTTCCCACATCGGTGTGTTTGACTCGATCCGCTGAGCTGGAATCGAGGAGGTTAAAGTGTTCATAATCAGACCTGTGACCACCACTGAGGCTGAGCTTGTGCGGGAGAGCAACGTGAATGTGGCGCGACCTCTAGTAACCCCAGCAAGGTTTGCGCCTAGACCAACCACTGGTATATGAGCATGCGTGCGCGGCAATCCAATTCGTTGAATATATGATTCGGCGACCATCGTTATAATTGAACCAGTATCCAGCAGTATCCTGCAGGTTGTCTCGTTGCCCCAGGAGTCGACTATAGTGGCCAAAATCGTTGGCAATATGGCCTGACTCTTGGCTTCGAATTTCCTCTCCAATGTATGATGGCTGACCACGGCAGGATCAGCACAAGCAGGGAAACTGGACGAGCGGGAAGTTGAGTCAGCGGATGTATTGACAGCAGCGGAAACCGGGACAGAGCGTATATCCTTTGGATGGACAAGAGTGTGGTGCCTCAACTTACACAGACGGCACGTGTTTATGGAATTACACCTATTTACTTGATGAGATCGGCTTAGACAATTGAAGCACAAATTATTATCCATTGCGAACGTGCGGCGGTCCACAACATCAAGAGCCTAGAATTGAGTACACGCATAAATAATGTGTTGCCCGTGACAATATACACAATCGCGAACATGCGTCTTTGGCACGTCCACATGATGAGAAACTGCATGTCGTCTATCCAGCACAGACTCAAGTGCATCGCAACGGGCGAAGACAAGGCCGAACAGGTCATTTATGGTCACATTTTCCTTGCACGATTCACTGGAGGTGGCCCAAGCTTCCTTGCATTCAGGGTCTAGCTTTGAGAGCAAAATATGGATCAGCCACACATCGCGGCTGTCGCAGCTCAGTGCATGTAGACCACGTATACTTTTGTCGTCGGTGCGGACTATTTTACGCAACTCGGCGATGTTTAAACCTTTTGCGGTTGGCAACGAAAGAAAGGTTTGAATGAAGGAACGAGCAATCAGTGACTTTTTGTTATAGCGATTTTCGAGGCTCTCCCATGCGTCCTGGTAATTGGCATCCGATACGGGAATATGTTTTATCAGAGACAACGCTTCACTATCCAGATAGGATTTCAAATAATGAAACTTTTGGCACTTGGACAGACTACTCTTCTTGTCGACTGAGCCTAAGAACAAGTCACTAAACTGACACTAATCCTCGTATCTGCCCGAAAACGTCGGAATGCGTATTTTCTCGAACTGCAGCTCTGTGGTTCCCGATGAGTCCTGAATCCTCTCCTCAAATAAGCGTTCCACAGTGTTCGATAGCAGTAGATTTGAGTTGTCGTGCTCATTATCGTTTGAGCGGTGCAATACAAGACCGGGGCCCCGACGCGCCCGTGACCGGAGATTAACTCATCAGCACCAACGCCACGGGGCGCTGCTGGAGCCACCCTCCCCGCGTCGCCGAAGGTTTCACTATAGCAGGCACCAGAGCGGAAATCTGCGTCACCCGAACGAGCCGCTGGTCTAGTACTAGCGGCATCATCGAGACCCGCATGTTCGTGCATCACGCCGAACAGGGAAGGACACATGCATTCAGCCGGAGTCCCGAAAATGCCCTGCCTACACCCGAAACTACCCCGGTGATCGCTAATATAAGGGAGTACCCTCGTGGGATTGAACCGCCAAGCGCGTTCGACATGACCATACTCCCCGAGGGCCGAGACCAGACCCCCGCTCCCGGAACCAGCCGGCTAAGCGAAGAGGAGCCAGAAAGAGTCCCCGACCCCTGGCCTCCCGACGTGGCGCCGCAAATCCAGGAATTCCTGGACGAAGAGCTGCCGAAGCTCGCAGGCCTCCGAGGGACCACGGACCTCACGGAGCACACGATAGTTATGAGGGACCAGCGTCCCATAAAGCAACGGTACTACCCAAAGAACCCGGCTATGCGTCGGATCATCGACGAGCAGGTTGACCAGCTGATAGCAGAAGGCCTGATCGAGCCCTCGCGAAGTCCCCACAGTGCCCCCATTGTCCTCGTCCGCAAAAATGACGGGAGGTGGCGCATGTGTGTGGACTATCGACAACTAAACGAACATTCGATCCAGGACCCGGCATACCCGTTGCCGAGGATCGACTATATACTGGAAAGACTCCGAAACGCGCGGTTCATCACCACGCTGGATCTGAAGAATGGATACTGGCAAATACCGATGGCCCATGACAGTAAGGAGGCCACGGCGTTCACGGTGCCCGGAAGAGGCCTCTATCAGTAGAAGGTAATGCCTTTCGGGTTACATTCCGCGGGAGCCACGTTCCAGCGTACCCTCGACACGGTCATCGGCTCAGACATGGAACCCTTCGCTTTCGCGTATCTGGACGGCAAGGATTTCGCGGAACATTTGCGCAACGTCAAGAGAGTCTTCTCGCGACTGCGGTGGACCAATCTGCGGATCAACGCAAACAAATGCGTATTTTTCCAGCGCCGCATAAAATACCTGGGTCACATGGTCAGCGAGGAAGGCATTCATACCGACCCTGACAAGATAGCGGCCGTCAAAGACCTGAGACCGCCCACTAACCTGAAGGAATTGCGACAATGCATAGGCATGGCGGGCTGGTATCGTCGATTCGTCCCCAATTTCGCCACCATAGTGCAACCGATGTCATTGATACTAAAGAAGGGGAGAGCATGGGCATGGGGACAGGAACAACAGGACTCCTTCGACGAACTCAAAGTGCGACTCACCACCGCCCCGGTGCTCGCCTGCCCGGACTTCAACGTCAAATTCTCCCTGCAGACCGACGCGAGCAACGTGGGTGTGGGCGCGGTCCTCACCCAAGAGATCGAAGGGAAGGATCGCCTACGTCAGCCGGCGCCTTAACAAGGCAGAGCCCCAAAAATACCCGGACTACACGTACGAAAACGGGCAGCTTTACCGAAACCTGGGGCACGGAGCCGACGATGACGACCACGTGCCGTGGAAGCTCTGCGTGCCCAAGGACTGCCGAGCGAGAGTCCTCCGCGAGTGCCACGACCAACCGACCGCAGGCCACCTCGGCGTACGAAGAACTATCACGAGGATATCCCAGAGGTATTATTGGCCGGGATTTTATCGCGACGTGAGGCGATAAATCCGCGGTTGCGTGAGCTGCCAGAAGTTCAAGGCTACCCAACGCAAGCCAGTGGGCAGGATGCTCACTCGCAAGGCCGAGGAACCCTTTGCCACCCTGTGCGCCGACTTCGTCGGACCGTTACCCCGATCCAAACGGGGGAACGCCATCCTTCTAGTTTTCTTTGACACCTTCTCCAAATGGGTAGAACTGGTGCCCCTTAAGAAGGCAACGACGGCTAGCCTCGAACGAGCTTTCAGGGAACGCATACTGAGTAGCTTCGGTGTTCCGAAGCTGTTTGTCTGTGACAACGGCACCCAGTTGACCAGTCGGTCGTTCAAGACCTTCCTGCACACCGCCGGCGTGGACCTCCAACACACCGCGCCCTATTGTCCGCAAGAGAACCCGACGGAAAGGGCAAACCGGACCGTGAAGACGATGATCGCCCAATTCGTGGACGATCCCCAAAACACGTGAGACGAGCTCTTGCCAGAAATGACGCTGGCGATCAACTCGAGCGTCTCGGAGACTACCGGTTTCAGCCCGGCATTCCTCGTACACGGAAGAGAGCCCCGACTGCCCGGCGCCTTATACGACGAGGTCACGCCGGGGACGGGAAGCGCCCAGGAAACTCCTATGGGTAAGGCCGCCAGGCTAAAAGAAGTGTTCGCCATCGTCAGAAACAACATTCAAAGGGCCAGCCAAGAACAAGGGAGGCACTACAACCTTCGCCGACGACAGCGGCGTCCCACGATCGGTTCGCTAGTACTTCTACGGCAGCATCACCTCTCAAACGCCGCCGAAGGCTTCGCGGTAAAACTGGCCCCTAAATTTGACGGCCCCTATCGCGTGAAGGGTTTCCCGTCGCCAAACATCGTTCAGCTGCAGCACCCGAGCAGCCGGAAACGGAAGGTCGCCAACATCAACGATCTGAGAGAATTCCACGACCGCGAAACCCACGAACGTGCCGGGGAGGCGGACGACCCAGGTACCGCCGAACAAGCGCCGGACCACGACAGCAGCACAGGTACCGGCTGAAACGAAGGGAAAAGGGGGGGAAGGGGCGCCCGTGCCGAGCGAGGCAAGCGACGACTGCCCGGATCCCGAAAAGTACCGACACTAGGTCGACCGAAGGCGTAGCCCGCGACAAGCGTCTCCGGCAGTCCGAGACCCCACCATCACCGATCAGTGCCATTCCGCCACCACAGCCGAACGGTCGAATCGATCCCAACCCAAACGTATCCGAAGATAACGCAAAACCATACAACATAAAGGACCTACTGATTTTCCTCACTCTGCTAATCTCGACGCGCGAGTTACCGATAACGGTACCGCGACACCCCCACCTAAACCCCCTCGGGCCATGGCAATGTTCCACTGAACGACTATGTCATTCAACCCGGACATTGTAATGTCCAGCTCAACACTTTGACCACTTTGACTGTTGCAACATTCTACATACCGCGGCACAAACAACCGCCTACACATCTTAACATGAACAACATCGAAACTGGAACCCGACATCCGGCATAATGCCGACTCGGCGGTTTCACATACGCTAGCCCGTTGCAACATTTTATACTTATGTATGCCTTATGTACTAAACTCAAAGCCTCTGCGAAGGCTTCCTAAGAACATAATTAATAAACTCAGAACACTTCAATTTGGAACTCAAACCCGAGTCATACTTTATTCAAACTCAAACACCAATCTTTGGAAAAGACAGAAATATAAACCCATACAAGAACAACCAGGACCATCTACAAGAAGGAGAAGGACGAACTGGTAACTGGCGCAGCCGGACTAAGAACAGAGGATCGCAGGATGATCTCTTACATTGGATTAATATTAGCAATGTAAAACAGGTGAGCACCCAGTGGCAACGTTATGAGTGAAAGAAAAGGAAACTATAAAGAAATTTAAAAGACAAATAATAAATCTTATAATGCATAAAGTGGTGTGTGACAATAAAAGAAAGAAAAATAATATACAAATGTGGCGGCACTATCCGAAAGGCAAATGCCGAGCACCGCTGTTGTGCAGAAAAACTTAAATATATATATACATATACACGTACCCCCGTGCAAAACAAAATCTAGTGCAGATCATTGCCGTGGGTACCGGAAAAAATTAACTAATCTGTGTAACTGTGCAACAAATCTAGTGCAGATCATTGCCGTTATACTAATTAATACGTTAAATAATACGCAACAAAACATATACATACATCCACATATACAAGGACCACTGTGCAAAAATCTAGTGCAGATCATTGCCGTGTGTACCGAAAAAAAATTTTTTTTCTTTAACTAATCTGTGTAACTGTGCAACAAATCTAGTGCAGATCATTGCCGTTATACTAATTAATACGTTAAATAATATGCAACAAAACATATACATACATCCACATATACAAGGACCACTGTGCAACAAATCTAGTGCAGATCATTGCCGTTATACTAATTAATACGTTAAATAGTATGCAACAAAATATATACATACATACACATATACACGTACCACTGTGCAAAAATCTAGTGCAGATCATTGCCGTGTGTACCGAGAAAAAATTAACTACTCTGTGTAACTGTGCAAACAAAATCTAGTGCAGATCATTGCCGTTATACTAAGTAAAACAAAAAATATATATTCAATAAAATTTATACATATATATATATACATATATACGTACCACTGTGCAAAAAAAAATCTAGTGAAGATTATTGCCGTGTGTACCAAATAAAAATTTTAATTAATCTGTGTAACTGTGCGAACATCTAGCGTAGATCATTGCCGTTATACTAACTAAAACATTAAATAAAAAGTGTTATTACGCGGACATCAAGTGCGATCACCGCAAGTCAAAAAAAAAAAAAAAAAAGAAAAAAGGAGAAGAGGAATGTATATGCAACAAAATATATACATACATATACATGTGTCGCTGTGTATAGTGATAATAAAAATTAAAAAGAATCTACAAACACAGCCAGAGCGGCGCAATATATGAAATAAGAGACTTCAAGTGAAGTTTCAGTTGAAGTCAACCCCAGCGTCCGTCCCATATGAACGAACAAAATACAAAATAACCACCACTCATTTTTTTCTTTTTCCTATTTTCAAAGTACATAGTGGAGGGATCAAGTTACACGTTCCTCCACAGCCGCAACAATAAAGACCAACAAATAAACGAATAAACAAAACTGCTAATAAAAAAAAGAGAAGGAAAAGAGAAGGAAAAAAACACAGCACATCACTTTATATCAAAACAACATTGCGCACCACAAAAATCGGTGGCGAAAAAAAAAAAACTTTTCCATACCCTTTATTAACATGCCACTGGGTCCACGCAAATATACATTATAAACGATACACTTACCACATATATTACAGACTCCAACAATTTTAAACAATTTTACCACTTTACACTTTTACTCTATTTAAGAATTCATATACACAGAAAATATAATATAATAATAGAATATATATTAATATACATACAGAATAATATATACACAATACACACAATATATATACACAATACACACAATATATATACACAATACAAACAGTAATATACACAAATAAGTTAAGTTCCCATTTCCCATTTGAACTAATGCTAAGTAAAGGAAAGTAAAATTTGTAATACTAGTAGTCTCTTTCGCAAATGTCTAAGGGTAACATAGTCAGCAAGACCAAGTCTAGACTAGGCCTTAGGAGCAGCACAAGCTTACCAGAAATAAGGGAAGAAGCAGAACCCCTACGGACAGTGACAATGACGTACTCTGGTAACGTAACCAACCAGTCTAGAAGCAGTAGCCCCGCAGCGGGGTTAGCGGCTAACCTAGAAACTGCTAGCACGTCCCTCAACACTTCCATCAGCATGACCCTTAACCCGACCGATATACTGGCTTTCGTGAAGCAACTACCGACTTTCGACGGAACCCCCGGTACCCTAGACAGGTTCATCACCAGCGTAGAGGAGGTCATTATGCTAATTAGGGGGACAGACCAGACACCGTATGGGCAATTGCTACTACGGACAATTCGGAACAAAATTTCAGGGAGAGCGGACCAAGCGCTAAGCAATCTTGGTACCAAACTCGAATGGGACAATATCAAACTGAATCTTAACCGCATGTACGGTTGCAAGAAAACAGAACCCATAATCATCCGAGAAATCCAAAATCATCCTAATAACTTGCCATTGGGGAAACTTTTCTTCGAAATCACGAAGCTAAGGAGCCAACTGTTGAACCTTGCCCCCACTAATGGCCACCAGTTGGAAGGCACAAGTGCGGCGGATAAGAAAACCTTTTACGACGGGATATGTCTCCACGCATTCTTAGTGGGGCTCCGTGACCGCCTCAAAATCATGATCAGAACTAGGAACCCAGCTACCATCGAGGAGGCATACGAATGGTGCCAAGCCGAAAGAAGCTTCTATTATCAGGGGGAGAACGGGGCACAAAGTACCGGTAACAACGTAAATAGAACTAGACCATATGCAAGAAACCCCAACCAAACTTATAACACATCAAATCCTAGATGGAACAATAATTCCTCTAACTCCCCGAACTCTAACCCATTTAGACAGCAGCAAAACTAAGGAAATTAACCAAAACAATCACAAACACGTAAAACAAAAAAAAAAAAAACAAAAAAATAAAACAAACAAAAAAAAAACACACAAACACTTAAGTAAAAGTTTACACCATGCATTAACTACCCCTTAAACTAAACTCTTACAGACTAACGCTAGGGCATGCACAACGACTTTTGCTCGACGTTTTGGATAAGGACCAGCCGTTAATAAAGGTCAACTTGGGACCGGCTAGAGTAGTAAATTCATTTAAAACTATAAACCACGTCATCCACTTAAACGATTACGAAGTAACAGCAGAAAAACTTATCAAAGTAATCAATAACTTACCTAACGACAACGAATTCTCTGACCTAAAACTAACATTGCATGAAAAGATTCAGCAGGTGTTAGAAAGATTGAGCACCTTACTCCCGCATAACAGACCGAGGAGGGGATTGATTAACGGACTAGGTAGCATAGTGAAGATCGTTTCAGGCAATATGGATGCCGACGATGAGACAAAAATAAGCAACAATCTCTCAAATATTAACAAAAATTTAGAGCTCAGCCAGAAATTTAGAAAAGAGACACTAATTAGATTTAAAAATATTACGAACCATATCAACATCGAACAAGAAGCTATCAGTAATTTCATAAACACTTACCAAAATAAAATCTCTAAAGAGCTAGATTCAGAACAACACACTATACAACTTATACAATATATCAATCGAATAACTTATAGTATAGACATATTGTATAATCACCTAAGCAACATAGCGGAGAGCCTGCTATTCACCAAATTAAAATTAATCCCAAAATATATCTTAAATTCAGAGGAGATTCAAAAAATTAAACAATTACTGTCACAACAAAATATTACAATAGAATTAGACCATGAAATGTATAACGTACTTTCACTGGAATCAACAACAGTAAACAAAACTCTAACTTTTAAAATTAAAATACCCATGCTATCACAGGAACAATACCAATTGTACCGATTAATACCCTTACCGTTCAACAACACAAAATTTGTAATTCTCCCACAATACATTATTAGAAATAAGCTAGAAATTAAGATTTTAAATTCACCTTGTATTAAACTGGGCAAATTGCATGTATGTGAAACCCCGACATCACCGACAAATCCAGACTGTCTAATCAACCTACTCAACAATAACAATGCGACTTGCAATATCGTCAACGGCGGAAACCAACCGCGAATATTCGTACCAATAAAGGGTCTACTACTAATCTTCAACGCCAAGAATGTAAATATTACGTCCGATTGCATGTCAGACAAGACGTTCAGCGGCTCCATGGTCATCCACTACGAGAACTGCTCAATCTCCGCGGACGGCCTCAAATATGTCGACGCTGCCACCACCATAGCAGACAAAATTAAGATCAACATGCCACATATTCAAAACTTAACGACATTAACCTCAAATAAGGAATTGAGCCTCCAAGACTTACACCTAAACGATCTGGAGAACAGCCTGGAGGTTATCCGACTAAGAGACCAAGCAACTGCACACTTGACAGCCGTTTATGTGCTCATCGGAATCCTGCTCATAGCCACAACCCTCGTATGGATCGTCAAACGCAGAACAATAACTTTCACACCCGCCAGCCTGGACTCCGTTGTAACTCCTGCCACGGCTTCGTTGGCAATACCCTCATTGTGGCCATCGTTCCAAGTTAAGGGGGGAGGAGTTACCGATAACGGTACCGCGTCACCCCCACCTAAACCCCCTCGGGCCATGGCAATGTTCCACTGAACGACTATGTCATTCAACCCGGACATTGTAATGTCCAGCTCAACACTTTGACCACTTTGACTGTTGCAACATTCTACATACCGCGGCACAAACAACCGCCTACACATCTTAACATGAACAACATCGAAACTGGAATCCGACATCGGGCATAATGCCGACTCGGCGGTTTGACATGCCTTTCACGGCGGTATGCCTTATGTACTAAACTAAAAGCCTCTGCGAAGGCTTCCTAAGAACATAATTAATAAACTCAGAACACTTCAATTTGGAACTCAAACCCGAACAGTCATACTTTATTCAAACTCAAACACCAATCTTTGGAAAAGACAGAAATATAAACCCATACAAGAACAACCAGGACCATCTACAAGAAGGAGAAGGACGTACTGGTAACTCGCGCGCTGGTCAAGTTGAATGACTACACTAACGCGGACTATATCCCAATAGCGGACGGGGACGCCATCATTTGGGCCAACCACGGATACCTGCACCACACTACGAACGTGACTTCATACGAAGATTACGTCGCCGAAACGGAACAAGCCGCGGAGCTGTTTAGCCTAGACCGGATGGCGCAAGTGATAGCAGCCGACCTGGACCACATCAAGAACCTGGTGGCCACGCTAAGGGTCCACCATCGGGGAACAAGGAGTATAAACCTGCTCGGAACAGCATTGAAGGTAGTGGCCGGAACGACCGACTTCGACGACTGGGAGCAGGTCAAATTCCAACAAAAGCAGCTGGCGGAGTCCAGCCATGGCCAAAACGAAATCAACTCCAGGATTCAAACCACATCGCCAAGGAGGACAACGCCGACCGGGCCGAAGCCATAATAGCCCGGAATAGGATCATTATAACGGATCTGGAAGACCTCCTCCTGGCCTTAACCCTTGCCAAGATCAACGTGATCAGCCCCGCCCTTCTGGACGGCGCTGACATTAAGGAATTGGGCGAGCAACACCTCGCTAACATCAGCCTAGTGGAGCTACTAGAAGTGTCAAACATTAGCGTCTTCCAGAGCGCAGACCTACTCCACTTTCTCATCAAGTTTCCCCAACCGAAGCTGGTCTGTAGGAAAATGCTTATTTTCCCGGTCCAACATCAGAACAAGATACTGGATTTCAGCGAGGGAGACATCGTGGCAGAATGCGGGCCCCAAACTCTCAACATTGGGGATTGCGAAGCCACCATCGGCGCCACGTTTTGCAGAGAACGCGAGGGGATCACCTGCGCTCAGCAGATGGTGGCCGGGTCCGTCGCACACTGCGCGACCTCGCCCGGTCACTTGGATCCGATCGTCGTGGTAGACCACGGCACCATCATCGTCAACGACGCAAGGTTCACCGTTGTGGATGAGGCGGGGACCACCCAAGCAATCTCGGGATCGTACCTGGTTACGTATTCCCACCGGGTCTCGTTTAATGGGACCTGGTACGTGAATCACCTCGGCGACTCCAAAAGAAAGGCGGTGGTACCGGCGATGACTCGAATAAACGTAACGGCACACAAGGAAAAGCTAAGCTTGCCG
Organism: Drosophila miranda; assembly: GCF_003369915.1. Taxonomy (NCBI): domain Eukaryota; kingdom Metazoa; phylum Arthropoda; class Insecta; order Diptera; family Drosophilidae; genus Drosophila; species Drosophila miranda. Next base: position 46,065,994 of record NW_022881603.1, read on the forward strand.
TTCCTGCGGGAGTTAAGCCTACAAAATTCAAACTACATCGACGACCTGAACGAGACGGTGACGATAAGGAGCGCCGCCTCCTATTTGTTCACCCTCGTCGTCGCCATCCCTCTCTGCGCCATCATCTGGGTGCTATACCGCCGCCTCAAATCCCAAGGCCTTCGGAACGAGCATACAGCACGAGACGTGGAGGCCGCCCCCCGTAACCCCCCGGCCAATGACGAACCGGCCAGAACAACAGAGACGGCGCACGGTACTGTCGCCCCCGGCAGAGCCTTCCCGCGGCGATACATGCCCAGAGGCCGGCCGAGCCCAGCGATAAGAGCTGGCCCTACACCCGGCCCATCGGCGCCCGAAATCCGATCGGAGCCCGCGTGCGACGCATAGCTGCGCTGCCCGTAAAACGGAAGTTACGAAGAGAAAAGACGACGAAAATGAAACAACCAAAAAAAAAAAAATAAATAAAATAAAGAAAGAACGAAAAAAAAATATATAAATGTCAATTCGGCAGATTCATGCATTACACTCATTACACACATTCATAAACCCATGCCCCAAACGTCCATAATCGTCCCACGGATCCATTTACCATAGCTTAGATTACAGAATTGCAAGCCCGCTGACGCCGGCTCCCGTGAGTCGCGCTGTCAGCGGAGGGAAATGCATGACGTTAGAAATACAAGAAATAAGTCAGATTCCGAACGCCGAGCGAGCTATGTGATTTGATCAAACCCTTTAATACAAGAACCAAAACAATGTAAGTTTTCGTCACGCCCCCTGGGAGGCCCTAGAATTAAGAAGATTAAAGCAGATTAAAAAGAAAATAGACACTCTCCCCCTCCCCGAACTCTACGCACCGAAGAACCAGCCATGAACGCCACCGAGAACACCCCAGCTAAGGCGCACCAGAGAGCCGCTGCATCAGCAGAGTCACCCGAAGTCGTAGACCTCACGGATTTCTCCGACGCCGAGGAACCGGAGTCCGCCCCGCAGCCAGGAGTAGCCGAAGAACCCCACACCTCCGATGGGGACATATACGCGGATATGGAGCTAGACGCCGACGAGGCAGGGCCAGCGGACCACGAGGGTCCCCGAAACAGCCCCCCACTGTTCTCCCGCCGACCATCCAGGTTCCGTCGAGAGAACCTGTGGTCGCCGCCGCCGTCTAAACGACGAGCCGAGCCCTGCTCCCCGGAGTCCGCCGCCAAGGCGGACGAGGAAGCCGCCCCGAAGCCAGGAGTAGCCGAAGAACCCCACACCTCCGATGGGGACATGTACGCAGATATGGAGCTAGACGCCGACGAGGCAGGGGCAGCCGACCACGAGGGTCCCCGAGACAGCCCCCCGCGGTTCTCCCGCCGACCATCCGGGTTCCGTCGAGAGAACCTGTGGTCGCCGCCGCCGTATAAACGACGAGCCGCGCCCTGCTCCCCGGAGCCAGGGTCACCGTCATTCGAAGAGGAGTTCGAAGATGCCGGTTCTAGCCAGCACAGCTTTCCGGAACCAGAGACGCCATCATACGCGCCGATGTTCGAACAGGAGTTTGAAGATGCCGGTTATCACCAGCGCCGCGATCCCCGAACCGGCCGTGGCATTTACCGCCCCGAGAGGGGGCTGGAGCGTTACACACCGAAACCATACAACGCGTACTACCACGACGGGGAGAGCGAAGAGGAGGAACCCTACGGTCGGCAATTCATAGCCGAAACAGAGACCTTTCACCACACGGTCACGCCATGGGGGTTACGCGTCACGCGTAACCACCAGATGTCCGTAGACGTCTTTGTCCCTCCCGGCCGGAATGTCAACGCGTTCTTCAGGACATTCCGAGAAGCCCCGGAACCAATCGACTACCGCTCCGAACCGGCCGCCCCAGCCAGGGCAAGCCCCCCGCACGCCCAAGCGCGACCGCCAACGCCCGCATCGGATCCTCCCCGACGCCCCAATCCTCCAGAAGAGTCAGCGGCGACCACACCAACGCACGCCGAAGCGCCCCACGCGGAGGCAGCGCAAGGCCCTCCCACTGAATGGCCCACCTGGGCTACAGAAGAGGGAAACGCCGCTCCGGTTCGACAAGCGGAGCTGACCGAACCGGAGGAGCAGTGGGAAACGGGGCCGGACAGCGGGTACCCCACCATGACCCTACGGAGGGTAAAACAACCCGTTGCGGAGGAGACGGCGCCGACCCCCCAAACTGGGGAGTGGGAAGGACAAGACCAGTTGCTTGTGGACTGCGACTTGGATGAAATACTACGATTTCTTCAAGACGAATCTACGCGGGAGGGGCAAAGTCCAGCGGACTTCTCCCTGATCGAAGAGCTGAACCAGCCCACCCAGTGGGTAATCGCGCCGGCAGATTGGCAGGTCAACATCCCAGGCCGAATCCTACCGGCGGGCCTGGAATCGGAGAGGCTCCGTTTCCGAAGCTGGTCCTGGGATCAGTGCTACCGGGTCCACAAGCGATCCCGGGCCGCGCCTGTCTGCGTCGACCTCCTCCCGGAAGAAAGGGGGGGGGGGGGTGTAACGAACCTTAGGAAGGTTCGTCACAGCGCGCTACATCGCGGCATCGTCACCGCCTCATTTTTCCCCTTTTTATATCTCCAGTTTCCCTTAAATATATCGTTACTTAGCCTTAAGAACAGAGAATGCATACGATAAATGTACCACCAATAAAGAAACTCATTCCCCATACCTTTTCTCCTACCGTTTCACGACAGCCAATCCCACATTCTCGTACCAACACATTACCCCCACCTCTAACGAAAAGCTCCCGAAGCACTGACAATTAGCCGGTAAGAACGCCCCCCACACCAACACATTGCCCCGCGTTTAGCCATAAGCTCCCGAGACACGAACCGTTAGCCGGTGACAACTCCCCACCGGGCCAACACATTACCCCCACCTCTAAACTTAAGCTCCCGAAGCACAGACTAGCCGATAAGAACCCCCACCCCTTCCCTTCGCGGCTTCGGGACGCTCCGCGAAGCGGCAGCCAATCCGAAGCCGACGAAGACACGTAGATACTGATAAGTTAGAGATCGGCGGCAGCGAAGTTTTCCCGGGCGCGCAAGCGCCGAGCAGACTTCACTTACGCGGAGACCCAGCGAAGTTTTCCAGAGCGCGCAAGTGCCGAGCAGACTTCACTTACGCGGAGACCCGGGCTGAGAATAGACGTTGTCCCGCGTGACAACTAAGATACAAGTTAAGAATCCTTCCGGGAACGTGACGAAACAACAAAAAATATTCAATGAAACAAATTACCTGTATAACCAGCAAGCTAATAAATCATTATTGTAACGAGAACCAACCCCGTGTAAGTCATTTTTGGGGATCCAAACCCCTCCCCGGTCACCCTTACCAACAACTACTCGCCAGCGAGCCACACTCACCTCCACTAACCCCCGATCAATCCTCGAAACCCCCCCTCACGCAGGTGTGACACGCCCTTCGCCCCTCTCTCGACCCCCACAGGTGTGACTCGCCCTGTGACCCCTCTTTCCCGACCCACGCAGGTGTGCCTCGCTCCGCGCCTTTCTTCTCGACCCTCACGTCCGCCCAGTAAGACGAGCCGACCCCCCTTTCGGAGTTCCTGCGAACTACAAATTTCTTGTAGGAAGACCCCTGGACAGGACTGAGCTTACCTCAGCCTGGAAGAGGAGACATTACAGCAGATTGGTCTGTACGCCGATGGATCGTCTGCTGGCTTGTTGCCTTTGGGCAGCAGAATTAGACGCTGCCTCTTCCATCGTTTTGGGAATGTTCCCTCCCTGAGGCAACTGTTGAAAGTCTCCGCAAAGGGTTCCGGTCGGGTGGCCACCGCGAGCTTTAGGGCCTTGTTGGGTATTCCATCCGGCCCTGGTGCCTTCCGGTCGCCAACTCTCCTGGTTGCTTCTATGACCTCCAGTGTAGATACTGGCTCGTATGGTGGTTCCTCCTGGTCCAGGTTAGTTTCTTCCTTCTGCGGGTGCCTGGGGAACAGCTCTGTCACAATCCTATGCAGCAGTTGCGGGCACGTCGGGGTAGGAGTGCTTATTCCTCTGATCCTTTTGGTGACTACTTTATAAGCAGTACCCCAGGGGTCTATCTCCGCTTCGTCGCATATGTGGCGGAAGCAGTCGCTCTTACTCTTCTTGATGGCCACCTTCAGCACGTGTTTTGCCGTGCGAAATTCCTCTTGCCTGGTTTCGAAGGCGTAGCGGCCTCTCGCTCTTTGGGCACGCCGTCGCGCTCGGAGACAAGCCCTTCTAAGCTCGCCTATTTCCTGCGTCCACCAGTAGCAAGGTCTTCCTCGTAGAGACGGCTTCCTCCTTGGCATGGACTGGTCGCATGCGTCGGCTTTCCTCTGCGTCAGTTCCCGTGCCGCTTCCTCCGCTGAGATACCAGCTAGGTTCCACTCGTGTTGCCTGAAGGAGTCCGAGAAGGCTGCGACGTCCAGTAGGCTATCCTTCCACTTTGACCCCGTTGTTTTTGGCTTCCTGGGGACTCTGTTGCGCTGTCCGAGCTCAAAGTGTATCGCCTGGTGGTCGCTAAATGTGAATTCGTCACCCACTCTCCAGGTGGAATGTCTACATAGCGAACTGCTAAGGAAGGTCAGATATATTATTGAGGATCTTCCCGCCCTGCAGAAGGTCATCTTTTTCCCGTCGTTTGCCAGTCCGACGTCGAGAGACGAGAACTGCTCCAGTAGGCAGTACCCTCTTGCGTTGGTCTCTTTGCTGCCCCATTCGACGGCCCACGCATTAAAGTCCCCTGCGATGACGAAGGGTGTCCTCCCACGAGTGTCTTCCACAATGTGTTCCAACATAGTTTGGAAACGCGACAGGTCTCAACTCGGCGGTGCCTAACAACTCTAGAAAGTTACACCCTTGAGTCTAGCTCTTACAAAGCCCTCCTTTGACGAATCCACATCGAGCGGCGGGGTCTCGACGCCCCAGATCGCGGCCTTCCTGCACTTACTTTGTGCCCAACCGCTGCCTGGCACCGGTTTGTATGGTTCGCATACGATGACCACGTCCGGTTTCCTCTCCCTGGCGTCTTGGCTCAGTAGTGCCTGTGCCGCCTCGCAGTGGTTAAGGTTCAGCTGCATGCACCTCATCCTATTCTCTTTGCAAGTGCCTGTCTAAAGAGGGGGCACCTGCCGCTTCCTGCGATATGCCTCCAATCCTCCTTCTTTCCCTTGCAGAACATGCACTGGGGGTCCTTGTCGCAGTCTTTTGCAAGGTGGTCCTCCTTCCCGCATTTCCGGCACAGCTTAGAACGATCTACATCGCTCCTACACTGTCTGGCCATGTGGCCGAACTCCATGCAGCGGAAGCATTTGGTGACGCTGACCCTTTCCCTAAGTCTGCCTCTTACCCAGCCGACCTTCAGTCCTCCTATTTTGAGTGCCCTGCGGGCGTCCTCTGTCGGAAGTCGGACAGTTGCAATCTGCGTCTGTCCGTACCCTCTCCTTATTGATATGTCGTCCAGTGCCACGTTTGCCAACTGGACCTGGGACATGAGGGCGTCCCTTATCTCCTCCTTGGTGGTAACCTCGTCCAAGTCGCTGCATTCAACCATGACTCGCTGTTGGAGGGCGCGGACCTCTGCTGCGTCCCCTAGCGACTCGCCGACCAGACTCTGGAAGGACGAGGTTTCCTCTCCTGATTTGCTGAGCTGGAGCAGGAGTTCCACCTTTTGGGTGCGGCGGATTCTTGCCACCGCCTCTCCTAGCCCTTGTAGCTTCTCGTCTCATTTTACCTTTCGCAGAATCTCTGCGTAGCTGCTCGGGTCTTTCGCCGCTATGATGATGGCATCCGGGCGTGCCTTCTCCGTCATCACCCTAGAAGGCTTCGGCTTCCTTACTCTCGGCCTTCTTTCAACTTTCCTCCACTCCCTGTGCGGAGGCGCCGTCGGTGTCTCCCCTGTGTCGTTATCTCCTGGAGTTGGAGTTTTCGCATCCACTCCAACCGCGCAGGTTTTCGTCTGGGTGTCCACCCCTTTGCTCCTCTTGTTTTTCGGTGCTTTCCCATTTTCCTGCTTCCTTTTTGCCTCCACCGCTGTCCTAAACAACGGCGAAGTTTGGGAGGACTGGTGGGTACGGATCACCGCCTTTGCCCTATCGTCATGAAGCTGGATGGCCACCAGCTCGTAGAGCGCTCGGATGCTTTCAATGGAGTCCCTCATCGGCTGGTGGATGGAGCGCCTCTTCCCGTCTTCCAGCATCTCCACCAGCTTTGCAATTTCCTGCCCGAGATCGCGTAGCGCCGTGCTGCTCTGCCCCTTCTGGGTCTGCTCCGTTTGGGTCTGCCCTATTTGGGTCTGCTCCATCTGGGTCTGCTCCTTCTGTTGTAGCTCCTTTTTGTTCCTATCTTTTTGAGTCCGCTCCTGGACTGCTACTGCTGCTTCTCCCGCAGGTCTCACCTCCACCGGTGATCTTGCCATCCTTGCACTCCTCGTGAATGCGTTTTCGTCCTCTGTAATTTTTGGTTGTGTTTGTGGTGTTTCCATTCTAATGGGTCCCAACTCCCGGGTCGTTGTCCCTGTTCGCTTGCGCAGTCGCGTTATTAATCCCATGGTTGTCTATGCAAGCAGTGAGGCCATGATTTCACTCCGCTGACTGCAGTTCTAGAATACTGACGCCGTCAGCCCAAAAACCTCTTTCCGTGCCGGTGTTTCCAGTTTTATAATCAAGGCTGTACTGGTCTCGGCCTTGATGCCGTTTTGTCGCCTCCTGCGACAGGCAGCGGCTCGCCGTGGTGGTTACTATTATTAGGTTCCACTACCTTTAGTACGACTGCCTCCTAGTGCGTTCCATATCACCAATAGTACAGTGTCCAAAAACTTAATTTTGGCACTGTGTAGCCACCTTAACACAGTGGCGGCCTCTGGTGGGGGAACATAATCTATGCTACATGTAGGTGTAGCAGATGTAGGAGTAGATAATCCTAGATCAGCATGAGCACGCCCTCTGCCGGTGGCTCTTTGGTTCCGCTGCAGTGCACTGGTCGGCAGCTGATATATCGATCAGCTGGCCTGACGAGTAACACTTGCAGTGAAGAACAAGAGCAAGACGGCCGGGCCAAATAGTGAAAAGTTACAATTAAAACAACAAAGAATATCGAGTGCTGAAAGAGCAGGGAGAACAAGAAAGGAGGGCAAACTCACCACCCCCCGCCTTGGCCAGGTGGACCAAGGGGGGACGCATTTCGCCTTCCTGCCGTCTGGAATTGGACATGCGGCCTCGCCTGCCTTGCAAATCTCCTCGGTATGTACCGGCCACACGTGTGGGTCTTTCTATTCACCGGTTTCGCTTTTTTTCCTGCAGACACTTGGCTAAATAGCCTTCCGCGCGGGAGCACCAGGAAAACGCGACCGCACTTTCTCACTTCACACTTCTCCTCCTGCCGTAGAGGGTGCGTCCCGTCCCTTATGACGCTTGCTGCCATATTGGCAGCCGCGTGCCACGTCTGCTCGTCGGCTACCATCCGCTCGGTGAGGGTGTCTACGCTTACTCCTGGGCTCGCCTCTCCTAGCATCTCTCGTTCCCGACGAAAGCGGGGACATGAAAAGAAGACGTGCTCCGCGTCTTCATCTACTCCTGGCCCGCAGTAGCTGCAGTACGGGTCATCGGCGTGCTTGAAGCGGTATAGGTATTTCTTGAAGCAGCCATGCCCCGTTAGCAGTTGTCCGAGGTAGTGGTCAATCTGGCCTCTCTTCCGCTGCATCCATGGTCACAGCTGGGGGATTAGCCGTCTCGTCCATCTTCCATTCTCGGCTTGGTCCCATCGCCGTTGCCAGCGTGCTATAGTGCCCTCGCGGCGTTCGCTACCGACTGCCATGCCGCTCTGCCGCTCGTCCGCCAGGAGGTCCAGCGGTCCTCTGACACCGTCCGGAAGCAGCATGCAACCCTGAGGGCGCAGCGTCTGTATGCGCCTCTGCTGTCCCTGCTGTATGACGGCACCCTCATTGCTGGTGCCCACACAACCGATCCATAAAGGATTATGGAGGTGACAACTACGGCGATGAGCTGTCTGCTGCGTTGTCTTGGCCCTCCAGTGTTGGCCATCATCCTACTGATGGCCGCTGTTGCTGTGGCTGCCTTCGCGCTTGCGTACTCCAGGTGAGCCTTGAATGTAAGTCGCTGGTCGAGTACTACCCCTAAGTATTTTAGTGCGGGCTTGGTCCTGATGGCAGCGCTGCCAACCATCACGCACGCCTGTTCGACCACCTTCCTGCTACTTATGAGCACAGCCTCCGTTTTCTTCTCCGCTAGGGACAGTCCGTTCGCTGTGAGCCATGATGTTATTTTTCCCACTGCTGCGTTGCACCTCTGCTCTGCTCCGCTGATGTGCTTTGCTACCGTCACTATCGCGATGTCGTCCGCAAAGCCCACTAGCGTGCAGCCTTCCGGTAGTTCCAGACGCAGGATGTCGTCGTACATCGCATTCCACAGGATCGGCCCTAGGACCGAACCCTGTGGAACGCCACCGGTGATTATGTGCTGCTTCGCTCCATCTTCCGTGTCGTACAGCAATACGCGGTCCGTAAAATAACTTCGGCGCGTCCGGATGAGGTATTGGGGTGTGCCTCTCCTCGCCAGTGCATCGAGGATGCTCTTCCAGCTGGCCGAGTTGAAGGCGTTCCGCACGTCTAGCGTGCACACTAGGCAGTATTCCTTCGAGCCTCCTGCCCATCGCGTTCCTGCAATGGCTTCTCTGGCCAAGCTCGTAACCATCTGGATGGCGTCGATGGTGCTCCTCTGCTTCCTGAATCCGAACTGGAGGGTGGAGAGGCCATTCCGTTGCGTCAGCTCGGCCTCGAGTCGGTTGCATACCAGCCTCTCGAAGATCTTACCCACACCATCTAGCATGCATAGTGGTCGGTATGCCGATGGGTCGCTTAGGTCCTTGCCTGGCTTGGGTACCAGGGCAAGTCTCTGGCGTTTCCATGCTAGTGGTACGTACCGCTCCTGGATGCACTGGTTGTACATCCGTGTGAATACCTCTGGGTGGGCACTGACCAAGCATTTCAGGGCCGCGTTGGGTCGGGTCCTGCCGCCTTGCCGTTCTTCAGTTTGGCAGTGACCTCCTTCACCGCCTTCACCGAGAAGGTGGTGGTGGCCGCCTGTGCCTGATCCTCGACGCTGTCTGCCTCCTGTAGTGGTGGTTGCCGGGGGAAGAGTGCGCAGACTATTTCCCTCAGCAGGACAGGGCACTTGGGGGTGGGTTGCCTACAGAGCTTTCCCATGACCAACTTGTATGCCCCTCCGAAGGGTTCTGCATCTGCCGCCTCACAGAGCTGCTGGAAGCATGTCGCCTTGCTGCTTCTAATGGCGTCTCTAAGGGCTCTCCGGTTTGCCTTGAATGCCGCCCCTTTGATCCCAAACTGTGGTGTACCTCTGGATCGCTGGTACGCGCGTCGCGCTGCGCAGCACTCCCTCCTTGCTTGGGCGATGTGCTCGTTCCACCATGGTACTGGGCGGTGTCTACTTCCTCCTAGCTTCCTTCGCTGCATAGCTGCATCACATGCCGCTACGACGGTCCTGGAGATGGATCTCGCGCTTGTTTCGGCGTCCCCGGCGGTAGCTAGGTTCTCTGCTGCTGTTAGAAGCGCGTCTGTATCCAGCGTTGCTTCTTTGTAGCCAGTCAATTGCGCTCGTTGCCCCCTTGTTGCATTCCCGATGGCGGCTGTGTCCGTCATCACAGCCAGGTGGTCGCTGTGCGTGTACGTGCTCAGGACTTGCCACTTTGCGCGGCGAGCGATCTCCGGGCTTGCAAAGGTGAGGTCTATGATAGACACTCCGCCTGCTTTGCTGTATGTCGGGGTGCTTCCTGCGTTGAGGAGACAGACGTTCAGGCTCGTAAATTCCTCCAATAGCGCTGTCCTTCGGGGCGTGTTCCTGGCACTGCCACAGATCGTAGCCCAGGCGTTGAAATCGCCCGCTATTATGACCGGGGATCTGTCCTTGACGTCGTTGGCTATGTCCCTGATGACCGCCTCGTATTCGCTCTGTGTGAATCGGTGGGCTATGTAGCAGCTATATAGGTACGTGCCATTATGTTTGGCTCACGCATAACCCACCCTAGCCGCTCTATGTGTGAGCTGGCCTGGTTGGGGGCCACAGCTCCAGATTGCCGCTTTGGTGCCAGATCGCTTCGCTTCTTTCCTTATAGGGCTCACTGAGGAGCGCTACATCGACCTGCTGCTCCAGCACCGTTTGCGTTAGCAAGTCCTGGGCAGCTTGGCAGTGGTTGAGGTTCAGCTGAAGTAGCTTAACCATCTAGCAGCTGGGAAAGGGCTTTCTTATACTCGGGACAGCTGCGGCTGAGGACCGAGTGGGCTGTTGAGCGAGCGTCTCCGTTGTTGCCCACGCACAGTAGGCACTTTGAGGGGTTGGTGCATTTGTTTTGTACATGCCCCTCTCCGCCACACCTGAAGCAGGTATCCTTCGCCACTGTACGTTGGCTTCTGCATCTCGCTGCCGTGTGGCCGTAGGCCATACACTTGAAGCAGCGTGTTGGCGCGATCCGTCGTCGCATGCGGCACACCACCCAGCCGATTCGCACCTTGCCAAGCTCCAGGAGCTTCTGTGCAAGGGCGGGCTGGAGGTTTAGTGTAGCCACCTGCGTGGCACCATACGCTTTCCGCATCCTCGGCTTTGTTGCTTGGGTCAAGTCCAGGTCGGTCGCTGCTGTAATTGCTTCCAATACCTCATCGCCTGTCGTGAGCTCATCTATGTCGAGCACTTCGACCGCGACTGTCTCCTGAATGGCCTTTACAGCTGCCATCTCTCCTACCGCTGCCTGTATTGCCTTCTGCAGTTCCTGTGTGGCAGGGTCAGATGGTTGTTGCATCCTGAGGAGCAGCTCGCCCGAGGCAGTCTTCCTTATGGCCTGGACCTTGCTCTTCAGGGCCTGGAGCGTTGGCGCTGCCTTCACCACCTTCAGGATGTCGGCATATGACTTTCCCTCGGTGCACTTCACCAGTACCGCGTCCGGCCGGGCTGTCGGCTTGCGCTTCGCCCGTCGCCCTCTCACCTCGTTCCACTTCTGCGCGGGGTCAGTGTTTTGCGTGCTGGTCGTCGGCTTCTTTGTCGCATCTTGCCGGTTGGCACCGTTGTTTTGCGCTGTCCGGGGCTTACGGCGTGCGCTTTCCTCCTTCATACTGGGTGTTGTCCCCTTCCTGCGAACTCCTGGCGTCGTCTGCGTCTCCTTTGTCGATGTGGTCTTTGCATTGCCTGGGTGGGGCTTAACTAGCCTGGGGATGGGTTCTGCGGTGTGGCAGTGGCATTGACATTCACCTATCGCTACCTTTCCTTCCGCTGGCGCCTTCAGCTGGGACCTTACCTCCAGTTGCAGCTCCTTCATGCGCGCCATCATCTTTTTGACGGCCATGTTAATGGACCTCTGTCCCTTCTCGTTCATCTGGTACAAAAGATCGTCCAGAATTGCGCCAATCTCATCGATGTCCTGCACGCTGGTCCTGCTTCTCTTGGGCGGCGTTTTCCTTCCGCTACTCAATGGGGTAGGGGGCTCACGCTGCCTCTTTGGGGTGTCGGCATCTCTGTTGCCGTCCTGTGACGGCCCGCTGGCAACGCCGTGTATTTTGCTCTGCTTCATGTGCACGGCTGGGGCGGGTGTGTGTTTTTTTGTATTCTATTACTTTTATTATGCTTTAATACTAGTTCTTATATAGGGTTAGAAACTAGTTGTGGTGGTCTGGGACTGTGGTTTGTTGGTGGGGTAATGGGGCGTAGCTATGCGGTACGGCCGCAAAGCATTGCTTCGCACAGCCGTTCCTGATAACTCCTCCGACACTTTCCTTCCCCTCTCCGCTCTCCGTAGTTCCCGCATTATAGTGGCGGCGAACCTAGTGGTGGCATCCCACGCCTTGGGATTCGCTACCATGAGTGGCACGATCCCTCCGACGCTAATGCTGGTGGCTAGCTCATCCTCTAGCTGGCGCCTCTCGTACTCGAAACGGTGGCATTCAAAGAAGACGTGGTGAGCGTCCTCCACGATACCTCGACCACATGATGGGCACCAGTCCCCCGTTTCGTGTCCAAACTGCTTCAGGTACGATCTGAAGCATCCGTGGCCGCTCAGCATCTGAGTGAGGTGGAAGTCCACCTGTCCGTGCTTCCTCTCCAACCACAGCTTGATATCCGGAATCAGCTGGTGGGTCCAGCGTCCTTTAGTCGAGGAATCCCACTTCATCTGCCACCTCCTGACGGTCTTGTGCCTGGGTGATTCTCTCTCGACTCCGGTGGGAGGATTGTGGGTGTCCCTGCGAGATAGCTCGTACACCTCGGCCCTTTCCCTAGCTTGCTCTGCTATTGGGACTAGTCCCGCGATGACCAGTGCTGCGTCGTCAGATATGGTTCTAAACGCGCAGGCGATCCTGATGGCACATAAGCGGTGCGTTGCTTCGACTCCTCGCATATAGCTCGGCACCTTCGTCGCTTTGGACCACACTGCGTCAGCATACAGGAGCTGAGAGGAGACGACGCTGGTGATCAGCTTCCTCCTCGCTTGCTTTGGCCCCCTGGTGTTGAGCAGAATTCGCGAGAGTGCTCGGCAAGTCTGTGCGGCCTTTGTGTTGGCGTACTCCAAGTGCTCTCTAAATGAAAGCCTAGTGTCCAGCATAACTCATAGGTATTTAAGCGCCCTTTGCGATGTAATGTCGTGTCCGCCGACCGACACTCGGGCTGTCTCCACCTTCTTCCTGCTGCTGATCAGAACAGCCTCGGTCTTGTGAGCCGCCAGCTGTAATCCCGCTATGGCGAGCCACGTCTCCACGGCACGGATTGCGCCGTTTGCAGCTGCTTCAACTGCTGCAAGGTCCTTGCAAACCCCACGACCGTCGTGCCCCCGAAGCGTTCAGTCGCAGAACTCCATCATACATCGTATTCCACAGGAGCGGCCCCAGCACCGACCCCTGCGGGACTCCAGCAGTCACTCTATATGATCTTATCCCTTCGCTCGTCTCGTACAGCAGCACCCTCTCGCTGAGGTAGCTGTCCACTATTCTCAGGAGGTATTCCGGGATCCGTAGCCTCCGTAGGGCTTCCATCGTTTTACCCCAGTCCGCAGAGTTAAACGCGTTTTTTATATCTAGGGTAACCAGCAGGCAGTACTGCTTTTGGCCCGCTCTCCAGCGAGTCCCACTTATTGCATTCTCCGCTATGTTGGTGACTATGCCAATGGCATCCAGGGTTGATCTGCCTTTCCGGAAGCCATACTGGTTGGGCGACAAGCCGCCGGCATCTTCAATGGCACGGCTGAGCCTACGTGCAATAAGCTTTTCGCATACCTTCCCCGCGTTGTCTAGGAGACAAATTGGTCTGTACGAGGAAGGCTCGCTTGTTGAGCAGCAGTAGCTTTTGAATCTTCCACCTATCGGGGAAGGTACCTTCTAGCAGACACTTATTGAAGACCTCGGCGAAGGCGGATGGCTGTAGTGCCAATGCCAGTTTTAAAGCCCTATTTGGGATTGCATCCGGGCCAGGGGCTTTTTTGCTGGGCAGGCTCCTACCGGCTTCCAGGATCTCCGCTTCCGTGATCATTTCGATGCCCGTGATCGGTGCATCGCTTTCTAAGGGGCCTGGACGCCTCTGTTGCTCGCTGGGGAACAGGGTGTGCACTATGTCCTCGAGGGTGCTGGGGTCCGTTGGCGCCTTGCTCCCAGCACTTAGCAGCTTCATAACGATGTTGTAAGCCCTGCCCCAGGGGTCTTGTTCCGCTGTGTCGCAGAGCTGGAGAAAGCATTCCCGCTTGCTGCTCCGAATTGCATGCTTCAGTGCCTTCCTGGCGGTCCTATACTACTCATGCGATGTGACGAACCGAGTCGTGCGTCGCGCTCTCTGCATAGCTCCTCTGGCCCTTAGACACGTTGTCCGGAGCCTGTCGATGTCGGCGTTCCACCACACGATTGGCTCGTGGTGCCGCATGAATGGCTTCCGCTGTCCCATGCTCCTGTCACAGGCCTCCTCCATTCGCAAGGCGAGCTGGTTGGCCGATTCGTTGGCACTTGTGTCCCCGAGGGCCTCCCACTTCTCGAGGCTTCTAGCCAGAGCGCTGGTGTTGAGCGTGTCCACGATGTAGGCTTTGCTCATCGCGCTTGATCTGCTGGGTCTGGGGCGTTCGCCAATGGTGCATACTATGGCTTCGTGGTCGCTACCGGTGTACACGTCTCCTATTTGCCACCTTGCATTGCGCAGCTGCGAAGGGCTCGCGAACGTTAGGTCAATGATTGACCCAGCGCTACCCCTGCAGAAGGTTTGCTGGGAGCCCTCGTTCAGCAGCGCTAGGTCTAGCGATGCTAAAGTTTCTAGCAGGATTCGGCCTCTTGCGTTGGTGACTTGACCTCAGCGGATGGAGGGAGGTGGCCAAGAAGACGAGGGCAGCCAAGAAGCCGGCTAGGAAACATCACCGCCCGCACGCCGTGGTCGTCGAGGCGAAAGGAAAAACCTACAGCGAGGTGCTGGCCCTGGTTACCCGGAGAGAAGACGGTCAGCTTCAGGACCTGAGTACGAGCGTCAACAAGGTCCGCCGTACCGCAAATGGTAACCTGCTCCTTGAGCTGAACAGAGGCGATAAAGAAAGCGCAACAAGGATTAAGGAGAGCCTCGAATCGGTACTGGATGGAGTAGCGGAGGTACGAGCCCTTTCCGAAGACACGAGAACGAGGGTGCTAGCGATCAGCGACCTGGACCCGCTAGTAACCGCGGAGGACCTTCTCAAGGCCGTAGCGGAACAATTTGCCATTAAAGCCGACTCGGTGAATGTGAGAAGCCTACGCCCATCATACCGGGACGCCCAGACTGCCGTAATTGGACTGCCGAGCAAGGATGCTCAAGTGGTCCTCGGCAAGATCAAGGAGAAGGACTCGCAGCCTAGGTGCTACAAGTGCTTGGAGATTGGGCACATTGCGCCAAACTGCCATAGTGCGGTGGACCGAACTGGGTGCTGCATTCGCTGCGGCGTCAATGGGCACAAGATGGCAGACTGTTCAAACAAGGCAACCTGCTTCGTCTGCGCCGGGAGAGGCCGAGAGGACAAAGGCCATCAATCGGGAAGCCGGGATCCTGGGCCCTGGGGGCCTGGGCCTGGGCCCGGATCCACCAGTGGCTGGCTTAGCCTACGCCACAGCTCCGTTTGCGCCGCGGCATCCTTCTTCCAGACTGTCGTTGTCTGCTGCTCTTTGTCCATGCTCATGCTCTTGGTGCTCTGTGAGCATTTTGAGCACAGGACTGCGGCGTTGAGGCCTTCCTGCCTGGCGCTTCTGCCCGCTGCTGATGCTTGGCTTGCTTCATTGATGCTCGTGTGAAGCTCCTTCATTCGCACGAACATGTTTCTCGTCGCCATGTTGATGTGGCGCGTATTCTTATCCATCATTCTGCCATGGACTTCATCCAAGATATTTCCCAGCTCTTGGAGGTTTTCGAGGCAGGTTGCCTCCTGGCAGGCCTTACTTCTCTTAGGCGGCGTTTTTCTTTGCAAACACTCTGGGCTGGCTGGGTCCCGTAACCTCTTAGGGGTCTGCCGGGCGTCCGGGTCCATGCTCTGTTACTCTGCTCCTGGAGCTGACGCAGCTGCTGGCGATCGGGCGAGCTTGCTGCTCTTCATGAATGCCAGGTTTTCGTCCTCTTCCATTCCTTTGCTCGATGTTCCAGTTAATTCTGGGTCGATTTTAATTTCAAATTTCAAATTTCGTTCTGCGCGTAACTCTGCTCCGGCACTCCGGCAGCCCTGTTCCGTACGAGGCTGTCTGGCAACACCGTCCGAGTTGCCACCCTGCGCGATCACCTGACTGGCAGCTCAGTGATCAGCTGCTGAGTGGGAGACTCCCGGCGAGAACCGTAAACAGAAAAAGAAAGAAAAATTTGAGTGAGAAAATTGTTTAGCTACAACTCCACCAACAATGTGTATAGCGGAAGGCGCCAAACAAGAATTCACCCCTCTCCCCCTCCTGCACGGAGCGCACTGGATATGCCCCTGCAACAGAACGGGTGGTCGGCGAGGGCCGATTTCATACGCAGTACGTACCGGTGCTTCAGTGACCTGCTCTTAACAGCTTTCCTTTCAGTTGCCAGGCGTGGCGCGGATTTTTTTTGCCGGAAAACTTGGAGCTTGTGATAAACACAACCGCACTTGGAAAACACTCAACGTCGTGTGTGTGTGTTTTTTTTTTTTTTGTTGTTGTGTGACACAGGAAAGTTTCATGCCGACTCAGCCGAAGCCGAAGTGAGGGACTCTAACCGCTCTAAAACCAACCATACCTATCCCGGATCCCGGCGGAACTGTCGCGAGATATTACTTCGCCGGGGGAGATGCCCGTAGGGCTCTTCTCTTAATAATCTCATTTATCCTTTATCTCCTTGCATTGCGTGCAACTTTCTTCGCGACGCAGTTTGGTAGCCATAGTTACGGCCATGAATCTAATCGCGGCCCAGTTTCCTTCCGACTCCAGCAGGCATTCTTCCAAGCTTGTTGCTTAGATCCTCTCGATCTTGCCGAAATCTTGGACATTCGAAGAAGCAGTGCTCTGCGTCTTCGATGACCCCTGCGCAGACCACGCAGAAGGGGTCGTCCTCGTGCTTAAACCTATGCAGGTAGGCTTTAAAGCAACCGTGTCCTGTCAGCAGTTGTGTCAGGTGATACTCCACTTGTCCATGGCTACGGTTCAGCCAACTCTTCAGATCTGGGATTAGCCTATGGGTCCATCGCCTTTTGCTGCTGTTATCCCACGAATCTTGCCATTGCAGGATTGTGCTCTGCCTTAAGGCACCTCTGGTGTCCTGGTCCGTAGTCCCCAGGGTTCGCTGTGCCCTGATTCCTGCGGCTTCTCTTGCCAGCAGATGGATGGGAATCATTCCTGCTACCACCAGTGCGGCGTCTTGGGATACCGTTCTGAATGCGCAACACACCCTCAGGGCACACAGCCTCTGGACTGCGTTGCATTCTCGGGCATATTTTTTATGCTTCATTGCATCAACCCATATTGGTGCAGCGTACATTAGCGTTGAGCCAACTACGCTCGCTAGTAGCTTTCGCCTTGGCTGTTTCGGGCCTCCGGTGTTGGCCATGATGCGGGATAGGGCCACTGCCGTCTTTCCTGCTTTGCTGCTTGCATACGCCATACGATGCTTGAAGCTGAGTCTGTGGTCAATCATGACCCCCAGGTACTTCAGGCTTGGACTGGAGCTAATAGTGCAGTCTCCTAGTCGGTGCTTATGAGCACCGCCTCCGTTTTGTGGGTGGCTAATGAGAGATCCCTCCCTGATAGCCATGTTCTGGCTCTCTCTACCGCGTCGTTGCAGATTTCTTCCGCCGCTTCTTTCTGTTTTGCCACTACGACTATTGCTATGTCGTCGGCAAAGCCTATCACCGTGGCGCCCATTGGCATATCCATCTTGAGGATTCCATCATACATGATGTTCCACAGCAGCGGGCCGAGGACCGATCCTTGGGGAACTCCTCCAGTGATTTGGTGCTCACGTGTCCCCTTATCCGTCTCATATATGAGCACTCGGTCTCTTAGGTAGTCCGCGATGATATTCTGCAGATACGGCGGTACTTGAAAGTTTCTCAATTCTTCTAGTATGTGATCCCAATTGGCAGAGTTGAATGCATTTTGGACATCGAGTGTTGCCACTATGCAATACTCTTTGGTCCCGTACATCCATCGGGTGCCATCGATAGCTCGCTTTGCTATCTCACATACCTCGCCGATTGCGTCCACCGTGGACCTGCCTTTGCGAAGCCCGTGCTGTCTCGGTAAGAGCTGACGCGTTACTGCCTTCTCCAGCCTGGTGTGGATTATGCGCTCGAGGATCTTACCCACTGTGTCGAGCATGCAGAGTGGTCTATAGGATGATGGCTCCTCGGTCGGCTTGTTCCCCTTGGGTAAGAGGACTAGCCGCTGTCGCTTCCATGGTCTGGGGAAGGTCCCTTCGGACGTGCACGCATTGAATAAATCCACGTACATTTGTGGATTGGTCTCAATAGCCGTGCGGAGAACGGCATTTGGGACCCCATCAGTTCCTGGTGCTTGATCCGTTGTAGAGCTTCGAGGACTTCTGCTCCCGTGGTGGCTTCTATTTCGGGTGGCGGTATTCTATTCATCACCCTCTGGGCTGCCACTTTCTCTGGAAATAGGGTTTCTACTATGTTAACCAGCAGATCTGCACACATTGGCGGCGGGGGACTGAACACTCGCAGTCTCTTCATTACCAGCCTGTATGCGTAGCCCCAAGGGTTCGCATCTGCGTCATCGCAGAGCTTTTCGAAGCATTTGCGCTTGGCATCCTTGATCTGCCTCTTCAAGCAGCGTCTGCTTTTCTTATATTCTCCTTGGAGCCTCTCGAATACCGGGGAACCTCTCGAACGCTGGTATAGTCGTCTTTTCCGCTGGCACTCCTGCCTGGCGCTACCTATTGCAGCGTTCCACCAATACGTTGGCCTGCGGTTGTTCAGGCTTCTTCTTTTCCTTAGCATAGAGGCATCACATGTTTCCAGCGTATGTATGGCCAGTTGGCTTGCTCTCTCTTCAGCCGTACCGTTGGTCTCGTAGTCTTCAAACATGGCCCGGACCATATCCGGCTCTAGCGTTTCGGTCTTATAACCGATCTGCTTGCCAATGAACGGGTTAGGTGCGCCCGCTTCCTGGATTTTACATATGAGGGCTTGGTGGTCACTCCCGGTGTATAAGCCACTAACTTCCCACGTTGTCCTGCGGCTGAGGCTGCTGCTCACGAACGTAAGGTCTATTATAGCCCCCGTTCCAGCTCTGCCGAACGTCTGCTGTGTGCCTGTGCTCAGCAGTACGGCATCCAACGTCGCAAAGCATTCTAAGAGCGCCTGTCCCCTTGGGTTCGTTCTCGGGCATCCCCACTCCGTCGCCCAAGCGTTGAAATCGCCGGTTATGAGCGTAGAGTGTTTCTCCCGCGCATCTTCAGCAATCCTTTCCAGTGCCTGCGTCGCCTGCTGTAGGCTGAGGCTCGGGGGCAGGTAGCAGCTATATATGTGCACTCCATTTATCCGGGCTCTGGCGAATCCGTCTCCGACGTATGTTTGCAGTAGTTGCTGTGTGGGACTCGCACAGCTCCATATCGCTGCCTTCATGCTCGAGTCAGCAATCCACTCTCCCGAGTTGCGATTCCGGTATTGCTCGCTTATGACTGCTACATCAATACGGTGCTCCCTTATGGTCTAGTCCAGCAGCTGCTGTGCCATCTCGCAGTGGTTGAGGTTTAGTTGGATGATTTTCATCTATCCTTCATTTGCTGCATCGCCTTTTGGTACTGCGGGCACCTCGAACTCGTCGTTTGGTGCTTCGGGTCCTTCACCCGGTGGCGCCTGCAAAGAATGCAACTTGGTTCGTCTTTGCAATCTTTGGCCTGGTGGTCGGCTCCTGCGCAATTGTAGCAGCACTTCGTGAAGTCTTGGCTGCTCTTACAATTAGGCGCGATGTGGCCAAACTCCATGCACTTGTAGCATCTTCGGGGAGTTGACTTGGGTCGTATTCTGCAATACCCCCACCCCAGTCGAATTCTTCCTTTCTCCAGGAGGGGCTTTGCTATAGCCGGTGGAACTTTCAGAGTCAGGGTCTGCGTGCTCCTATAGGCTAGCCTGATGGAGATGGCTGCGGCCTCGCAGATTTCCACCCCTGCCTGCGCTTGGAGTTCCGCTAGGACTTCCTCTTGGGTGGACACTTCGTCTATGTCCCTTACCTCCAAGATGACAGTTTCGGTAAGACCCCTTACTTCAACCGTGCTTCCTAGCGCTTCCTTGACTGCTGCCTGCATCTCGTGGGTTCTCGGGTCCGCAGATTTTTCCAACATCAGCAACAGCTCTCCTTTTGCTGTGCGTCGCACCCCTTTCACAGATTGCCCTAGCTTTTTAAGACTTGGCACTGTCTTGACCTTCCTTAGAATGTCTGCATATGAGACAGTGCTGGTGGCGGCGATGACTATTGCATCGCTGCGTGGCGGTCTTGGTCGTTGCTGCTGCTTTGGCTTTGGCCTTTGCCTAGCTACGACCTTCACCCACCCCACCTCTCGATCCTTTGTGGCGTCCTCCGGTCCCTTGCGAGCTACGGCGTCCCTCATTTGGCCTTCCTGCGGCTTCTTCTCCGTTTTTTTTTTACTTTTTGGGTCCATGTTTTGGCTTCTTCGGCCTTGGGGACGGGGACGGGGACGGGTGGGTGGTGTTCCTGGGCTCTGGCCGTGCCCAGACCAACTCTCGCTGCAGATATTCGATCTCATCCACCAGATCCCTCATTGGGTGCGTGATGGACCTCTTTGGGAGCACCATCAGCTTCCTCAACTCTCTGGCCTTTTGGCCCAACTCGCCAAATGCGCCATGGCCCTCTCCTTCGGGTCTGCTTGCTCCTCTTGGGGGCGCTGCAGCGTTGGAGGAGAGGATCTTGCGCGCTCCTCCACTGCTTCCGCCGGCTGGTTTGGCGATCGCGCCAGAGCATTTTTCCGGCGAAAGGGATTCTCCTCATCCCAGGCGAATGAGCTTGTCAGCGGTGTGCTGCAAGCCGCAGCTTGTTCCCGCTGATCGCTCATCTCCGATCTGGCCGTTGATCTGGCAACTCCGGTTGCTGTGGCCGCGCCCTCTATTGGCCAGACGCTGTCGTTTTCCAGCACTTAGCTCCGTGCCTCCAGTCAGCTGTTCTTCCGTCGTTATCCCACACCACTTGCGGTGTGCTTGGCCAATTTTGACCAAAAACAAAAAGAAGGCAGCAACCAACAAGTGGCGCCAAGAATCACAGCGAAGAAGAATAGGAAAACAGGCACTTACCTGCTGTTCCTTCCCCCCCCTTCGGCCTAGGGCTCGTCGGCGTCCCACTGGGATTTCGGCCAGTACTATTGGCCAGGTGGCCGCTTCTCTGCTTGCGGACTTGCGTTCCGCGCAGGTAAGTAACGCAGCACTACTATGGCTCGCGCTAACTACTCTTTGCCTCTTTTCCAGGCTAACTTCCGACGTTTTCCACTGAATTATACGGAACGATTTAAAAACACGACCGCACTCACTAGAATACACACTCTGTCACTCTGCCGAAGTGGCGGCGGCAGAGAGCCCCTTTAGCGGGAGAGCGCAGCAGCTCATCAGAACATCAACGCTTGCAAAACATAGGCGGCTGTGTGTGTGTGTGTGTGTGTGTAGGGTTTCAGGGTTTTTTGTGATGCACGATACCAAATGTGTGGCCCGCACTGAAAGGCGCTGCAACGCCCTGGCACCAACGTCGTCCTTTTTCTCTCCCCCCCTTCTTACGTCCCGCGCTTTTCGGCTCACACACACGACATTTCGAACGAACTCACTCAGGTTCCTACGGAGACTTTTTCACTGCAGCCGACTCTCGACCTCCCGTGTTCCTATCCAGGGAACCTTTTGGTCCGGTTCTGGTGGCTATATTCCGTGCCGGCTATGAGAAAAATTTCCTGCATTAACATCTTGTTTGAGATGCCAAGCTTTTTTGGCACCTGCTTGTGTTCAAAATAAAAAAGAGAACTAGGTTAAACTTTATAATATTTATTTGATTTTGTGGCTGAGCTGAAGCCGATAGCTTGTTAGGGCCAGATAGGTAAGAGGTATGCAACCGATGCGCAGAGGGGTAAGCATGGAACTAACAGACGAAGGCGGCAGATCGAAACTGATTGCCGAAGTGGCGGCGGCACAGCTAGGTAATTGCCGAAGTGGCGGCGGCAGAGAGCCCCTTTAGCGGGAGAGCGCAGCAGCTCATCAGAACATCAACGCTTGCAAATCATAGGCGGCTCACTCTGCTCATACAATAACAATAACAATGCTTAAATTTACTTACTAATTTATTCTTCGGCGGCTGGCCCGAACATACTCCCCCCGTTGGGAGCTAGTCTCTCAACAGATTCCTTAAGGGGCAGCAAACATAGCCGAGTGACGGCCCTCCTGATGTTTCCCGAGGATGTCTTCAGGTCAGCGACGCGACACACTCCGTCCTTGCCCAAAACGACATCGACCACGCTAGCCAGTGGCTAACGCATTGGAGGAAGATTTTCGTCCTTC
The DNA here is from genome assembly GCF_003369915.1 of Drosophila miranda. Taxonomy (NCBI): domain Eukaryota; kingdom Metazoa; phylum Arthropoda; class Insecta; order Diptera; family Drosophilidae; genus Drosophila; species Drosophila miranda. The sequence goes on from NW_022881603.1 coordinate 46,088,025, forward strand.
ACCAGAACGAGGTCGTTCTTGCAGATGTTTTGCGGGGGGTACGCCACTTCGCGCGCTCTTGCAAAAGAGTGAGATACTCTTCGCGCCAACGGCTCCAAAATATTTGCTGTAGTTGGGTGACCCGCTGCCAGCCATCCAGACAATTGTAGTTCAGCTTCGTTAGGTCAGGCTCGAGGATTTGCTCATGGGGACCGCCTAGAAGCAGATGAGCAGGAGTCAAAACGTCTAAATAATCAGGATTTTCTGAAAGCGAGAGCAAAGGGCGAGAGTTAACAATTTCAGTGATCTGACAGATCAGAGTGCGCAGCTCGTCGAAGCTAAGCACAGATGGTCCAACTGAGCGGTACAGGTGATATTTTGCGGTCTTCACGGCCGCTGCCCACAACACGCCAAAATGCGGAGAGCGTGGCACTAAAACGCTTTAGTGCGCCTAGAAACGATGCGGTGGTCAAATCCTTAACGAGCTCCATGTGTATAGCCTTAGAAGTGAAGCAGATGAATACGCTAATGTAGCACTTGATCGGAGGCCTCGTGCGGATTTCTGATCGGTAGAAAAAAGGTCCACAGTAATCTACTCCAGTGACTTCAAAAGCTCGAGATCCTTCCAAACGTTCCTTAGGTAGGTCTCCCATGATGTGTTCAACCATGCGCGGCCTAGTCCTGAAGCATCTCACACACTTGCTGACGACCCTTGACACTGATTTAATACCTCCAATGGGCCAGCCGAATTTTGGATAGCAAGGCGCGAGGTCCGGCATGGAGGTTTCTTTCGTGATAATATCTTATCAGCGCAGAGATAATGGAATGTCCCTTTGGCAGAATGAGCGGGTGCTGAGCGTCAAATCCTAGCGATTGCTAAGACGACCTCCAACTCTAAGTAGTCCAGAATGATCGATGAACGGGTTGAGCGAACTAATAGAACTGGATTTCATGACTTGACCATTGCGCCTAATCTCCTTTACGTCCATCCACAAATTTGCCTGCTGAATGTGTCGAATTAGAAGATGCGTTCCTTGCCGAATATCAGAAACGGTGAGTCCTGGATGCCTAAGACGATGTATAAATTTATGCATGTATGCGAATGTGCGCTGCATGCGAAAGAATGATGCATGCTTCCCTGGACACGACATACGCGCAAGCGCCATATGCTTCTAAGCTGGCATCACAGAATTTGTGAACTTCTGTAGCCACACTAGAACGAAGAACCAAGCGAGGAAATGAGATCCGAGAAATGCTTGCCAAACTATTTCTCAAGTCCATCCAAGTTGAATGCAACGCTGAGGGAAGGCTTTCATCCCAATCCAAATTTTCTCCCCAAAGCTGCTGAAGGAAGATTTTGCACCTGACAATGACTGGATTTATCAATTCAAGAGGGTCGTAGAAACGCGCAATCGTAGATAAAACCGACCTCTTTGAGGGCTTTGAGTTTGTGTCCAGTGCGGACAATGTTTTGGCTATGTCGCTTCCATCATGAGACTTTAGGAACTTTTCTATGTCATCTTCAGGGGTCATCCACGTAAAACTCCTGACGCAGAGCAGCTGAGCCAAGAGGGTAGGACTCACCCTCGTCGATGGCCAGCTGGTTCATTTTGCGGACCACTAAAAATTATGCAGCCCTCGTCCCGTATGTGACGTTGTCTAATGTGTAGACTTGAACATCGGACTCGATGGAATCTCGCAATCTGATACAAATTGTCTGGTGGAGACACTCGTACGCAGCGGTACATTGTACAAATTTCCCCATTGAGAGTGACTGGATATGTTCGAAAACGAATCAATATCTTAAACCGGGCCTATCATCACCACATCATTTAGAGAATATCCAGTTGATGTAGCTGCGGATCCATCGAAAAGGACACGGAGTTTTGTCGTCGTACTGTCCTCCTTTAGGACACAGTGATGAGGCAAGAAATATTTGCAGAGGCTACGGGAATCAGGGTTGACTTGGAGCATATGATGCAAATCTATGTACTCCCTCATAAAGGCGGAAAACCGCTCCTTGAGTGTAGGATTACGCTCCAGTTTTCGCTCCAGACTGATGAACCGTCAATAAGCCTGAGCATAAGATTCTCCTAAGTGATCATTATTGTTCTTTAGCGGCAGACGAACTGCATACTCCCCGGACGGCAACCGTGAAAGGTGGCTTACAAAATGAGATTCACAATCGTCTTCTTCTTTGGTATTCAAACCAGCTTCCACACAATTCTCGACTTCCCAAAACATACGAAGAGTTTTATCCATCTCAGCTTCCGAATCTGGACAATTGTGCGTTGCCAAAAGCGCCGAGCTTGATACCATCTGTCCACCGCCAGATACGATCCACCCAAGCCGGGTCTTCTGCAGAAGAGGCAGTCCATCGGTGAGTTTGATTTGCCCTACGCAGAGGAGATCATAAAAAACGCTCGCACCAATGAGGAGATCAACCCGTTGAGGATTGAAAAATGCAGGATCGGCAAGCTGAATTTTAGATTGAATACTCCACTCGGATATATTTTTTTATATTTATTTATTTATTAAATTAACAAATTATCTGTTAATAATGGTACTTCATTACTAAAGGCGGAAAAGGATAAGTTAAAAGTTAGCTAAATTTAAATGATTATAAATATTGCATGCAATTAGTTTAAGAGACAGTTCAGGGGATAGGGTTAGACAGAGGGAGTTATAATTATGGCATAAAACCCTAAAAGGTTCATGATCAGCATAATTAGACCTACATATGGGTAGACGGATAGGCCTAAAAGTACGGGTAGGTCTGGATGGAACGGCCAAGTCAATCTGACCCAAGAGAGTTTGGGAGTCAACAGTCCCAAGAAGGAGCTTGTGCACGAACATTACGCCATTGCATATTCTGCGATGGTGCAACGACGGCAGGTCAATAAGATTTAGCCTAGACCGGTAGGGTGGCAAGATTCTACCCGAGTCCCAGTTAAAGTTCCGAAGGGCAAAAATTAAAAATTGCTTTTGCACGGATTCAATAACAGCCTGCTGCTCTTTATACTGCGGGCTCCACACACAAGAACAATACTCCAATATAGGTCGTACTAACGAGATGTACAGTTGTTTCGTAACGTACGGGTCGTCAAACTCCTTGGACCAACGCTTGATGAACGCTAAAACACCCTTAGCTTTATTTACAGTTGCAGCTATATGGGTGTTGAAACACATCTTATGATCAAAAAGGACTCCGAGGTCATTTGAACTCGAAATTCGCTCAAGGACATGATTTCCTAGAACATATGAGTCAAAATGAGGAGCGCGACGGTAAAATGTCATAAGTTTGCATTTGGAAAGGTTCAGAAAAAGAAGATTAGTTGAACACCACAATAGTAGTTCACTTAGATCAAGTTGAAGGCGTGTGTGCAAATACCAATCAGAGTAAGAAAGACAGATTTTGACATCATCAGCATACATTAGTGTAGTAGAGTATGTTATAACTTGAGGAAGGTCGTTCACAAATAAAATAAACAGAAGCGGGCCCAGATGACTTCCCTGTGGCACACCTGAAGTAACATTTACTGCCATACTTGGTGCGTTTCAGTAGAAACGCTGATATCGCCCAGCCCAGACACAAGTGCAGACGATTGAGTTCTCCTAAGCTGAAGCTGGTGGGCGAACCTGGATGTGACGAGATGCAGCTGCGATCCTGAATCTAGGATGGCACGACAAGGAACTAAAACGCCAGACCGATTCTTAACGAGAACCACGACTGTAGCCAGAAGCACAACATCAGGGTGAAGACCTTGGGCAGCAAGGGAGGTAGACGAATGTTGAGGCGAGCTGCTAACAGAATTATGAGCAACGGAAAGAGCTTCTGGTTGAACAGCCAGATCGGGAGGAGTAATACCTGGCCAGCTTTGTGTTGTGGGCAGCAAACTATGATGCCTACCGCCGCATACTCGACATTTTCCACTATTGCATGCGCGGGTCCGGTGCCCCGTATTTAGGCAATTGAAGAATAGGGAAAGCTTCTTCTTCTTTGTGGCGCAGCAACGGTGAAAGATTTCCGAATATCTTGCACGAGTATATTCCATGGCCCGCTAAGTGGCAAAAGACGCATACAGACGGGTCGGCGGAAGAGTTGGAAGCTACAAACGTTTTTTTAACATGCGTATAGGAATGGTTTTTTCCCACCTTATTGCTACTAGCTTGTGTCGCTGTAGCGTATTCCAAACGCTCCATTTTCTGGCAGCGGTGCTGCAAGAATTCGTAGAGTTCCTCAGCTGTAGGTATAGCATCTGACGATGTATGCTCCTCCCACTTGGCTTGCGTCTTCGAATCCAACTTCTGCGGCAGCATGTTGATGACCATGAATCCTGAGATCTACTCAGCAGTTCACAATGTCTGCAACGCTCGCATGTGTAAATTGACTGCATCAGAAAACTCCCGAAGCCCTTTAGCAGAACGCGAGTCTACCCTCTTTAGCCCAAGAATCTTCTTGATGTGTGCCTGAAAAACAAGTCTTTTGTTATTGAAACGTTTATTAAGTATATCCAGTGCCGCACGATAATTGGCACTGGAGAGCTCCAACGATCGAACCGAATCCAAAGCCGCATCAGCGAGGTAAGAGCGAAGGTGCTGGGATTTTTCGATGTCACTAAGATCCGCATCCGCTTCAATCACCGATTTGAACATTGCCATAAAATCTGAAAACTCGACGTATCCACCAGAAAACTTAGGCACCTTTAGCTCAGGAAGTCGCTGCTTGTGAGCCATGATGGCCATGGTACTATGTCCGGAATGGTTTGGCAGAGTCGTAGAATGGGCAGCGGCGTATGACTGGCTTAATTCAACAGCAGCCAGCAACTCAGCTTTCAATGATATGAACAGAGAATCGAAGCTTTCTCGCAACTCACTCCCAATCTCGTTTTGATCGAGAGGCTCCAATTCATTATGGGCCTTACTGAATTCCTCTCGAATTTCTGCCAACATATGAATGTTCACCTCGACTTCCGCGGCGGTCAGCTAGTCGATTTTATTCCCCGCGAAGGATTCGCCAAGCCTGTGCAATCGATCACATAATGACTGCACTTTACGCTTAGAAAGGCTCAGCCTGGTATCAGCCATCACAATGTTTCCGCCCGTGCCTGTATTCGGATCGTTGTCCATGTTAACCGTTGTGCAATTCGACACAGCAACGGAAAAATGAAATACCGCTTAAGCGACGATGTATAGACGCGAGAGAGAGAATGAGAGACACGAAAAGTCAAGAACCGCGGCATCAGCTGCGCAGAGAATGAGAGATTCGACGCTTAAAGTACAGGTATAAATATTCCAGCCGAATATTCTCACTGAAATTTTCACTTTAAACTGTTTTTAACGTGCACCAAATGTATTTGTTGGTAGTTAAACTACCCAACAAAAAAATATTGTACAATTAATGTGTTTTAAACTGAACGCGATTAAGCAATGCTTTTATATCACGTCGGGGGGTCACCAATGTTTGAGATGCCAAGCTTTTTTGGCACCTATTAAATTCCAAAATAAAAAGATAGCTTGGTTAAACTTTATAATATTTATTTGATTTTTGTGGCTGAGCTGAAGCCAATTGCTTTCTAGGGACAGATAGGTAAGTGGCAGAGGGGTCATAACTAAATAAATAAACTAAAAGACGAAGGCGGCAGATCAAAAGTGATTGCCGTAGTGGCGGCGGCACAGCAAGGTTATTTGCTGAAGTGGCGGCGGTAGAGAGCCCCTTTAGCTGGAGAGCGCAGCAGGTCTGCAGAACGTCAACGCTGGCAAAACATAGGTGACTCATTCTGCTCATACAATAACAATGCCTTAATTTACGGTTATTCTTCGGCGGCTGGCCCGAACACATATATTTGGTCACCCGCCTTTTTGCTGTACTCACTTCAAACTTTATGTTCAAAATTTCAAAGGTGCTGGGTCGACGTTTCTCTTCCGTCCACACTCTACGAATTTCATAATCCACTCCACGTTTTCTAATTCTTTTCACTCCTATTTATCCCCTTCTATCCTTACTAATACATCTAACTAATCCTATTTTCTTTCTTACATCCCCAGTACCGGCTTTAGCTCCCCCGATGTCCCCATACACCATCGAGCCTCCCTGGACTCCGCTAGATGGCGCGTCGCCCTCGGTCCTGGTCACCTATCGTTCAGGTGGAACTGGAACAAGCTAAGATTGAAAGATACTAAACCAGAGTACATTAAAGATTACAGAATTCCTCATACTCACAAAGAGTAAGTTAACAAACAAGTCACAAAACTAATCTTAGATAAAATAGTAGAACCTACCTTATCAGAATATAAGAGCCCAATCCTTCTTGTCCCAAAGAAATGATTATCGGGTTCCTATATTTAAAGATGGCGATTAGTAATAGACTATCGTCAAATAAATAAAAAAATTCCTTTCCGATAAATTCCTACTGCCACACATAGATGACATTCTTGATCAATAAGGCATAGCAAAATACTTTTCATTTTTAAATTTAATGTCCGTATTTAATCAAATTGAGCTTAAAGAAAATTCCAGAAATCGTCTTTTTCAACGAGCAATGGCTCATATCGCTTCACGCGATTACCTTATGGTTTGAAAATAGCACCAAAAATATTATCAAAGAATGATGACAATAGTATTTTCAGGACTAGATCCTTCGCAATCATCCGTCCAAAAGTAGCATGGCTTTGACGATATGTTCATCATTGGACATTCTGAAAGCGGCCGAATAGTGGCATAGTTTTGTATTTTGGTTCTTGTAAACCTTTTTGTGTACATTTTCTTCATAGCTATAACTCTCATTTACAGTCAATTACAGAGGGTACATATGTGCTATCGTTTACAGACTTTTTGCTACCTTAATTCTTCTTATGGCATAGATTATTAATATTATTATACCCGATACTCAAAATGAGTATTGGGGTATATTAGATTTGTGGTGAAAATGGATGTGTGTAACGTTCAGAAGGAATCGTTTCCGACCCCATAAAGTATATATATTCTTGATCAGCATCAAAAGCTCAGTCGATTGAGCCCTGTCTGTCTGTCCGTCCGTCTGTCCGTCCGTCCGTCTGTCCGTCCGTCCGTCTGTCCGTCCCTATTAGCGACTAGTGCTCAAAAACTATAGGAGCTAGAGCAACGATGTTTTGGATCCAGACTTCTGTGTTACAAGAATATTTCAAAACTTCGCTCCGCCCACTTCCGCCCCCACAAAGGACGAAAATCTGTGGCATCCACAATTTTAAAGATACGAGAAAACCAAAAACGCAGAATCGTAGAATAAAACCATATCTTTTAGACTGCAGAATCCAAATTGGATCATATCATTATTATAGCCAGAATCAAGAAAACAATTTCATTTTTTCTCGCCCTGTCTCTCTCTAACACACGCGTATCGTATCCGGCTTTGCTTTGCGTAAAACATTAGCGCCTAGATCTCAGAGACTATAAAAGCTAGAGCAACCACATTTTTGATCCACACTCCTGAGATATCGGACCTTGACGAGTTTGTTTCGAAATTTTGCCACACCCCCTTCAGCCCCCGCAAAGGATGAAAATCTGGGGGTATCCATAAATCTCAGAGACTATTAACGCCAGAGTAACCAAATTTGGTAGCCACAATACTGTTAAATCTCACTATAAAACGTATAGGCACAATCATAGAGAATGACCTATCTATGAGATTGCTGAATCTGGAGCAGATCGGATCATTTTTATAGCCATTATGACCATTTTTATATAATTTGCAGTGGCTACACATGTTCTACGACATGTTCAGACACGTTTTCTGTCTCTCCCGCACGCGCAAGTTGTCGCTCAATGTAGCCATACTGACTATGTATCGGGTATAAATGTAGAGTTGCGGTCGCCGTAGCAACTCACAACGTTCCCTCTCGTTATTATTATGATTCCGATAATCAAGGCTGCATGTCCAGATATATGATGGAACTTAGGTCCTTTTATATCATGAATAACTTATTTTAACAATATTAATTCGTTTCTTAAGTTATCCATTTCCAAACAAATTTTGGTATTTTATTTATATTACTTATATAAATGGATGAAATTCTCGTAGCTTTCTGTTTGACTACTGTGATGAGGTACTAGTCAAAATTCCTTGTAGCGGAAGATCAACTAGTTCTTGATGTGAGTCACTACATTGAATTCTAGCATTAGTGTTTACTGGAACTTTGAAGAGCTAACTACCCTGCCTTTCTAATTCGACCAATTCTAATTCGATCTAATGACTGTCTCTGCTATCTTCCTATAAACGCAATTTGAATTACCTTTTGGTTTCTTTTGGAGTCATTTCTGATTCTTGCTCTTCTACCTCTATTCCATCTAATGGACAAATTGTAGTTATAGTTCGTTTTATCAACCCGTCTTACTACTCTGACTCTATCGTCTATCGATTTAGATGGCGACGATGCTTCCGAGGCTGAGCGGGCAGGACGACGAGACGTGGGTACGTGGAATAGCGTGTGGTTGTGCTTGACGGAGTGCTGGTGAGCTCGTAGGACAGCTCGTAGTCTCTCTTCGGGGCTCAGGAGAAGAAATTGGTGGTAGGTCCGTAGCGGATGGACTCCTTGGCAGATTCGGCAACGGTAGGAGCCAATTTCCCGAGCACGTCGGTTCTCCCTGGTGCGGTTGGCGCGGGGACGTGGGGCCATATCTGGGTGCGGAGAACTAAGTTGAAATAAAGGCGTCGAAGACACATTAGTAACGATCTTGGAACGGGTGAGAGGCACATTTAAGACATTGGAAATTGCCGCCCGGTTACATAGTCTGGTGAGGCTATGTTGATCTAAGGACGGATTCACCTTCGAGTTCAGGCTTGAATTCGGACCGGAGCGTAGAGCTTTCATACAGTGCATATTTTGGAAATATTTCCGTCGGTCAGGAGGCCGTTCGAGAACTTCTGCGGAGGGAGCTGGAAGGAAATTGCTGACGTAAAAAGACCCCGAGTCTTCTACCAGTGTGAAAGGTCGTCTGGAAATTTGACTCGAGAACGATGAGATTTGATTCATCACCTGAGGCACTGGACCTGTGAGTACCCAGCCGAAAATGGTCTCCTGCCCGAGGAGAGAGCCACAGATGTTGGTCAGTGAGCCACTTAACTGAATGGACGGAAGGATATCCGCTCCAATCAGGACATCTATTTGTGAACTCTCATAGAAGGTCGGATCCGCCCATGAGAGAACCCTTGCGAGATCGGATGCGATGGAATATTCGCGGCCAATTCCGGAATAACGTAGGCTGTGGCATTTAGTTGTACGCCCGGCTTAGTCGGAGAACGGATGGAAAAACTGCAGAGCTTCTTTGACTGAGCGGATACGGCATTATTTAGGCCGGAGACCTGTGCAATACGTTGGAATGGCAATTTGATCATGTCCACAAGACGTTCTGTAATGAACGTCGCCTCTGAGCCAGAGTCGATCAGAGCGCGGGCGTGGAAAGTTTTTCCCAGGTGGCAAATATTAACGATGGCCGTGCCTAGGAGGACAGCACTCGTGCCGGAGGCGAAATATGACTGAACGTTTGGCTGGGCTTCGGACGAACTTGGATTTTGTACGCTTGGTACTCGTAGATGTAGCTCGCGCCACGCTGAGGAATTTTGTGCCGTTGTGGAAATCGCCTCGCTGGAGTTTGCTGGATTGCTACGGTGCAGAAGCGTATGGTGCCGGTCTCCACAAATTATGCAATTGTGGGCGCTTTGGCATGCTCGTATCTGGTGGCCCCTTGCAAAGCAGTTCAAACAAAGTTGCTTTTGCTTAATGTAGTCGGAGCGAGCGCCAGCGGGCATTTGAAGGAAGTAAGGGCATAACCGGATTGGATGATACTCTTTGGAGCAGAGATCACACGTGCTCCTCGTTTGATTCACTGTGGTCTCGAACGAGTGGGCACTCCTAGGATAAGGACTTCCTTGAGACCGAAACGGATTGCTTCTCGAATTGTCTGCGGTGCGTATGCTCGCCCTGGAGTGGGCCTAAATCTCCATGCCTGGATGTTCGTCCTCGGTCATTTCGAGAGACAGGTACCGCTCCGCCAGGAACTTGTCCATGGCGTGCCAGGTGGGAATTTCGGACTTGTGCGTCACGAATTGCTCCCAAAGCTCTAAGGTCGTCTTTGGCAGCTAAGCGAAAATGAGGTACACTAAAACTCCGTCAGCGAAAACGCTGTCTGTGGAGACCTCGGAATGGGTGAGTGTCGTGAGGCACTTGTGGACGGCCCTCTGGAGCTCTTTTGGCGCTGCTGCTGACTCGGTACGGATTTGGGGCACACTGAAAAGGATCTTCAGCTGGGCCTTGAGTATCAGCCTCTTGTTTTGGAAACGCTTTGGAGGGCGTTCCATGCGGACGCGAAACCCTCGTTCGTAAGTGGAGCCTGTGCCACTATGTCGTGGGCTTCACCGCTGGTCTTTTCGTTGAGGTGGAACAGTTTTTCCACTGGAGCCAACCTTGGGTTTTCTATGTAGATGGCGGTGAACAGGTCTCGGAACGTGGGCCACTGCTGGTAGTCCCCACTGAAAACTTCAGTGTCACATGGAGGGAGGCGGCAACCGCCGGAAGTCGGCACTTGAACGGCCAGTTGCGGCGTGTGAGGGACAGTCGGGGGCTCGAGCTGATCGTTCAGTTCGGCCAGGCATTGCGCGTAGACCGCGTAGCAGTCATCGTAAATTTTTTGGACATAAGCTACACCCTCTGGATCCTCTTCCGCCATCGTCACCGAACAGGTCCACCTTTGCCCACAGGCTTCGGAGTTGTTTTCGATGGACTTGGGAGAGCGAGTGGGTTGGTTTGCTAGCATCTGGAGCGCTGAGCTTCTGGTCGAAGCGGGTCAGTCTGCTTGCAGCCAAGTCAAACTTAGACTGTGCGGAACTGGCGCCATAGTGCTAGGAGCCGTGCGAGGGACTCCCGAGGGGAGCAACAAATCCTCGAAGGCATGTGGTGCGTGAGCCCTGGACGTGGTCGGTCCTCGCTCAGCTGGGGCCGGACGGGAAGATGTGGGCGTAGTGACTGAGCCGTTGGAGCTGGGTGGATGAGTCAGACTCAGCGAACTCACCCGCTTAAACTTCTTGCAAAATTTCTTCTCAACAGTGGGCATGTTTTGCTGATGGATCTGCGAGAACGCGTAGTAGAGTCGCAAAGGTAGGTGAGCGGAAATGGCGACGTGGAAGTTCAGAACTACGAACCGTGGATATGTGGTTTTGGTGGAATTTATTGCGAGTATTTAAATTATGGAAATAGTACACCGTGGACGGAATATATAGATATAAATACTACGATTGAACTACGGTTGAAAACAATATACTCTCGAAATGCAGGGTAGCGCGAAAAGAAAAACGAAAAGAATGCACCGCTGCTGCTGCTTGTATGTGTGTATGTATGGCTGTAAGTGCTATGTACCTCGGCTTGGGTTGAAGAGATGTCAAACAACGGGTAAAACGGTGGATAACCGTTTTATATACAATATGTATATTATATAGATGTGCAAGAATATGCTAATTTAAGATGCGTACGTATAGATATGTAAGATAAATACATATGTATGTGCAGTATGTATGGATTGTTATTTTGTTGGTAGTATAATTAGTTAAATAAGGAGGCGCAGTGATTTGTTATTTTATTTCCTTATAAAACCGAAAAACTATGGAACGTTGAGCATGCACGGAATAAACCACAAAAATAATTGCAAGAATATGCCTTTATGTTTGTTGCCAGCCGCTTGGATTGCGTTGCGATGTGTACATACATGTTGTGGTATTCCCACACGCAGGGGGCGGGATAGGGTTAAGGGCTAACGGCCGTTATCCGGGGATATCCGTAGGCGGCGAATTCCCGAGGAGAGCTCTCCCGGGGACCCAAGATGAGAGGGGAGGACCTCTGGAGAGAGAGCAGTGGGATGACGGGATCGGGCCGGCAGTGGCCCAGCGCATGACCAAATATGGTCATGAGATCACGCCACCAGCCAGGTCCCGCTGTAGAGTGAGCAGAGAATGAAGGAACGACGATGGAAAATTACGGGCAACGCATGGCGGAAAGTGCCGTTAGCGCCAGGCGGCATCGGCGGCGCCGACGCAGAAGCGAGCCTATAAGAGGAGGGCCGCGACCAGGAACAAGGACAGTCAGCGAGCGGAGCCATAAAGAGTGAAGTGAATAGTGAGCAACATGAGTGAGACGGAGCAAAGGGAAAAGAACTTTAGAAGGCGAACGCGTTGTGTGAGGATTGAGAGGCGGACTCGAGCGTGCAGCCAAGAGCCAAAGGTCCCAATCCCTTGAACCAACGGTGCCACGCTTGGAGTGCTTCCCACAGGGAGTGAGACACCCTCGGGCCGAAAAGCCAAGTGAGTCGAGTGAGAGCGAACGCGTCAGGCGCCGACTGAGAGGCGGTGCCAAGAATCGCTGGCCCCAGTCAGTAGAGCCGGCGGTGCCACGCTTGGGGGGGGTCCAGGGTGCGTCATGCTCATCAAAACACAGAGGAGAACCAGCACCGGAGTCGGAATAGCGTAAGATAAATCTAAGATACAGCATATTATCATATCAGTACAAAACCCAACCCGCGCCTTCTTACTTGTCGTCAGGGCAACATACAAATATCGTTGCAGCGAGCCCACCGACCGCTGAGTCAGCCCAGCTGCATCAGACCGAAAAGAACGGTTCGTTACAACTGGCGCCCAACGTGGGGACTCTCGACAAGTGAAAGACAAAGTGCGTTTGGGAAGGGCGGTACTGAGTGTGGTATTGCGAGGGCGTAAAAATGAGGAGCCGACGATGGGTCCATTCGTTGAGGAAAGAGGACTTGGTCCAGTGTGCGCGGGCGTGCGGTCTTCGATTGGAAGGCACGCTGGCCGAGATGCGCCGAATCTTCAAGGAGTGGGTGGAGAAGCATGGAGAGGAACCGGAGTATGCGGACGCGCTCGAGACCTGGGAGATGAAGGCGGAAGGAGCCGCGACCACGGCCCAGATGGAGGACGGGGCGGATCCGTACGAGCGCCTGACGCTGCCGGCGAGTGCGGAGCAGGCAACGCTGTGGAGACGGCCGTCCGAGACCCAAGAGGAGCTCATCGCGAGCCTGGCGGTCCCGGTGAAAAGCCGGTCGCCCAGCCGACCGCGGGCAGAGAGTGGGGAGAGGCCAACCAGGCCAGCACAGCCAGAGCAAGGGAGCGCGAGAAACCCGCATGGATTGGAAGAGGGGAGAGCAGGGGAGGATCGTCGACGGGGACTCGATGAACAAACCACGAGACCGCCCAGTTCGAGTTTTGCCCACGTCGCCAAGCAGGTCAGGGAGTGGTCGTTTCGGTTCGACGGAACGGCGAAACCGCTCGAGTTCCTGGAACAAATCGAGTGGTCAGCCGACATGTACGGTTTGGACTTGAATTTGATTCCACGAGCAATGCCTGAGCTGCTAAACAACAACAGTCAGTGGCAGACATGGAACGCATTTGCGCGTAGCTTCCAAGCATACTTCCTGCCGAGGGGGTATTTTGAAAAATTACTCCAGGAGGTGAGGTTGAGGAAGCAAAGGGGATGCAGACCCTCATGCGGCCACTAAAATGCACGCCCGAAGAGAAGATGGAGCTCATCAGATACAACAGTATGTTCATCCGGCCGCTTAGGTGCAGAGACCTGGATCACATGATGACGCTGGCCGACGAATTTGAGGCTCTGGAGAGGGACCGGCTGGAGTTCCAGCGGGAGTGTCCGGCGAGTAAAGCAAAAGCAAAATCCGTTCACTCGTCCGGCAGTAACGGAGATATGTCGAAGCTGCCAGGACGAAACGGCAGCCAGCTCTGATCCGACAGCGGAAAAAAGGCTGGTCCCGACGCGGCGGGACGACCAAGCGAACACGAACATAGAGGCTGAGTTCGTGAAAAACCCAGCCCAGGCGTGTCGACGATGCGGGAGTGACCGCCATTGGGCACAAGCATGCAATGGCCGACCGATAACATTCTGCTGGAGATGCGGCAAGGTAGGAGCCCCGACATGGCAGTGCTGCCAGAAAGCGGGAAACGCCCCGCGACCCAATCCGCGGAGGGCCGTGCCAGGGTCGCAAGACGAAGCCCCCAAAGCTCGTAGGAGAACTCATGGTGGATGATGTCCAGCTGTCGGCGGTGGTGAGGATCGCGGGCAGCAACTGGAAAGCAACGGTCGATACCGGGGCGACATACAGTTTTATCAGCTGCGATGCGGCGAGTAGGCTGGGGGAAGAGAGGCGACAGAAAGAGACGAGGAAGCTGGTGCGGCTGGTCGACGGACGCAGCCGGGAAATCAATTCCCAGATCGTGGTGGAGCTGGCCTTCGGGGACAAGATTGATGCGCTGGCCCTGGGATGGGATTTCCTTGCCGCAGTCGGAGCAGAGGTGACCTGTGCGGGACACAGGGTTGTGATCCCTGCGAGAGGCCACCGCCAGGGGCGGTTGGAGGAGAAGTTGTCAGTGGCGGTGGTAGCGAACACTGGGGGGTCCGTCGAGCCCGCATCCGACGGAACGCGAGCGGAGGAGGGATCGGTCGAAAACTTCCTGGCAAAGGAGTTGGAAGAGTTCCGAGAACTGAAGGGGGTGTCGAACATAGCTACACACACGATCGCTATGAGTGATGCCCAGCCGGTCAAACAGCGTTACTACCCCAAAAATCCCAAGATGCAAGCCGAAGATGCAAACCAACAGGTTGACGAGCTGCTGGAAAGAGGGTGCATTGAGCCATCGAAGAGTCCGTACAGTTCACCCATCGTAATGGTCAAAAAGAAGACGGGAAAGTGGAGATTATGCGTGGACTTCAGACAGATAAACGCGAAGTCCATCAAGGATGCATACCCCAGACTAGACTATATTTTGGACCAGCTCAGGGAGGCACGGTTCATCAGTAGCTTAGACTTAAAGGACGGTTATTGGCAGATACCACTCGAGGAAGGCAGCAGGAAGTTCACCGCGTTCACGGTGCCTGGCAAAGGGCTGTTCCAGTGGAAGGTGATGCCATTCGGACTCCACTCAGCCTCGGCTACGTTCCAGAGGGCATTGGACAAGGTGATAGGCCCCGAGATGATGCCACACGCGTTCGCGTACCAAGACGACATCATTGTCATCGGCCGTACCGAGGAGGAGCACAAACGCAACCTCGAAGAAGTTTTTCGACGGTTGAAAAGCGCAAACTTGCGCCTATATGTGGACAAGTGTCAATTTTTTAGGAAGGAACTACGTTACCTGGGGCATTTGGTACACGGTAGACGGAATCTGCACCGATCCCGAGAAAGTGGCAGCCATTAAGGAGTTGCAGCCGCCAGCGAGTGTCAGAGAGCTACGACAATACTTGGGCGTGGCCTCCTGGTACAGGCGTTTCGTAAAGGCATTCGCCACGTTGGTGCAGCCCCTCAGCACTTTTCTGAAGAAGAAGGCGAAGTGGGAATGGTCAACAGAACAATGTGAGGGAGCGTACGCTCCACCAACATTTTTCCGCCCATCAACTCGCCGGCATTTTCCCACTGGAGGGACCCGGACCTACGTTATTTGAATTAAGATTTTGACTTTTCTTCGTTTTCTAGGTTTAAGCATTGACTTTTCAGTTTTAGGTTAAGGAGGGAAGGGGGAAGGCCACGAAGGCTACATGGTATTAATTTTATATATTATACGGCCCGAGGGGTCTCTAAGCCCCACGTAGATTATTATCTTCTTTAAAGGGGGGCAAGTCGCGATCAAGGCGGACGCCACCGGCTTTTCAGAACAAAACCCAACAACAACGACGCAGCAGCTGCGACACCGCTGGACACACCCAGGGGCAGTCCGTCCGCCTCAAAGAGCACCCAAAGCAACGAAGATTCGACGGAGACGACTGCGACACCGCTGGACACACCCAGGGCCAGTCCGTCTGCCTCGAAAACCACCCAGAGTATCCCTACCAAGACAACGGAGCTAAGCCACGACCACGCCAGAACCAGCAGTAACATCAGGACAACGTTTCTAAGTTTCGACCACGCCAGACTCAGCAGCAATACAAGGACAACGCATCGAAGCCTCGACCACGCCAGACCCAGCAGCAATACAAGGACAACGCATCTAAGCCCCGACCGAGACGGACCCGACGGCGCTAAAAATATAACACGATCCGATTCTGGTGCGTTGTCAACGCATCGCTCATGAAGTAAGTACCGGAGGGAACGCACGGAATATAAGGTCCGCCTGGCGGACGGTACAGCAAAGGAGGTGACGCAAGCAGTTTCGGTCAAGGTACGTCTGGGTCAACAGGAAACGCGGGTGATTCTATTAGTCCTACCAATGGTAGTGGACGACATCATACTGGGGCTCGATTTCCTTTGCGGCGTCCAGGCCATAATACAATGCGGACGAGCGTACTTGCAGTTGACCCAGCGGGCGATCCGGGAAACCAACCCGAACCCCACATCATCCTTGACTCGGCCCCGCATGGTTACTTTTAGTGACGAAAGTCCCGCGACTGCATCCGCTGCTCCTACCCACTCGACCAATCCAACGGCGACCCACCGGACGAAGACAACGCACCAGAATCCCAACCACGCCAGACCCAGCAACGTACCAGTGACAACGCACCAGAATCCCAACCACGCCAGACCCAGCAATGTACCAGTGACAACGCACCCGAATCCCAACCACGCCAGACCCAGCAATGGACCCACGACAACGCATCAGGATCTCGAACACGCCAGACCCAGGAACGCCACCCGAACCCAACCCACGATTCGATACGACCGCGCCAGGACCATCAACGAAGATTCGACGGAGACGACTGCGACACCGCTGGACACACCCAGGGCCAGTCTGTCCGCCTCAAAGAGCACCCAAAGCAACGAAGATTCAACGGAGACGACTGCGGCTCCGCTGGACACACCCAGGGCCAGTCCGTCTGCCTCGAAAACCACCCAGAGTATCCCTACCAAGACAACAAAGCTAAGCCACGACCACGCCAGAACCAGCAGTAACATCAGGACAACGTTTCTAAGTTTCGACCACGCCAGACTCAGCAGCAATACAAGGACAACGCATCGAAGCCTCGACCACGCCAGACCCAGCAGCAATACAAGGACAACGCATCTAAGCCCCGACCGAGACGGACCCGACGGCGCTAAAAATATAACACGATCGACGCGAGCCAAATCAGAAATGCCCAGCAGTGCGGCTCAATCAGAGCGAACGACCCCACGGGAAACCAGCATCGCTCTACACTACGACCCGCTACGCCTGGAAGACCACGGCCCCGAAGAACATGAGCGGGTCAAGGTAGCCCAACTCGCACTTCACCCCCCAACGAATTATCAACTCGCCCCGTTAGCCGATGCCGCGGCCGGTCGACAACGCAACCCTTTTCGAAGATCAGACTCGACGGACCCTATAACCGTGAACCTCGCCATCATAACATGTGCCCTGCTCGAAGAAATCTCGCCACCGACAGCCCCCATCACCGAACCGCCCCTTCCGCCGTGGGTAGCCGAGTTTTTGAAGCAAGAATTGGCCAAGTTCGAGGGATTGGAGGGCGTGTCTCACATAGCTGAGCATACCATCCCTCTGAAGGACGACAAGCCGATAAAGCAGAGGGCAGAGATTCCCCAAAAATCCGGCCATGCAGAAAATCATCAATGCTCAGGTCGACGAGTTGCTGCAAGACGGGCGAATCGAAGCTTCAAAAAGCCCACACAGCCCTCCCATCGTACTGGTGGGAAAGAAGACAGGCGAGATGCGGATGTGCGTAGACTACCGACAACTCAACGCGCAATCAATACCCGACGCCTACCCACTGCCCAGGATCAACCACATCATCGAGAGGCTCCGTAACGCACGTTACATCTCGACTTTGGACCTCAAGAACGGGTATTGGCAGATCCCTATGGCCGAGGGGAGCCGCGAATGTACCGCCTTCACCGTTCCGGGCAGAGGACTCTTCCATTGGAAGGTGATGCCGTTCGGACTGCACTCAGCATCGGCCACGTTCCAGCGAGCCTTAGACAGCGTCATCGGACCACAGATGGAACACAACGCATTCGCTTACCTTGATGACATTATTGTCATCGGAGCGGCGTTGGAGGAACACGTCGACCATCTGCGAGAGGTGTTCCGGAGACTACGGGAAGCAAATCTAAGATTGAACCAAAAGAAATGCAGCTTCTTCCAGAAAAGCATCGTATACCTGGGACATGTCATTAGTGAGCAGGGTATACACACCGACCCAGATAAGATCGTCGCCGTCCGGAAGTTGGCCGGACGTTGGATTTGGAGTGACGAACAGCAGGCCGCTTTCCAGGAGTTGAAGGCGAAGTTAACCCAAGCACCCGTCTTAGCCTGCCCGGATTTCGCGGAGAGGTTCGCTCTACAAACTGACGCAAGCGATTACGGTCTAAGGGCGGTCCTGACGCAACAGATCAGCGGAGAGGGTCATAGCCTACGCCAGTCGAAGGCTCTTGAAAGCAACCACGGAAAAGGAGTGCTTAGCCATCGTCTGGGCCATCAGGAAATTACGATGCTATCTGGAGGGCTACCACTTCGACGTCATCCCCGACCATCTCGCCTTGAAGTGGTTAAACTCGATCAATAATCCAACCGGTCGCATCGCCCGTTGGGCTCTGGAACTCCAACAGTATCGCTTTGACGTGCTTTACCGACGCGGAAGCCAAAACATCGTAGCAGACGCTCTTTCCCGGCAACCTATCGACATACAGCGAACCCTAGAAGACCTGCCCACCTGCCCCTGGATACAGAGGTTGCTCAAACGTATCCAGTCACGACCTGAGGACTGCAGAGAATTTATAATCGAGAACGGACAGATCTACCGGCAGCCTGGACACCGACC
Organism: Drosophila miranda; assembly: GCF_003369915.1. Taxonomy (NCBI): domain Eukaryota; kingdom Metazoa; phylum Arthropoda; class Insecta; order Diptera; family Drosophilidae; genus Drosophila; species Drosophila miranda. Next base: position 46,106,799 of record NW_022881603.1, read on the forward strand.
AATCGAGGAAGAATCTCACCAGTGGAAGTTATGCGTCACCAGTGGCCATCGTAGACGAGTGTTAGAAGAATGCCACGATTACCCGACCGCCGGACACCTAGGAATACGGAAGACTACCACTCGGGTAACCCAACGATATTACTGGCCAGGACTCTACAGAGACGTGGCCCGATACGTGAAACATTGCGAAAGCTGCCAAAATTTTAAGGTAAGCCAGAACAAACCCGCAGGTCACATGTATACGCGACAGGCGAAGGGCCCGTTCGATATCCTTTGCGCGGACTTCGTAGGCCCACTACCCCGCTCAACGCACGGCAACACGATGCTCCTCGTGTTCTTCGACTCATTCTGCAAATGGGTAGAACTTGTGCCACTCCGGAAAGCCACAACCGCCCACTTGGAGAAGGCGTTCCGAGAGAGGATACTCTGCCGATTCGGGGTCCCGTGGAAGATTGTGTGCGACAACGGAACACAATTCACCAGTCGGTCCTTCCGGAAATTTTGCGAGGTGGCGGGAATGGAACTCGAGCACACCGCGCCGTATACCCCTCAGCAAAACCCGACGGAGAGGGCAAACCGGACCATCAAGACAATGATTGCACAATACGTCGACGGGGACCAACGGACCTGGGACGATCTCCTCCCCGAGTTAAGCTTGGCCATAAACAGCAGCACGTCGGACACCACGGGCTTCAGCCCGGCCTTTTTGGTACACGGACGAGAACCAAGGCTACCAGGAGCCCTGTACGACGAAGTGACCCCAGGATTAGGAAATGAACCAGAGCCTGCCCACGAGAAGGCGACACGACTGCAGGAAGTGTTCAAGGTCATACAGGAGAACACCCAACAGGCATCCCAAGAGCAGAAGAGAACATACGACCTCCGACGGCGCGAGTGGCGACCCGAACTAGGAACCCTAGTCCTCCTTCGGCAGCATCACTTATCCAAAGCCGCCGACGTTTTCGCGGCAAAGTTGGCCCCCAAGTACGACGGGCCGTACAAGGTAACCCGATTCTTATCTCCCAACGTAGTTCGACTACAGAGTCAACAAGGCAAACGAAGAAAAACTGCGAGTTTAGCCGACTTAAAAGCGTTCCACGGAGTGGACCACCCCGAGGAGAACCCAACGACGTTGGAGAGACCTGAATGACCTGCCGACTTCGCAAGGGCCACTTGCGGTAGCGCGCTACCGTCACGTCCTCGCCCCGTAAGGGGCGCGACCCACGAGACCGTAAGCTACGTATACATCCCCTTATGGAATTAGATAAGTACTACACCCAATGTAAACATCTTCTTACTTGCATCACTCAAGCAGGATAGGGGGAGGGTATTAATACTTCTAGTTAAGACAGGCAGGTTCTAACCGACAGGCATTTTCTCCCTAGAATCGACTGAAGACATGAAGCGTCTAAGAGACGGAAGGCAAGCTCGGCCCCTAGGGGCAAATGGTGATACGACGGGACACCCTAGCGGAGACCAGCAGCCTGAAGTCCCGGCACCTGACGGCGAATCAACGACACACCGGACTCGCGGCTGGATCGACGACCCCAATGGGCCATCCGCCTCCCGTCAAGCCCAGCTGAGGCGGCTCGGAGAGGCGACACTTCGACAACAGGACAGGATGCCATGGGGCCAGCGCGCGGCAGCCATCCAGGGGTGGATCGACCAATAAACCCAGGGCCCGGGGACCGAAACCGAAGAGGAAGTAGAGCCCGATGGCCGCTTCGCAACCGCAGGTGTCCGCTCGGCGCCCAATCACGACGTCGCCGCTCTGAATCTCCGTTGGTTCGGGAGTTATGGGGCGCGACCACGGACACCGACGAGCACGAGACGATTATACGCGACGCTCAAAGCGTCCACGCTGCAGGACGAAGGGAACAGACACCCACTGGCTCGCGGGAACGAATGGGACTCGCCCCTTTGGGCCGAGTGGAACCTGGCCGGTCAAGGTCGGGCAGCCAACCCTCTAGCAGTACACGACGACGACGAATCCGGGGACGGTGCTGGACCACACTACTCCGACGTGTCCCACGCAAGCGATGCAGGGGAAGGAGTAGGACCCCAACGCGACGACGGAGGGTCCGATTCCAGGTCCCTCATGATCCTGGGCTTCGCGCCCCAGGCGAACCAGCAGTGGGCTCCAGCCAACCCATCGGTGTCAGATGACGTCCCGCCTCCCCTCGTAGCCGCCCACGCCGGACTACCCCCACAACGTCCCGATGAGGGAGTAGTTGACTTCGACTCCAAATAGAGCCTCCCGCTGGAGTATGGCGAGATGGCCGACCTGCTGCAGATCCTCCGACCCCACCCTACGGGAGCCGCGGTACAGGACGACCCGGAATGGGCAGAGGCTCCCCTGGAATGGCGGACCAACGCGCCAGGTCGGTGGTTGCCCCGGGACCTCATATCTAACATCACCGTATTCTTACGCGATCGCGCCTACCGACTGGGAGTCCGGCGACTGGAGGTCCATGACGGCACTTGCTTTCGCATCAAAATTACCCGCAGCCGGGCCGTCACCGTCACTCTTCGGCACCCCCGAAGTATGGAGGGGGTGTGAGGGAGCGTACGCTCCACCCACATTTTTCCGCCCATCAACTCGCCGGCATTTTCCCACTGGAGGAACCCGGACCTACGTTATTTGAATTAAGATTTTGACTTTTCTTCGTTTTCTAGGCTTAAGCATTGACTTTTCAGTTTTAGGTTAAGGGGGGAAGGGGGAAGGCCACGAAGGCTACATGGTATTAATTTTATATATTATACGGCCCGAGGGGTCTCTAAGCCCCACGTAGATTATTATCTTCTTTAAAGGGGGGCAAGTCGCGATCACGGCGGACGCCACTGGCTTTTCAGAACAAAACCCAACAACAACGACGCAGCAGCAGCCAAAGAGAGAGAGGAATACACCAAGGACCGAAGACCAACGGCATCGACGCAGCAACGGCGAGGAATACACCGAGAAAGCAGAAACCCAACGACAACGACGCAGCAGCAGCCAAAGCCGGTGAGGAATACACCAAGAAAACAGAAACCCAACGACAACGACGCAGTAGCAGCCAAAGAGGGAGAGGAATACACCAAAAATCGAAATCCAACGGCACCGACACAGCAACGGGAAGGAATACACCAAGAACCGAAACCTAACGGCACCGACACAGAAACGGGGAGGAATACACCAAGAAAACAGAAACCCAACGACAACAACGCAGCGGAAGCCAAAGAGAGAGAGGAATACACCAAGAGCCGAAACGGTAGCCAACAGCATCAATTCAGCGACGGCCGAAGACGAGAAGCGCCGAAAAGATAAGCCGCCAGCGTCGACGCAGCAACGAAGCGCCGACACAATGAGCCCACAGCAGCAACGGCAGAAGAGAAACGCGGAAAACTAAAGCGAAGTAACGACGCGCCAGCAGCGAAAAAGAGATATAAAAGTCACCGGCGCAGCGTAGACGCCGAACGACGGCGCCAGCCCTCTGCCGCCGCGAGAATGACGACGCTGGCCGCCCACGCTGGCGCTGGATCGGAAGAGTTCTGAGGCTGGAGAAGAAAAACGTGGATAAAAAAAGGTCGATTGGGAGCAGTCGTAGGAGTCGGACGTGTTCGCGGAAAAATTCGAGTGGCTTGGAAAAGGTAAAAACACGTGGCGGCCCGGATCCACGCCAACGCTATCAGTGACACGGGGAAGATCCGGCATCGACGCTGCGCTTACGGGGAGAAGACCCTGCATCGATACTACACTTACGGAGAGGAGATCCTGCATCTACGCTGCACCCACGGGGAAGAGGAGGCTTTCGACGAGTACAAGCGTGGGAGTTCAGGGGTAAGCTAGTCTCTAGACGTGTATACGGGCTGCTGAGCGGTGCGATAGGTAGGGAACCAAGAAAGAATAAAGTGAAATGTAACGAATATAACAGAAACATAGCACGACCTCCAACAATCTATACACTAGGGAACCTGGAGGCCCGGGGCTTCATCTTCTCTGCGTTTCCTCCCGCCTCTTGCCCGAGTCTGTGTGATTCCATCCAGTAGTTCGTAGCCCAACAGGATCCTGAGGCCGCTGTCCGGCGATTGCCTAGGCGTTCTCGGTGATACCTGTCGTTGTTCCCTCCGCATGATTTCCTCCAGTAGTTTGTGACCCCGCAGGGTCCCGAGGCCGCTATCAGACGATCATCTAAGCGCCCCCGGTGACTCCTGTTGGTGTCTCGCCTGATCCCCGTAGTTCCCTGGGTCCCGAAGGGGCTGTCCGGCGATTGCCTAAGCCCTCTCGGCGATACCTGCCCTGTATGATAAAGATTTTCGCAGTAATGTTTAGCCCGATAGTGTCCCGTGAGTGCTATCCGGCGATTGCCTAAGCGCTCTCGGCGATACACGTCGGTATTCTCGTACTCGTAGTAATTCTTAGTTCGGCGGTGTCCCGTAAGTGCTATCCGGCGATTGCCTAGGCACTCTCGGCTATGCTTGCCGGTACCCCCGACCCTCGTAGTAATTCTTAGTCCGACAGGGTCCCGTAAGTACCGTCCGGCGATAGCCTAGGTACTCTCGGCGATACTTGTCGGTATTCCCGCATAGCAAAGTTCCCCTTTCCGCGTCGTAGTAATTCTTAGGCCGACAGGGTCCCGTAAGTGCCGTCCGGCGATAGCCTAGACACTCTCGGCGATACTTGCCGGTATTTCCGCATAGCAAAGTTCCCCTTTCCGCGTCGTAGTAATTCTTAGGCCGACAGGGTCCCGTAAGTACCGTCCGGCGATAGCCTAGGTACTCTGGGCGATACTTGCCGGTATTTCCGCATAGCAAAGTTCCCCTTCCGCGGCGTAGTAATTTTTAGGCCGACAGGATCCCGTAAGTACCGTCCGGCGATAGCCTAGGTACTCTCGGCGATACTTGTCGGTATTTCCGCATAGCATAGTCCCCCTTTCCGCTTCGTAGTAACTCTCAGGCCGGCGGGGTCCCTTAAGTAATGTCCGGCGATAGCCTAAGTACTCTCGGCGACACCTTTCGGTATTGTCGCATAGTAAAGGCCTCCGTATTGATTCTGAGTTCGGTGGGGTCCTGAAGGCGCTATTCGGCGATAACCGGAGTGCTCTCGGTGAAACCAACGGCCCTGTCCCACGCTACGATCGCTACCGTCCGCGGAACTGCTGCCCCGTCCCCCATCATCGGTCCGAAATACGGAGTCCCTGCAAATTATAAATATTACCGTAATTTCGACCCTGGAGTAGACTGAGATATGTACCCCAGCCCAGGATCGCTTCCTTACAACAGCAACAAGCGTTCGAGGACGTAGAAAGTCGGCTGACAGCAGACCCGGTGTTGGCATGCCCGGATTTCTCAAAGAAATTCGTTCTCCAGACGGACGCCAGCGACTACGGACTGGGGGCGATCCTGACGCAAGAGACGGAGAAGGGCGAGAGGGTCATCTCAGACGCCAGTAGGACTCTGAATGGCGCAGAAAAGAACTATTCGGCGACCAAAAGGAGTGTCTGGCCATTGTGTGGGCTATAAGAAAGCTAAAGCCCTATCTGGAGGGATACCATTTCAAGGTAGTCACAGAACACATGGCGTTGAAATGGTTGAACAGCATCGAGAGCCCAACGGGGAGGATCGCGAGGTGGGCGCTGGAGCTACAACAATACGACTTCGAAGTGGCATATAGGAAAGGGCAGCTGAACGTAGTGGCGGACGCACTGTCCCGACAGCCATTGGCGGAGCGATGCCTGAGAACCACCGAGGAGGAAGCAGAGAAGGGACACGAACCTGAGGCAGAGTGCGGATGGATTAAAAAGGTCAAAGAGAGGATGAGGACGGAACCGAGGAAATATCCTGATTACGTGGAGGAAGCAGGCCGGATATACCGGCACATCCCGCACCAAGCTGGAGAAGAGGAGATAGCATCATGGAAGTTATACGTCCCAAAGGAGCTAAGAGAGAGAGTCATAAGAGAGAACCACGACTCGCCGGAGGCGGGGCACGCGTGCGGCAGAAGGACGATGGCCAGAGTAGCCGCCCGGTACTACTGGCCGGGGATGCACCGAGATGTGAGGACATACGTGAGAATGTGTGAAGTCTGCATACGCTACAAACCGAGTCAACTGCAGGCGGCCGGGAAAATGCTGACACAAGTGCCAGAGGAGCCGTGGGCAACGGTGTGTGCCGACTTCGTGGGCCCTCCGCCCAGGTCAAAGCATGGGAATGCCATGTTATTGGTGATGGTGGATCGGTTCTCGAAATGGACCAAATTGGTCCCCTTGAGAAAGGCCACTGCGGAAGCACAAACAAAAGCATTCCGAGAGCGCATCGTGTCCCGGTTTGGCGCACCGAAGGTGGTGATCACGGATAATGGAGTCCAGTTCACCAGTAGAGTTTTTAAGAGGTTTTTGGAGCAGATGGGCGTACGGCATCAGTTCACGGCCCCGTACACGCCGCAGGAGAACCCGACGGAGCGAACTAACCGGACAGTGAAAACTATGATAGCTCAGTTCACCGAAGGGAACCAGAGGAACTGGGATGAGAAATGGCCAGAGATAATGTTGGCCGTAAATTCAGGGGTGTCCGAATCCACCGGGTACTCGCCGGCGTTTATTATCCAAGGGAGAGAGTCGAGGCTACCAAAGGCTCTATACGATGAAGAAGTGCTTGGCAAAGGACAGGGCACGCCCACGCCGGACGAGAACGCGGCCAAGTTGAGAGAATTATTTCAACTGGTGAGGCGGAATCTCGAAAGAGCGGCGCAGGACCAGGCGAGGTATTATAACCTGAGGAGGAGAGCGTGGAAACCGACGATTGGAGACAAGGTATGGGCTAAGCAACACCATCTATCCAACGCGGCCGAAGGGTTTGCTGCAAAACTGGCCCCGAAATATGACGGTCCTTACACCATAATGGATTTCGTGTCCCCGGTCATTTGCAAATTGAGGAAGGACAACGATAAACGGACGCGGACCGCCCATATAGGGGACCTGAAGCCACAGCCCGGTGAGGGAACCCCTAGAACACGCCCTGGAACCGAAGCGTAGCCGACGCACAAGGAGGGGCAACGGGAGAGGCATACGGAGAAGGATGGACGGGGCACGAAAGACAGAGACTAGCGGCAGGGGCAGAAAGGAGAGTCTCAAGAGGATGCCACGCAAGACAAGGTCGTACAGGATACTCTTACAATTAAGGTTCAGTAAAACTAAGAACTACTCGTGTCACGCAGGACAGGAATTACCCACAAGGGAGGAACGGGCGGCCCAACGTAATGCCACGCAGGACAAGGCCACCCGGAATCCTCCTTCAACTAGAATCGGCAAGGCCAAGAGGCGATAAAACTAAGCAGCAGACTGCAGCCGGCGGACGAATAAAGCTGGACCTTCAAAAAAAAAAGGATAAGAGTTAGCTCATCAGCCAATAGAAACTGATCAAGGCTAAAGAAGGTAGAAGATACCCGGGTTACCACTATCACAGGGGGACGGGTTGCGTGGTGCGTCAACGGACGAGGGGGCACCCGAGAAGGGGGTTCCGATGATGAGCCGAAGTTCGGGTCCGGGTCCAGGGCATTGAAGCCAACTGCTAACGTCGGGGAAGGCGGGACAAAAGCGGATGCCGCCCGTCTACCGGCTGGGGAATCGGATGATCCCTGGGTCCGAGTCGCTGCACGGGGGTGACATCCGCGTCCAAGCCAATCCGGAGACGGGCGGAGCTGGCCACAGGGGGCGGGCCGATCTTTGGCAGCACGGGCGAAAGGTCGGAGGACCTGTAGATCACGAGCTGGGAGATCGGTCGGCACCCTGGACTGGGGCACAAGGACGGGCTGGAAGAAAAGGCAAGGTGAGATGAGGAACCCAAGAACTCGTGAGGCTTACCAGATTCAAGGCGAAGCCAAACAACACGACGCCAGACCTGGAAGTAGAAAGGGCCATTAAAAATAAAAAAAAAAGGAGGAAAGCTAAAAAAAAAAAACCAGGGGGCGCCCTAGGGTTAGCGCGGCGAGAGGCGCGGATAACTTTCAAAACGGGAGCGAGCGAGAGAGCCAGACGGAAGGCAAGAGAGAGCCGTCCCGCGGGCTCATGTAAGGCACCGTTACAGGGAACGGTGAGCACCGGCACGAGCCCTTATAAAGGAGGGAGCAGCGCACGATCAGGTCTTTTCAAAAAAAAGTTGACCACGTGCAAAAGGGTAAGATACAGCAGCACTTAATGCGATATCTAGCTGAACAGCGGAAATGGATTCGCCGCGGGTATCGTGCTGTGGGCGATACGCAAAGTCGGCGAGATACGTACCAAGTCGAACGAGAGGAGGGAAGGGCGAGTAGGAGCTACAGCTATTGGCCTCACCGCTGGTGTCAACCGCGGGATCCATGGGACCGACGGTGTCCGGTGGTATCGCCGGGGTACACCGAGGCGGAAAGTGACCTGGAGTTGGTGAGCTGGGAGCGCAAGGAGCCCCACACCAGCAAGCACGAGGAGCCCCGCACCATCAAGCGCGAGAAACCCCGCACCAGCAAGCGCGAGGAGGCCCGCACCAGCAGACGCGAGGAGCCCCGCACCAGCACACGCGAGGCGAAGCGCGAGGAGCCCCACACCAGCAAGCACGAGAAGCCCCGCACCAGCAAGCGCGAGGAGCGGTCGGAGGGAGGAAGTAGGGGGCGCACGGAGACGCGGAGGGAGGAGCCCAGAGAGGGGCGCCCATCGAAGCGGGCGTCCACGCGTTCGACGCGTACGGCCAAGGGAGAGGAGTCGTCGGCACGCACCAGGGGAAGGTCGACAACGCGGTGAGGGGACCAGCGGCCGACAAATCCACCTGAGGCACAGCCGCAGCCAACGCAGGCCGAAAACGCGGTCAAAGAGCCGCAGTCAACGCAGGCCGACATCACGGCAAACAACGCGGCCGCTGAGGCGAGACGCCTCGCGGAATGGCGGTTCGCGCTGGCCGCAGCGAAGAAGGAGCTGAGGCAACGGCGTGTATGGGAGGACGCCTTGGCGCTGGCCAAGAGGCTGAAGGCCACGCAGGAGGCCGAAAAGGCGGCTCAAGAAGCGGAGGCGGAGCGCCACAAACGAGAAGTCGCGCACCAGTGGCGGTGTGTTATCCGGATCAACGCAGCGGAGAAGAGGGAGATGGCGCGGCTGCGTGCGGAAACGGAGGAGGCAAGGGCGACGCGGACGGAGGGCGCGGTAGACGGGCTGGCGGTGATCTCCAGCGATGAGGAGGAGCGGAGTGCCCACCAGCGCCGAAGGCGGCTCGAGTCAAGTCGCCCGAAGAGGAGTGGCAGGAGAGGCTTCGACGAGCCGAGGAGGCGGAGGAAGAGCTCTGGCAGCCGCCCCCTGAACACGTCGAGTCCGAGGAGGAGCCGCGACCGCAGGCCCCACCGTCACCGGAGGCAGAGGAAGAGCTGTTCCAGCGTCGGCCGCCGGCTGACAACGCGCCCAGCCAAGGGGAGCGACAGCAGCAGCAGCAGCAGAAGCAGCATCAGCAGCAGAAGCACTGGCACGGTCCGCAGGGAGCCGCCATCGGGCCGTTCGTCTCACAGGAGGTGCGCTCCGCGGTGCGAGACGGCATGATATGGCACGTGCAAACGCTGCACATATCGTGGGCCTCTGGCAGCCCCCCGGCAGCCCGAGCAAGAGACGAAAGAGGCTCGACTGTGGGAGGAGGCACCACGCGCCAGCGACGAGCGGGACCCGAGGCGACTCGCACGGCCACAGGAGCCAACAGGCCCAGCGGTGGCACCCACAGCCGAAGTGGTGCCCGAGGAGGCGTCCGAGGGGACGACAGACGGCGAGACGGGGGGAACGGCGAACACGCCGACATCACTGACGGCGGCACCCAAAGTCGAGGTGATGACCAACGACGAAGCGAAGAGGCCGGCGAAGACGACGAGGCCCGGCGCGACACAGGGGGCGGCGGCAGCGCATGACGGCGCGAAGGCAACGGCGGAAGCAAAGAAGGACGCGCCCGCGGAACAACGCTCACCATGGGAGCGAGGTCCTTGGCAATGGCCGGAACCCGGCCAAAGCGAGCGGCCAAAGCTAGGCCGGCAGGCGTCGTGCCCAGGGGAGCGGGCAGAGGCGCGCCGGCCCGAGCTGCAGCGTCAGGCATCGTGGCCCCTGACGAGGTCGGCGGGCAACTCACGGTGGCGGCCCGTCAAACGCGAGGAGTGGCCGGCCGTCGTCACGCGCTCTCTCGCGCGGATGAAGCCAACTGCAAGGAGGGTAAAGCGCATGGTCAACGACGGTGGCGTCCGGTACCGGCTATCGGTGTCCACTGATCGGCAGGAGGTATTCCGGGCAACTTACTGAAGAGAAAAGAAGAGTTAAGAAGAAGAATGATGAAGAAAAAGGAATTGAAAACAAAAGTGAATAAAAACAAAAGAAAAAAAAGGGTGTTTAAAGAAGAACATGGTATTTACCTTGCAGCAGAAGAACAGAGGGGCATCGCTAGAAATGATCGGTAAAGCATGAATGAAGGCAGCGGAAGGCGTGAAAGAGCGGGGAAAACTTACCCGTAGCATCCAGAGGGCCGGCGGAAGGCCTGCGCACCAGCGAAGTGCAATAAGAAAACCGGACGCGCACAAGAAAAACAAAGAAAACACCCGGAACAGCGAGAAAATAGGACGTTTCCCAGTCCATTGAGGAATTCGCGATGCGGAAGTAGAATACGCACGCTGCGACATATCGAGTAGATCACAAAAACGACCCTACGCTTTATCGAGGGGATCGTAAAGGCAACGCTGTGCCATATCGAGTAAGGTAAAATAGCGACCATACCCTATATCGAGCGTCACCACGGGTGCCCCTGGCGCCCTCTTTCCGCCTCGCGCCGTGCGGTGTTGCCGTATCTCTCCGATGAGCGCGATCGATTCGTTTCTCCTTTATCGATAGTTCGCATAGGAGCTCTTGTGCCCCGCTCGATATAGGGTATGTCGAGAACAAAGCGCGAGCGCGTCGTTTTCTTGAAACGTCCCAAACCTGGGACGCGGAAAACCGGGGTTTTCCGCCAATAAAAGAAAGGGGGAAGTGTGAGGAAAGGTATTCCCACACGCAGGGGGCGGGATAGGGTTAAGGGCTAACGGCCGTTATCCGGGGATATCCGGAGGCGGCGAATTCCCGAGGAGAGCTCTCCCGGGGACCCAAGATTAGAGGGGAGGACCTCTGGAGAGAGAGCAGCGGGAAGACGGGATCGGGCCGGCAGTGGCCCAGCGCATGACCAAATATGGTCATGAGATCACGCCACCAGCCAGGTCCCGTTGTAGAGTGAGCAGAGAATGAAGGAACGACGATGGAAAAGTACGGGCAACGCATGGCGGAAAGTGCCGTTAGCGCCAGGCGGCATCGGCGGCGCCGACGCAGAAGCGAGCCTATAAGAGGAGGGCCGCGACCAGGAACAAGGACAGTCAGCGAGCGGAGCCATAAAGAGTGAAGTGAATAGTGAGCAACATGAGTGAGACGGAGCAAAGGGAAAAGAACTTTAGAAGGCGAACGCGTTGTGTGAGGATTGAGAGGCGGACTCGAGCGTGCAGCCAAGAGCCAAAGGTCCCAATCCCTTGAACCAACGGTGCCACGCTTGGAGTGCTTCCCACAGGGAGTGAGACACCCTCGGGCCGAAAAGCCAAGTGAGTCGAGTGAGAGCGAACGCGTCAGGCGCCGACTGAGAGGCGGTGCCAAGAATCGCTGGCCCCAGTCAGTAGAGCCGGCGGTGCCACGCTTGGCGACGCCGTGGGGGGTCCAGGGTGCGTCATGCTCATCAAAACACAGAGGAGAACCAGCACCGGAGTCGGAATAGCGTAAGATAAATCTAAGATACCAATAAAGCATATTATCATATCAGTACAAAACCCAACCCGCGCCTTCTTACTTGTCGTCAGGGCAACATACAAATATCGTTGCAGCGAGCCCACCGACCGCTGAGTCAGCCCAGCTGCATCAGACGGAAAAGAACGGTTCGTTACAATGTATGTATGTATGTTAGCAACGAATGCCACGGGAACTCGAACTGGGATGGAAAACTCGCACAAAATCAATGCACTGTTGTTAGGCACAATCGAAGAGTACTTATCTTGAACTTGCAGCGATCCGCCGATGCTGGCTGGGGTGAGCTTCTCCTTATGGGGAAGGCGAAGATCCGGCTCGAAGGACCAATGGTTGTAGTGGGGCGGATCGAAGCTCAACTCTCCCACAACGCAATTGATGTAGCCGTCATAATAAATGAAAACCGTTATGTTTCGTGGTATATATATAATTATGTGTGTGTATTTGGTTGGGCGGTCGCGCGGTAGATCGGCCGTCTGATGCGGGGGTGAAATCGTAACTGCTTAACTCTATGCCTTATGGTGCTTTTACTGCCGTGAGCGCCGTGTGGATCGTGGATTGTGGACCCGAGCGCCCCTCCGAGCGCGCGAGAGCGAGCCGGGACCGAGGCGCGCGGAGCCGGCACAGTGCGTGGAAATTGTTTATTGCTGGCCTGAACAAAGGGTTTGCGCGATCATAGTTTTTAGCTCGACTTTTCGGTTTCACTTCTGGATCAAGACTGACTTGAACTTTTTGATCTTTGCATCGTCAATCCCTTTCGGAAATAGATTTTCTATAAACATCCCGATTGATGTCGCCATCCCGAATATTGGATTTCGTCATCCAAAGATTGAGAACTGTAAAATGCTGAAAGTGCAGAATCTGCTGAAAGCCGAGTGTGTGATTGTTTATCAGAAGCCGGGTGTGGGCAAAGATTGTGTTCGGTCAAACTCCTTTAAGGAACAAAGTACTCAAATGACCCTCGTCAAATAGAGAGCCTACGCTCACTTTTTGTATTTACTCTCACCATGATTGTACTAAATTCACCACTGTATTCTCTCTTTTATGCCCAGTGCTCAAGCACTAAGATTTGTAATAAATAGTTATTGCCTAATGCTCAACTGGATCGATCGTCTTTTCTCTTTCATATATAGACTTTAATTCGTTTGCAGAAAAAACTAACACACCCCATCCGTGAATTAACATTAATGTGGAAAACGCTCCGTGTATAAACATTTTGGCGCCCAACGTGGGGCACGTGTGTTAATTCTTCTGTGAACAATTAGACTAATCGCAATCTACAAAGGCAACAATTACAACATTCGCTCGTCTCGCAGCTGCAATCGAAAGTTCCGAAACCCGTATCAGAATTGTTCGTCTCGATCGCGGGTTCATTGTCCTCGCCTTGCGCTCGCCGTTCTCGCTTAATTTTATCATTCGCTTGTCACCCACAACGCATTCAACGGCGCTTGCATTCTCGGTTCGTTCGCTTTGCAGCTACCTGCTTTGATCCATCGATCAACGCATTCTTTCTATTGGAATTCCACCGCTTCACTTTCGTTTTGCTTTCGTTGCCGCTGCTGGAACTTTCGCTGACTCTCCGCTTTGGAACTGCGCTCATCTTTGCTGCCCTCGCTCTCACCGTTGGATTTGTGCTCTAGCTGCTGCTGCTTGCTGCGTTTTTTGTAGTTGTTATTTTTGGAAGCTCTATTTCTGTTCCAGCGTAATTACACTACACAACAAAATGACGACGCTCGAAGATTTAAAACGCCAACGGAGCAATATAAAACGAAATATAACTCGGATCAAATCTGTGGTAGATGCTAAATCGGAAATATGCAATTATAAGCTTCGCTATCGGTTGAACATCTTAGAAACGTATTTCAAGAATGTTTTAAATGTCCAAGCTAATATTGAAGACCTTAGTCCGAATGATGAAGGACGGGCAGATTTGGAGGATACATACATAGCAATCAAGCTATCCATTAAGGAAAAAATGGGAGGAGATCTGAACGCCAGCATTGTTGCGACGGACTACCACCCACCGCCAGTCATCGTTACCAAGGTTGTCGCTGCCCACTTTCGACGGAACATATGCAAGCTATAAGAATTTCATTCACTCGTTCGAGCATATTATTGTGCGTGAGTCTGGATTGTCTAATATAGAAAAGTTTAATTATTTGCTGACCTGCCTCACGGGGCCGGCATTAGATACAATTCAGGCATTCCAGGTTACAAGTGAAAACTATCCGAAGGCCCTAGAAAAACTCAAGAGCCGTTTTGATAATCCTACTCTTATATTTTTAGAAGGTATTGAGGCATTGCTTGCACTACAACCTGTGGAAAGGTCAAACAGTCAGCAGCTTCACAGCCTAGTGGATAAGGCATCCGCTATCTTAAGCTCGTTGGAGTCCATCGGCAAGCCTGAGATCATTGTTCTCGCTATGGTTATATATATTATAATGGAAAAGTGTGATCAGCAAACTCGGAACAAGTGGAAGGAATCGCAGGACTACAAAACTCTGCCAACCTGGCTAGCATGCACACAGCTTTTGGAACGCCACTGTCAGTTTCTCCATTCGTCTGGAAACTCGGCTGGTACTTCGTCACAACGAAAGGCTGAATCCAATAAGTCAAATCGTCATTCTAATCACCAAATAAACTCGTCGTTTGCTATCACTAATCCGTCTTGTACACTTTTTTCTAGTTCTGGCCATAAAATCTCTTACTGCGCTCAGTTCAAGGATATGAACAGCAACCAACGGTACGACAATGCAAAACGCCTCGGTCTCTGCATCAATTGTCTTGGAAACGGTCATAGAGTGGCGCAATGTTCATCGACTCATCGTTGCCGGTCCTGTAATCGGAATCATCATTCATCTTTGCATCACTCTCAGCCGCAACAGCCACCCTAATCATCAGCAGGACAATCTTCAACTACTGAACCGGTACTCCAACCAGCGCAACCCTCCTGGCAAACGGCTGCTAATCAGTCTCATCAAGCTGCTTCACACTCTCATTTGGAGATCGCAGCAGATGATAAAATTTTGTTGGCAACAGCTATGGTTTTGGTAAAGGATGCCTCAGGTGAATACAAGCTCGGTAGAGCGTTGCTTGATTCATGTTCTCAGGTTAATTTTGTAACCGAAAAAAACACAAAAACTTCGCCTTCGTCGTGAAAAACACCACATTAGAACTCGCAGAATAGGAGACTCCCCTACTAGTTTGAAGGCTCGTACGACTACCTCTATTAAGTCACGTACTTCCGGCTATCAGCTCACTCTCCAGTTTGGAATTCCATCCCATATTGCCTACCAGCCAGATAGTGAGATCGACATATCGAATTGGAACCTACCAGCCAACACTACATTGGCTGACGAATCATTCTATAGGACTAAACATATTGATCTGTTACTGGGCGGATTGTTCTTCGCT
The DNA here is from genome assembly GCF_003369915.1 of Drosophila miranda. Lineage (NCBI taxonomy): Eukaryota > Metazoa > Arthropoda > Insecta > Diptera > Drosophilidae > Drosophila > Drosophila miranda. Next base: position 46,121,996 of record NW_022881603.1, read on the forward strand.
TGCCATTTCAAGAAGATCCAAGTTGTCTTGGAAGTTCCTTCGATACAGCTCGAACTCGATTTTTTGCCATTGAGAGACGTCTCGCTCGTCTACCGGAAATTCGCTCACAGTATATCTCGTTCATGCAGGAATATGAAAGTCTCGGCCATATTTCCCTCGTACTGAATCCTAACTTGGAGGAACCGCATTATTATATACCCCACCATTTCGTTCTGAAACCAAACAGTACCTCGACGAAGTTCAGAGTTGTCTTTGACGCGTCTTGCCGTACAACATCTCAAAGGTCACTTAACGATCTACTTTTAGTCCGCCCTACCATTCAGGATGAGTTGTACTTGCAATTGCTGCGGTTCCGCATGCATAGGTTCGGCATCACAGCTGACGTCACAAAAATGTACAGGCAGGTACTTGTGGGTGAGAAGGATAGAAAATTCCAGTACATTTTGTGGCGAGCATCTCCAAATACAGATCTTCAAACCTACCAACTCAATACAGTGACATATGGGACTGCGTCTGCCCCATTTCTCGCAACTCGTAGTTTGCATTACTTGGCTGAGGATTGTAAGGATGCATGGCCCTTAGGGGCTGCTGCTGTTAAAACTGCATTTTATGTTGATGACCTTTTGTGTGGGGCTGATGATATAGATACACTCTTCAAACTAAAAACTGAAATCACATCAACTCTCGCTCGTGGTGAGTTTCCATTATGCAATGGGCATTCAAATCATACAGGCGTGATGAAAGACGAATCTACCAAGGAAATAAACATTTCAGAAAACTCAGTCAGCCGCACACTCGGCGTAACTTGGCATCAACGAAGTGATGCATTTAGTTTCACATTCAATCCACTACCACAAAACGAACAGTTTTGTCTACTGCGTCGTCGCTATTCGATCCAATCGGTCACCTATCACCGTTAGTCATTGTCTCTAAGATCATTCTTCAGGAGTTGTGGCTTTTGAAACTCGACTGGGACGAGTCTGTCCCCCAGAATTTAAGCCACGCATGGAGCAATTGTTTGGAATCGCTGAATTCACTGTCCTCACTAGCGGTACCTCGTTTTTGTTTGCAGCCTGATACTAGGAGCATTCAAATACATGGATTTTGCGACGCATCGATTCGGGCATACGGCTGCTGTGTTTATGTGCGCACGGGGAATTCGCTTGGAAAGGTCACAGTGAAATTGTTCACTTCTAAGTCAAGAGTAGCATCAGTGAAGAAACAGTCCCTTCCGAAGCTTGAACTATGCGGTGCACATCTACTTTCGCAGTTGTATAACAAAGTCAAGGCCATATTCAGTAAACATACTATCACATCTTATTTTTGGAGCGACTCACAGCTCGTATTGCATTGGCTGCAACACCACTCAGTCACCTTATCGACCTTTGTTGGAAATCGAGTGTCCGATATTCAGGATTTAACTTCTGATGGAAAATGGCGCTATGTGCCAACACATCAAAACCCTGCTGATATTCTGTCGCGAGGCTGTAACGTGAGCGAGTTGATTAAGTCTCCATGGTTTTCGGGTCCTACGTTTCTAGTCGAGGATTCGCTTAACTGGCCCGCCACTGGTGGAAAACTTGATATTGACATGGACGTGGTTAACTCGGAGAAACGGAAAAGTTTGTTTGCTGCCGTACACGAGACAAATAATATCCTCAACATCGTCGATAATATCAGCTCGTACACTCACAGTCTTCGTTTCATTGCTTGGATGATTAGGTTCATAAGGAGATGTCGGAAGCAATCGACGTTTACCACAACTTCACCGACGCCAGATGAACTTCGTTTTGCTTCACATTGCCTTATTTGGAACATTCAACAAACTCATTTTGTAGAGGATATCCGTTTACTTCAGAAGCAAAAACAATTAAAAAGCAGCTTAAAGTTTCTTACTCTCTTTTTAGAAGTCGTGAACGGAATCGAACTTATCAAGGTTGGTGGACGATTGAAATATTCAGACCTACCAGACGGTCAAAAACATCCGTTGCTGCTGCATAGTCAGTCCAAATTTGTATGGAACTATATTCGCCATTTGCATCTTCGGAACTATCACGCTGGACCTAAAGGCCTAGTCGCTCTCATTCGTTTGGAGTATTGGATCGTTAACGCCAGAGACTTGGCACTTCGAATTGTTCGCTCCTGTGTACACTGCGTTCGCTACAGACCGAAGCTGCTACAACAACTCATGGGCTCATTACCGCCTACGCGACTCGCTACGGCTCGACCCTTTGAACGCTGTGTAGTTGACTTTTGTGGACCCATCAACACATATCTACGCATTCGAGGAAAGGGACCTTTAAAATCATACATAGCCGTGTTCGTTTGCCTTCGCACCAAGGCCGTTCACATCGAAGTAGTCTCTGACTTGTCAACAAAGGCGTTCTTAAATGCATTGAAACGGATGGGAGGTCGTCGCAAGCTGCCGACAGACATCTTCTGCGATAATGCCACTAACTTTGTAGGGGCATCGAATCAACTGCGGGAACTAAAAAGTTTATGTTCTTAAAGCAGACCCAAGATGAAATCTATAAATTTTGCGCATCTGACTCTTTTAATTTCCATTTTATTCCCCCCAGGGCACCTCATTTTGGAGGCCTTTGGGAAGCGGAAGTCGAGAGTGAAAAGGGGCTGTTAAATCGTACGCTGGCCAACACCAGGTTCACCTTTGAAGAGTTGAGCACTGTCGCCGTCGAGATAGAATCGATCCTCAACTCGCGCCCGCTATCGCCGCTCTCGTCAGATCCAAATGACTATAGCACTCTCACGGCTGATCATCTCTTGGTTGGCGAATCATTGCGATCACTACCTGAAAGGTCCCTCGAGAATATCAAGCTGTCAAGTATGGACCTCTACGATGCGATAACGGCCGTTAAGCAACGGTTTTAAAAGCAATGGTCTTCTGACAACGTCAACGAATTGCGATCGCGCTCGAAGTGGACAGCACCCTCAACGAACCTCACCGAGGGCACGTTGGTCTTCATCCATGAGGACAACCTGCCACCACTACGCTGGAAACTAGGCCGAGTGCAGTCTACTGTGCTTGGGAAGGATGGACTTGTACGGGTGGTGCACCTCCGCACTGTAAATGGAACATGTTGCAGGCCAATACACAAGTTGGCAATTCTTCCAGTGGTTTGAAAGCAGTCAACGGGGCCGGGATGTTCGGTCAAACTCCTTTAAGGAACAAAGTACTCAAATGACCCTCGTAAAATAGAGAGCCTACGCTCACTTTTTATACCCGATACTCAAAATGAGTATTGGGGTATATTAGATTTGTGGTGAAAGTGGATGTGTGTAACGTCCATATGACCATATGTTTAAGACTGCAGAATCTGAATTGGATCGTATTATTACTATAGCCAGCATCAAGAAAACAATTTCATTTTTTCTCGCCCTGTCTCTCTCTAACACACACGTAGCATAGCCGGCTTTGCTTAGAGTAAAACATTAGCGCCTAGATCTCAGAGACTATAAAAGCTAGAGTAACCAACTTTGGTATCCACACTCCTAATATATCGGACCAAGACGAGTTTGTTTCAAAATTTCGCCGCATCCCCTTCCGCCCTCACAAAGGACGAAAATCTGTTGCATCCACAATATTGCAGATTCGAGTAAACTAAAAACGCACAATCATAGAGAATGACCATATCTATCCGGTTGCGGAATCTGGATCAGATCGGATCATTTTTGTAGTCAAAAGGAACAAATCAATTTTCAGTGGCTACGCAGCGCCCGACGTCACGCTCAGACTGATTTTCTGTCTCTCTCGCACGCACTCTTTGTCGTGTCGTTTAATATAAGCGGTGTCTGCCGGAAGAGAGCCATACTGACTAAGTATCGGGTATAAATGTAGAGTTGCGGTCTCCGCAGCAGCTCACAACGTTCCCCCTCGTTGTATTTACTCTCACCATTATTGTACTAAATTCACCACTGTATTCTCTCTCTTATGCCTAGTGCTCAAGCACTAAGATTTGTAATAAATAGTTATTGCCTAATGCTCAACTGGATCGATCGACTTTTCTCTTTCATATATAGACTTTAATTCGTTTGCAGAAAAAACTAACACCCATCCGTGAATTAACATTAATGCGGAAAACGCTCCGTGTATAAACAGATTGTTTTTCCATTTAGGCGAGTGTCAAAAATTGGGATTGTAGCGGGAGCCCAAGATTGAGATTGTATATCTTAAAAATCAATTAGGCGGAAGCCATCTTGTGGTGGGAGCAAAAGATTGAGATTGTTTATATCTTGAAAAAAGCCAATTAGGCGGATGCGCAAGATTGAAATTGTTTTCGTCTTAGAAAGCCAAAGATTGTTTACAACTCGTATAAGAGCTCAATAGAATTGGGTACGTTAACTTGTATACCCCAGTAGATGGCCAGGCATTCTTTTTCCGTTACGGAGTATTTGGTTTCCTCGCTTTTGAGCTTGCGGCTTGCGTAGGAAATTACATGTTCTCCGTCCGCATCTTCCTGGGTCAACACCGCTCCTAGGCCGCAGTCGCTTGAGTCTGTTTGGAGTATGAATATCCTGAAGTCTGGGCATGCCAATATTGGTGCTTCCGTTTGTCCCTTTTTTAATAGGTCTTGTAGTGGTTTTGCTCGTTCGGTGTACGATGGTATGAATCTGCGGTACCAAGATGCCAGGCCTAAAAAACTATGCAGCTGTTTCAGTGTAGTTGGTGCGGCGAGTTCTTTAATGGCCGCCACTTTGTCTGGGTCTGTGCTCCCCATGTGTATTTAAGGTAGCTAGGTATTTAAGTTTCTTTTGGAAAAAGTGGCATTTTGCTGCGTTAATGCGCATGTTTGCTGTCCGTAGTCGTTCGAATACCGTTTGTAGTTTCTGCATGTGTTCAACTTTCGTCCGCCCAATTACGATTATGTCGTCTAGGTATGCGAAAGCGAATGGTTCCATGTCAAGTCCGATTACCCAGTCTAGGGCTCTTTGCAACGTAACAGGTGCTGTTGTGAGTCCGAATGGCATAACCTTCCATTGGTACAATCCTCGCCCGGGAGCTGTAAAGGCCACAGCCTGTTTTTCCATTGGGATTTGCCAATACCCTGACTTTAAATCGAGCGTGTTAATGTATTTAGCCTCTTTAAGCTGATTTAGAATAAAGTCCATCCGTGGTAATGGGTATGCATCCTTCTCTGTTTTTTGTTTAACAGTCGGTAGTCCACGCAGGCCCTCCTCCAATCTTTTTTATGAGGACAATCGGTAAGCTGTATGGGCTGTGTACTGGTTCTATTAGATCTTGCTTTATGAGTTCGCTGATCTCTCTGTTGATGATTTCCATTTGCGCTGGGTTCCTTGGGTAATACCGCTGTTTGACTGGTCTGTCATCTTTTAGTAATATCCTATGTTTCGTAATGTTGCTCACTCCTTCCAGAGTGTTGGATTTCTGTACCTCCGTTCCATTTTTCGATCTCCTCGTCCGTTGGCTCTGTTACCGAATTTCTTGCGCTTTCCTCTCTTCTCTTTTGGTTTGATTCCCCGTTGAAGTTTATTGTGGCTTCTTCGCACGTCATTGATGTGCCTGCGTCCTTTAAGAATTCCATTCCTAGTATGGGGGTGTCTGGTACCCCTGTCTTTTTTAGGAACGATTGTGTGGTTTCTTTTCCCCCTAGTTCTACTGTTATTTTGATTCTTCGTGTTGTTCTCCGGTTGCTTCCATCCGCGAGCCTGATTAATCTATTTTCAACTCCTTCGATGCCTTCTCCTTTTAGTTTATCGGCCGCCTTTTCGTTTATCATGCATCTTGTTGCCCCTGTGTCGATGATTACGTCCATCAGTTGCGATCCAATCCTGGCCCGTCCTAAAAGCTGGTTCTTGTTAAATATTAATTGTGTGTGTCCTGTGTGCCTGTGTGTTTTCCGGTTGTTTTTTTCAGCAGTCTATTGTGCGTACTCCTTGTTTGTTGCAGGTCCAGCAGTACAGTACGGGCTCCCTGCTGCATGTTCGGGACTCATGCCCATAGTTTCCACATCCTTGGCATTTCCTTTGTCGGTATTGCGTCCTTTGCCATGTTGGCTGGTCGTTTTGTTGGTTCTTCCATTGCACAGTGGACGGTTAGGAAAAATTAGGAAAAAAATGAAAGTTTAAATTTTGCCTCCGAATGTGTCTTCACTATTTTTGAAATGAATATGAAATGAATATTAATCGGTGATTTCGTTTTTGCTTTATTCCAATCGTGACCGAAAATTCATGTGGACTGTGCAGTTGAATTTATTACAAAGTGAGCTCTCGATTTGGAAATTTAAAAAAATTATATATAAGCGACTAGTAATATTGCAATTTAAAATGAATATTGAAAAAAAAGGTATTTACTATGCAATACAACTGTGTTTACGGTATAATGTGCTGTAGTTTTGTTTTAATAATTAATTGTTCCCAGTGTTATTGTCTGTGTTGTTGTTACCTTAATATTGTTACTTTAGCTAAAGTAAAAGATGGGACCCTGCTACAGTACTAGTTCAGACTTATGTCTAAAAATTTGTTATTGTTTTAATATTCTTAGCTATGAATATCATCTGCCCGTGTTTGCCCGTGTTTGCGCTATATGCATTTAATTAAGGCGGCCCAGTTGACTCTTTACCGTTTTTTCGTGGAAGTTTTATGTTATCTTTCTGTTTTTTTGCGATTTTATTTGTTTTGTTTTCTTGTTTCTCAATGTATTTATCTTATAGTCTTATTGTTAATTTTTTTATACGCTTGGCATATAAATATTTATTTATAGGCACAATATACATATCAATGTATGCTTTCTCGCATTCATTTTTTGATAAGTGGTGCTTAAATAATGGCTAATTTCCTGATAAAACTAACAAAGTTTATGAAAATCTACAACAGCAGTTTAAAGGCGTCATACTCCGACGTCATTAAACATGCTTTAGTATACAATGGAGAGCTCTACGAAGAAGCTGCTGAGTCTAGGAATAATGATAAAAATGTATCGACTCCATCACACTCGGAAGATCTCACGTGTAGCAACAAATACAGATTTGATAAACAGATTATTGTTGAGCTCGGATCCATTTTTAACTGGGCAACGAAAACTTAAAAAAAAAGAGGGGGAACGTTGTGAGTTGCTGCGGACACCGCAACTCTACGGTTATACCCGATACTAAGTCAGTATGGCTCTCCTCCGGCAGACGCCGCTAATATTAAACGACACGACAAAGAGTGCGTGCGAGAGAAACAGAAAATCATCAGTCTGAGCGTGACGTCGGGCGCTGCGTAGCCACTGCAAATTGATTTGTTCCTATTGGCTATAAAAATGATCTGATCTGATCCAGATTCAGCAATCTGATATATATGATTATTATCTATGATTCTGCGTTTTTAGTTTTCTCGAATGTGCAATATTGTGGATGCAACAGATTTTCGTCCTTTGTGTGGGCGGAAGGGGGTGGGGCGAAATTTTGAGATAAACTTTTTATAGTGAGATCTAACAGGAGTGCGGATACCAAATTTGGTTACTCTAGCCTTAATAGTCTCTGAGATTTGTGAATATCCCCAGATTTTCATCCTTTGCGGGGGCGGAAGGGGGTGTGGCGAAATTTTGAAACAAACTCGTCTCGGTCCGATATATTAGGAGTGTGGATACCAAATTTGGTTGCTCTAGCTTTTATAGTCTCTGAGATCTAGGCGCTCTAAGCAAAGCCGGCTATGCTACGTGTGTGTTAGAGAGAGACAGGGCGAGAAAAAATGAAATTGTTTTCTTGATTCTGGCTATAATAATTATACGATCTGGTTCAGATTTTGCACTCCGAAAGATATAGTCATTTTCTATGATTCTGCGTTTTTAGTTTTCTCGTATCGTCGAAATTGTGGATGCCACAGATTTTCGCTCTTTGTGGGGGCGGAAGTAGGCGGGGCAAAGTTTTGAAATATTCTTGTGGCAGTGACATATCACAGAAGTCTAAATCCAAAACATCGTTGCTCTCGCTTTTATAGTCTTTGAGCACTAGGCGCTGAAGGGGACGGACAGACGGACAGACGGACGGACGGACAGACGGACAGACGGACAGACAGACATGGCTCAATCGACTCGGCTATTGATGCTGATCAAGAATATATATATATATATATATGGACGTTACACACATCCACTTTTACCACTAATCTAATATACCCCAATACTAATTTTGAGTATCGGGTATAACAAATCTATTCTTTTCAAATCTGTTTTTGATTTACTTCATTAATTTAATTCATTTCACATCATTCAATATTTGTTTATATTTTTATTTTCGTTCAATAAAATGTAATAAAAATTAATTGATTATGTTTAGTTTCTTATATTTAATTAGAAAAAAATGTTTCTATATATTTTTAGTCTTTCTTAAATATTCTTCCTCTTTTAAAAGCGTCCCGTAGTTGTTCCCGCATAACAATTGCTTGGTTTATAATTTGTAAGTATTATATAAAGCTAATTTAAAAATTTCGTATTAATATTCGCACGGGAAGTATTGTGGCCACCATTTCCGTACAGAACCGTCCACTGTGCATTGGCGATCTGTAACTTTGGAGAGTCCTGCATCTGTCTCTATCTTTTCGAATTCCTCTGCGATGATCATGAATTCTGCCAGTGCTTGGAATTATCTTCTCTTCACGTATAGTTTAAGAGGCAGCCGGCAGTTCTGGTATATTATTTCCAGTTTTTCCTGCTCTCTTGGACATAGTCTCAGACTGTTTCTGTTTCCGCTCGTTTTCGCTCTGCCACTTGCTTTGCTAGCTCCTCTTGCTGTCTGGGGAATATGAAGTTCTCTTTTAGTCCGACCTTTGCTTCCTCCCATGATGTGACTGGCGCTGGTTTTGTGTGCCACCAGTCTAGTGCGCTTTCCTTCAGGATTATTGGCAAAGCGAATACGAGGTGGTCCGTTTCTATCCCGTAGTTTTCTGACAATTCCTCCATCCTGCTCAGGAATTCTAGCAGCCCTACTTTTCCTGTAAAGTTCAGGTCCCAATTGCGTATTTTTTTTCTATTATCGCTACTGCTTCTGGTGATCCTTTCTTTATCTGTTTCGGAAATAGCGACTTCTTCCTGCCTATCCTGGTCTCCCCTTGTATCTCTTAAATTGTTTGTTTTTGTGGTACTCCTTTTGGCGATTGTTGCCTTGGGCTCTTTGTTCTCGGGCTTTTCCCTCGTGTTTGGTTATTTGCTAGTTGTTCTAGCCTCTCTCGAATATGTATTGGGAGGTCTGTTCCCTCCGAGAATTGTATCAGTGGTTTCTTTTGGGTCTCTAATCCTTCCAGTTTCTCAATCCGAATTCCTCGCAATAGTTTTGTAACTCCAGTTTCGTTGCTTGGTTTATCCACTGTTTTGCCATCTTGACCTTTGAGATTATGCTTCTTATGCTACCACAACCTGCTTGGGCGACACTGTGACGGCGCTTCGGCCGGGGTATGCTCGTCGCGCCGGGTTCCACATAAGTTTGTTTGATCTCTGGGCGGGGCTTGAGCGGTAAAAAAGAAATAGAGTTATTTTTATTGTTCTTAAAAGGTACAAAGTTTGGTGGGTGCGCGGGTTTTTCTTCTGGTATACTCATTTTGAGTATCGGGTATAATTAGTATTGGGGTATATTAGATTTGTGGTAAAAGTGGATGTGTGTAACATCCAGAAGGAATCGTTTCCGACCCCATAAAGTATATATATTCTTGATCAGCATCAATAGCCGTGTCGATTGAGCCCTGTCCGTCCGTCCGTCCGTCCGTCCGTCCGTCCGTCCGTCCGTCCGTCCGTCTGTCCGTCCGTCTGTCCGTCCTCTTCAGCGCCTAGTGCTCAAAGACTATAAGAGCTAGAGCAACGATGTTTTGGATCCAGACTTCTGTGATATGTCACTGCTACAAAAATATTTCAAAACTTCGCCCCGCCCACTTCCGCCCCCACAAAGAACGAAAATCTGTGGCATCCATATTTTTAAAGATACAATAAAACCAAAAACGCAGAATCGTAGAGGATGACTATATGTTCTAGAATGAAAAATCTCAACCAGATCGTATAATTATTATAGCCAGAATCAAGAAAACAATTTCATTCTTTCTCGCTCTGTCTCTCTCTAACACACAGGTTTCATGGTCGGTTTTGCCAATTGCAAAATATGATTTCAAGGATCTCAGAACCCATAAGAGCTAGAGCAACCAAATTTGGTATCCACACTCCTGTGATATCGGACCTTGACCGTTTTGTGTCAAAATTTCGCCACACCCCCTTTCGCCCCCGCAAAGGACGAAAATCTGGGGCATCCACAAATCTCAGAGACTATTAAGGCTAGAGTAACCAAATTCGGTATCGGGTATAACTGTAGAGTTGCGGTCTCCGCAGCAACTCACAACGTTCCCCCTCGTTTTCTGTTTAGTTATACTTATATGGCAGTGCAGCTGGCAAAAACCCTCTAGCTGAACCCTCCACGAGGGTGCCGGCTGGGCAATGGACACTGCATTATCCCGGGCGAGGATAATGCACTGTCGCTTGCCTTGACCGGGGTAATGCAGTGTCTAGCTAAGGCTATGGTCCATCGTCTTCCCGATCTAAAGTCGGGGGAACTGAACCAAGGCCATGGCTAGAGGTGCCTGGCGGCCAGGCATAAAACTCTAGGGGGTGGTCCCCCCGAAAAACATTAACCAGTATGGACCTTCGGGCCAAATATGGAGGTAGATAAGGAGCAAATACGGGTTGGGATGTCAACCCAAACGTCGGTGGAAAGCGTGACTGCTACCACCGGCGGGCACGGGGAGGAGTAATCCTCTCTGCGTGTCGCCAGCGGTCACACCTCGGTCATGGCGGGAGCAGGTCATGTCAGTTGTAATACTACTGCCACAAAAACGACGCGTTGAAGGGTGAGCCGCGCGGGTGCCGTTGTCGATGCAGAAACCTCGTACCTGGAGAGCGTGCTATCCCTTAGCAAGACCGAAGAGGAAAGCCTTCTCCGCTCGCCGGAACCAGGTACCAGCTCCCTGCGTAGGGAAGGGCCGAAGCGTTCCAGGGAGGGGATGAAGGCAAAAGATCAGTATAAGGCGGACTTCAAGTTACTGAGCCGGCTCCAGGCCAAGGCGGATATCTCCCAAGAGGAGAAGTCCAAGCTAGCCTGGGCTGAGCAATGGGTACACGAGGGCCGCGAATACTACGCGCAGCTGCCGCAGATGAAGGCAACAAACGGTGGATTCGCCAACAAGGTGGAGGAGATGTTGGCCACCAAGAGGCAACGCTCGATCGAGAGTGCTGCCAAAGACACTCCGGCGAGCAAGCGGCAACGCGGGCCCAAGGTGGCCCCCCCCCAGCCGAAAACGAGGAAGCCGAGGCAGAAGGCCATGAGCGAGGTGTCCAAGAGACATCTCATTGTGGCCTTGATCGACCGCAGCGATGAGAACGGGAAGATGACGGCGGCGCAGTGGAAGTTAGTCCACGCGCAGCTCGTCGAGGCACTGTTCTCGCGAATGGAGGAGGACCCTAGCGCTCCCATGCCCACGTTCGATGGAGCGGGATGGCTGAACGGGGTCAAAATCCTCAAGTGCAATGACGGCCCAACGCGGCAGTGGCTTGTGCAGAAGGTGCCCCTACTGGAAGCTCTGTGGGAGGGGGCCAAGCTGGAGGTGGTAGACAGGGAGCTGATCCCGTCCATACCAAAGGCGAAGGTGCTCTTCCCCATTGCTGTCCAGGGGGAGCGAGTGGTGGCGCCACCTATCGGTGATAATGTGAACTAACTTCGATCTCAATCCTGTTTCTCAACCATGTCAAATCCTCTCAAATCGATCCTTCGCTCATTTATATTCTCTCTCCTCCCTCTTACTGTCAATGAACCTGTTTTTACGATTGGTCCCGTGCTGCGATTCAAACAACCCTCAAACAGGTAGGTCATCCCTTTGCAATGAATCTAATGTGATAGTTTAGAGGTATTTTTTAAGTGTTTCCTGAAAAACGGATTCGATGCCCTTGAACCTTTCTACTTTCTCTATAATTTATATTCCTCCTTTGTGTACCTAACACTGTCCCATAGCAAAATGCCTATATAATAACTACTAGACGTTACGGACCCCCGGATATTGCCACCGGATATTAGGCCTGTGGTGACTAAACCACTGGTGGGAGTCCCACCAAAACGATAAGTTTTTGTTTCACGGCTGGCCCCTGACCTCACATCTAATGATGTAATTGCTTTTATTCAAAGCAAAATAAAAGCCGTGGGTTTAAAGGTGGAGAAATTTAACTTATCTTATGCCAGGGAGATAGCCTCGTTTAAGATAAGCATCTCCCCAACTCAATTTGACACCATTTGCTCCGCCAAATTTTGGCCGGAGCATTTGGTGGTGAAGGAGTTTAAGGCTAAGAAGAAGAATAGGTCCCCCATATCCCTTACAAATTTTTCCAGTGTGCCACCCTCACCCTCAGCTTCCTCTTCCTCAACTTCCCGTCTTGCCTCCACCTTTCCATAAAACTAACTTCTCTTTTAGTAACCTATCAGAATGTAAGAGGCTTGCGTAGTAAGCTCAGCATTCTTTTCCGGGATAGTGTTGCATTTGCTTCCCTCGTTATTGTGTTTACTGAAACCTGGTTAAAGCCGGACGTTCTTAGTTCCGAGGTTTTGGCAGGTCGGTACACAACTTTTAGAAAGGACCGTTCGTCTCAACGTGCACGGGGGTTCTAATTGCAGTGGACTATAACTTCACGTCGGAACACTTCACAGTCCAAGTTCAACAGGAACTGGAATTCCTGTGTGTAAAACTGATTCTTCCCGCTTTCGCTATATTCATTACTTGCTCGCATATCCCACCTTCTTCGGATATTTCAATTTATGAGCAGCACTTGTCCGCTTTAACCGCTGTTTCATCCTCGCTATCTGATAAAGATCGTATGATAGTTCTTGGTGACTTCAACTTGCCAGGAACTGTTTGGTCTTCGGTAAACGAGTCTAGTATCCTAGTGCCCATGTCACGACATGACTTTGTTGACGGCTTGCTTGACCTGTCCCTGTCTCAAGTCAATCATGTGAAAAATTCCTTGGGTCGATTGCTTGATTTATGCTTTGTATCGGATCCCACCATAGTGTTGTTAACCCGAGCCCTTCCGCTCACTATACCTGAAGACGCCTACCGCCCTACTTTCGAGGTGTCGCTAGATATAGGACCAACTGTATTGGATCGGTCGAGTAGACTACCTGAACGTGTCCGCTGCTTTCGTAAAGCCGAGTTTGCGAAGCTTAATAACCTCATTAGGGATTTTGATTGGTCCGCTTTGTACTTGTGCACTGATGTCATAAAAGGCACAAACATTTTTTACAGTGCTCTTGGTACATTTTTTGATTCTTGTGTACCGCTTTCTTGTCCGATTAGATCTGGAAAACCCCCTTGGTTTACCAAAGAGTTATCCAGTCTAAAAAACTTAAAATCAAGACTTTATAAAAAACTTCAAGAAGTTGGTTCTCCTACTTCTCACTCTTGCTATGTTATAGCTTGGTCAAACTTATCAGTTCTTAATGCTCAATTCTATAAGAACTACTTATCTCGATGCAGGATACGTTTTTCTCAGGACTCTAAACAGTTTTACTGCTTCGTAAACAGTAAGCGTAGAACGTCCGCACACCCATCCTCGCTTTCATTTTGTAATACGTCGGCAAATAAAGATCAGGCAATTGCCGATCTTTTTGCCCAATTTTTCCAAACCACCTATTCTGAGGAAAGCTACTCCGGTCATCCGTACCCATACGGTTTACCGAGGTCGAACAGCATTTTCAGTCCCCTGTTAAATGAATGTTCCCTACTTCATGATCTTCGACTAGTTAAGCCGGTGTTTTCACCGGGTCCAGACGGGGTTCCAGGTTGTGTACTCAGGTACTGCGCCGAGGCTCTGTGTGGACCTTTGCTTAAACTATTCACCCTGTCCATTGATTCTTCTTGCTTCCCCCGATCTGGAAGGAATCGCTTATAATTCCTCTCCATAAAAAAGGTAGCAAGTCTGATGCAAAAAATTATAGAGGTATAGCAAAGTTATCCGCTATTCCTAAAATGTTTGAGAGGTTTTCACTCCGCAGTTGCAACATCTCTGCAAGTCACTTATATCTCCAACTCAGCATGGATTTATAAGGCGGCGATCAACCACCACGAACTTGTTAGAGTTTACCTCTTTCATTATTAAAGGCTTTCAAGGTAACTTACAGACGGATGTTATTTACACCAACTTTAGTAAAGCATTCGACTCTGTAAACCATTCCCTTTTAGCGCATAAACTTGACCTTTTAGGGTTTATGCCCAACCTCCTGAGATGGATTTCTAGCTATCTTTGTTCTAGGTCTCAAAGAGTCCTCTTCAAAAACTCCCTCTCTTTACCAGTAAAGGTTTCTTCTCTTCACACTCTTTATTAATGACTTGCCTTCAGTATTAACATACTCTCGAGTACTTATGTATGCGGATGATGTTAAACTCTGTGTCCAGTACAAGGACATTTCATTTCATTCTCGCTTGCAATCCGATCTCAATAGCTTTCAGTCATGATAATGTGCAAATTTGTTACACCTTAATGCCTCGAAATGCAAAGTTATGACATTTCATCGTTCTAGCCCTTTGTTGGTTCCCTATGCCCTATTTGGTGGTTCTCTTGAGAGAATTACCCTGCTGGATGATCTGGGTGTTATGTTAGACCCCAAGTTAAAGTTTTCCGAACACATTTATACCATGGTAAATAAGGGCATGGGCGTGCTTGGGTTTATAAAGAGGTGGTCAAAGGAATTTGACGTCCCCTATATAACAAAGACTCTCTATACCTCGCTTGTTCGTCCGATCTTAGAATACGGCTCCTGTGTATGGTGCCCTCAGTACAAAGTACACCAGGACCGTATAGAATCAGTACAGAAAAACTTTTTACTCTTTGCTCTGCGGGGCCTTAGCTGGGATGCGGGTGTAAGACTCCCATCTTACTCTAGTAGACTACTATTAGTAAACCTCCCATCCTTAGTTAACCGTAGAAAAATGCTTGGTGTGATATTTATGCACAACTTGATCAGGGGTGACATAGACAGCCCTGATCTGTTGAGCCGCATAAACTTCACGATTCCTATTAGACTGACTAGAAATTTTATACCGTTGTTCCTTCCACTTTGTAGATCGAATTATTCCTAGCATTAACCGTTTAGGGTCTTATGCTCGGATTATAATTCCCTCTACCATATTATATCCTCCTCTTATTAAATTACTAATCCTTACACACCTTTCTAGTAATTAGTAACTGTAGTGGTATTTGTATTTTGATTGCATGCTTAGTTTCTTAGTAAGTTTAGCGCTAATTTTCCTCGAATGTTGGTATAATAGCTATCTTTCTTGCATGTTCGCGTTCGGTTCGGCTACGCACCGTGCGTCATGCGGCAGCGCCCCTCGGTCGGTTGGGCGGGAGGAGGGCTGCGTTTTGCCTGGGATCCGCCCGTAACAGCCTTCTGCTGGTTTCACACGGCCCACTTGACGGTGCAGTAACTGCATCGCCTCTTGAAAGATGAAGTCATTCCATGTCAACGTCCAAGAAAAAACGAGGGGGAACGTTGTGAGTTGCAGCGGACACCGCAACTCTACAGTTATACCCGATACTAAGTCAGTATGGATCGCCTCCGGCAGACGCCGCTAATATTAAACGACACGACAAAAAGTAAGTGTGAGAAAGACAAAAAATCAGTGTGAGCGTGTTGTCGGGCGCTGCGTAGCCACTGCACATTGATTTCTTCCTCTTGACTATCAAAATGATCCGATCCGATTCAGATTTATCAATCTGATAGATATGGTCATTCTCTATGATCTTCTTTCTCGTATCTTCAATATTGTGGATGCCACAGGTTTTCGTCCTTTGTGGGGCAGAAGAGGGTCGGGCGAAATTTTGAAATATACGTATTATAGTGAGATCTAACAGGAGTGTGGCCATGGCTAGAGGTGCCTGGCGGCCAGGCATAAAACGCTAGGGGTGGTCCCCCGAAAATCATTAACCAGTATGGACCTTCGGGCCAAATATGGAGGTAGATAAGGAGCAAATACGGGTTGGGATGTCAACCCAAACGTCGGTGGAAAGCGTGACTGCTACCACCGGCGGGCACGGGGAGGAGTAATCCTCTCTGCGTGTCGCCAGCGGTCACACCTCGGGCATGGCGGGAGCAGGTCATGTCAGTTGTAATACTACTGCCACAAAAACGACGCGTTGAAGGGTGAGCCGCGCGGGTGCCGTTGTCGATGCAGACTCGGACCTGGAGAGCGTGCTATCCCTTAGCAAGACCGAAGAGGAAAGCCTTCTCCGCTCGCCGGAACCAGGTACCAGCTCCCTGCGTAGGGAAGGGCCGAAGCGTTCCAGGGAGGGGATGAAGGCAAAAGATCAGTATAAGGCGGACTTCAAGTTACTGAGCCGGCTCCAGGGCAAGGCGGATATCTCCCAAGAGGAGAAGTCCAAGCTAGCCTGGGCTGAGCAATGGGTACACGAGGGCCGCGAATACTACGCGCAGCTGCCGCAGATGAAGGCAACAAACGGTGGATTCGCCAACAAGGTGGAGGAGATGTTGGCCACCAAGAGGCAACGCTCGATCGAGAGTGCTGCCAAAGACACTCCGGCGAGCAAGCGGCAACGCGGGCCCAAGGTGGCCACCCCCAGCCGAAAACGAGGAAGCCGAGGCAGAAGGCCATGAGCGAGGTGTCCAAGAGACATCTCATTGTGGCCTTGATCGACCGCAGCGATGAGAACGGGAAGATGACGGCGGCGCAGTGGAAGTTAGTCCACGCGCAGCTCGTCGAGGCACTGTTCTCGCGAATGGAGGAGGACCCTAGCGCTCCCATGCCCACGTTCGATGGAGCGGGATGGCTGAACGGGGTCAAAATCCTCAAGGGCAATGGCGGCCCAACGCGGCAGTGGCTTGTGCAGAAGTTGCCCCTACTGGAAGCTCTGTGGGAGGGGGCCAAGCTGGAGGTGGTAGACAGGGAGCTGATCCCGTCCATACCAAAGGCGAAGGTGCTCTTCCCCATTGCTGTCCAGGGGGAGCGAGTGGTGGCGCCACCTATCGGTGATAATGTGAACTAACTTCGATCTCAATCCTGTTTCTCAACCATGTCAAATCCTCTCAAATCGATCCTTCGCTCATTTATATTCTCTCTCCTCCCTCTTACTGTCAATGAACCTGTTTTTACGATTGGTCCCGTGCTGCGATTCAAACAACCCTCAAACAGGTAGGTCATCCCTTTGCAATGAATCTAATGTGATAGTTTAGAGGTATTTTTTAAGTGTTTCCTGAAAAACGGATTCGATGCCCTTGAACCTTTCTACTTTCTCTATAATTTATATTCCTCCTTTGTGTACCTAACACTGTCCCATAGCAAAATGCCTATATAATAACTACTAGACGTTACGGACCCCGGATATTGCCACCGGATATTAGGCCTGTGGTGACTAAACCACTGGTGGGAGTCCCACCAAAACGATAAGTTTTTGTTTCACGGCTGGCCCCTGACCTCACATCTAATGATGTAATTGCTTTTATTCAAAGCAAAATAAAAGCCGTGGGTTTAAAGGTGGAGAAATTTAACTTCTCTTATGCCAGGGAGATAGCCTCGTTTAAGATAAGCATCTCCCCAACTCAATTTGACACCATTTGCTCCGCCAAATTTTGGCCGGAGCATTTGGTGGTGAAGGAGTTTAAGGCTAAGAAGAAGAATAGGTCCCCCATATCCCTTACAAATTTTTCCAGTGTGCCACCCTCACCCTCAGCTTCCTCTTCCTCAACTTCCCGTCTTGCCTCCACCTTTCCATAAAACTAACTTCTCTTTTAGTAACCTATCAGAATGTAAGAGGCTTGCGTAGTACGCTCAGCATTCTTTTCCGGGATAGTGTTGCATTTGCTTCCCTCGTTATTGTGTTTACTGAAACCTGGTTAAAGCCGGACGTTCTTAGTTCCGAGGTTTTGGCAGGTCGGTACACAACTTTTAGAAAGGACCGTTCGTCTCAACGTGCACGGGGGTTCTAATTGCAGTGGACTATAACTTCACGTCGGAACACTTCACAGTCCAAGTTCAACAGGAACTGGAATTCCTGTGTGTAAAACTGATTCTTCCCGCTTTCGCTATATTCATTACTTGCTCGCATATCCCACCTTCTTCGGATATTTCAATTTATGAGCAGCACTTGTCCGCTTTAACCGCTGTTTCATCCTCGCTATCTGATAAAGATCGTATGATAGTTCTTGGTGACTTCAACTTGCCAGGAACTGTTTGGTCTTCGGTAAACGAGTCTAGTATCCTAGTGCCCATGTCACGACATGACTTTGTTGACGGCTTGCTTGACCTGTCCCTGTCTCAAGTCAATCATGTGAAAAATTCCTTGGGTCGATTGCTTGATTTATGCTTTGTATCGGATCCCACCATAGTGTTGTTAACCCGAGCCCTTCCGCTCACTATACCTGAAGACGCCTACCGCCCTACTTTCGAGGTGTCGCTAGATATAGGACCAACTGTATTGGATCGGTCGAGTAGACTACCTGAACGTGTCCGCTGCTTTCGTAAAGCCGAGTTTGCGAAGCTTAATAACCTCATTAGGGATTTTGATTGGTCCGCTTTGTACTTGTGCACTGATGTCATAAAAGGCACAAACATTTTTTACAGTGCTCTTGGTACATTTTTTGATTCTTGTGTACCGCTTTCTTGTCCGATTAGATCTGGAAAACCCCCTTGGTTTACCAAAGAGTTATCCAGTCTAAAAAACTTAAAATCAAGACTTTATAAAAAACTTCAAGAAGTTGGTTCTCCTACTTCTCACTCTTGCTATGTTATAGCTTGGTCAAACTTATCAGTTCTTAATGCTCAATTCTATAAGAACTACTTATCTCGATGCAGGATACGTTTTTCTCAGGACTCTAAACAGTTTTACTGCTTCGTAAACAGTAAGCGTAGAACGTCCGCACACCCATCCTCGCTTTCATTTTGTAATACGTCGGCAAATAAAGATCAGGCAATTGCCGATCTTTTTGCCCAATTTTTCCAAACCACCTATTCTGAGGAAAGCTACTCCGGTCATCCGTACCCATACGGTTTACCGAGGTCGAACAGCATTTTCAGTCCCCTGTTAAATGAATGTTCCCTACTTCATGATCTTCGACTAGTTAAGCCGGTGTTTTCACCGGGTCCAGACGGGGTTCCAGGTTGTGTACTCAGGTACTGCGCCGAGGCTCTGTGTGGACCTTTGCTTAAACTATTCACCCTGTCCATTGATTCTTCTTGCTTCCCCCCGATCTGGAAGGAATCGCTTATAATTCCTCTCCATAAAAAAGGTAGCAAGTCTGATGCAAAAAATTATAGAGGTATAGCAAAGTTATCCGCTATTCCTAAAATGTTTGAGAGGTTTTCACTCCGCAGTTGCAACATCTCTGCAAGTCACTTATATCTCCAACTCAGCATGGATTTATAAGGCGGCGATCAACCACCACGAACTTGTTAGAGTTTACCTCTTTCATTATTAAAGGCTTTCAAGGTAACTTACAGACGGATGTTATTTACACCAACTTTAGTAAAGCATTCGACTCTGTAAACCATTCCCTTTTAGCGCATAAACTTGACCTTTTAGGGTTTACGCCCAACCTCCTGAGATGGATTTCTAGCTATCTTTGTTCTAGGTCTCAAAGAGTCCTCTTCAAAAACTCCCTCTCTTTACCAGTAAAGGTTTCTTCTCTTCACACTCTTTATTAATGACTTGCCTTCAGTATTAACATACTCTCGAGTACTTATGTATGCGGATGATGTTAAACTCTGTGTCCAGTACAAGGACATTTCATTTCATTCTCGCTTGCAATCCGATCTCAATAGCTTTCAGTCATGATAATGTGCAAATTTGTTACACCTTAATGCCTCGAAATGCAAAGTTATGACATTTCATCGTTCTAGCCCTTTGTTGGTTCCCTTTGCCCTATTTGGTGGTTCTCTTGAGAGAATTACCCTGCTGGATGATCTGGGTGTTATGTTAGACCCCAAGTTAAAGTTTTCCGAACACATTTATACCATGGTAAATAAGGGCATGGGCGTGCTTGGGTTTATAAAGAGGTGGTCAAAGGAATTTGACGTCCCCTATATAACAAAGACTCTCTATACCTCGCTTGTTCGTCCGATCTTAGAATACGGCTCCTGTGTATGGTGCCCTCAGTACAAAGTACACCAGGACCGTATAGAATCAGTACAGAAAAACTTTTTACTCTTTGCTCTGCGGGGCCTTAGCTGGGATGCGGGTGTAAGACTCCCATCTTACTCTAGTAGACTACTATTAGTAAACCTCCCATCCTTAGTTAACCGTAGAAAAATGCTTGGTGTGATATTTATGCACAACTTGATCAGGGGTGACATAGACAGCCCTGATCTGTTGAGCCGCATAAACTTCACGATTAGACTGACTAGAAATTTTATACCGTTGTTCCTTCCACTTTGTAGATCGAATTATTCCTAGCATTAACCGTTTAGGGTCTTATGCTCGGATTATAATTCCCTCTACCATATTATATCCTCCTCTTATTAAATTACTAATCCTTACACACCTTTCTAGTAATTAGTAACTGTAGTGGTATTTGTATTTTGATTGCATGCTTAGTTTCTTAGTAAGTTTAGCGCTAATTTTCCTCGAATGTTGGTATAATAGCTATCTTTCTTGCATGTTCGCGTTCGGTTCGGCTACGCACCGTGCGTCATGCGGCAGCGCCCCTCGGTCGGTTGGGCGGGAGGAGGGCTGCGTTTTGCCTGGGATCCGCCCGTAACAGCCTTCTGCTGGTTTCACACGGCCCACTTGACGGTGCAGTAACTGCATCGCCTCTTGAAAGATGAAGTCATTCCATGTCAACGTCCAAGAAAAAACGAGGGGGAACGTTGTGAGTTGCAGCGGACACCGCAACTCTACAGTTATACCCGATACTAAGTCAGTATGGATCGCCTCCGGCAGACGCCGCTAATATTAAACGACACGACAAAAAGTAAGTGTGAGAAAGACAAAAAATCAGTGTGAGCGTGTTGTCGGGCGCTGCGTAGCCACTGCACATTGATTTCTTCCTCTTGACTATCAAAATGATCCGATCCGATTCAGATTTATCAATCTGATAGATATGGTCATTCTCTATGATCTTCTTTCTCGTATCTTCAATATTGTGGATGCCACAGGTTTTCGTCCTTTGTGGGGCAGAAGAGGGTCGGGCGAAATTTTGAAATATACGTATTATAGTGAGATCTAACAGGAGTGTGGCCATGGCTAGAGGTGCCTGGCGGCCAGGCATAAAACGCTAGGGGGTGGTCCCCCCGAAAATCATTAACCAGTATGGACCTTCGGGCCAAATATGGAGGTAGATAAGGAGCAAATACGGGTTGGGATGTCAACCCAAACGTCGGTGGAAAGCGTGACTGCTACCACCGGCGGGCACGGGGAGGAGTAATCCTCTCTGCGTGTCGCCAGCGGTCACACCTCGGGCATGGCGGGAGCAGGTCATGTCAGTTGTAATACTACTGCCACAAAAACGACGCGTTGAAGGGTGAGCCGCGCGGGTGCCGTTGTCGATGCAGACTCGGACCTGGAGAGCGTGCTATCCCTTAGCAAGACCGAAGAGGAAAGCCTTCTCCGCTCGCCGGAACCAGGTACCAGCTCCCTGCGTAGGGAAGGGCCGGAACGTTCCAGGGAGGGGATGAAGGCAAAAGATCAGTATAAGGCGGACTTCAAGTTACTGAGCCGGCTCCAGGGCAAGGCGGATATCTTCCAAGAGGAGAAGTCCAAGCTAGCCTGGGCTGAGCAATGGGTACACGAGGGCCGCGAATACTACGCGCAGCTGCCGCAGATGAAGGCAACAAACGGTGGATTCGCCAACAAGGTGGAGGAGATGTTGGCCACCAAGAGGCAACGCTCGATCGAGAGTGCTGCCAAAGACACTCCGGCGAGCAAGCGGCAACGCGGGCCCAAGGTGGCCACCCCCAGCCGAAAACGAGGAAGCCGAGGCAGAAGGCCATGAGCGAGGTGTCCAAGAGACATCTCATTGTGGCCTTGATCGACCGCAGCGATGAGAACGGGAAGATGACGGCGGCGCAGTGGAAGTTAGTCCACGCGCAGCTCGTCGAGGCACTGTTCTCGCGAATGGAGGAGGACCCTAGCGCTCCCATGCCCACGTTCGATGGAGCGGGATGGCTGAACGGGGTCAAAATCCTCAAGTGCAATGACGGCCCAACGCGGCAGTGGCTTGTGCAGAAGGTGCCCCTACTGGAAGCTCTGTGGGAGGGGGCCAAGCTGGAGGTGGTAGACAGGGAGCTGATCCCGTCCATACCAAAGGCGAAGGTGCTCTTCCCCATTGCTGTCCAGGGGGAGCGAGTGGTGGCGCCACCTATCGGTGATAATGTGAACTAACTTCGATCTCAATCCTGTTTCTCAACCATGTCAAATCCTCTCAAATCGATCCTTCGCTCATTTATATTCTCTCTCCTCCCTCTTACTGTCAATGAACCTGTTTTTACGATTGGTCCCGTGCTGCGATTCAAACAACCCTCAAACAGGTAGGTCATCCCTTTGCAATGAATCTAATGTGATAGTTTAGAGGTATTTTTTAAGTGTTTCCTGAAAAACGGATTCGATGCCCTTGAACCTTTCTACTTTCTCTATAATTTATATTCCTCCTTTGTGTACCTAACACTGTCCCATAGCAAAATGCCTATATAATAACTACTAGACGTTACGGACCCCCGGATATTGCCACCGGATATTAGGCCTGTGGTGACTAAACCACTGGTGGGAGTCCCACCAAAACGATAAGTTTTTGTTTCACGGCTGGCCCCTGACCTCACATCTAATGATGTAATTGCTTTTATTCAAAGCAAAATAAAAGCCGTGGGTTTAAAGGTGGAGAAATTTAACTTATCTTATGCCAGGGAGATAGCCTCGTTTAAGATAAGCATCTCCCCAACTCAATTTGACACCATTTGCTCCGCCAAATTTTGGCCGGAGCATTTGGTGGGGAAGGGGTTTAAGGCTAAGAAGAAGAATAGGTCCCCCATATCCCTTACAAATTTTTCCAGTGTGCCACCCTCACCCTCAGCTTCCTCTTCCTCAACTTCCCGTCTTGCCTCCACCTTTCCATAAAACTAACTTCTCTTTTAGTAACCTATCAGAATGTAAGAGGCTTGCGTAGTAAGCTCAGCATTCTTTTCCGGGATAGTGTTGCATTTGCTTCCCTCGTTATTGTGTTTACTGAAACCTGGTTAAAGCCGGACGTTCTTAGTTCCGAGGTTTTGGCAGGTCGGTACACAACTTTTAGAAAGGACCGTTCGTCTCAACGTGCACGGGGGTTCTAATTGCAGTGGACTATAACTTCACGTCGGAACACTTCACAGTCCAAGTTCAACAGGAACTGGAATTCCTGTGTGTAAAACTGATTCTTCCCGCTTTCGCTATATTCATTACTTGCTCGCATATCCCACCTTCTTCGGATATTTCAATTTATGAGCAGCACTTGTCCGCTTTAACCGCTGTTTCATCCTCGCTATCTGATAAAGATCGTATGATAGTTCTTGGTGACTTCAACTTGCCAGGAACTGTTTGGTCTTCGGTAAACGAGTCTAGTATCCTAGTGCCCATGTCACGACATGACTTTGTTGACGGCTTGCTTGACCTGTCCCTGTCTCAAGTCAATCATCTAAAAAATTCCTTGGGTCGATTGCTTGATTTATGCTTTGTATCGGATCCCACCATAGTGTTGTTAACCCGAGCCCTTCCGCTCACTATACCTGAAGACGCCTACCGCCCTACTTTCGAGGTGTCGCTAGATATAGGACCAACTGTATTGGATCGGTCGAGTAGACTACCTGAACGTGTCCGCTGCTTTCGTAAAGCCGAGTTTGCGAAGCTTAATAACCTCATTAGGGATTTTGATTGGTCCGCTTTGTACTTGTGCACTGATGTCATAAAAGGCACAAACATTTTTTACAGTGCTCTTGGTACATTTTTTGATTCTTGTGTACCGCTTTCTTGTCCGATTAGATCTGGAAAACCCCCTTGGTTTACCAAAGAGTTATCCAGTCTAAAAAACTTAAAATCAAGACTTTATAAAAAATTTCAAGAAGTTGGTTCTCCTACTTCTCACTCTTGCTATGTTATAGCTTGGTCAAACTTATCAGTTCTTAATGCTCAATTCTATAAGAACTACTTATCTCGATGCAGGATACGTTTTTCTCAGGACTCTAAACAGTTTTACTGCTTCGTAAACAGTAAGCGTAGAACGTCCGCACACCCATCCTCGCTATCATTTTGTAATACGTCGGCAAATAAAGATCAGGCAATTGCCGATCTTTTTGCCCAATTTTTCCAAACCACCTATTCTGAGGAAAGCTACTCCGGTCATCCGTACCCATACGGTTTACCGAGGTCGAACAGCATTTTCAGTCCCCTGTTAAATGAATGTTCCCTACTTCATGATCTTCGACTAGTTAAGCCGGTGTTTTCACCGGGTCCAGACGGGGTTCCAGGTTGTGTACTCAGGTACTGCGCCGAGGCTCTGTGTGGACCTTTGCTTAAACTATTCACCCTGTCCATTGATTCTTCTTGCTTCCCCCGATCTGGAAGGAATCGCTTATAATTCCTCTCCATAAAAAAGGTAGCAAGTCTGATGCAAAAAATTATAGAGGTATAGCAAAGTTATCCGCTATTCCCAAAATGTTTGAGAGGTTTTCACTCCGCAGTTGCAACATCTCTGCAAGTCACTTATATCTCCAACTCAGCATGGATTTATAAGGCGGCGATCAACCACCACGAACTTGTTAGAGTTTACCTCTTTCATTATTAAAGGCTTTCAAGGTAACTTACAGACGGATGTTATTTACACCAACTTTAGTAAAGCATTCGACTCTGTAAACCATTCCCTTTTAGCGCATAAACTTGACCTTTTAGGGTTTACGCCCAACCTCCTGAGATGGATTTCTAGCTATCTTTGTTCTAGGTCTCAAAGAGTCCTCTTCAAAAACTCCCTCTCTTTACCAGTAAAGGTTTCTTCTCTTCACACTCTTTATTAATGACTTGCCTTCAGTATTAACATACTCTCGAGTACTTATGTATGCGGATGATGTTACACTCTGTGTCCAGTACAAGGACATTTCATTTCATTCTCGCTTGCAATCCGATCTCAATAGCTTTCAGTCATGATAATGTGCAAATTTGTTACACCTTAATGCCTCGAAATGCAAAGTTATGACATTTCATCGTTCTAGCCCTTTGTTGGTTCCCTATGCCCTATTTGGTGGTTCTCTTGAGAGAATTACCCTGCTGGATGATCTGGGTGTTATGTTAGACCCCAAGTTAAAGTTTTCCGAACACATTTATACCATGGTAAATAAGGGCATGGGCGTGCTTGGGTTTATAAAGAGGTGGTCAAAGGAATTTGACGTCCCCTATATAACAAAGACTCTCTATACCTCGTTTGTTCGTCCGATCTTAGAATACGGCTCCTGTGTATGAAGCCCTCTGTACAAAGTACACCAGGACCGTATAGAATCAGTACAGAAAAACTTTTTACTCTTTGCTCTGCGGGGCCTTAACTGGGATGCGGGTGTAAGACTCCCATCTTACTCTAGTAGACTACTATTAGTAAACCTCCCATCCTTAGTTAACCGTAGAAAAATGCTTGGTGTGATATTTATGCACAACTTGATCAGGGGTGACATAGACAGCCCTGATCTGTTGAGCCGCATAAACTTCACGATTCCTATTAGACTGACTAGAAATTTTATACCGTTGTTCCTTCCACTTTGTAGATCGAATTATTCCTAGCATTAACCGTTTAGGGTCTTATGCTCGGATTATAATTCCCTCTACCATATTATATCCTCCTCTTATTAAATTACTAATCCTTACACACCTTTCTAGTAATTAGTAACTGTAGTGGAATTTGTATTTTGATTGCATGCTTAGTTTCTTAGTAAGTTTAGCGCTAATTTTCCTCGAATGTTGGTATAATAGCTATCTTTCTTGCATGTTCGCGTTCGGTTCGGCTACGCACCGTGCGTCATGCGGCAGCGCCCCTCGGTCGGTTGGGCGGGAGGAGGGCTGCGTTTTGCCTGGGATCCGCCCGTAACAGCCTTCTGCTGGTCTCACCCGGCCCACTTGACGGTGCAGTAACTGCATCGCCTCTTGAAAGATGAAGTCATTCCATGTCAACGTCCAAGAAAAAACGAGGGGGAACGTTGTGAGTTGCAGCGGACACCGCAACTCTACAGTTATACCCGATACTAAGTCAGTATGGATCGCCTCCGGCAGACGCCGCTAATATTAAACGACACGACAAAAAGTAAGTGCGAGAAAGACAAAAAATCAGTGTGAGCGTGTTGTCGGGCGCTGCGTAGCCACTGCACATTGATTTCTTCCTCTTGACTATCAAAATGATCCGATCCGATTCAGATTTATCAATCTGATAGATATGGTCATTCTCTATGATCTTCTTTCTCGTATCTTCAATATTGTGGATGCCACAGGTTTTCGTCCTTTGTGGGGCAGAAGAGGGTCGGGCGAAATTTTGAAATATACGTATTATAGTGAGATCTAACAGGAGTGTGGATACCAAATTTTGTTACTCTAGCCATAATAGTCTTTGAGATTTGTGGATGCATTAAATTTGGTTGCTCTAGCTTTTTTAGTCTCTGAGATCTAGGTGCTAACTTTTTGCGATAGGCAAAGCCGACCATGAAACGTGGGTGTTAGAGAGAAACAGAGCGAGAGAAAATGAAATTGTTTTCTTTATTCTGGCTATAATAATGATACGATCCAATTCAGATTCTGCAGTCTAAAAGATATGGTCATTCTCTACGATTCTGCGTTTTTGGTTTTCTCGTATCATACAAATTGTGAATGCCACAGATTTTCGTCCTTTTTGGGGGTGGAAGTGGGCGAGGCGAAGTTTTGAAATATTCTTGTAGCAGTGACATATCACAGATGTCTGGATCTAAAACATCGTTGCTCTAGCTCTTATAGTCTTTGAGCACTAGGCGCTAATAGGGACGGACAGACGGACAGACGGACGGACGGACAGACAGACAGGGCTCAATCGACTCGGCTATTGATGCTGATCAAGAACATATATACTTTATGGGGTCGAAAAATCCTTCCTTCTGGACGTTACACACATCCATTTTCACCACAAATCTAGTACACCCCTATTCTCATTTTGAGTATCTGGAATAAGGAGCAGCTTCTGCTGTTTGTATTGCAAATTTATTCGCTACAACGTCTTCACTCCGAATCCCTACTATCTACCTTACGATAACAGCATTTTTTCTACCTATTTTCAAGGAAAGCGTTGTTCTGGAAGGTTTTTCATCTATGACATATCTTTTTCTGCGGGTCCAGTTGATGTACCAAGTGGTATTTTAAAATACTGTGCCAGTCCCTTTGCCAACCCTTGACCTTTCTCTTCAACCCCTTTTTGGAAAAGTCTTGTCTCCCAGTAATTTTAAATGAGAATGGAATTTCGCTTCAAAAAATACGTTCAAGATCAAATATTGAATACTATCGTGGTATCGCAAGGCTATCCGCCATCCTAAAGCTTCTTGAGTTCCTGGTCAACCGGCAACTGCAACATCTCTTCTGCAGCTTGATATATCCGTCGCAACCCGACTTTTTCAGCCACCGTGCAACATCGACTAACCTTCTTGAGTTCTCTAACTTAATCCACCGTGCCTTTCAAAGTGGTTTGCAGACGGATGTAATTTTTACGGACTTTAGCAAGGTATTTGATTCCGTGAACCATGCTCTGCTTACTCACAAGCTTTCTATATTAGGGTTCCCAAAGAATTTTCTAAATGGAATTTTGTCCTCTCTAATCGTACTCAACGTGTTTTGTTTTCTAACGTGTTGTCAAATACTGTTAATGTTACTTCAGTTGTGCCACAGGGAAGTCATCTGGGCCCGCTTCTATTTATTTTATTTGTGAATGACCTTCCTCAAGTTATAACATACTCTACTACACTAATGTATGCTGACGATGTTCAAATCTGTCTGCCTTACTCTGGATCTTACTGGATCTAAATAAACTGCTATTGTGGTGTTCAACTTATCTTCTTTTTTGAACCTTTCTGTTCGGAGCAGAACCCAGCCGATTAGCTGCTTGCCAAATAGCACCTAATTCTTGGCCCTCAGCCGCTTATTTTGTTTGTTTCTTATGTCTATGTCACTCATTTGTTTGTTAAAGCTTTGCGCTTGCTTGCCCTGCTAAACGCTCTCTGCCAGCTCGCTCTTCGCTATCTCCGCTTTGCGTCTGCCTACCGACGTCGGCCGAGCGAAGCTGCGCTTAGCGATCGGAGCGGCAATGTAAAGGGCAGGCAAGCCACACTTGCAATTTGGATGTCACGCATTAAAGAACATATCGTAATTTTATTTCTGCGCCGAGTTTTGTTTAATTCGAAATAATTAGTCGGCCGATTGGGGATAAAAAACATTATCTCCACATAAAATTTGGTGACCCCGACGTGATCTCTGAGTTGCAGTGTCAATTAATAATCATTCGCGATCGACATTCGTTAGCCCTAGCAAATTTTCGGCGGTTAAGCACAATTCGGTGCTAAAACACACTTACATACACCTACATACACGCATTGCTGCCTATTAATTTCTCTGTCGCGACAATTCGGTCAGTGCAGTGCGGTAGGCAGTGCAGCGAACTCTCTAATACACACAAGCGGAGTACAAAGCGGAATCGGACAGCTCGCACAGCCGCACAGCTAAAGGCATTAGCTGTAATCCCTTTGCTTTCGGTTCCCACGTTTATACGTATACAGGGTGTCTTTTTCGGTCGTGCTGAGAGACTCTTTTAAAACCTCAACATGGCAGCACCTGAGCCTACCAATGTCGCGAACGCAGCAATGCCGAGTGATGTAGATTTCTACAAGCACAAGGCCGAGTCCATCGCGCGCCAACTAAAGGCCATGGATCGCTTTCTTAACAAGGAAGAGCTTGCCGAGTTAGATGAGGCAGAACTTCAAGCTCGCTTAGAGCAAATCGAGCGAATGAATGCGGATTTCGATGCCGCTCAAACGAGCCTTGAAAGGCTGGATTTCCTGCAGTTAGCCCATGATGCCCGGCTGGACTTTTCGAATGTTTATGTCAAGGTTAGGTCCAGGCTGTCGCGGGAGTTGATGGCTGCTCGCACGGTAAATGTTGCCAATTCAACGGCTCGGCATACTCTCGAGGGGAATTCGTCGTTGTTCGCCTATAATAGTATAGGCCGTATTCGAATGCCCGAGTTGCAGCTTCCGCGATTCGGTGGGAACTACATGGATTGGCCAGAATTCCACTCGATGTTCTCGACAATGGTGCACAAAGACCATCGTATACCAATCATCGAAAAATTCCAATATCTTCGTGGATGTCTAGATGGTGCTGCGCTGGATACGATTCGTTCCTTGGAACTTTCTGAGGAGAATTACGACAAGGCGTTGAATTTACTAATGTTGCGATTCGATAATAAACTGTTACATTTTCAGGCACACGTCAAGGCTATTTTCGGGCTGCAAGGGGTGGAGAAGGGCTCGGCTATCGGCTTGCGCGCGCTCAGCGATAAAATCAATTCGCACTTGCGTGCACTTCAGACCTTGGCGACCCCGCAGGAGATTTCCGATGGGTTGCTGATCTTCATCATAGGCACGAAACTGGACCACAAAACAAAGGAGAAATGGGAAGAGAACTTGCCGACGTCAGGATTGCCTCGGTGGTCAAGCATGGCCTCATTTTTGGAAGCGAGATGTCGGATGCTGGAGAATTTGGGATCAGCCATGGCAACAAGTCCTAGTCAACAGGTGGGAGAAGACAATCCTGTCACCCTTATCACCTCCAGTAACGACCATCCTAACCCCATATGTAACCATTGCAATTCCTCCGAGCATTACATATCTAGATGTCAGGCATTCCTGAATCTCTCTGCGTTTGAACGATACAAAGAAGCAAAGAAGAGCCGCTTGTGTTTGAACTGCCTCAACAAAGGCCATGAATTGCAGAGGTGCAGGTCAGGACTTTGCAGGCATTGCCAGGCCAAAAATCACACGCTACTCCACATTCCATCGGGAACTGGTGCTTCATCTTCCTCTTCACCGGCCGAGGAATCGATCCAGCAATAGGCCGCGACTGTGCTTCTAGCAAGCGGGTGTTCCAGCCCTCCCCCCTCGATCCAGAAATCTCAGCCTAGCCAGAACGTGTTGCTACCTACTGCCCTCGTCCATGTAACAGATCTTTATCTCTCCGCTGCTATTGACCAGGATGTTGCTCGACTTCACATCCCTGTGGATGATGGCGTGCTTGGCCCGCAGATAACTAAGGCCTTTCAGAACGGCGAGCGTGATGCGTCCCAGGATCGACTCGGGTATTCTACCGGCCCGCTTCAGTATGAGATCGAGTGAGCCGCCGTCCATGTATTCCATGCATATGCTAATCTCACCGTCGCTGTAGAAGGCGCCATAAAAGCCGACAATGTGTGGGAAGTTGCACTCGTGTAGGACCTTTAGTTCGCGTAGGATTTGCTTCTTGATGGCCGGCTTCACCTCCAGATGAATCAGCTTCCTCGCCATAATCAGGTTTGTGTGCGTGTGTCGGACTTTCATGACTACGCCGCCGTTCCCGGAGCCCAGTTCGCCCAGCTTCTCCAGGTCCTCGTCCGAAAGTTCGCCAATCTTCTCCTTCTGGCTAAGGAACGCTTTTATCCGCTTGCGCTCCGTGTCGTCCATGTCCAGTCCTTCTAGAGTCTCAGTTAACGCATCAATGCTCGTTTTTGGCTTTCCCAGCAGGCTATGTGTTTCTGTGCCCGATGGTTTTTTAAATGGCGGCGTTGGGGCCACTTGTGCGGCTGCAACAGTTGCCTTCGTATTCACCGGCGGCAGCACCAGGTTCAGCTTGTTTTTCGACATTTCGGCCAAAATGCAAAAACACACGCACAATAACAACAATACGAGTGCGCTGGCAGCAGCGACGGGTCGGCGTTTTGCGGATGGCGCGGCGGGGCGGTGACGAGGGCCAGCTGCGAACGTCGTTCCGGCAAAATTGTATAATCAAAATAAGTGCGGTGCGTGCGCTCCAGCCGCTTTTCAAAGGGCAAAAAAGTATAGTTTTCTTTGGGATCCTGCCTGGAAATTCGCCGACACGGCTATACAGTCTTTTTTTTTTTTGCTTTGAAGCTGCGCAAGTGAGTGAGGTCGGTGCCCAACTGTTTGAACTGCCTCAACAAAGGCCATGAATTGCAGAGGTGCAGGTCAGGACTTTGCAGGCATTGCCAGGCCAAACATCACACGCTACTCCACATTCCATCGGGAACTGGTGCTTCATCTTCCTCTTCACCGGCCGAGGAATCGATCCAGCAAGAGGCCGCGACTGTGCTTCTAGCAAGCGGGTGTTCCAGCCCTCCCCCCTCGATCCAGAAATCTCAGCCTAGCCAGAACGTGTTGCTACCTACTGCCCTCGTCCATGTAACAGATCGTTATGGAGCACTTATCCCATGTCGTGCCATTTTGGATTCTGCAGCACAGGCAAATTTTGTAACATCTAGACTTGCTGATCAGTTGCAGTTGGATCATCGCTCGTCTTATGTTCACATCTCTGGAATCGGAGATTCCATTGTACAATCCCAGGACGCAAGCTATCGAGCTTCCTTCGCTGCAATTGTCACCAACTCAATTACGGAAATGCAGCCTAACTTCGGCGTAGACGCAAAGGATTGGCCAATGCCGAATAATCTAAAACTAGCTGATCCTAATTTCTCCAAGCCCCAACGTATCGATCTGTTGATAGGTTCTGGTTTGTTCTTCGATTTAATGTGCGTCGGACAGATTCGACTATCAGCCCAATTGCCAACATTGCAGGAGACAAAACTTGGTTGGATAGTATCAGGAAGCATTGATAGCTCGGAGAATAAGCGTGCAGCTTTAGCCGCTTTTGAAAATTCCTCGTGCATCTCTATTGACGATTTTCGACCCACAACGCTGGAGTACCAAAACTTAGAGCAGCAATGCAGGAAGCAGCTGCTCGAGTGCCAGGTGCAAGTGGAAAAACTGCGATCGGAGAATCAGGAACTGCAGCGCGAACTTTTCCATATATTAAAAACCTACATATCCACGCTAAATGAAATTCAACTTTCAACAATTTCTACATTGCCAAATTTCCTGCCATTCTATACAATTACAGAGGTCCCCATGATCAAGACGTAATCACGACAAGCCGCCTACGTAAAGAAGCGCCGATTGCTGCGTTCGACGATCATCCCAGCGTAGCCGCCAGCTGCGCCCAAGCAAGCATCTTCAAGAGGGCCGTTGGAAAAATAGCGGTTCTGCCCCTTCAGGATGGATCTGTTGAAAGCCTTTGCCTTCCAACGGGGGGTGAATGTTCGGAGCAGAACCCAGCCGATTAGCTGCTTGCCAAATAGCACCTAATTCTTGGCCCTCAGCCGCTTATTTTGTTTGTTTCTTATGTCTATGTCACTCATTTGTTTGTTAAAGCTTTGCGCTTGCTTGCCCTGCTAAACGCTCTCTGTGAGCTCGCTCTTCGCTATCTCCGCTTTGCGTCTGCCTACCGACGTCGGCCGAGCGAAGCTGCGCTTAGCGATCGGAGCGGCAATGTAAAGGGCAGGCAAGCCACACTTGCAATTTGGATGTCACGCATTAAAGAACATATCGTAATTTTATTTCTGCGCCGAGTTTTGTTTAATTCGAAATAATTAGTCGGCCGATTGGGGATAAAAAACATTATCTCCACACTTTCTAAATGTAAACTTATGATATTTACCGTCGGACTCCTCATTTTGTCTCATACGTTCTAGTAAATCATAGTCTGGAGCGAATTTCGAGTTCAAATGACCTCGGAGTCCTATTTGATCATAAGATTTAATCATAAGCTATTTCATCATAAGCCATATTGCCGCAACAGTAAATAAAGCTAAGGGTGTTTTAGCGTTCATCCAGCGATAGTCCAAGGAATTTCACGGCCTGTATGTGACGAAACAACTATATATCTCGTTATCTTATTGACCTGCCATCGTTGCACCATCGCACAATATGGAATGGGGTAATGTTCGTACACAAGCGTCTTCTCGGGATTGTTGACTACCAAAATCTCTTGGGTCCGTTTGACTTTGCCGTTCCATCTTTTCGGCCAATCCAATTACCCATATGTAGGTCAAATGCCCACACTTTAACCTTTTTTGGTTAAATGCCACCATTATAGTTCCCTTAGTCATACCTTATCCCCTGAACTATCCCTTAAGCTCATAGCATGTAATATTTACAATCACCTAAACTTAACAAACTTTTAATTTCTCTTCTTTCCTTTTTTTCTATTTAATTGTTATTATTACTATTAAATATGTCTGATTTAGTTTTTGAAGTTTTAATTGTAAATTATGAGGGCATAATTCGCTTCTAGCTCTTGCTTAAGCCGGTTGTGTTTTTTTTCCTGCTC
Organism: Drosophila miranda; assembly: GCF_003369915.1. NCBI lineage: Eukaryota > Metazoa > Arthropoda > Insecta > Diptera > Drosophilidae > Drosophila > Drosophila miranda. The sequence continues at coordinate 46,155,429 of NW_022881603.1, forward strand.
CTGCATTCTCCGCACTTTGCTTAAATATCATACAACATTGTTGTGACTTTGTTTTAATATATCATCGCATCTTTTTAATTTGCTTTTACTTTGTGTTAATCACCAGTGTTCCGTTTGTAAACAAGTGTTTAATATAAATTCAATATTCGCAACGTAACGCATCGGACTCGTGCAGGTAATTTGTTATTGTTTTTTGCCCAGTCTGCTTTTCGTTATCGCTTCTTCGGTGTGCACTGTTCTCGCGCATCAACGTTTGCATCGCCCACCCTCTCTCGTGAGCATAAGCGGGCCTGCTGCTCGCATTTTTGCTCTCACTCTCTCTGGATTGCCCATATTCTCCCTCTTTGTGAAATTTTCTTTTGTGTCTCTGCTTTGGTGAGTTTACTGCTCGTTTCCTGCACTTCGTTGGATCATCTGCTTTGAATTATTGCCGCTGCAGCTGATTGTCGGGCTCGCTCTGCTGTCTGCTCTCCCATTTTACCTGCGCTCTCACTCTGTTCTGTTATTATTCGTGCACAGAGACTCTACTGCTGTCAATAATGGCAATCGTTTAAAGTGCAAAGATATGTGAATTCTGGGGTATAATCATTGGTGATTCATTCCTTAGCTGCTAGCTCTGCGACAATTTTGCCCACAAAAAATGTGCTGGTGGCAGAAATTTTGGCCGGCTAAATGATCTGTTCTCGAAACGAATGACAGTCTTAGTCATGTCTGTCTTGTCGGGAGATTGAGGCCGAAATGCGCACATTTATGAGAAAGACTCGAACTGGGTTTCTGGATGTCCGGAAAGAATTTGTGGCTCTCAACGAGAAATTTCTTGCCCTTTGTTTGTAGTGGGGCGGATCGAGGTTCAATTATCCAACGGCGAGGTGTATGTTCCAGCTTAAACTCCTAGCAGTCGTCACAGAAAGGCAAGGCCGATGGGTTTCGTTGTGTATATATATATATATTGTTCATGTAGTTATTGGGTATTCGCGCGGTATGTCGACAGGTTGAAGCGGGGGTGAAAACGTAACTAACTAACTCTATGCCTTATTATGCTTTTGCTGCCGTGAGCGCCGAGTGGATCGTGGATTGTGGATCCGAGCGGCCCTCCGAGCACGCGAGAGCGAGTTGGGACCGGGGCGCACGGAGTTGGCACAGTGCGCGGAAATTGTTTACTGCTGGCCTGAACATCCTCCCCCCCCCCCCCTTGCAGGATTGCAAAGTATAATGGGGTGGCCTATGGCTGGGCGTACGCCCCTGACCCGATTCATCCCAAAAAAGGCGCTCTGGACTTGACAAGGACGTCGACTCAGTGTCGCTCCACGGTCGGATAGGCGTGAGGATGCGCAAAACGGGGGTTGCTCTTGAGGAATCTGTGGATGGCGCCGTGGTTCCTACGACGGGGCGGCTCGCGGGGAGACGAGTGTGTCGTTCGTCGTGAGCCGATGTAGATGGCGACGGTACAGTCGCGGCTGAGCGGGCTGGACGACGAGGGCCGCGTTTGGCATGGTTCGATTTAGATGGCGACGATGCTCCCGAGGCTGAGCGGGCTGGACGACGAGACGTGGGTACGTGGAGTAGCGTGTGGTTGTTCTTGCCGGAGTGTTGGTGAGCCAGGCAGTTCCCCCAATTCTGGGTGAAAAGGACCGCTCGGAGTCTCTCTTCGGGGCTCAGGAGAAGAAATTGGTGGTAGCGGATGGACCCCTTGGCAGATTCGGCAACGGTAGGAGCCAATTTCCCGAGCACGTCGGTTCTCCCTGGTGCGGTTGGCGCGGGGACGTGGGGCCATATTTGGGTGCGGAGAACGAAGTTGAAATAAAGGCGTCGAAGACACATTAGTATTGATCTTGGAACGGGTGAGAGGCACATTTAAGACATTGGAAATTGCCGCCCGGTTACATAGTCTGGTGAGGCTATGTTGATCTAAGGACGGATTCACCTTCGAGTTCAGGCTTGAATTCGGACCGGAGCGTAGAGCTTTCATACAGTGCATATTTTGGAAATATTTCCGTCGGTCAGGAGACCGTTCGAGAACTTCTGCGGAGGGAGCTGGAAGGAAATTGCTGTCGTAAAAAGACCCCGAGTCTTCTACCAGTGTGATAGGTCGTCTGAAAATTTGACTCGAGAACGATGAGATTTGATTCATCACCTGAGGCACTGGACCTGTGAGTATCCAGCCGAAAATGGTCTCCTGCCCGAGGAGAGAGCCACAGATGTTGGTCAGTGAGCCACTTAACTGAATGGACGGAAGGATATCCGCTCCAATCAGGACATCTATTTGTGAACTCTGAGATTGGTTCGGCATGAGAGGTTCGGCAGGTCTCTCAAGAACCTTGTGAGATCGGATGCGGTGGAATATTCGCGGCCAATTCCGGAATAACGTAGGCTGTGGCATTTAGTTGTAAGCCCGGCTTAGTCGGAGAACGGAGGGAAAAACTGCAGAGCTTCTTTGACTGAGCGGATACGACATTATTTAGGCCGGAGACCTGTGCCTGGGGATACGTTGACCTTGAAACCTTGGGTTTTCTATGTAGATGGCGGTGAACAGGTCTCGGAACGTGGGCCACTGCTGGTAGTCCCCACTGAAAACTTCAGTGTCACATGGAGGGAGGCGGCAACCGCCGGAAGTCGGCACTTGAACGGCCAGTTGCGGCGTGTGAGGGACAGTCGGAGGCTCGAGCTGATCGTTCAGTTCGGCCAGGCACTGCGCGTAGACCGCGTAGCAGTCATCGTACATCTCTGGGACATCAGCTACACCCTCTGGATCCTCTTCCGCTATCGTCACCGAACAGGCCGCGAACTCCACGTCCACCTTTGCCCACAGGCTTCAGAGTTGTTCTCGATGGACTTGGGAGAGCGAGCGGGTTGGTGTGCTAGCATCTGGAGCGCTGAGCTTCTGGTCGAAGCGGGTCAGTCTGCTTGCAGCCAAGGCAAACTTAGACTGTGCGGAACTGGCGGCCATAGTGCTAGGAGCCGTGCGAGGGACTCCCGAGGGGAGCAACAAATCCTCGAAGGCATGTGGTGCGTGAGCCCTGGACGTGCTCGGACCTCGCTCAGCTGGGGCCGGACGGGAAGATGTGGGCGTAGTGACTGAGCCGTTGGAGCTGGGTGGATGGGTCAAACTCAGCGAACTCACCCGCTTAAACTTCTTGCGAGATTTCTTCTCAACAGTGGGCATGTTTTGCTGCGATAACGCGGAGTAGATTCGCAAAGCTAGGTGAGCGGAAATGGCGACGTGGAAGTTCAGAACTACGAACCGTGGATATGTGGTTTTGGTAGAATTTATTGCGAGTATTTAAATTATGGAAATAGTACACCGTGGCCGGAATATATAGATATAAATACTACGATTGAACTACGGTTGAAAACAATATACTCTCGAAATGCAGGGTAGCGCGTCACTTGGCGTTCCGTTACGGTCAAGCGCGGCACCGAAAAATATTCTCCCAACAACTACAACGCAGGCAAACGGTGGAGAAGCGAAAGCGAAAAGAAAAACGAAAAGAATGCACCGCTGCTGCTGCTTGTATGTGTGTATGTATGGCTGTAAGTGCTATGTACCGCGGCTTGGGTTGAAGAGATGTCAAACAACGGGTAAAACGGTGGATAACCGTTTTATATACAATATGTATATTATATAGATGTGCAAGAATATGCTAATTTAAGATGCGTACGTATAGATATGTAAGATAGATACATATGTATGTGCCGTATGTATGGATCGTTATTTTGTTGGTAGTGTAATTAGTTAAATAAGGAGGCGCAGTGATTTGTTATTTTATTTCCTTATAAAACCGACAAACTATGGAACGTTGAGCATGCACGGAGCATGCCTTAATGTTTGTTGCCAGCCGCTTGGATTGCGTTGCGATGTGTACATACATGTATGTATGTATGTTAGCAACGAAAGCTCAGCTGGTAGCTGGGAGAGGTAAGAATATTATTTACACTGGATCGGAAGCTGAACGCAGGAGTTAGCTCGGATCAAATTAAACCTTTGGGGAGGTAGGAGGCCACAACCGTTGGCAGAACGAGGTATGGTTTAATTTGGAGCTAGAGCGAGAAATAATACAAATGTATATACATATGTATGTACATATGCCACGGGAACTCGGACTGTGATGGAAAACTCGCACAAAATCACTGCCCTGTTGTTAGGCACAACCGAAGAGTACTTATCTTGAACTTGGAGCGATCCGCCGATGCTGGCTGGGGTGAGCTTCTCCTTATGGGGAAGGCGAAGATCCGGCTCGAAGGACCAATGTTTGTAGTGGGGCGGATCGAGGTTCAATTATCCAACGGCGAGGTGTATGTTCCAGCTTAAACTCCTAGCAGTCGTCACAGAAAGGAAAGGCCGATGGGTTTCGTTGTGTATATATATAGTGACATATCTATAGTCCATGCTCCGCATACCCTTGTCTATGTCTATTACCCTGCACCCACAATACTATAAACAATACGACACCCTCAGCTTCGAACCCTCATAAATGGACCTCTCACGCTCGAAATGGACCACGCGTAGCCGATTGCAGGCAATGTAAACAAACACCCTAAACTGGAAGTTGAACATAAAACAATAGATGCCGCACTAGAATCCAGCCGCACTAGAATCCAGCCGCACCTGAATCACGCCACTCTTCAGAGATCAATTACTAATCGATTCTCAAGAATCACACCATCCTAGCTGACCAATCAGAGGCCCTATTCTCAGCCACCCCCAAGTAATGCAACACCGATCATACGCAGCGGAAGCCTTTCATCAAAAGCCGCCTTTCCCACATATCGATCGAGTCACGTACTCCACCTCCGAAGCCGAAGTCGAAGCCAACGCCTACGAATCCAAATCCGAATCCCAAACCGAGCATCATAATATTAATAGTCTACATCTAAGAAGCCAACTCAGTTCTGTTCAAGACAAACGTCAATCGCGACACCGTCGGAGAATTCAACCAAAGTTAATTCCGTTCAAGACATCAGACCTCAGTCATCGTCGGGGAAATAACTAACCAATGTACGCTAAGTTTAAGTGAAAGAATAAAACCTTTTTTAAAACTTAAACTGAAGTGTCGCATATTTAACTGGCGCAGTCGGTAGGATCTCAGTTAAAAGTGAATACTTTTTTTAAGACGATCAATTGGCGTAGTGACAGTTACAGTGCGTAATAACCTACAGTGATCAGAGAAAAAGTAACGCTAATACTAAAGAGATCCGCCAAAGAATCTACACACGATTGAAAATCAATTAATATTAGAAAAAAATAAATAAATAAAAAGAAATCAACATGCCGCTAACAGAAATACACCTGAACCAAGCCTTGAAGTCAATCAGGCAAATTCCACCATACGACGGATGCCAAGAACGCCTAAGCTCGTTCATAAGCAGGATTGAGTACATCTCCGAATTGTACCCAACAGAAGACATCCGGCAACAAAGCATCATGTACGGAGCCACTGAGGGTCAACTGTGCGGACGAGCACAACTTTTATCACAAAGCCTTCAACCCAACACCTGGACCGATCTAAAAGCAGCCCTAATCAGCAAATTCAACAACCACACTCCATACGAAACGCTGCTACAACAATTACACGACACCAAATTCAATGGGAATATTCGTAAGTTCGTAGAGGAACTAGAAATTAAGTCAAATGTTATAGTAAGTAAACTAAATCTGGAGACTAGCCCAGAAAATAAGATAATCTTTAAAAACGCTCTGGCAAATGCCACCAGACATACCATAGAAGATGCTCTACCCAATAAACTGTTCATCATTTTAGCAAAGAAAGACATTTCTACTATGGCTTATCTAGAAAAGTCAGCTCAAGAGTTAGGAATCTACGAAAATTTCGTGACTGATAACAAGAATCACGAACACACAAGAAACGGAAATAACAATCGTAACAATGTTGGAACTTATTACCCTCGCTATAGTAGTAACGATTATAACAATCAAAACCCAAGTACTTCCAGAAATAGTCATGGTGTTGTGCAAACTTGTTACACCTTAATGCCTCGAAATGCAAAGTTATGACATTTCATCGTTCTAGCCCTTTGTTGGCTCCCTACACCCTATTTGGTGGTTCTCTTGAGAGAATTACCCTGGTGGATGATCTGGGTGTTATGTTAGACCCCAAGTTAAAGTTTTCCGAACACATTTCTACCATGGTAAATAAGGCCATGGGCGTGCTTGGGTTTATAAAGAGGTGGTCAAAGGAATTTGACGACCCCTATATAACAAAGACTCTCTATACCTCGCTTGTTCGTCCGATCTTAGAATACGGCTCCTGTGTATGGTGCCCTCAGTACAAAGTACACCAGGACCGTATAGAATCAGTACAGAAAAACTTTTTACTCTTTGCTCTGCGGGGCCTTAACTGGGATGCGGGTGTAAGACTCCCATCTTACTCTAGTAGACTACTATTAGTAAACCTCCCATCCTTAGTTAACCGTAGAAAATTGCTTGGTGTGATATTTATGCACAACTTGATCAGGGGTGACATAGACAGCCCTGATCTGTTGAGCCGCATAAACTTCACGATTCCTATTAGACTGACTAGAAATTTTATACCGTTGTTCCTTCCACTTTGTAGATCGAATTATTCCTTGCATGAACCGTTTAGGGTCTTATGCTCGGATTATAATTCCCTCTACCATATTATATCCACCACTAATTCTCTTCCTCTTATTAAATTATTAATCCTTACACACCTTTCTATTAATTAGTAATTGTAGTGGTATTTGTACTTTGATTGCATGCTTAGTTTCTTAGTAAGTTTAGTACTAATTTTCCTCGAATGTTAGTCTAATAGCTATCTTTCTTGCATGTTCGCGTTTGGTTCGGCTACGCACCGCGCGTCATGCGGCAGCGCCCCTCGGTCGGTTGGGCGGGAGGAGGGCTGCGTTTTGCCTGGGATCCGCCCGTAACAGCCTTCTGCTGGTTTCACACGGCCCACTTGACGGTGCAGTAACTGCATCGCCTCTTGAAAGATGCAGTCATAGCATGTCAACGTCCACAATAATCATGGATCGAATCGAAATAATTCAGGAAATAATGCCGTAAATAATAAAGGATTATTTAACGAATTTAGAAATTCCTTAAACCAGGGCAGAGTACAGAATCCCACAAACTATCAAATCAATCAGACTCAGGCAGGTAGCAGTGCACCAAATCAGCCAGTCAAACGATCTAGGGAAAGCCAAAGCGGACAAATGAAAATGGATGTAAATTTTCAGCAGAGTGCCTCGGAAGAAATCGAGGAAGACCATATATAGAAATAATCGTAAATAATAAAAAATTAAGAGGTATCGCTTACTCGGGATCGTCAATAAATATAATAAAAGAAAACTATACAGATTCCAAAGTCGATAGCGACAACCTCACCGTCCATACCATCAATGGACCCGTCCGTCTGACTCAGAGCATTACACGTAATGCAACCAAAAACTGTCCGACAAAACAAAAATTTTATATTCATAATTTTTCTGAAAATTATGACATACTCTTAGGCAGAGAATATTTGATGGCCAGCAAAGCCGTCATCGATTACCGAAAGGAAACGGTAACGTTAGGAGAAAGGTCATACCCAATCATCCAAAGTAGAGAAGCAATTGCCGTCGGCAAGGCCGCACACAAAGGTGTTAAGCCATCTTCAAAGGAAGATATAACTACACCTAAGTGCCTTGACCCATCTCCTGAAGGAGAGCAATACTTCGCTTCCGCATTAGAGAATGAATTAAGGGAATGCAACCAGCTAAGAATCAAACGTTTAAATGACGAAGAAAAGGAGAAACTAAAGAAAGTTCTCTATGAATTTAAGGACGTGCAGTATAAAGAAGGTGACATTTTGACCTTCACTAGTACTATAAAGCACGAAATTAAAACCCATCACGAAGATCCTGTATATCGTCGACCATATAAATATGCTCAAATACACGATCAAGAAGTGACTCAACAAATCAAAGATATGATTAGACAGGGAATCATTCGTAAGTCGAATTCTCCCTATTGTGCACCCATCGCTATGATACCAAAGAAAATAGATGCTTTAGGAAAGCAGAAATATCGTATGGTAGTAGATTATAGAAGTCTAAACGAGGTGACAATCAAGGATAAATTTCCTACACCCACAATGGACGAAATACTAGATAAACTAGGTAGGTGCCAATATTTCACAACAATCGATTTAGCTAAGGGATTCCATCAAATTCCTATGGAACCTAGCTCAATCCCAAAAACAGCTTTCTCCACCAAGCATGGTCATTACGAGTTCACTCGTATGCCCTTTGGGCTAACCACTGCCCCCGCTACCTTCCAAAGATGTATGAACAATCTGCTAGAAGAGTTAATCTTCAAAGATTGCCTCGTATACTTAGACGACATCATTATATTTTCAACTTCATTGGAAGAACACCTGCTGTCACTAAGGAGAGTATTTGGAAAGTTGAGAGACGCCAACTTAAAGCTACAAATGGATAAGTGTGAATTCCTGAAGAAAGAAACGGAATTCCTAGGCCATGTAGTAACAACTAACGGCATAGTTCCTAATCCAAAGAAAATATCTGCCATAATAAACTTCCCAATACCCAATACAACCACAAAAATAAAATCATTCATAGGTTTATGTGGATTCTATAGGAAATTCATTCCCAACTTCGCTAATATAGCGAAACCTATAACACTCAAATTAAAGAAACGAGCAGTCATAGACCCAACAGAGGAAAAATACGTCGAGGCCTTCGAAAAATTGAAAGTACTTATCACCTCAGACCCCATCCTCGCATTCCCAGATTTCAACAGAATGTTCACGGTAACAACCGATGCAAGTAACATTGCATTAGGAGCAGTGTTGTCGCAAGACCACAAACCAATCTGCTATGCAAGTAGAACCTTAAACGAACACGAAATCAATTATTCAGCAATAGAAAAGGAATTACTAGCTATAGTTTGTGCAACTAAGTATTTCAGATCATACCTGTTTGGTAGAACGTTTGAGATATTAAGTGATCACAAACCCTTGATTTGGTTGAATAACCTCAAGGAACCAAATATGAAGCTACAACGATGGAAGATCAACTTAAACGAATTTGACTTCAAAATAAAATATTTACCCGGAAAGGAGAACCATGTAGCCGATGCGCTATCAAGAGTAAAGATTAACGAAAACCTACTCGGGGAAACCATTAATAGTGATTGTGCAACGGTCCATAGCGCTCAAGAAGATAATACAAATTATATTCCACTTACAGAGAGACCAATCAATTACTATAATAGGCAAATAGAACTGATTAAAGGTAATGAGGATAAGGTAGAAACATCCCACTATTTCCACAAGATACTGATAAAAATCACATATACCGAAATGACAGAATCATTAGCAAAAGATATAATAAAGGAATATGTGTGTACCAAAAAGAGTGCACTATATTTCCATAACGAAGTAGACTTCCCACTGTTCCAAAGGGCATTCCTGGAGATAATCAGTCCAAATCACTTCACTGAGCTGATTAAATCCAGTACCAAACTCATAAATATTCCGAACTACTCCGAATTCAAAGAACAAATATTGATCCAAAATTATTGAGGCAGGATTACCTGAAACACATCGATTCAGAGAAATTATTAAATATCAAAACATCTACCTGGTTGAAAACAGACACTAACGAAATACTAATAATTTCCAACATCCCACGAGAGATCAGAAATATTCCTATACCTAAAATTGTCCCATATCCAGATGAAGATAATAACATCCTCACTGACCTAACGCAAAACAATTATTACGTTCTAGAAAACGAGGTATATGAAAAAGAATCAAAACGAAAAATAAATGACGAATTTATTTCAGGAATAGTCAAACAAGTAGAAAGAAAATGTCCATACACCAAAGCACACCAAAACTTTCAAATAAGTTTCATAGAACCCAATATATTGTTAACTTAGAAATTACCAAAAACCATATTAAACCAAGATTGCCTAAACCAAGAAATAAAATTAGAAGGTAACGCATTAATAAAAATACATAATTGCAGTGTACAGTTAAACGAATTCTTAATATCCAACTCCATACCAGAATTTGCACAAAGCATCTACATCAACAATAACGTAACAAAAATTAAACCATTGTCTTATTTGCAAACCAATGAAATCGTAATAGAAAATACGCGATTAAATAATGTATTACATGTAAGCTTAATACTACTATTTGTCATAATCATAATAGGATTAAGCTACAAATTGTTTAATCTAAGTAAAAGCAATAAGCCTAAAACCGACCCGCACATAGAAACACCCTTAGACGAAGACGAGGAATCCCCAGCAGGCACAGTTTTAGACGCACCTGAACTATATCCAAGGATAATCGCCTGAGGACAGGCTTAAATCTAACAATGGGGAGTGACATATCTATAGTCCATGCTCCGCATACCCTTGTCTATGTCTATTACCCTGCACCCACAATACTATAAACAATACGACACCCTCAGCTTCGAACCCTCATAAACAATCTCACGCTCGAAATGGACCACGCGTAGCCGATTGCAGGCAATGTAAACAAACACCCTAAACTGGAAGTTGAACATAAAACAATAGATGCCGCACTAGAATCCAGCCGCACTAGAATCCAGCCGCACCATAATCACGCCACTCTTCAGAGATCAATTACTAATCGATTCTCAAGAATCACACCATCCTAGCTGACCAATCAGAGGCCCTATTCTCAGCCACCCCCAAGTAATGCAACACCGATCATACGCAGCGGAAGCCTTTCATCAAAAGCCGCCTTTCCCACATATCGATCGAGTCACGTACTCCATCTCCGAAGCCGAAGTCGAAGCCAACGCCTACGAATCCAAATCCGAATCCCAAACCGAGCATCATAATATAAATAGTCTACATCTAAGAAGCCAACTCAGTTCTGTTCAAGACAAACGTCAATCGCGACACCGTCGGAGAATTCAACCAAAGTTAATTCCGTTCAAGACATCAGACCTCAGTCATCGTCGGGGAAATAACTAACCAATGTACGCTAAGTTTAAGTGAAAGAATAAAACCTTTTTTAAAACTTAAACTGAAGTGTCGCATTTTTAACTATATATATATTGTTCATGTAGTTATTGGGTATTCGCGCGGTATGTCGACAGGTTGAAGCGGGGGTGAAAACGTAACTAACTAACTCTATGCCTTATTATGCTTTTGCTGCCGTGAGCGCCGAGTGGATCGTGGATTGTGGATCCGAGCGCCCCTCCGAGCGCGCGAGAGCGAGTTGGAACCGGGGCGCACGGAGTTGGCACAGTGCGCGGAAATTGTTTACTGCTTGCCTGAACACCCTTGAATCACAGTTTCTTGGGCCGCCGTTATCTGTAAATCCGCCAACGGTGGCTCCGGTGTTCTTTACACCGAGCAATATGCTTCCTTCGAGCATCCAACTTCCCAACAGCATCAATCCCATCCCTGCAGTCTCTACTGCCGTCACTTCTGACGTGGTGAGTGCTCCTAGTGCGGGTGTGTTGGTTGCTGGTGATGTCTTGCCAATTCCTGCTCCAGCCGTTGCTGCCAATTCTTCTGCCCCAGGACCGAGATCTCTTTTAGGAGTTGCTCCACCATATCGATCTCGCTCGGGACTTGAACTTAGAGCAGTGGTCCCTCGGAAAGCAATATTTGTTTCTCGTCTTATTCCTGAGGCTACAACGGAGGATGTTAAACAACATCTTTCCTATAAACTTAACACTTCGCCTGATGATATAGTTGTGACTAAATTTACATTTAAACATAAGCGCAACATATCATCCCTTAAAATTTCTCTCCCTGATTCTTTACTATCCAGTTCTCCAGAACCGTCAATATGGCCTGAGCATACAATTATGCATGAGTTCCTTCTCAAAGATTCGAACTCGAATCCAAGAATTACTGAACCTGCTCCAAAAAACTGATGTACCATTTTTCCATGCACTATCAGAACGTTCGCAGTTTGTTGGGCAAATTGCGTCAAATTCATACTAATAGTGCGTCCTTTGATTTCGATGCCATCGCGTTTACCGAAACCTGACTTCTTAACTCTTCTGTCAATGATCATGAAATTTTCATTGATAGTTACACTATTTATAGAATGGACCGCCCATCTTTTGCAGGTTGGGTTCTGATTGCAGTTAAATCTGTTTTCTCATCTGAGTTATTCCCATTTAATAACATCCATGGAATTGAATTTGTTGCAATCAAAGTTCGTGTTGGCTCGGCATTTTTCTATTTAACCTGCTCTTACATTCCTCCCAGGTCTGATGCTGAGCTTTACTAACACCACCTCTCAGCAATTAATACTGTCGAATCTGCATTAGGTTACAATGATCAAATTATTGTCATGGTGGAATTTAACCTCACATTGTTAACGATGCTTCTCTTGCTACGGTATCTAGAGCAAGCCAATATCATTCCCTGAAGATCCTTACCATCCAACATTGTCGATATCCCTTGAGTGTACCCGATCTGGTGGTGCTGACAGTTCCATGGCTCCTTGTTACATAAAGTGTTTTCGCAAAACAAACTTTATCGACTTAGATTTACATCTCTCGCGAGTTGATTGGTCGTTTCTTTATTCATTACCGAACATAGATGCAACTGTTAGCTCGTTTTATGGCTCTATTTACTCCGCCCTTAATACATTTGTTCCAGATATCACTGTACCCGTATCGTCCAAGCCTCCCTGCTTCTCCAAGTATTTTTCATACTTAAAAAACAATAAATCCCGGCTCTATAAAAAGTACCAGAAGTCGGGCTCCACGTCGGCCTTAGCTCTATTCTTCTCCGCTCGCTCTCTGTTCTTTGCCGTTAATAGTCAGTGTTATAATCAATACCTTTCACAATGACGTAGAAACTTTCGTAGTGATCCTAAAAAATTATTTTCGTTCGTTAACTCGTTAACCTCCGTCCCTTCATTACCAGAACAAAACAGAAGCTTCTGCTGTTGGTATTGCAAATTTATTCGCTACCTTTTTCCAAACAACGTACTCGTCTCATATTTACAACGCATCCACTCCATATCCGTACCAGTTACCTCACGCTAACAGCATTTTTCTGCATATTTTCGAGCGTTGTTCTGGAAGGTTTGTCATCTATGGACCCATCGTTTTCTGCGGGTCGAGATAAGGTACCAAGTTACATTTTAAAACACTGTGCCTAGTCCCTTTGCAAACCCTTGACCTTTCTCTTCAACCTCTCTTTGGAACAGTCTTGTCTCCCTGTAATTTGGAATGAGTCCTACATCATTCCGCTTCTCAAAAAAGGTTCAAGATCAAACATTGAAAACTATCGTGGTATCGCAATGCTTTCCGCCAGCCGAAGCTTCTTGAGTTCCTGATCACCCGCCAACTGCAACATCTTTGTTGCAGCTTGATATCTCCGTCGCAACACAGTTTTTTCAGACATCGTTCAACATCGACTAACCTTCTTGAGTTTTCCAACCTAATCCACCTTGGTTTTCAAATTGGTTTGCAGACGAATGTGGTTTTTACGGACTTCAGCAAGCCATTCGATTCTGTGAACCATGCTATGCTTATTCACAAGCTCTCTTTATTAGGGTTCCCAACGAATCTTCTAGATTGGATTTTGTCCTATCTCTCTAACCGTACTCAACGTGTTTTGTTTTCTAACGTGTTGTCAAATACTGTTAATGTTACTTCAGGTGTGCCACAGGGAAGTCATCTGGGCCCGCTTCTGTTTATTATACCCGATACTCAAAATGAGTATTGGGGTATATTAGATTTGTGGTAAAAGTGGATGTGTGTAACGTCCAGAAGGAATCGTTTCCGACCCCATAAAGTATATATATTCTTGATCAGCATCAATAGCCGAGTCGATTGAGCCCTGTCTGTCTGTCCGTCCGTCCGTCTGTCCGTCTGTCCGTCCCCTTCAGCGCCTAGTGCTCAAAGACTATAAGAGCTAGAGCAACGATGTCTTGGATCCAGACTTCTGTGATATGTCACTGCTACAAAAATATTTCAAAACTTCGCCCCGCCCACTTCCGCCCCCACAAATGACGAAAAACTGTGGCATCCACAATTTTAAAGATATGAGAAAACCAGAAACGTAGAATTGTAGAGAATGACCATATCTTTAAGACTGCGGAATCTAAATTGGATCGTATTATTATTATAGCCAGCGTCAAGAAAACAATTTCATTTTTTCTCGCCCTGTCTCTCTCTAACACACACGTAGCATAGGCGGTTTTGCTTAGAGTAAAACATTAGCGCCTAGATCTCAGAGACTACAAAAGCTAGAGCAACCAAATTTGGTATCCACACTCCTAACATATCGGACCGAGACGAGTTTGTTTCAAAATTTACTACTACTACTACTACACTAATGAATGCTGATGATGTTAAAATCTGTCTGTCTTACTCTGATTGGTATTTGCACACACGCCTTCAACTGGATCTAAGTGAACTTATATTGTGGTGTTCACCTAATCTTCTTTTTCTGAACCTTTCCAAATGCAAACTTATGACATTTTACCGTCGCGCTCCACATTTTGTCTCATATGTTCTAGGAAATCATGTCCTTGAGCGAATTTCGAGTTCAAATGACCTCGGAGTCCTTTTTGATCATCAAGCGATGGTCCAAAGAGTTTGACGACCCGTACGATACGAAACAACTGTACATCTCGTTAGTACGTTAGTACACCTCCGGGTGTTTTAGCGTTCATCAAGCGTTGGTCCAAGGAGCTTGAGTTACGAAACAACGGTACATCTCGTTAGTACGTCCTATATTGGAGTATTGTTCTTGTGTGTGGAGCCCGCAGTATAAAGAGCAGCAGGTTGTTATTGAATCCGTTGAAAAGCAATTTTTAATTTTTGCCCTTGTGATGTACCTATTTCAGGCTGAGGTAAGCTCAGTCCCGTCCAGGGGTCAATCCACAAGAAATTTGTAGAAATGTGATGGAACCTTAAGGGCGGCGTCAGGGGGCGGCCTGTCGTAGAGAGGTGGATCGGGACTAGAATGGGCGTCGCTCGTCGTGTATACGAAACGACCGTGTGGACTCGGGGCGACGTCGGTGCCTCGGCTAATTGGGGTGAACTTACGCAATCGGGTGTTTTTACTTTGATAATTTGACACTTTATTGTATTTCTTAGCGGTTTAAATGAACTTATTTTTAATTGGGCGCCGATGTCTTCTGGTAAGTTCCGGGTACCGCGTCTGTACTCCGGGCCGGGTCTCTGCGTAAGTTGCTCTTTGGTTCTCGTCGCCGTCTTTTTATAGGCCCGTATTGCTGGGTCGGCGGGTTTGACAAATGCACTTCCGCGTCGGGGCGCACTTTGCCGTTCTTGATGATCGTTGCAGATTTTGGCGGCGCCGACTTTCCTCCGTCAATGAACCCGGAAAACCGCACTTGGCCGATGGCTTGGCCTGGAGTGGGGAAATTCCACGTGACCTGATGTCTTTGGTCAGCGTTATGGAGTTGGCGCGTGTTGATCGGTGGTTGCGTGCGGAGAGGGGCGTTGGTTGTGGGGTGCGGTGCGATGCGCTCATTATAGGTCGGGGGACGGATTGTATCGAACCCTTTTAGGTTCGTTACACCCTCCCCTTTCTTCCCCGGCGAGAGTTACGAAGACTCGTGCGTTGGGTGTGCGGCGGTGGATGAGTCTTTGACTGAGGGTTGCTGGCTCGGACAACTTCGTCTTCTCTTGGTGAGAGTGCACTTATCGATGTGGGCCAGTGCTGCGGCTATTTAAACCGTTCTCTGGGGCTGTACTTGCGGAGCACGCTCTTCTTTTCGCTTCCGTGTTGCACCGGGGGTGTGTTTTGGGAGGGCCTGCAGGTTTACTATCATCTCGTTTCTTGCCCGTCGGCGGGTCTGCGTTGGGGTTTCCGCGTTCTCTTCGCTTCGTCAGCGGGTTTGTGGGGC
Organism: Drosophila miranda; assembly: GCF_003369915.1. Classification (NCBI taxonomy): domain Eukaryota; kingdom Metazoa; phylum Arthropoda; class Insecta; order Diptera; family Drosophilidae; genus Drosophila; species Drosophila miranda. The sequence goes on from NW_022881603.1 coordinate 46,171,304, forward strand.
GCGTGGACGTGAGCGTTACGTTACTTCTCTCGCTGGCGTCAGCGCTGTTCGATTAATTGGTGGTCGCGCGGTTCGCTGCGCTTGCATTCTCGGCGGTATTATGCCATTGGCCTCGTTTTTATGCCGGTGCTGTCTTTTGGCCGGCTGTCCCGGGTTTCGCTGACCGTGGTAATGGTCCGACGAAGTCGGCACACAGGGTGGCGAAGGGTTCTTCGGCTTTGCGTGTGAGCATCCTGCCCACGGCCTTGCGCTGCGTGGCTTTGAACCTCTGACAGCTTACGCAGCCCTGCACGTACCGTCGCACGTCTCGGTGTAGTCCTGGCCAGTAGTATCGTTGTGTTGCCCTCAGGATGGTTTTCCGGACGCCAAGGTGTCCTGCCGTTGGTTCGTCATGGCATTCGCGGAGTACTCTCGTCCGGCCGTTTTTGGGCACGCATAGTTTCCACGGTATGTGGTCGTCGTCGTCGGCTCCGTGTCCTAGATAGCGGTATAGCTGCCCATTTTCGTACGTGTAGTCTGGGTACTTCTGGGGTTCGTCTTGGACTTGTTAGATCCTTTGTTTAAGCCAGGTGCATGGTGTGTCGTCTTCCTCAATGCGGGAGTAGGTCTCCAGTGGTTGTCTTGACAGTGCGTCTGCGACTACGTTCTGGTTGCCGGCCCGATAGTGCACGTCGTATTGGTATTGCTGTAGTTCGAGCTACTCTACCGTAAGGGCTCTCGAGGGTATTCAGCCACTTAAGTGCGAGATGCTCGGTTATGACGTCGAATCGGTAGCCTTCGAGATAGCATCGCAGTTTTCGGATCGCCCAGATGACGGCGAGGCATTCCTTGTCGGTGGCCGAGTAGTTTTCTTCTTGAGGCGTCGACTGACGTATGCGATGACCCGCTCTTTCCCTTCGATCTCTTGGTTGAGGACCGCGCCTACTCCAAGGTTGCTTGCGTCCGTCTGCAGGGAAAATTTGACGTTAAAGTCTGGGCAGGCGAGTACCGGTGCGGTGGTGAGCAGTGTTTTCAGCTCGTCGAAGGCGTCTTGTTGTTCTTGACCCCATGTCCATGCTTTCCCTTTCTTCAGCAGCAGTGACATTGGTTGGACTACGGTGGCAAAGTTTGGGACGAATCTGCGGTACCACCCGGCCATGCCTACGCATTGTCGTAGCTCCTTCAGGTTGGTCGGCGGCCTCAGATCCTTTACGGCTGCGATTTTGTCGGGGTCCGTGTGGATACCTTCTTCGCTGATCACGTGGCCCAGGTATTTTTTCCGGCGCTGGAAGAAGGCACACTTGTCCGTGTTGACCCGTAGGTTTGCCTTTCGCAGTCGTGCGAAAACTTCTTTCACGTTGTTCAGGTGTTCCTGGAAGCTTTTCCCGACGATGACGATGTCGTCGAGATATGCGAACGCGAATGGTTCCATGTCTGCGCCGATAATGGCGTCGAGGGTCCGTTGAAACGTGGCTCCCGCGGAGTGTAAACCGAAGGGCATTACTTTCCATTGGTATAATCCTCGGCCGGGTATCGTGAATGCCGTGGCTTCCCGGCTGTCGCGGGCCATTGGTATCGCAAGTGGTGGCCTGGGTCGCAAGTGTGGTCGGGGTTTTCGGGGAGGATTGTTGTGTCGAATGCGCTTGGTGGTTCGACTTCGCGAGTGTATTCGCTTATGCTGGCGACGATGGCGGGTGCCTCGATCATGAGTAGGGGGCTCGTGTGTGTCCTGGGGTGTGCTTGCGCGACGTTGTACTCTGCGTGACGTACGAACGTGCGGGTCCCGATGGCGGTCGTAGCGTTTGACCGACGGCTAGTTTGGGCGGTGAGGTTCACCGACATGGCTCCAGGCGTGGTGCTGGGCCGCATGCCGGCGCCGTACGAGGTGTTGCCCGGGAGGCGTTCCATGATGTCGGGGACGATCCATGATGCGTCGGCTCCAGGTGCTTCGGGGTTCCGATGGGTGCCTCGTGTGGCAGTGATCGCCTTTCCCGGTTCCTGCCTGAGAGGACGCGGGACTAGCGGGTCGGTCGGTGTCGTAGGAGTCGTTTTCGCGTCGAGGGCGGTGTCGACGCGTTCGTGGGCCAGGGTGGCGGTCGGAGGTGGTACCTCGAGCGCCTGGCTGCTACGTGACGGCTGCCGTTGCTGGGGCCGGGTTGTCTTCTGGAGGGGCGTCCTGGGTTCTTTTCCCTTCGCTGGTAAAACCGCGTTGGTGCCCTCGGGAGACCGGCTCGCTTTCTTCGTGGCCTTGCTTAGTTTTGGTTTTCTCGGAGTGGGCCTGGGGCTAGTGTGCTTCGTCGTGGCCGTGGGTTCTGTGTTCCTTGTTCCTTGTGCTCTTGTCTCGTGTCGTGACGGGGAATTCATTGGCGGCGGAGGTCTCGAGTTCGTGGGTCCGGGGGCGTGTACTTGGCTGGCGGTGATAATCGGCGTGTTTGGGATGGGGCGTTGGGAGCCTTTGAGATGGAGGCGAGTGGCGCCACATTGTATTGTGGCTTCGATGACGCACAGGAAATCCATCCCTATGATGGCTTGCTCTACCATATTGGGTAGTACCAAGAGTGGCATCTGTATCTCTTGTTCGTCTAGTTTGACGCGCGCTAGCAAGATCTGAGTTATCTCGCGGGCCGAGCCGTCTGCTAGGCGTATCGGGACGCATGCGGCTCGCAGGTCGTTGTCGCGGCCGAGTTTGCGGGCGAGGTCGGCGTTGGTGAAGCTTCGGGACGCCCCGGTGTCGACCGTGGCTTCCGCGCGCCGTCCTCCGATGGCCACTCTCGCCATTATCCGGCCGTCGTGTACTTGTAGCGGGTTTCTTAGTTGGTTGTCTGAGGAAGCGTCGTGCCCGGCTGTTCCCGTGTCTGCTGGGGACGCGAGTCGTTTCCCGACGGGTCCCGGCGGCAACAGCCCACGGTGCGCGTTCCGCGCCTGCCGCATTCCCAACAGAAGAGTATCGATGGGTTGGTGCAGTCGCGAGAAACATGTCCAGCTTCTCCGCAGCGTCGACAGGCTGCGCGTGGGTTGGCGATGGGTGTGGTGATCATTCGATGTGCCGTTTCCTGTGCTGGAGCGCCGGCCTGGTGCGGCTTCCTTGCGGGTTCCGAGGTGTTCCAGTGAGGCCTTCGGAATTGGGCCCGATTCGTCCCGCTTTCGTTTTTTTGTGCCGTTGGCCGCGGGTACCTGGGTGGTTGTCGAGGGGGGATGAGGCTCGCTGGTACGTTTCGTTCCTGGATACTCTCGAACTCTGTGGCCAACATTGTTAATTGCATCAGATTTCAAAGTTCGTGCCTTCGCACATGTGTTGTCATAGATCCGGCTAAGTTCCTTGGCTTCGTCGTACCCGGCGTGGTGCATGAGCAACCGGAGCTCGATGCCGAAGTCCTTGAACGGTTCGCCCACCGCTTGTTTGCAGTCCCTGATCTGGTCTTCCAATTGCTCGAAGTACCGGGGAGGCAGGAAAAAGGCTAGGAATTCCTGGCGGAAATCGGCCCAAGAGGCGCTCTGGAGTCGTCTGGTGACTGTAGTAATGGCCGTCTGTGGGGCCATTTCCTCCCGCTGTCGGCAAGATACTTCTCATGGGCGAAGGCCTTGGCTCCGGGGGCGGGGGCTTCGGTAGATCTTCGACGGTTATCGATGTCGGTGAGGTGCTGGCTTTGCCCTCCATGACTCCTGGAACTTGTAGGCTGAGTTTGTGGTCCGTCTTTCGCTTCTCTGTTAGTGCTGAGATGTCGGGCTGGGGCGATCTGGCTCGTCCTGGCGATCTGGCGTACTGCCGCTGGAGCTCTGCCAACCTGACCCAGGCATCGTGTTCGAGGGGCCCGGCGACTAGTTCGGCGAAATTTCTCCGCAAATCTTCCACGTTACCCTCGCGGCTGAATCCAAATTCCTCCGCGAAGGACTCCAGCTCCTCTCGACGGCGTTTGTGTATCCAGCCGGTACTCACCCCTGGGTTGGCGACGAATTCTCCAGGGTAATACCCACTGGGCTGTTGTTACTCGAGTTGGCTGTTTCGCTGGGCTTGCGCTTTCCCTTCACTAGGGCACTGTGTAGAGCTTCGCGGCTGACGCTTCGAATTTCTTCTCGGGGTGACGGCACTGTTCCCGTTTCTCTGTCGCTGTGTCGCGCTTTCGTCTGCTCGATGCGCAACTCTTGCCGTTGGTATTGTGCGAGGTCGGGGTTTTCTTTGAGTCGTTTTCTTTTGTTCTTCTCTAGTGGCCGTGGGGTTTTATTCCACAAACCCTAGCTGACCTTCCCTTGGGTCCCTGCTCGGGCGCCACTTGTGATGTACCTTTTTCAAGCTGACGTAAGCTCAGTCCCGTCCAGGGGTCAATCCACAAGAAATTTGTAGAAATGTGATGGAACCTTAAGGGCGGCGTCAGGGGGCGGCCTGTCGTAGAAAGGTGGATCGGGACTAGAATGGGCGTCGCTCGTCGTGTATACGAAACGACCGTGTGGACTCGGGGCGGGGCGACGTCGGTGCCTCGGCTAATTGGGATGAACTTACGCAATCGGGTGTTTTTACTTTGATAATTTGACACTTTATTGTATTTCTTAGCGGTTTAAATGAACTTATTTTTAATTGGGCGCCGATGTCTTCTGGTAAGTTCCGGGTACCGCGTCTGTACTCCGGGCCGGGTCTCTGCGTAAGTTGCTCTTTGGTTCTCGTCGCCGTCTTTTTATAGGCCCGTATTGCTGGGTCGGCGGGTTTGACAAATGCACTTTCGGGTCGGGGCGCACTTTGCCGTTCTTGATGATCGTTGCAGATTTTGGCGGCGCCGACTTTCCTCCGTCGATGAACCCGGAAAACCGCACTTGGCCGATGGCTTGGCCTGGAGTGGGGAAAGTCCGCGTGACCTGATGTCTTTGGTCAGCGTTATGGAGTTGGCGCGTGTTGATCGGTGGTTGCGTGCGGAGAGGGGGCGTTAGTTGTGGGGTGCGGTGCGATGCGCTTATTATAGGTCGGGGGACGGATTGTATCGAACCCTTTTAGGTTCGTTACACCCTTCGCCACTTTAACTGGGACTCGGTTAGAATCTTGCCACCCTTCCGGTCTGGGCTAAATCTTATTGACCTGCCGTCCTTGCACCATCGCAGAATATGCAATGGCGTAATGTTCGTGCACAAGCTCCTTCTCGGGATTGTTGACTCCCAAACTCTCTTGGGTCAGATTGACTTAGCCGTTCCATCTAGACCTACCCGTACTTTTAGGCCTATCCGTTTACCCATATGTAGGTCTAATTATCATGAATCGATCATGAACCTTTTAGGGTTTTATTCCATAATTATAACTCCCTCTGCCCCTTATCTGTCTATTGCATGCAATATTTATAATCACTGAAATTTAGAGAAGTTTATCTCTTTTACCGCCTTTTGTAATTAAGTACCATTATTAACAGATAATTTGTTAATTTAATAAATAAATAAAAAAGGAAATGGACGCCGTGGGACAGTTCTGATGTCCTCGCCATTACTTCGGACGTAGACTCGTGCAGGCTATAGAACTACACGTCTTCGTGGATGCAAGTGCGCACCGATGAGAACAATGTCAGTCCCACAGTTGGAACTGCAGGCAGCAGTTCTAGGAACCAGGCTGATGGACACTGTTAAGAGGGAACACAGTGTGGCCATCGGTGATATCGTTTTATGGACAGACACGGCAGCACCGGGTGGCAGAAATCGACGAAGGTATCCCAATGGAGATGGGTGCCAACATCCGACAATGTGGCGGATGATGCGACGCGTTCGAAATTCCACGTGGACCTCAGTCAGAAGGCACGTTGGCTAGGCGGACCAGCATTTTTGAGGCAGCCGGCGGGCAGCTGGCCGCAGCCTGAAACCAGATTTGAACGAGTTCCGAATAATAACGACGAAGAGGAGATGCCGTGTGAGTTTTCGTTGGTGGCAGCGAACGACTTTTTTAATTCCTTTCAGAGATTCTTAAGTTGCATGCGGCTACTACAGCCCGGGTCATAAGGATTACACGCTGGTGCCGTGGACAAAGTAGCGAGCTTGAAAACTACGGCCTCACTGCAGCAGAGTGTGCGGCCGCGGAGAGCCTGTTGGTCAGACAGGCACAACGTGAGGTATTTCCGAACGAGATGCGGTCGACAGAGTGGTCGAGCATACGGCAGAGTGGATGCCGCATTATGTATGCCCTTATGTAGGCGATACATTTGGAGTTGGCACATGACCTGTCAACTGATTCCTATACAATTGCGATACGGAACGTCGTCTGCCGTCGAGGCCCAGTACACAGACTGCGCAGTGACAACGGCAAGAACTTCATAGGAGCTGACAGCCAGACGATTTGGCGACGTGTTCGAGTCAGAAAGGATTCAAAGCGTGCTATCAGGCCGAGGCCACGAGTGGGTTTTGAATTGCCCAGTGAATCCATCTGAAGAAGGAGTGGGAACGAATGGTGCAGTGCGTGAAGAAGGTTCTGCGCTACACATTGAAGGAGATAGTGCCGAGGGATCACGTACTGGTGAGTTTTCTGATCGAAGCGGAGAACATTGTGAATTCGCGTCCGTTTTCCCACTTGCCGGTGGATGCGGACCAAGAAACCCCCCTGACGCCAAATGATCTGCTCATAGGAGCAGCTAACCTGCCGGACACGCCTGGCGATGATGTGGAGCTGCTCAAGGAGTGCGCTGCATGCAAGCAGTGGCGCATAGCGCGATTAATGAGGGACCGTGTCTGGAAGAGGTGGGTCTTGAGGTACCTTCCTACATTTGCGAGCCGAGAAAAATGGTGCCAGAGGACGGAGCCGATTCGCCAGGGTGACATGGTCTTCATCTGCGATCTAGCCTTGCTCCGTAGAGATTGGACATCGTGGAGGGCGTTTACCAAGGAGTCGATGGAGTCATCAGACGCGCAAGTGTGCGAGTGAATTTCTGTGGCCTCTCTCGGTTGCGGTTTTGGATTTGAGTGAAGCGGTTCTTCAGGGGTCGGGGATGTCGATGGCCGATAGTTGTCCGCGATAGGCGAGATAGTATTAGATCTAGTGTTTAATGTATATCGATAAAAGGTGAATTTCTAGCCATAAATGAACGGGCATACTTTCGGCTACCATGAGGTGCCGTCACAATTTTAAGCTTACCGTTTTTGCTGTCGCGTGGTTAAAGCAGGAGGCTAGGTTATGATCGATGTACTTTATAGGATAAAACATTGCCAGTACCTGTAGCGGTCAGCAGCAGCGGCAACTTACGACAATAACTGCTCTTACGGATTCATTTGGTGCTGTTAAAGGCAACTCCGCGGAACCACCGACACTAACTTTATAAAAAGGTATTTTTCATTGATCCCCAATGAAAAATAATGAAATAAGCGAAGATCAACATTTCACAACATAAGACAATATGAGTAAGTAAGATGAGTAACGCCATACAAATTTGTTGTACTCGAATTTTCTGACCGGCTCAAGAGCTGACTCCAGGCTCTCTTGAAATTGTTGAAATTGTTCAAGAGCCAGCCAGAGCGTCTATACATGAGGCTGAGATGCTCGCAATGCCAAAAAATTTTATTAGTTTATTAGTTTTTTTACGGCTGTCGAAGCATACACCGCTTACTTTAGAATTAATTAGAGACTATGACACTTTTGACGACGATTGCCCAGAATACAAAAATTTCATATTTTGTATATCCTTTATATGCTAATTTTTTTGAATACATAATAAACAAATTTAATGAGCAAATGTACATACAGTAGCGGACAGTGAAATATGGACACTCACGTTATCTAACTTTAAACCGATGGCGCGTATTCAAAAACTCGAATCCCAGTCGGGAAACATTTTTATTATGTAGATACATTTATTAGCTGTCTTATTAAGGTTAAAACAAAAAATATATATATGTAAAAAAATGCCAAAAATTACTGAAGTCGATAGGGCAGATATATTGGAATTGGGGGCATAAAAATTAGGTTTGGCCCTATTATCCCCAAACATGGGATGAGCAAGTCTTCTTTAAACAATTTTATACACAATACAAAACAAACGCGGTTCGGTAAAGCGACCACCACTCTCAGGAAGTAGGAGGAGGACGACCCCATAGGACTATCAATCCTATGGGGTATACGTATCCTAAACATTGCAGCATCCAAAATCGGATAAAAACGGCATAAGATATTAGAAGGCAGTTTATTCAGTCAGTAGATACCGATATTAGCCCAAAACATTAAATACCAAAAATACCACTTTCCACACCAAAAATGCTCCAGAAAAGGCGCCAATGGTCCAAACTCAACGAAACTTTGACTTTAAATTATTGGAGAAACGTTATGTTTATAATTGATTTAAAATAAAATAATAAAGTAGGACAAATGATCGTTGCAAAGTCGGATAATTGGGTATCTGGCACTGACTAACAGATATGTAAAGGCGGTCACGCGCAAAAAAATTTCAGAGGAAAACCCCATTCCGCCTAATGAGGACCACTTTCCGCTTGCTGACGCCATCATCGACTAGGACGATTCTGCTTCTTGCCGCCATACAAGAGTGGTCAGGCATATTTTTTTGAACTTTCTTATTATATTGTGTAATGATATATTCATAAAGTTTGATTTTTCCAACGATGGGTTCTCTTAGTTAAAATAATATTTATCAATAGTGGGAATTAGGATATTGGACTGGCCGTGAAATGGTCCTGGTTTCAATCTGATCTAGAATCTTTAGCTCATCATGGACGTTTATTAAACAACAAAAATCACTTATTTTTGAGTGTCCGCTACTGTACTGTTGTACAGTTACCGCGCTCAGTTACAGCCAGTTGCATCGCCCTCTGCCTTGCTCTCGCTCTCCCGGTGCTGTGCTCTCTTACGATCCGCACGTCGCTCACCGTAGTCCTAGCATATAAGCTAGAACCAGTTACGATTCCACCCCCGCTACAAGTTGCCGTCGAGCACTTATTCGCGCCAATTCTCAATAGAACACTCAAATACATCGAACATATTTATTGGAACCACTCTGACTTCTTCATTTGGATACATACTGCCATTCGACGCCTAATAGCAGCGTCTCGATCCGCCCCCCTACAAACAACATATATGATTTCACATAAGAATAATTGTCTGTAGGGTATTTTATGTACGTATGCATGCATTCATGTTTGAATTCACGTTTGAAGAGCAAGCGATTTGCCAACAATTCTTGAGATCTGCCTCAAATTTGTATGAAATTGGGGTGGGGGATCAAAAATACTTTTGCGAAATTAAGCAGCTATTTTATACTGAAAATATTAAATAGGAGTTAAGCGAATGTAATTAACATATTTTGTCATCCAAAAAATCAAAAAGATGTTTTAACAAACATGTTTTGAGCTCAGAAATCGGTTGCTTCTATGCGTACTCACAAATGCAAGCTTATTATATTTTTAGATCTGTATTCTCTTTCGAGTTCGTGAGAGCAAGGCGGTTTCAAAAAAACATATTGTCTGTGTTTTAACTCTGTGCTACAATTCGCACTGTTGCTCTCTAGAAATTCGGTGTCCCCCTAGAATTTTATTTGATCGATTTGGAAAATATCTCAAGTTAAAATCTGTCGAGATCTCTCTAAGGCACAACCGTCTATGACAATTCTTAATGGGGTGTGGTAAATACTCTCTACTTGAAGCTGCTGTTAGTTAAAAAATATTTCATTCTTTCTATTCTATATTCTATATCTTCTAGTGTGTAAAATCTGAACCAGATCGTATAATTATTATAGCCATGTGATGTACCTATTTCAGGCTGAGGTAAGCTGAGTCCCGTCCAGGGGTCAATCCACAAGAAATTTGTAGAAATGTGATGGAACCTTAAGGGCGGCGTCAGGGGGCGGCCTGTCGTAGAGAGGTGGATCGGGGCTAGAATGGGCGTCGCTCGTCGTGTATACGAAACGACTGTGTGGACTCGGGGTGGGGTGACGGCGGTGCCTCGGCTAATTGGGGTGAACTTACGCAATCGGGGGTTTTTACTTTGATAATTTGACACTTTATTGTAATTCTTAGCGGTTTAAATGAACTTATTTTAATTGGGCGCCGATGTCTTCTGGTGAGTTCCGGGTACCGCGTCTGTACTCCGGGCCGGGTCTCTGCGTAAGTTGCTCTTTGGTTCTCGTCGCCGTCTTTTTATAGGCCCGTATTGCTGGGTCGGCGGGTTTGACAAATGCACTTCCGCGTCGGGGCGCACTTTGCCGTTCTTGGTGATCGTTGCAGATTTTGGCGGCGCCGACTTTCCTCCGTCGATGAACCAGGAAAACCGCACTCGGCCGATGACTTGGCTTGGAGTGGGGGGAAGCTCGCGTGACCTGATGTCTTTGGTCATCGTTCTGGAGTTGGCGCGTGTTGATCGATAGTTGCTTGCGGGGGGGGGCGTTGGTTGCGGGGTGTGGTGCGATGCTCTCATTATAAGTCGGGGGACGGATTGTATCGAAACCGTTTAGGTTCGTTACACCATCCCCTTTCTTCCCCGGCGAGAGTTACGAAGACTCGTTGTAATGTCTCCCTTGTTCTTGACTGGCTCTCTGGATGTTGTTCCGGACGATGGCGAATACTTCTTTCAGCCTCGTCGCTTTGCTGGTGGCCGTCTCTGGCGTAATTCCTGTCCCGGGCGTGACTTCGTCGTAGAGGGCGCCGGGGAGTCGGGGCTCTCTTTCTTGCAGGAGGAAGGCGGGGCTGAATCCGGTCGTCTCGGAGACGCTGGAGTTGATCGCCAATGTCATCTCGGGTAGGAGCTCGTCGCATGTATGTAGGAAACGAAGGAAAGAGAGAGACACGAAGCGGTCGTGTTTTCGTCGTGTCGTCGGGATAGAGCAGCAAACGGATCTGAGAGAGCCGATAGCAAGAGAGAGAGATCAGTCAGTTGTCAGTTCAGCCACGCATCAGACGTACACGCATATAATTAGTCACAAACATACTTGTAAAACTTGGAGCTGTTATAATTTTAAGTCCAACATACTTATCAAATAAATGTTACTCGTTGCCATCAAGCTTGTCCGAAAATAAGCCCAAGACAACAACATTTGCAAGTGAGATTTGTGCGTGTATTTGGAAATTTTGGCGAACACGAGACTGTAGACACAAGAGATCGGTCGCGGTGCGAAATTGAATTGCAGTCTGGCCTATAAGTGCGAGAGAGCCACTTGTCGAAGAAGGCGCATTAGTGTTAGCAGACATTCAAAAGAGAGCAGAAGCGACAAAACGACGGCAGACGGCAGCAAACACAGCAAGAATCAAAACCTTCGTTGTTGTTGTTGTGCATTCCGTCTGAGAGGCTAGAGCTACAAGGAGACAAGCGGCACAGAGACGACAATCTGAGCGCGTTCGTTCCAAAGAGAGCAGAAGCAGCGACGATTCGGGAAGCGACAACGAGTTAACGGCGAACAGCGAGAGCAAGGCAAGGCAACAAAGAGAGGACAGCAACAGCGACATCGACAGGCAAGCGAGATCTGGATGTGGTGGTGTGTGTGCGTCAAATTTGGAGTCTGGAAAGTTCTGCGCAGAAGCGAGAGTCAACAAGGGTAAACCCATAGTTAGCGTTAACAGAGAAGCGATCGTTAACAGTGACGACTTTAAAGGCGTTTTCGGAGTCGATGTTAACTGGAAAATTGTTAACAGGCCAGCAGTAATAAGGTTGTTTAAGTTGATTTAATCACTTTTTTTTAGATACAAGCTAATATCAATTATTTTGTATTTAAATCGTCACGATGCAAGTTGAAGAGATAATGACACTGAGAGTCGCAGATTTGCGAGAGAAGTTAAGAGAGCTTGCGTTGCAGACGACGGGACGAAAGCGCGATTTGCAAGATAGACTATTAATACATCACGGCTTTCCAGTTGAGGATGAAGAAGCGTCAGAGGATGAGTCCGTAGTAACAGTCCGTAGTACCGTAGCAGTTCGACCAGGTACGCGACAGGCAGAGTATAAATCTTGGTTTACGCTAAAAGACGTGGAAGGTAGTGTGTCACAATTTTCTGGTTCCAATAACCCCAACATCAATCAATGGATAGAGGAATTAGAAGAATGCGCAGCTACTGTTCAATGGAGTCAATTACAATTATTCATTTATGCCAAGCAGTTGTTAGTTGGTGCAGCAAAATCTTTCGCTCGTAGTTTGCGTGATATTCGTAACTGGAATTCGTTGAAGGCAACTCTGTTGGATGAGTTTAGTGTTAAACTGTCGTCCGTAGAAGTACATAGAATGTTGCAAAAGCGCCACCAGAAAAAAGGAGAGTCGTTGCATGAGTTTTTGTATGCGTTAATGGAGATAGCCAAGCCAATTAAACTAGATGATGAGAGTTTAATCGAATATTTTGTGGATGGTATACCAGACGCTAGGGCAAGTAAGGCAATGCTGTACCAAGCTAGAAACTTAAAGGAGCTTAAATTTCAGTTCGATGTTTACCAGAAAGCTAGAGGCGGATCCAAGCCGATGAGTAAGAATTGGCCGCTGAGTAATAAAAGTGAGAGTTCGGCGAAAGGGTCGATGGCAGAGAATTTTAGGAAATGTTTTAAGTGTGGAGACAAATCGCATTTGAGGAAAGATTGTCCCAAAAATGATTTTTGTTGTTTCAAATGTGGCCAACCAGGACACCGTGCTGCAAGCTGTAATGTCAAGGTCGAAACCAGACAAGAAAAGAGATCGAATACGAACATTATTCGAGATAAGGAAGTCGTTGATAAGCCGTCAGGTATTTTCACTCCATCAGGTTTGGAATTAAAGGATATTAAGTACGCGAATTTGGTATTCCATGGTTTGATTGATACTGGAGCAGATTTGTGTTCAATTCGCTGGAGTGTATTTTTGAAATTTGGAAATCTTGAACTGGTCGGCCAGGAGAAATGTTTAACAGGTATTGGAGATAGTCAAGTTGTAACTTTTGGTAGCTTTTCGATACCAGTGAAAATCGATGAGATTGAAATGGAGGTAGAATTTCAATTCATTCCAGACGAGGATATTGGTTTTGAAGCCATTTTAGGAAGGACTATTCTGGATCATGTTGACATGCAAGTTTCTAAGACAGGAACAAGATTTGTTCGTAGAGTTTGTGGCGAGGATAAAGATAAGAAACTTGATCAGGTAGCATCGTCCTCATGCGTGGAATTGTTTAATGAATATAAAGGCATTTGCATGTCAAGTATTGACGAAGTTGAGAAGGAGTTTTCAATTGATGTTGGTCATCTCAGTGAAGCACATGCTAGAGAGGTTTGGGGTATGGTAGGAAAGTACCAACCTCAGAGAAATGTAGATGCGCCGATAAAAATTAAAATTGTATTAGTGGATGAGATACCAGTTTTCCAGCATCCGAGACGATTACCGTTGTGTGAACAGGAAATCGTGGACAAGCAAGTGGAAGAGTGGCTGGCTCAGAAGATTATAAAGCCAAGTACATCGGAGTATGCATCACCAGTAGTGTTGGTACCCAAAAAGAACGGTAGCAAGAGACTATGATGTGATTACCAAAAGCTGAATGAGAAAATAGTTCGCGATAACTTTCCAATGTCACATATGGATACAGTGTTGGAGAAACTGCAGGGTGCAAAGTATTTCACCACGTTGGATTTAACAAATGGTTTTTTCCATGTGCCTGTAGAAGTCGAGTCTCAAAAATATACGAATTTTTATATGTACCATTTGGAATTTCAAATTCTCCAGCGGTGTTTACTAGATTTATAATGGCTGTGTTGAGAGATTTGGTAAAGAATAATGAAGCAGCAGTCTATATGGATGACGTTATTATCTGTAGTCAAGATATAGAAGAGGGTTTGTTAAAGTTGAGAAAAGTACTGAAGATAGCGGAAATTCCTACATTTGCGAGCCGAGAAAAATGGTGCCAGAGGACGGAGCCGATTCGCCAGGGTGACATGGTCTTCATCTGCGATCTAGCCTTGCTCCGTAGAGATTGGACATCGTGGAGGGCGTTTACCAAGGAGTCGATGGAGTCATCAGACGCGCAAGTGTGCGAGTGAATTTCTGTGGCCTCTCTCGGTTGCGGTTTTGGATTTGAGTGAAGCGGTTCTTCAGGGGTCGGGGATGTCGATGGCCGATAGTTGTCCGCGATAGGCGAGATAGTATTAGATCTAGTGTTTAATGTATATCGATAAAAGGTGAATTTCTAGCCATAAATGAACGGGCATACTTTCGGCTACCATGAGGTGCCGTCACAATTTTAAGCTTACCGTTTTTGCTGTCGCGTGGTTAAAGCAGGAGGCTAGGTTATGATCGATGTACTTTATAGGATAAAACATTGCCAGTACCTGTAGAGGTCAGCAGCAGCGGCAACTTACGACAATAACTGCTCTTACGGATTCATTTGGTGCTGTTAAAGGCAACTCCGCGGAACCACCGACACTAACTTTATAAAAAGGTATTTTTCATTGATCCCCAATGAAAAATAATGAAATAAGCGAAGATCAACATTTCACAACATAAGACAATATGAGTAAGTAAGATGAGTAACGCCATACAAATTTGTTGTACTCGAATTTTCTGACCGGCTCAAGAGCTGACTCCAGGCTCTCTTGAAATTGTTGAAATTGTTCAAGAGCCAGCCAGAGCGTCTATACATGAGGCTGAGATGCTCGCAATGCCAAAAAATTTTATTAGTTTATTAGTTTTTTTACGGCTGTCGAAGCATACACCGCTTACTTTAGAATTAATTAGAGACTATGACACTTTTGACGACGATTGCCCAGAATACAAAAATTTCATATTTTGTATATCCTTTATATGCTAATTTTTTTGAAGACATAATAAACAAATTTAATGATCAAATGTACATACAGTAGCGGACAGTGAAATATGGACACTCATGTTATCTAACTTTAAACCGATGGCGCGTATTCAAAAACTCGAATCCCAGTCGGGAAACATTTTTATTATGTAGATACATTTATTAGCTGTCTTATTAAGGTTAAAACAATCTGGTCTGATGAGCTCGTGAGGTGGCTCAAAGGGGGCCTAGCTGAGGCCACCGGACGGGTCGCAGGTTGCGGATAGCGAACGACCTACCTATATACAGGTCATATAGGTAGGTCAGCTGCGAATAATCGGACATCCCTAGGGAGATTACCGAAAATAAGCAGCCCCGGACAGCCAGCGGGTGTTCGCGAAGTAGCAACACTGACGATGCGCTTGTGGTGCCGCCTCGTATAAGTAGCTCACACACTCCCCTATCCCTACACACTACCTACCCACATCCCAACCCCCCACATTCAGCTCACACCGGGCCGGACTAAGAGTGTTATTCGACCCGTGCCGAGAGTCAGCCTGGCTGGGGGCCCGGTATATAAAACTAGCCCAGTCGTTAACGGAGAGCTCAGGGACTCGGCAGCCCCCTGTTCTAAGTATGCCTTATCCGGGCAACGTGGATCTCTGCCCGGACGGACCGTACCCCTTCTCTGCAGCTCGTGGGAAAAAGAATGGAAGAATTTAAAAACAAAAAAAATGAGTCTGGCACTCCCCAAATGCCAACAGGGAGCAATCCCAAACAGGGGAAGGCAGCGGCCCAAAGGCCTGGCCCGACCCGCAAATCAGCAGGGAAAACCTGCGCGGCGGAAGATGCTAGGGAGAGCCCAAAGGGGTCCCATCCCGGTGTCGGGGTGGGTGGTGAATTGGCTCCCAAAATCGATCCCTTGGCAGAGTGGCTATGCAATCCTGCGGCTGCTCTGCCTGCTGGTAAAGTGGCGGGTGATGAGTCACCATCTACTAGTGTCCAAGCCAAATCTTTTACATATGCCGATAGAAGGAGTGCTGGCAATATACTCCGTCGGCAGAACGCAAGCCAGATGTCCAGCCCGACGGACAAATGGATAAAGAAGGTTGAGTGGGCCTCGAAGGTGCTGCCGAACTTTGGCAAGGAAGCACCGAAGAAGGAAGCCCCTCAGCCAAAAAGGCAGCGCTCACAAGAGACTCCGGGGCCGACACCGAAGCGCTCCAGAGTGCTGCCTAACACATCATTCGCGCAGATTGCCAGAGAAAGGACGCTGATTGGCGTCCTGGACAAAGGCAGCGCGGACTCCCGGATACCTAGAAACCAGTGGAAGTGGGTGGAAGCGGCACTGGCCGACCGCTGCTTCGAGCTGCTGGAAAAGCAGCCTGGACCCCCCCCGTCTGCAAAGACATGGGCTGGTACCAGGGCTGCATAAAAATCGTAGCCAGTGAAGACGATCGCTCCGTACAGCTGTACAAAGCAGCGGTAGCGCAAGTCGGGGAAGTCTACCCAGGGGCGAAGCTCGTCGCTGTAGACTGGAGCGAAGTGCCCAGTAGACCAAGGGCAAGAGTCTGGGTGCCCGCCTCCATGAAGGAGCCGGAGCGCATCCTAAAAATGTTGCAAAGATGCAACCCCCACCTCCCAACAGCAGATTGGAAGGTGGTCAAAGTTGAGACGACACAGGGCCCCACAAACCAGGCGGTGGTCGTCCTCAACAAAGAGTCGCTGGCCCCGATTGAGGCTGCCAAAGGCGAGCTCAATTTTGGGTTCAGCTCTGTGACCGTAAAGGTCTACAAGTCGGATGCGGCGGCCGAGGCACGTCCTGTCGACAAGCCAGTTGAGCAGGACGCTGCCTCGGAGATCGAAGCACCCGACGATCACACAGAGATAGACCCAGAGGGCTACTCCACCGAAGGCACGCTGAGATGCGACTTCGAGGCGATGTGTTGCCACGAGGAAGTCGAGGATGATCCGGATGCCGACATTACAGTGGTGGAGAACACTAAGGATGTCCTTGAGGCTCCTTCAGATCAATCTCCACCACTGTAAGGCAGCATCCGCTGCTCTTATACTCCGCCTCGAAGAGAGCGTAGCAGACGTAGCCCTGATCCAGGAACCTTGGATAGTGGGAGACAAGGTTTGTGGACTAGGGTCGAAGGAGTACAAGATAATTGTAGCTCAACATGAAGGTAAAACCCGCACCTGCATTCTCGCCAGAAAGCACCTTAATATCTTTCTGCTCCATAACTATAGCGATAGCGACAACACGGCGGCAAGCCTAGAGCTGAAAGGGACACATCTAAGGCTGATGTCGTCCTACATGGCCCATGAGGGAAACAATCCTCCCAACGACCTGGTTCGCAAACTAGCCAGCGACAGCGAGAGGTCGGACATAGACCTATTAATAGGTTGCGATGCCAACGCTCACCACACTCAATGGGGGAGCTCGAACACAAATGTAAGGGGTGAGTCACTTTTCAGCTTCATCCTCAACTCAAATCTATTTATTTGTAATCGGGGCAACGACCCCTTTTTTATAATTAAAAATCGACAGGAGGTTATTGACATCACCCTAGTGTCTTCCAACCTGTTAGACATAGTCAAGAGTTGGCAAGTCCTTGATGACCACTCTTTCTCTGACCACAGATACATCGAGACCACACTATCCCTCGAGTGTCCGAAACCTAAGGACTATATTAATCCCAGGAAAGCCAACTGGGAAAAATATAGCTCAGCCCTGGAGGACTTACTCCCCTCCAAAGCACCATCATGCCCTGACACAAAAGACGACCTAGATCGCCTAGTGAACAGGTTCACAGAGGCATGCAACAAAGCCTTCGCGGCAGCGTGCCCCTCTAGCAAACCTAGGGGGAAAAAGAAACCCCCCTGGTGGTCAAAACAAATAGACATCCTACGTAAAAGCTGCAGGACCCTCTTCAACAGGGCCAAAAGCGCGAACGAGGAGAGCCACTGGGCAGACTACAAAATCAGTCTGTCACTATATAAAAAGGAAACAAGGAAAGCAAAAAGGGCCTCTTGGCAAAAATTTTGCTCGGAAATTGAGGAAACGTCAGAGGCCGCAAGGCTTCGCAAGATTCTCTCAAAAACTAACCCCTCGGTAGGGTATCTTAAAAGGAATGACGGCACGTGGACTAACTCCAGTGAGGAGTCCCTGCAGATCCTACTAGCCTCACATTTTCCAGGGTGCACAACCATCGAGACGGCACATCTTCCAGGAGAGGGACCGGTAACCTCGATGGATCACATCCTCACAAAAGGTAACATAAGCTGGGCAATAAACAGCTTCAACCCGTTCAAATCGCCAGGCCCAGACCAGGTAATCCCGGCCCAACTTCAGAAGGCCGGGGATACGGCCATCAACTGGCTACAAGGTATCTTCAGGAAGATACTGGCTGTGGGTACAATCCCGCGAACATGGCTTAAGGCAAAGATAGTCTTCATTCCCAAAGCTGGGAAAGCCTCGCACTCAGCTGCAAAAGACTTTAGACCAATCAGCCTATCGTCCTTCCTTCTCAAAACCTTTGAGAGACTCGTCGGGCTGCAACTGAGGACAACTATACACCCTCAGTTGCTGTCAGGCGCACAGCATGCCTACCGGAAAGGAAAATCCACGGAAACGGCTCTTCATGAAGTGATCTCAGCGGTAGAGAAATCTCTGCATCACAAAGAGTACTCACTCATAGCCTTTCTCGATATTGAGGGAGCTTTCAACAACGTTGTACCGGGCGCCATTACAGAAGCCCTGACTGACCTGGGGGTGGACCGTCACTTGGTGATGCTCATTGATCAATTGCTCACATGCAGGACGGTGACATCATCGATGGGATCGTCCGCCCAGTCAAGGTAAGTCAACAGAGGCACCCCGCAAGGTGGGGTCCTGTCTCCTCTTCTGTGGAACATAGCAGTCAACAAGATTCTATGTGACCTGGAAGGGGGGGGCTGCAATGTCGTGGCCTATGCGGACGACGTTGCGATTATCTTCTCGGGGAAATACCCCCAAACACTGTGCGACTTAATGTCCACAAAGCTAGCGCAACTGTCGGATTGGACAGAATCGCGCGGTCTGGGAGTAAATCCCTCAAAAACGGAACTCGTACTATTCACAAATAAATACAAGGTCCCGCCCCTCAACCCTCCAATACTACAAGGATGCAGGCTCTCCTTTAGCGACAGTGCCAGTTACTTAGGGTTGGTAATTGACAAGAAGCTTAGCTGGAACCTGAATGTCAAAGACAGAGTGAAGAAGGCAATGACTGCACTCTACACATGCAAAAAAGCTATTGGGCTAAGATGGGGAATGATCCCAAGCATAGTCCAATGGATATATCAAGCTATAGTTAGACCAATACTACTCTACGGAGTTACGGTGTGGTGGCCGGCCCTATCAAAAAGGGCGATCACCAAGCAACTGGGCAAAGTCCAGCGGACTGCCGCCCTATGCATCAGCGGAGCTCTTCGCACCACCCCAAATGATGCGCTAAATGCCATCCTATGCCTACAGAGCCTTGACCTCGCAGGAAAGGAACGGGCAGAAGCAGCAGCAATACGTCTAAGAGACTCAGATCAATGGGTGACACAGTGCATAGGTCACTCAGCCATATTAAATAATAGCAGTACCGTCCCCTCAAAAACAGACTACCAAGTTCCAAGAGAGTACACAGACACTCCCTTCGACACAATCATCCCTCACAGAGACGAATGGCTCGAGGGACTCCCAGGCCCAGATGGGGCCATAAACATCTTCACAGATGGATCAAAGCTGGACGACAGAGTCGGAGGGGGAATCTACTCTGAACAGCTAAGCATAAGGCATTCCTTCAGACTCCCAGATCATTGCAGTGTCTTTCAAGCGGAAGTCATAGCAATCAGGGAGGCTCTAGACTGCCTACAAGCGGCTGCCGTCACGGCAACCAAGCTAAACATTTATAGCGACAGCCAGGCTGCGATCAAATCGCTGAGCGCGATTTTCTCGAACTCGGCCACCGTGGCAGACTGCCGCAAATCTCTGCACGAGATGGCTCAGCAATTTGCTATTAGCCTGATTTGGGTCCCGGGCCACCGGGACATCGAGGGCAACTGTATAGCGGACGAGCTGGCCAGATCTGGCACTACAATCCCCCTTCTCCAAGACAAGGAGGATATCTGTATGCCAATGGCCACCTGTAAGCTCATTATAAGGGAGCAATACATGCGACTAAACAACGATATGTGGCAAACAGTGCAACGATGTCGCACAACTCGGCAAACATGGCCGACCATGGACATGAAGCGCACCTCCGAGCTCCTCAAGTTAAGCAGGAAAAGGTGCAGCGTGGTCACACGTTCCCTCACGGGACACTGGCTAATAGGCACCCACGCTAACAGGATGGGGGCCCCACATAACGATTTTTGTCGCAGCTGTAGAGACGAGGAAGAGGAGGAGACAGTGGAACATCTGTTCTGCTCCTGCCCAGCTCTCAGCAGAAGAAGGCTACAGCACCTGGGCTCAGCCTTTCTACACGACATCTCAGAGATGTCCAAACTATGTCCCAGGTGGATAGCGAACTTTGTGAGAGCATCTGGCTGGGATAATTGCTGACAGGAAGTCTCACAACGCAGGAAGGAAATGATCCTATGCGGTATCACAACGGGCCGAAACCGGCCTAAGTGTGACGGGTTCCGAGCGAGCCCGGCAGCCGCCTCAACCTAACCTAACCTAAGGTTAAAACAAAAAATATATATATGTAAAAAAATGCCAAAAATTACTGAAGTCGATAGGGCAGCTATATTGGAATTGGGGGCATAAAAATTAGGTTTGGCCCTATTATCCCCAAACATGGGATGAGCAAGTCTTCTTTAAACAATTTTATACACAATACAAAACAAACGCGGTTCGGTAAAGCGACCACCACTCTCAGGAAGTAGGAGGAGGACGACCCCATAGGACTATCAATCCTATGGGGTATACGTATCCTAAACATTGCAGCATCCAAAATCGGATAAAAACGGCATAAGATATTAGAAGGCAGTTTATTCAGTCAGTAGATACCGATATTAGCCCAAAACATTAAATACCAAAAATACCACTTTCCACACCAAAAATGCTCCAGAAAAGGCGCCAATGGTCCAAACTCAACGAAACTTTGACTTTAAATTATTGGAGAAACGTTATGTTTATAATTGATTTAAAATAAAATAATAAAGTAGGACAAATGATCGTTGCAAAGTCGGATAATTGGGTATCTGGCACTGACTAACAGATATGTAAAGGCGGTCACGCGCAAAAAAATTTCAGAGGAAAACCCCATTCCGCCTAATGAGGACCACTTTCCGCTTGCTGACGCCATCATCGACTAGGACGATTCTGCTTCTTGCCGCCATACAAGATTGGTCAGGCATATTTTTTTGAACTTTCTTATTATATTGTGTAACGATATATTCATAAAGTTTGATTTTTCCAACGATGGGTTCTCTTAGTTAAAATAATATTTATCAATAGTGGGAATTAGGATATTGGACTGGCCGTGAAATGGTCCTGGTTTCAATCTGATCTAGAATCTTTAGCTCATCATGGACGTTTATTAAACAACAAAAATCACTTATTTTTGAGTGTCCGCTACTGTACTGTTGTACAGTTACCGCGCTCAGTTACAGCCAGTTGCATCGCCCTCTGCCTTGCTCTCGCTCTCCCGGTGCTGTGCTCTCTTACGATCCGCACGTCGCTCACCGTAGTCCTAGCATATAAGCTAGAACCAGTTACGATTCCACCCCCGCTACAAGTTGCCGTCGAGCACTTATTCGCGCCAATTCTCAATAGAACACTCAAATACATCGAACATATTTATTGGAACCACTCTGACTTCTTCATTTGGATACATACTGCCATTCGACGCCTAATAGCAGCGTCTCGATCCGCCCCCCTACAAACAACATATATGATTTCACATAAGAATAATTGTCTGTAGGGTATTTTATGTACGTATGCATGCATTCATGTTTGAATTCACGTTTGAAGAGCAAGCGATTTGCCAACAATTCTTGAGATCTGCCTCAAATTTGTATGAAATTGGGGTGGGGGATCAAAAATACTTTTGCGAAATTAAGCAGCTATTTTATACTGAAAATATTAAATAGGAGTTAAGCGAATGTAATTAACATATTTTGTCATCCAAAAAATCAAAAAGATGTTTTAACAAACATGTTTTGAGCTCAGAAATCGGTTGCTTCTATGCGTACTCACAAATGCAAGCTTATTATATTTTTAGATCTGTATTCTCTTTCGAGTTCGTGAGAGCAAGGCGGTTTCAAAAAAACATATTGTCTGTGTTTTAACTCTGTGCTACAATTCGCACTGTTGCTCTCTAGAAATTCGGTGTCCCCCTAGAATTTTATTTGATCGATTTGGAAAATATCTCAAGTTAAAATCTGTCGAGATCTCTCTAAGGCACAACCGTCTATGACAATTCTTAATGGGGTGTGGTAAATACTCTCTACTTGAAGCTGCTGTTAGTTAAAAAATATTTCATTCTTTCTATTCTATATTCTATATCTTCTAGTGTGTAAAATCTGAACCAGATCGTATAATTATTATAGCCATGTGATGTACCTATTTCAGGCTGAGGTAAGCTGAGTCCCGTCCAGGGGTCAATCCACAAGAAATTTGTAGAAATGTGATGGAACCTTAAGGGCGGCGTCAGGGGGCGGCCTGTCGTAGAGAGGTGGATCGGGGCTAGAATGGGCGTCGCTCGTCGTGTATACGAAACGACTGTGTGGACTCGGGGTGGGGTGACGTCGGTGCCTCGGCTAATTGGGGTGAACTTACGCAATCGGGTGTTTTTACTTTGATAATTTGACACTTTATTGTAATTCTTAGCGGTTTAAATGAACTTATTTTAATTGGGCGCCGATGTCTTCTGGTGAGTTCCGGGTACCGCGTCTGTACTCCGGGCCGGGTCTCTGCGTAAGTTGCTCTTTGGTTCTCGTCGCCGTCTTTTTATAGGCCCGTATTGCTGGGTCGGCGGGGTTGACAAATGCACTTCCGCGTCGGGGCGCACTTTGCCGTTCTTGGTGATCGTTGCAGATTTTGGCGGCGCCGACTTTCCTCCGTCGATGAACCAGGAAAACCGCACTCGGCCGATGACTTGGCTTGGAGTGGGGGGAAGCTCGCGTGACCTGATGTCTTTGGTCATCGTTCTGGAGTTGGCGCGTGATGATCGATAGTTGCTTGCGGAGGGGGGCGTTGGTTGCGGGGTGTGGTGCGATGCTCTCATTATAAGTCGGGGGACGGATTGTATCGAAACCGTTTAGGTTCGTTACACCATCCCCTTTCTTCCCCGGCGAGAGTTACGAAGACTCGTGGGTCGGGCTCTTGTGGTTTCTTCTGTGGTCTGCGTTGGGGTTTCTGCGTTCTCTTCGCTTCGTCAGTGGGTTTGTGGGGCGCGCGGTCGTGAGTGTTACGTTACTTCTCTCGCTGGCGTCAGCGCTGTTCGATTAATTGGTGGTCGCGCGGTTCGCTGCGCTTGCATTCTCGGCGGTATTATGCCATCGGGCTCGTTTTTTTGCCGGTGTTGTCTTTTGGCCGGGTGTCACGGGTTTTGCTGAATCAGCGGTGCCGTGGTTGGGGCGTCGGGTTGAGGTCTCGTTGCTTTCTTCGTCGATGTCATCATTCTCGACTAGGTCAGTGGGTTCTTCGGACTCGTGATCGTGGAACTCTCTCAGGTCGTTGATATTTGCGGTTTTGTGTTTCCGAATTTCGCAGTGCTGTAATTTGGCGATGTTTGGCGATGGAAAACTCTTGACCCGGTAGGGGCCGTCGAACTTCGGGGCTAGCTTTGCCGCAAAGCCCTCGGCGGCGTTTGAGAGGTGGTGTTGGCGTAGTTGTACCAGTGATCCGACGGCGGGGCGCCATAGTCGCCGGCGGAGGTTGTAATGTCTCCCTTGTTCTTGACTGGCTCTCTGGATGTTGTTCCGGACGATGGCCAATACTTCTTTCAGCCTCGTCGCTTTGCTGGTGGCCGTCTCTGGCGTAATTCCTGTCCCGGGCGTGACTTCGTCGTAGAGGGCGCCGGGGAGTCGGGGCTCTCTTTCTTGCAGGAGGAAGGCGGGGCTGAATCCGGTCGTCTCGGAGACGCTGGAGTTGATCGCCAATGTCATCTCGGGTAGGAGCTCGTCGCATGTATGTAGGAAACGAAGGAAAGAGAGAGACACGAAGCGGTCGTGTTTTCGTCGTGTCGTCGGGATAGAGCAGTAATCGGCTCTGAGAGAGCCGATAGCAAGAGAGAGAGATCAGTCAGTTGTCAGTTCAGCCACGCATCAGACGTACACGCATATAATTAGTCACAAACATACTTGTAAAACTTGGAGCTGTTATAATTTTAAGTCCAACATACTTATCAAATAAATGTTACTCGTTGCCATCAAGCTTGTCCGAAAATAAGCCCAAGACAACAACATTTGCAAGTGAGATTTGTGCGTGTATTTGGAAATTTTGGCGAACACGAGACTGTAGACACAAGAGATCGGTCGCGGTGCGAAATTGAATTGCAGTCTGGCCTATAAGTGCGAGAGAGACACTTGTCGAAGAAGGCGCATTAGTGTTAGCAGACATTCAAAAGAGAGCAGAAGCGACAAAACGACGGCAGACGGCAGCAAACACAGCAAGAATCAAAACCTTCGTTGTTGTTGTTGTGCATTCCGTCTGAGAGGCTAGAGCTACAAGGAGACAAGCGGCACAGAGACGACAATCTGAGCGCGTTCGTTCCAAAGAGAGCAGAAGCAGCGACGATTCGGGAAGCGACAACGAGTTAACGGCGAACAGCGAGAGCAAGGCAAGGCAACAAAGAGAGGACAGCAACAGCGACATCGACAGGCAAGCGAGATCTGGATGTGGTGGTGTGTGTGCGTCAAATTTGGAGTCTGGAAAGTTCTGCGCAGAAGCGAGAGTCAACAAGGGTAAACCCATAGTTAGCGTTAACAGAGAAGCGATCGTTAACAGTGACGACTTTAAAGGCGTTTTCGGAGTCGATGTTAACTGGAAAATTGTTAACAGGCCAGCAGTAATAAGGTTGTTTAAGTTGATTTAATCACTTTTTTTTAGATACAAGCTAATATCAATTATTTTGTATTTAAATCGTCACGATGCAAGTTGAAGAGATAATGACACTGAGAGTCGCAGATTTGCGAGAGAAGTTAAGAGAGCTTGCGTTGCAGACGACGGGACGAAAGCGCGATTTGCAAGATAGACTATTAATACATCACGGCTTTCCAGTTGAGGATGAAGAAGCGTCAGAGGATGAGTCCGTAGTAACAGTCCGTAGTACCGTAGCAGTTCGACCAGGTACGCGACAGGCAGAGTATAAATCTTGGTTTACGCTAAAAGACGTGGAAGGTAGTGTGTCACAATTTTCTGGTTCCAATAACCCCGACATCAATCAATGGATAGAGGAATTAGAAGAATGCGCAGCTACTGTTCAATGGAGTCAATTACAATTATTCATTTATGCCAAGCAGTTGTTAGTTGGTGCAGCAAAATCTTTCGCTCGTAGTTTGCGTGATATTCGTAACTGGAATTCGTTGAAGGCAACTCTGTTGGATGAGTTTAGTGTTAAACTGTCGTCCGTAGAAGTACATAGAATGTTGCAAAAGCGCCACCAGAAAAAAGGAGAGTCGTTGCATGAGTTTTTGTATGCGTTAATGGAGATAGCCAAGCCAATTAAACTAGATGATGAGAGTTTAATCGAATATTTTGTGGATGGTATACCAGACGCTAGGGCAAGTAAGGCAATGCTGTACCAAGCTAGAAACTTAAAGGAGCTTAAATTTCAGTTCGATGTTTACCAGAAAGCTAGAGGCGGATCCAAGCCGATGAGTAAGAATTGGCCGCTGAGTAATAAAAGTGAGAGTTCGGCGAAAGGGTCGATGGCAGAGAATTTTAGGAAATGTTTTAAGTGTGGAGACAAATCGCATTTGAGGAAAGATTGTCCCAAAAATGATTTTTGTTGTTTCAAATGTGGCCAACCAGGACACCGTGCTGCAAGCTGTAATGTCAAGGTCGAAACCAGACAAGAAAAGAGATCGAATACGAACATTATTCGAGATAAGGAAGTCGTTGATAAGCCGTCAGGTATTTTCACTCCATCAGGTTTGGAATTAAAGGATATTAAGTACGCGAATTTGGTATTCCATGGTTTGATTGATACTGGAGCAGATTTGTGTTCAATTCGCTGGAGTGTATTTTTGAAATTTGGAAATCTTGAACTGGTCGGCCAGGAGAAATGTTTAACAGGTATTGGAGATAGTCAAGTTGTAACTTTTGGTAGCTTTTCGATACCAGTGAAAATCGATGAGATTGAAATGGAGGTAGAATTTCAATTCATTCCAGACGAGGATATTGGTTTTGAAGCCATTTTAGGAAGGACTATTCTGGATCATGTTGACATGCAAGTTTCTAAGACAGGAACAAGATTTGTTCGTAGAGTTTGTGGCGAGGATAAAGATAAGAAACTTGATCAGGTAGCATCGTCCTCATGCGTGGAATTGTTTAATGAATATAAAGGCATTTGCATGTCAAGTATTGACGAAGTTGAGAAGCAGTTTTCAATTGATGTTGGTCATCTCAGTGAAGCACATGCTAGAGAGGTTTGGGGTATGGTAGGAAAGTACCAACCTCAGAGAAATGTAGATGCGCCGATAAAAATTAAAATTGTATTAGTGGATGAGATACCAGTTTTCCAGCATCCGAGACGATTACCGTTGTGTGAACAGGAAATCGTGGACAAGCAAGTGGAAGAGTGGCTGGCTCAGAAGATTATAAAGCCAAGTACATCGGAGTATGCATCACCAGTAGTGTTGGTACCCAAAAAGAACGGTAGCAAGAGACTATGATGTGATTACCAAAAGCTGAATGAGAAAATAGTTCGCGATAACTTTCCAATGTCACATATGGATACAGTGTTGGAGAAACTGCAGGGTGCAAAGTATTTCACCACGTTGGATTTAACAAATGGTTTTTTCCATGTGCCTGTAGAAGTCGAGTCTCAAAAATATACGAATTTTTATATGTACCATTTGGAATTTCAAATTCTCCAGCGGTGTTTACTAGATTTATAATGGCTGTGTTGAGAGATTTGGTAAAGAATAATGAAGCAGCAGTCTATATGGATGACGTTATTATCTGTAGTCAAGATATAGAAGAGGGTTTGTTAAAGTTGAGAAAAGTACTGAAGATAGCGGAAATTCCTACATTTGCGAGCCGAGAAAAATGGTGCCAGAGGACGGAGCCGATTCGCCAGGGTGACATGGTCTTCATCTGCGATCTAGCCTTGCTCCGTAGAGATTGGACATCGTGGAGGGCGTTTACCAAGGAGTCGATGGAGTCATCAGACGCGCAAGTGTGCGAGTGAATTTCTGTGGCCTCTCTCGGTTGCGGTTTTGGATTTGAGTGAAGCGGTTCTTCAGGGGTCGGGGATGTCGATGGCCGATAGTTGTCCGCGATAGGCGAGATAGTATTAGATCTAGTGTTTAATGTATATCGATAAAAGGTAATTTCTAGCCATAAATGAACGGGCATACTTTCGGCTACCATGAGGTGCCGTCACAATTTTAAGCTTACCGTTTTTGCTGTCGCGTGGTTAAAGCAGGAGGCTAGGTTATGATCGATGTACTTTATAGGATAAAACATTGCCAGTACCTGTAGCGGTCAGCAGCAGCGGCAACTTACGACAATAACTGCTCTTACGGATTCATTTGGTGCTGTTAAAGGCAACTCCGCGGAACCACCGACACTAACTTTATAAAAAGGTATTTTTCATTGATCCCCAAGGAAAAATAATGAAATAAGCGAAATTCAACATTTCACAACATAAGACAATATGAGTAAGTAAGATGAGTAACGCCATACAAATTTGTTGTACTCGAATTTTCTGACCGGCTCAAGAGCTGACTCCAGGCTCTCTTGAAATTGTTGAAATTGTTCAAGAGTCAGCCAGAGCGTCTATACATGAGGCTGAGATGCTCGCAATGCCAAAAAATTTTATTAGTTTATTAGTTTTTTTACGGCTGTCGAAGCATACACCGCTTACTTTAGAATTAATTAGAGACTATGACACTTTTGACGATGATTGCCCAGAATACAAAAATTTCATATTTTGTATATCCTTTATATGCTAATTTTTTTGAATACATAATAAACAAATTTAATGAGCAAATGTACATACAGTAGCGGACAGTGAAATATGGACACTCATGTTATCTAACTTTAAACCGATGGCGCGTATTCAAAAACTCGAATCCCAGTCGGGAAACATTTTTATTATGTAGATACATTTATTAGCTGTCTTATTAAGGTTAAAACAAAAAATATATATATGTAAAAAAATGCCAAAAATTACTGAAGTCGATAGGGCAGCTATATTGGAATTGGGGGCATAAAAATTAGGTTTGGCCCTATTATCCCCAAACATGGATGAGCAAGTCTTCTTTAAACAATTTTATACACAATACAAAACAAACGCGGTTCGGTAAAGCGACCACCACTCTCAGGAAGTAGGAGGAGGACGACCCCATAGGACTATCAATCCTATGGGGTATACGTATCCTAAACATTGCAGAAAAATCCTAAAAACGGCATAAGATATTAGAAGGCAGTTTATTCAGTCAGTAGATACCGATATTAGCCCAAAACATTAAATACCAAAAATACCACTTTCCACACCAAAAATGCTCCAGAAAAGGCGCCAATGGTCCAAACTCAACGAAACTTTGACTTTAAATTATTGGAGAAACGTTATGTTTATAATTGATTTAAAATAAAATAATAAAGTAGGACAAATGATCGTTGCAAAGTCGGATAATTGGGTATCTGGCACTGACTAACAGATATGTAAAGGCGGTCACGCGCAAAAAAATTTCAGAGGAAAACCCCATTCCGCCTAATGAGGACCACTTTCCGCTTGCTGACGCCATCATCGACTAGGACGATTCTGCTTCTTGCCGCCATACAAGATTGGTCAGGCATATTTTTTTGAACTTTCTTATTATATTGTGTAACGATATATTCATAAAGTTTGATTTTTCCAACGATGGGTTCTCTTAGTTAAAATAATATTTATCAATAGTGGGAATTAGGATATTGGACTGGCCGTGAAATGGTCCTGGTTTCAATCTGATCTAGAATCTTTAGCTCATCATGGACGTTTATTAAACAACAAAAATCACTTATTTTTGAGTGTCCGCTACTGTACTGTTGTACAGTTACCGCGCTCAGTTACAGCCAGTTGCATCGCCCTCTGCCTTGCTCTCGCTCTCCCGGTGCTGTGCTCTCTTACGATCCGCACGTCGCTCACCGTAGTCCTAGCATATAAGCTAGAACCAGTTACGATTCCACCCCCGCTACAAGTTGCCGTCGAGCACTTATTCGCGCCAATTCTCAATAGAACACTCAAATACATCGAACATATTTATTGGAACCACTCTGACTTCTTCATTTGGATACATACTGCCATTCGACGCCTAATAGCAGCGTCTCGATCCGCCCCCCTACAAACAACATATATGATTTCACATAAGAATAATTGTCTGTAGGGTATTTTATGTACGTATGCATGCATTCATGTTTGAATTCACGTTTGAAGAGCAAGCGATTTGCCAACAATTCTTGAGATCTGCCTCAAATTTGTATGAAATTGGGGTGGGGGATCAAAAATACTTTTGCGAAATTAAGCAGCTATTTTATACTGAAAATATTAAATAGGAGTTAAGCGAATGTAATTAACATATTTTGTCATCCAAAAAATCAAAAAGATGTTTTAACAAACATGTTTTGAGCTCAGAAATCGGTTGCTTCTATGCGTACTCACAAATGCAAGCTTATTATATTTTTAGATCTGTATTCTCTTTCGAGTTCGTGAGAGCAAGGCGGTTTCAAAAAAACATATTGTCTGTGTTTTAACTCTGTGCTACAATTCGCACTGTTGCTCTCTAGAAATTCGGTGTCCCCCTAGAATTTTATTTGATCGATTTGGAAAATATCTCAAGTTAAAATCTGTCGAGATCTCTCTAAGGCACAACCGTCTATGACAATTCTTAATGGGGTGTGGTAAATACTCTCTACTTGAAGCTGCTGTTAGTTAAAAAATATTTCATTCTTTCTATTCTATATTCTATATCTTCTAGTGTGTAAAATCTGAACCAGATCGTATAATTATTATAGCCATGTGATGTACCTATTTCAGGCTGAGGTAAGCTGAGTCCCGTCCAGGGGTCAATCCACAAGAAATTTGTAGAAATGTGATGGAACCTTAAGGGCGGCGTCAGGGGGCGGCCTGTCGTAGAGAGGTGGATCGGGGCTAGAATGGGCGTCGCTCGTCGTGTATACGAAATGACTGTGTGGACTCGGGGTGGGGTGACGTCGGTGCCTCGGCTAATTGGGGTGAACTTACGCAATTGGGTGTTTTTACTTTGATAATTTGACACTTTATTGTAATTCTTAGCGGTTTAAATGAACTTATTTTAATTGGGCGCCGATGTCTTCTGGTGAGTTCCGGGTACCGCGTCTGTACTCCGGGCCGGGTCTCTGCGTAAGTTGCTCTTTGGTTCTAGTCGCCGTCTTTTTATAGGCCCGTATTGCTGGGTCGGCGTGTTTGACAAATGCACTTCCGCGTCGGGGCGCACTTTGCCGTTCTTGGTGATCGTTGCAGATTTTGGCGGCGCCGACTTTCCTCCGTCGATGAACCAGGAAAACCGCACTCGGCCGATGACTTGGCTTGGAGTGGGGGGAAGCTCGCGTGACCTGATGTCTTTGGTCATCGTTCTGGAGTTGGCGCGTGTTGATCGATAGTTGCTTGCGGAGGGGGGCGTTGGTTGCGGGGTGTGGTGCGATGCTCTCATTATAAGTCGGGGGACGGATTGTATCGAAACCGTTTAGGTTCGTTACACCATCCCCTTTCTTCCCCGGCGAGAGGTACGAAGACTCGTGGGTCGGGCTCTTGTGGTTTCTTCTGTGGTCTGCGTTGGGGTTTCTGCGTTCTCTTCGCTTCGTCAGTGGGTTTGTGGGGCGCGCGGTCGTGAGTGTTACGTTACTTCTCTCGCTGGCGTCAGCGCTGTTCGATTAATTGGTGGTCGCGCGGTTCGCTGCGCTTGCATTCTCGGCGGTATTATGCCATCGGGCTCGTTTTTTTGCCGGTGTTGTCTTTTGGCCGGGTGTCACGGGTTTTGCTGAATCAGCGGTGCCGTGGTTGGGGCGTCGGGTTGAGGTCTCGTTGCTTTCTTCGTCGATGTCATCATTCTCGACTAGGTCAGTGGGTTCTTCGGACTCGTGATCGTGGAACTCTCTCAGGTCGTTGATATTTGCGGTTTTGTGTTTCCGAATTTCGCAGTGCTGTAATTTGGCGATGTTTGGCGATGGAAAACTCTTGACCCGGTAGGGGCCGTCGAACTTCGGGGCTAGCTTTGCCGCAAAGCCCTCGGCGGCGTTTGAGAGGTGGTGTTGGCGTAGTAGTACCAGTGATCCGACGGCGGGGCGCCATAGTCGCCGGCGGAGGTTGTAATGTCTCCCTTGTTCTTGACTGGCTCTCTGGATGTTGTTTCGGACGATGGCGAATACTTCTTTCAGCCTCGTTGCTTTGCTGGTGGCCGTCTCTGGCGTAATTCCTGTCCCGGGCGTGACTTCGTCGTAGAGGGCGCCGGGGAGTCGGGGCTCTCTTTCTTGCAGGAGGAAGGCGGAGCTGAATCCGATCGTCTCGGAGACGCTGGAGTTGATCGCCAATGTCATCTCGGGTAGGAGCTCGTCCCATGTATGTAGGAAACGAAGGAAAGAGAGAGACACGAAGCGGTCGTGTTTTCGTCGTGTCGTCGGGATAGAGCAGTAATCGGCTCTGAGAGAGCCGATAGCAAGAGAGAGAGATCAGTCAGTTGTCAGTTCAGCCACGCATCAGACGTACACGCATATAATTAGTCACAAACATACTTGTAAAACTTGGAGCTGTTATAATTTTAAGTCCAACATACTTATCAAATAAATGTTACTCGTTGCCATCAAGCTTGTCCGAAAATAAGCCCAAGACAACAACATTTGCAAGTGAGATTTGTGCGTGTATTTGGAAATTTTGGCGAACACGAGACTGTAGACACAAGAGATCGGTCGCGGTGCGAAATTGAATTGCAGTCTGGCCTATAAGTGCGAGAGAGACACTTGTCGAAGAAGGCGCATTAGTGTTAGCAGACATTCAAAAGAGAGCAGAAGCGACAAAACGACGGCAGACGGCAGCAAACACAGCAAGTATCAAAACCTTCGTTGTTGTTGTTGTGCATTCCGTCTGAGAGGCTAGAGCTACAAGGAGACAAGCGGCACAGAGACGACAATCTGAGCGCGTTCGTTCCAAAGAGAGCAGAAGCAGCGACGATTCGGGAAGCGACAACGAGTTAACGGCGAACAGCGAGAGCAAGGCAAGGCAACAAAGAGAGGACAGCAACAGCGACATCGACAGGCAAGCGAGATCTGGATGTGGTGGTGTGTGTGCGTCAAATTTGGAGTCTGGAAAGTTCTGCGCAGAAGCGAGAGTCAACAAGGGTAAACCCATAGTTAGCGTTAACAGAGAAGCGATCGTTAACAGTGACGACTTTAAAGGCGTTTTCGGAGTCGATGTTAACTGGAAAATTGTTAACAGGCCAGCAGTAATAAGGTTGTTTAAGTTGATTTAATCACTTTTTTTTAGATACAAGCTAATATCAATTATTTTGTATTTAAATCGTCACGATGCAAGTTGAAGAGATAATGACACTGAGAGTCGCAGATTTGCGAGAGAAGTTAAGAGAGCTTGCGTTGCAGACGACGGGACGAAAGCGCGATTTGCAAGATAGACTATTAATACATCACGGCTTTCCAGTTGAGGATGAAGAAGCGTCAGAGGATGAGTCCGTAGTAACAGTCCGTAGTACCGTAGCAGTTCGACCAGGTACGCGACAGGTAGAGTATAAATCTTGGTTTACGCTAAAAGACGTGGAAGGTAGTGTGTCACAATTTTCTGGTTCCAATAACCCCGACATCAATCAATGGATAGAGGAATTAGAAGAATGCGCAGCTACTGTTCAATGGAGTCAATTACAATTATTCATTTATGCCAAGCAGTTGTTAGTTGGTGCAGCAAAATCTTTCGCTCGTAGTTTGCGTGATATTCGTAACTGGAATTCGTTGAAGGCAACTCTGTTGGATGAGTTTAGTGTTAAACCGTCGTCCGTAGAAGTACATAGAATGTTGCAAAAGCGCCACCAGAAAAAAGGAGAGTCGTTGCATGAGTTTTTGTATGCGTTAATGGAGATAGCCAAGCCAATTAAACTAGATGATGAGAGTTTAATCGAATATTTTGTGGATGGTATACCAGACGCTAGGGCAAGTAAGGCAATGCTGTACCAAGCTAGAAACTTAAAGGAGCTTAAATTTCAGTTCGATGTTTACCAGAAAGCTAGAGGCGGATCCAAGCCGATGAGTAAGAATTGGCCGCTGAGTAATAAAAGTGAGAGTTCGGCGAAAGGGTCGATGGCAGAGAATTTTAGGAAATGTTTTAAGTGTGGAGACAAATCGCATTTGAGGAAAGATTGTCCCAAAAATGATTTTTGTTGTTTCAAATGTGGCCAACCAGGACACCGTGCTGCAAGCTGTAATGTCAAGGTCGAAACCAGACAAGAAAAGAGATCGAATACGAACATTATTCGAGATAAGGAAGTCGTTGATAAGCCGTCAGGTATTTTCACTCCATCAGGTTTGGAATTAAAGGATATTAAGTACGCGAATTTGGTATTCCATGGTTTGATTGATACTGGAGCAGATTTGTGTTCAATTCGCTGGAGTGTATTTTTGAAATTTGGAAATCTTGAACTGGTCGGCCAGGAGAAATGTTTAACAGGTATTGGAGATAGTCAAGTTGTAACTTTTGGTAGCTTTTCGATACCAGTGAAAATCGATGAGATTGAAATGGAGGTAGAATTTCAATTCATTCCAGACGAGGATATTGGTTTTGAAGCCATTTTAGGAAGGACTATTCTGGATCATGTTGACATGCAAGTTTCTAAGACAGGAACAAGATTTGTTCGTAGAGTTTGTGGCGAGGATAAAGATAAGAAACTTGATCAGGTAGCATCGTCCTCATGCGTGGAATTGTTTAATGAATATTAAGGCATTTGCATGTCAAGTATTGACGAAGTTAAGAAGGAGTTTTCAATTGATGTTGGTCATCTCAGTGAAGCACATGCTAGAGAGGTTTGGGGTATGGTAGGAAAGTACCAACCTCAGAGAAATGTAGATGCGCCGATAAAAATTAAAATTAAAAATGAGATACCAGTTTTCCAGCATCCGAGACGATTACCGTTGTGTGAACAGGAAATCGTGGACAAGCAAGTGGAAGAGTGGCTGGGTCAGAAGATTATAAAGCCAAGTACATCGGAGTATGCATCACCAGTAGTGTTGGTACCCAAAAAGAACGGTAGCAAGAGACTATGATGTGATTACCAAAAGCTGAATGAGAAAATAGTTCGCGATAATTTTCCAATGTCACATATGGATACAGTGTTGGAGAAACTGCAGGGTGCAAAGTATTTCACCACGTTGGATTTAACAAATGGTTTTTTCCATGTGCCTGTAGAAGTCGAGTCTCAAAAATATACGAATTTTTATATGTACCATTTGGAATTTCAAATTCTCCAGCGGTGTTTACTAGATTTATAATGGCTGTGTTGAGAGATTTGGTAAAGAATAATGAAGCAGCAGTCTATATGGATGACGTTATTATCTGTAGTCAAGATATAGAAGAGGGTTTGTTAAAGTTGAGAAAAGTACTGAAGATAGCGGAAATTCCTACATTTGCGAGCCGAGAAAAATGGTGCCAGAGGACGGAGCCGATTCGCCAGGGTGACATGGTCTTCATCTGCGATCTAGCCTTGCTCCGTAGAGATTGGACATCGTGGAGGGCGTTTACCAAGGAGTCGATGGAGTCATCAGACGCGCAAGTGTGCGAGTGAATTTCTGTGGCCTCTCTCGGTTGCGGTTTTGGTTTGAGTGAAGCGGTTCTTCAGGGGTCGGGGATGTCGATGGCCGATAGTTGTCCGCGATAGGCGAGATAGTATTAGATCTAGTGTTTAATGTATATCGATAAAAGGTAATTTCTAGCCATAAATGAACGGGCATACTTTCGGCTACCATGAGGTGCCGTCACAATTTTAAGCTTACCGTTTTTGCTGTCGCGTGGTTAAAGCAGGAGGCTAGGTTATGATCGATGTACTTTATAGGATAAAACATTGCCAGTACCTGTAGCGGTCAGCAGCAGCGGCAACTTACGACAATAACTGCTCTTACGGATTCATTTGGTGCTGTTAAAGGCAACTCCGCGGAACCACCGACACTAACTTTATAAAAAGGTATTTTTCATTGATCCCCAATGAAAAATAATGAAATAAGCGAAGATCAACATTTCACAACATAAGACAATATGAGTAAGTAAGATGAGTAACGCCATACAAATTTGTTGTACTCGAATTTTCTGACCGGCTCAAGAGCTGACTCCAGGCTCTCTTGAAATTGTTGAAATTGTTCAAGAGCCAGCCAGAGCGTCTATACATGAGGCTGAGATGCTCGCAATGCCAAAAAATTTTATTAGTTTATTAGTTTTTTTACGGCTGTCGAAGCATACACCGCTTACTTTAGAATTAATTAGAGACTATGACACTTTTGACGACGATTGCCCAGAATACAAAAATTTCATATTTTGTATATCCTTTATATGCTAATTTTTTTGAATACATAATAAACAAATTTAATGAGCAAATGTACATACAGTAGCGGACAGTGAAATATGGACACTCATGTTATCTAACTTTAAACCGATGGCGCGTATTCAAAAACTCGAATCCCAGTCGGGAAACATTTTTATTATGTAGATACATTTATTAGCTGTCTTATTAAGGTTAAAACAAAAAATATATATATGTAAAAAAATGCCAAAAATTACTGAAGTCGATAGGGCAGCTATATTGGAATTGGGGGCATAAAAATTAGGTTTGGCCCTATTATCCCCAAACATGGGATGAGCAAGTCTTCTTTAAACAATTTTATACACAATACAAAACAAACGCGGTTCGGTAAAGCGACCACCACTCTCAGGAAGTAGGAGGAGGACGACCCCATAGGACTATCAATCCTATGGGGTATACGTATCCTAAACATTGCAGCATCCAAAATCGGATAAAAACGGCATAAGATATTAGAAGGCAGTTTATTCAGTCAGTAGATACCGATATTAGCCCAAAACATTAAATACCAAAAATACCACTTTCCACACCAAAAATGCTCCAGAAAAGGCGCCAATGGTCCAAACTCAACGAAACTTTGACTTTAAATTATTGGAGAAACGTTATGTTTATAATTGATTTAAAATAAAATAATAAAGTAGGACAAATGATCGTTGCAAAGTCGGATAATTGGGTATCTGGCACTGACTAACAGATATGTAAAGGCGGTCACGCGCAAAAAAATTTCAGAGGAAAACCCCATTCCGCCTAATGAGGACCACTTTCCGCTTGCTGACGCCATCATCGACTAGGACGATTCTGCTTCTTGCCGCCATACAAGATTGGTCAGGCATATTTTTTTGAACTTTCTTATTATATTGTGTAACGATATATTCATAAAGTTTGATTTTTCCAACGATGGGTTCTCTTAGTTAAAATAATATTTATCAATAGTGGGAATTAGGATATTGGACTGGCCGTGAAATGGTCCTGGTTTCAATCTGATCTAGAATCTTTAGCTCATCATGGACGTTTATTAAACAACAAAAATCACTTATTTTTGAGTGTCCGCTACTGTACTGTTGTACAGTTACCGCGCTCAGTTACAGCCAGTTGCATCGCCCTCTGCCTTGCTCTCGCTCTCCCGGTGCTGTGCTCTCTTACGATCCGCACGTCGCTCACCGTAGTCCTAGCATATAAGCTAGAACCAGTTACGATTCCACCCCCGCTACAAGTTGCCGTCGAGCACTTATTCGCGCCAATTCTCAATAGAACACTCAAATACATCGAACATATTTATTGGAACCACTCTGTCTTCTTCATTTGGATACATACTGCCATTCGACGCCTAATAGCAGCGTCTCGATCCGCCCCCCTACAAACAACATATATGATTTCACATAAGAATAATTGTCTGTAGGGTATTTTATGTACGTATGCATGCATTCATGTTTGAATTCACGTTTGAAGAGCAAGCGATTTGCCAACAATTCTTGAGATCTGCCTCAAATTTGTATGAAATTTGGGTGGGGGATCAAAAATACTTTTGCGAAATTAAGCAGCTATTTTATACTGAAAATATTAAATAGGAGTTAAGCGAATGTAATTAACATATTTTGTCATCCAAAAAATCAAAAAGATGTTTTAACAAACATGTTTTGAGCTCAGAAATCGGTTGCTTCTATGCGTACTCACAAATGCAAGCTTATTATATTTTTAGATCTGTATTCTCTTTCGAGTTCGTGAGAGCAAGGCGGTTTCAAAAAAACATATTGTCTGTGTTTTAACTCTGTGCTACAATTCGCACTGTTGCTCTCTAGAAATTCGGTGTCCCCCTAGAATTTTATTTGATCGATTTGGAAAATATCTCAAGTTAAAATCTGTCGAGATCTCTCTAAGGCACAACCGTCTATGACAATTCTTAATGGGGTGTGGTAAATACTCTCTACTTGAAGCTGCTGTTAGTTAAAAAATATTTCATTCTTTCTATTCTATATTCTATATCTTCTATATATGTGTGTAAAATCTGAACCAGATCGTATAATTATTATAGCCATGTGATGTACCTATTTCAGGCTGAGGTAAGCTCAGTCCCGTCCAGGGGTCAATCCACAAGAAATTTGTAGAAATGTGATGGAACCTTAAGGGCGGCGTCAGGGGGCGGCCTGTCGTAGAGAGGTGGATCGGGGCTAGAATGGGCGTCGCTCGTCGTGTATACGAAACGACTGTGTGGACTCGGGGTGGGGTGACGTCGGTGCCTCGGCTAATTGGGGTGAACTTACGCAATTGGGTGTTTTTACTTTGATAATTTGACACTTTATTGTAATTCTTAGCGGTTTAAATGAACTTATTTTAATTGGGCGCCGATGTCTTCTGGTGAGTTCCGGGTACCGCGTCTGTACTCCGGGCCGGGTCTCTGCGTAAGTTGCTCTTTGGTTCTAGTCGCCGTCTTTTTATAGGCCCGTATTGCTGGGTCGGCGTGTTTGACAAATGCACTTCCGCGTCGGGGCGCACTTTGCCGTTCTTGGTGATCGTTGCAGATTTTGGCGGCGCCGACTTTCCTCCGTCGATGAACCAGGAAAACCGCACTCGGCCGATGACTTGGCTTGGAGTGGGGGGAAGCTCGCGTGACCTGATGTCTTTGGTCATCGTTCTGGAGTTGGCGCGTGTTGATCGATAGTTGCTTGCGGAGGGGGGCGTTGGTTGCGGGGTGTGGTGCGATGCTCTCATTATAAGTCGGGGGACGGATTGTATCGAAACCGTTTAGGTTCGTTACACCATCCCCTTTCTTCCCCGGCGAGAGTTACGAAGACTCGTGGGTCGGGCTCTTGTGGTTTCTTCTGTGGTCTGCGTTGGGGTTTCTGCGTTCTCTTCGCTTCGTCAGTGGGTTTGTGGGGCGCGCGGTCGTGAGTGTTACGTTACTTCTCTCGCTGGCGTCAGCGCTGTTCGATTAATTGGTGGTCGCGCGGTTCGCTGCGCTTGCATTCTCAGCGGTATTATGCCATCGGGCTCGTTTTTTTGCCGGTGTTGTCTTTTGGCCGGGTGTCACGGGTTTTGCTGAATCAGCGGTGCCGTGGTTGGGGCGTCGGGTTGAGGTCTCGTTGCTTTCTTCGTCGATGTCATCATTCTCGACTAGGTCAGTGGGTTCTTCGGACTCGTGATCGTGGAACTCTCTCAGGTCGTTGATATTTGCGGTTTTGTGTTTCCGAATTTCGCAGTGCTGTAATTTGGCGATGTTTGGCGATGGAAAACTCTTGACCCGGTAGGGGCCGTCGAACTTCGGGGCTAGCTTTGCCGCAAAGCCCTCGGCGGCGTTTGAGAGGTGGTGTTGGCGTAGTAGTACCAGTGATCCGACGGCGGGGCGCCATAGTCGCCGGCGGAGGTTGTAATGTCTCCCTTGTTCTTGACTGGCTCTCTGGATGTTGTTTCGGACGATGGCGAATACTTCTTTCAGCCTCGTCGCTTTGCTGGTGGCCGTCTCTGGCGTAATTCCTGTCCCGGGCGTGACTTCGTCGTAGAGGGCGCCGGGGAGTCGGGGCTCTCTTTCTTGCAGGAGGAAGGCGGGGCTGAATCCGGTCGTCTCGGAGACGCTGGAGTTGATCGCCAATGTCATCTCGGGTAGGAGCTCGTCCCATGTATGTAGGAAACGAAGGAAAGAGAGAGACACGAAGCGGTCGTGTTTTCGTCGTGTCGTCGGGATAGAGCAGTAATCGGCTCTGAGAGAGCCGATAGCAAGAGAGAGAGATCAGTCAGTTGTCAGTTCAGCCACGCATCAGACGTACACGCATATAATTAGTCACAAACATACTTGTAAAACTTGGAGCTGTTATAATTTTAAGTCCAACATACTTATCAAATAAATGTTACTCGTTGCCATCAAGCTTGTCCGAAAATAAGCCCAAGACAACAACAT
Source organism: Drosophila miranda (assembly GCF_003369915.1). Lineage (NCBI taxonomy): Eukaryota > Metazoa > Arthropoda > Insecta > Diptera > Drosophilidae > Drosophila > Drosophila miranda. Next base: position 46,210,653 of record NW_022881603.1, read on the forward strand.
TTGCAAGTGAGATTTGTGCGTGTATTTGGAAATTTTGGCGAACACGAGACTGTAGACACAAGAGATCGGTCGCGGTGCGAAATTGAATTGCAGTCTGGCCTATAAGTGCGAGAGAGACACTTGTCGAAGAAGGCGCATTAGTGTTAGCAGACATTCAAAAGAGAGCAGAAGCGACAAAACGACGGCAGACGGCAGCAAACACAGCAAGAATCAAAACCTTCGTTGTTGTTGTTGTGCATTCCGTCTGAGAGGCTAGAGCTACAAGGAGACAAGCGGCACAGAGACGACAATCTGAGCGCGTTCGTTCCAAAGAGAGCAGAAGCAGCGACGATTCGGGAAGCGACAACGAGTTAACGGCGAACAGCGAGAGCAAGGCAAGGCAACAAAGAGAGGACAGCAACAGCGACATCGACAGGCAAGCGAGATCTGGATGTGGTGGTGTGTGTGCGTCAAATTTGGAGTCTGGAAAGTTCTGCGCAGAAGCGAGAGTTAACAAGGGTAAACCCATAGTTAGCGTTAACAGAGAAGCGATCGTTAACAGTGACGACTTTAAAGGCGTTTTCGGAGTCGATGTTAACTGGAAAATTGTTAACAGGCCAGCAGTAATAAGGTTGTTTAAGTTGATTTAATCACTTTTTTTTAGATACAAGCTAATATCAATTATTTTGTATTTAAATCGTCACGATGCAAGTTGAAGAGATAATGACACTGAGAGTCGCAGATTTGCGAGAGAAGTTAAGAGAGCTTGCGTTGCAGACGACGGGACGAAAGCGCGATTTGCAAGATAGACTATTAATACATCACGGCTTTCCAGTTGAGGATGAAGAAGCGTCAGAGGATGAGTCCGTAGTAACAGCAGTGGATGATACCGTAGCAGTTCGACCAGGTACGCGACAGGCAGAGTATAAATCTTGGTTTACGCTAAAAGACGTGGAAGGTAGTGTGTCACAATTTTCTGGTTCCAATAACCCCGACATCAATCAATGGATAGAGGAATTAGAAGAATGCGCAGCTACTGTTCAATGGAGTCAATTACAATTATTCATTTATGCCAAGCAGTTGTTAGTTGGTGCAGCAAAATCTTTCGCTCGTAGTTTGCGTGATATTCGTAACTGGAATTCGTTGAAGGCAACTCTGTTGGATGAGTTTAGTGTTAAACTGTCGTCCGTAGAAGTACATAGAATGTTGCAAAAGCGCCACCAGAAAAAAGGAGAGTCGTTGCATGAGTTTTTGTATGCGTTAATGGAGATAGCCAAGCCAATTAAACTAGATGATGAGAGTTTAATCGAATATTTTGTGGATGGTATACCAGACGCTAGGGCAAGTAAGGCAATGCTGTACCAAGCTAGAAACTTAAAGGAGCTTAAATTTCAGTTCGATGTTTACCAGAAAGCTAGAGGCGGATCCAAGCCGATGAGTAAGAATTGGCCGCTGAGTAATAAAAGTGAGAGTTCGGCGAAAGGGTCGATGGCAGAGAATTTTAGGAAATGTTTTAAGTGTGGAGACAAATCGCATTTGAGGAAAGATTGTCCCAAAAATGATTTTTGTTGTTTCAAATGTGGCCAACCAGGACACCGTGCTGCAAGCTGTAATGTCAAGGTCGAAACCAGACAAGAAAAGAGATCGAATACGAACATTATTCGAGATAAAGAAGTCGTTGATAAGCCGTCAGGTATTTTCATTCCATCAGGTTTGGAATTAAAGGATATTAAGTACGCGAATTTGGTATTCCATGGTTTGATTGATACTGGAGCAGATTTGTGTTCAATTCGCTGGAGTGTATTTTTGAAATTTGGAAATCTTGAACTGGTCGGCCAGGAGAAATGTTTAACAGGTATTGGAGATAGTCAAGTTGTAACTTTTGGTAGCTTTTCGATACCAGTGAAAATCGATGAGATTGAAATGGAGGTAGAATTTCAATTCATTCCAGACGAGGATATTGGTTTTGAAGCCATTTTAGGAAGGACTATTCTGGATCATGTTGACATGCAAGTTTCTAAGACAGGAACAAGATTTGTTCGTAGAGTTTGTGGCGAGGATAAAGATAAGAAACTTGATCAGGTAGCATCGTCCTCATGCGTGGAATTGTTTAATGAATATAAAGGCATTTGCATGTCAAGTATTGACGAAGTTGAGAAGGAGTTTTCAATTGATGTTGGTCATCTCAGTGAAGCACATGCTAGAGAGGTTTGGGGTATGGTAGGAAAGTACCAACCTCAGAGAAATGTAGATGCGCCGATAAAAATTAAAATTGTATTAGTGGATGAGATACCAGTTTTCCAGCATCCGAGACGATTACCGTTGTGTGAACAGGAAATCGTGGACAAGCAAGTGGAAGAGTGGCTGGCTCAGAAGATTATAAAGCCAAGTACATCGGAGTATGCATCACCAGTAGTGTTGGTACCCAAAAAGAACGGTAGCAAGAGACTATGATGTGATTACCAAAAGCTGAATGAGAAAATAGTTCGCGATAACTTTCCAATGTCACATATGGATACAGTGTTGGAGAAACTGCAGGGTGCAAAGTATTTCACCACGTTGGATTTAACAAATGGTTTTTTCCATGTGCCTGTAGAAGTCGAGTCTCAAAAATATACGTCTTTTGTGACTCAGAATTGTCAGTTCGAATTTTTATATGTACCATTTGGAATTTCAAATTCTCCAGCGGTGTTTACCAGATTTATAATGGCTGTGTTGAGAGATTTGGTAAAGAATAATGAAGCAGCAGTCTATATGGATGACGTTATTATCTGTAGTCAAGATATAGAAGAGGGTTTGTTAAAGTTGAGAAAAGTACTGAAGATAGCGGAAATGAATGGGCTACGTATAAATTAGAGAAAGTGTCAGCTGTTACGACAAAAGGTTAATTTTCTGGGGTATATAATAGAAAAGAATACGATAAGACCAAGTGATGAGAAGACGAGGGCAGTCGAAAAGTTCCCAGTGCCAGTTGATAAAAAAGCAGTGCAGCGTTTCATAGGATTGACTTCTTATTCCCGAAAGTTTATTGAGGGTTATGCTCTTATTGCAAAACCATTGACATATCTGCTGCGGAAGGATGTTAAATTAGAATTTAAGGAGATACAGCAGGTTGCGTTTGAACAACTAAAGGTAGCATTGATTAGTAGACCTGTTTTAGAAATGTATAACCCGAAGTTGGAGACAGAAATCGATACTGATGCATCAAAATGGGGAGCCGTGCTATTGCTAAAGAGTTTGGAAGACAGCCAATTCCATCCAGTTCAATATATGAGCCGTAGGACTAAGCCATGTGAAGAGAAATATCCTGCTTATGACCTTGAGGTTCTGGCAATTATCGAAGCTTTAGCGAAATGGCGTGTATACGTTTTGGGTATAAAGTTCAAAATTGTCACAGATTGTAATGCATTTACAATGACGATCAAAAAGAAAGACGTTCCTTTGAGAGTAGCACTTTGGGCCATGTACCTACAAGTTATGTTACCTACAAGTTATGTTATAGAACATCGCTCAGGAACGAAGATAAGGCACGTGACGCGTTGAGTCGTGTATCTTGTTTTATGGTGACCGAAAGTATAGCTCATCGTTTGAAAGAAGCTCAGCTAACCGACGATTGGGTTAAGGCTGTTAAAAGTATTGTGGAGGACAAGGAATATGAGGATTATTATATTCAGAATCAGATTTTGTTTAAGGATCCGGATAAGGAGCTTATCGTAGTACCAGCTCAGTTGGAAAATGAGATTATATCAATAGCACAAGAGCAAGGACATTTTTCAGTTAAAAAGACACAAGATATCATTGAAAAGTCGTATTATATTCCGAAGTTAAAAGACAAAGTATGGCGCGTAATAAATAGTTGTGTCGAGTGTATCATTGTCAAAGAAAAGACAGGAAAACGTGAGGGTTATTTGCAACCAATAGACAATGGTGATAGGCCGTTACAAACGTATCACATTGATCACGTTGGACCAATGGAAATGACTAAAAAACAGTACAATTATATACTGGTTGTCGTTGATGGATTTTCTAAGTTTGTTTGGTTATATTCTACACGTAGTACAGGTGTTTAAGAGGTCGTTAAGTGTTTGGAAATTCAGGGGACTAGTTTTGGTAATCCGAACAGAATAGTGACGGATAGGGGTGCAGCGTTTATGTCCAATTTGTTTCGTGAATATTGTGAGAGGGAGAAAATACAGCATTTAATGATTGCCACAGGCGTTCCACGTGGGAATGGTCAAGTCGAAAGGATGCACAAGATAGTGGTGCCTATGTTGTCGAAATTGTGTCAGGGGAATTCCGGTAGTTGGGATAAGCATCTAGGAAAAGTACAGCAAATGATCAACAGTGTTGAGCCGCGAAGTACCAAAGTAACACCTTTTAAGATATTGACTGGGCTAGACATGCGTATAGGAATGGATCCAAAAATAAAAGAAATATTGGAAGAATCACTTATCGAAGAGTTGAACAAGGACCGCGAAAAAATTAGAAACGAAGTAGTTGAAAACATTGCAGGATTACAGCAGGAAAACAAGAAGAGTTTTGACTTAAAAAGGAAACTAGATAGACAGTATGAGGTTAATGAGCTAGTAGCTATCAAGCGTACTCAGTATGGTACTGGATTAAAGCTAAAAGGAAAGTATCTAGGGTCGTATAAGGTGGTTAGGGTAAAGAATCATGGAAGGTACGAAGTCGAGAAGATTGGGGATACTGAGGGTCCCTATAAGACCTCTACAGTTTCAGAATATATAAAACCTTGGCTAGACCCATCCGAGGCGAATGGTCCGTCAGGACAGCCGAATGTAGGAAACGAAGGAAAGAGAGAGACACGAAGCGGTCGTGTTTTCGTCGTATCGTCGGGATAGAGCAGTAATCGGCTCTGAGAGAGCCGATAGCAAGAGAGAGAGATCAGTCAGTTGTCAGTTCAGCCACGCATCAGACGTACACGCATATAATTAGTCACAAACATACTTGTAAGACTTGGAGCTGTTATAATTTTAAGTCCAACATACTTATCAAATAAATGTTACTCGTTGCCATTAAGCAACATAAACTACTACATGTATTCTGGTGGTCGTCGGCGAACTGGGCGATCATCGTTTTCACAGTCCGATTGGCTCTCTCCGTCGGGTTTTCTTGGGGGCAATACGGGGCTGTGTGTTGCAGCTCCACGCCTGCGCTTCGCATGAATGTTCTGAACGATCGGCTGGTGAACTGGGTCCCGTTGTCGCAGACGAATAGTTTTGGCACGCCGAAGCTGCTCAGTATTCGTTCCCTGAAGGCTCGTTCGAGGTTCGCTGTTGTCGCTTTCTTGAGGGGTACCAGTTCGACCCACTTGGAGAAAGTGTCGAAGAATACCAGTAAGATGGTGTTCCCGTGCTTGGACCGTGGTAATGGTCCGACGAAGTCGGCACACAGGGTGGCGAAGGGTTCTTCGGCTTTGCGTGTGAGCATCCTGCCCACGGCCTTGCGCTGCGTGGCTTTGAAGCTCTGACAGCTTACGCAGCCCTGCACATACCGTCGCACGTCTCGGTGTAGTCCTGGCCAGTAGTAACGTTGTGTTGCCCTCAGGATGGTTTTCCGGACGCCAAGGTGTCCTGCCGTTGGTTCGTCATGGCGTTCGCGGAGTACTCTCGTCCGGCCGTTTTTGGGCACGCATAGTTTCCACGGTATGTGGTCGTCGTCGTCGGCTCCGTGTCCTAGATAGCGGTATAGCTGCCCGTTTTCGTACGTGTAGTCTGGGTACTTCTGGGGTTCGTCTTGGACTTGTTGGATCCTTTGTTTAAGCCAGGTGCATGGTGTGTCGTCTTCCTCAATGCGGGAGTAGGTCTCCAGTGGTTGTCTTGACAGTGCGTCTGCGACTACGTTCTGGTTGCCGGCCCGATAGTGCACGTCGTATTGGTATTGCTGTAGTTCGAGCGCCCATCTTGCTACTCTACCGTAAGGGCTCTCGAGGGTATTCAGCCACTTTAGTGCGAAATGCTCGGTTATGACGTCGAATCGGTAGCCTTCGAGATAGCATCGCAGTTTTCGGATCGCCCAGATGACGGCGAGGCATTCCTTGTCGGTGGCCGAGTAGTTTTCTTCTTGAGGCGTCGACTGACGTATGCGATGACCCGCTCTTTCCCTTCGATCTCTTGGTTGAGGACCGCGCCTACTCCAAGGTTGCTTGCGTCCGTCTGCAGGGAAAATTTGACGTTAAAGTCTGGGCAGGCGAGTACCGGTGCGGTGGTGAGCAGTGTTTTCAGCTCGTCGAAGGCGTCTTGTTGTTCTTGACCCCATGTCCATGCTTTCCCTTTCTTCAGCAGCAGTGACATTGGTTGGACTACGGTGGCAAAGTTTGGGACGAATCTGCGGTACCACCCGGCCATGCCTACGCATTGTCGTAGCTCCTTCAGGTTGGTCGGCGGCCTCAGATCCTTTACGGCTGCGATTTTGTCGGGGTCCGTGTGGATACCTTCTTCGCTGATCACGTGGCCCAGGTATTTTTTCCGGCGTAGGTTTGCCTTTCGCAGTCGTGCGAAAACTTCTTTCACGTTGTTCAGGTGTTCCTGGAAGCTTTTCCCGACGATGACGATGTCGTGGAGATATGCGAACGCGAATGGTTCCATGTCTGCGCCGATAACGGCGTCGAGGGTCCGTTGAAACGTGGCTCCCGCGGAGTGTAAACCGAAGGGCATTACTTTCCATTGGTATAATCCTCGGCCGGGTATCGTGAATGCCGTGGCTTCCCGGCTGTCGCGGGCCATTGGTATCTGCCAATACCCGTTTTTCAGGTAGAGGGTCGTGATGAAGTGGGCATATCGGAGTCGCTCTAGTATGTAGTTGATCCTGGGTAGCGGGTACGCGTCCGGGATGGAACGCTCGTTTAGCTGTCGATAATCTACACACATGCGCCATCTCCCGTTCTTTTTGCGGACCAGGACGATTGGCGCGCTGTGGGGGCTCCGGGATGGTTCGATTAGGTCCTCAGCTATCAGTTGGTCGATCTGTTCATCGATGATCCGCCGCATGGCTGGATTTTTCGGGTAGTACCGTTGTTTTATGGGTCGGTTGTCCCTCATGACGATAGTGTGTTCCGTTAGGCCCGTCGTCCCTCGGATGCCTGCGAGTGTTGGCAGTTCCTCGTCTAGGAATTTCCGTATTTTCGGCGTGATGTAGGGAGGCCATGGGTCGGAGATTCGTTCCGAATCGTCCTCGGGTGGGTCGTCGATTCCTGGGTCGCAAGTGTGGTCGGGGTTCTCGGGGAGGATTGTTGTGTCGAATGCGCTTGGTGGTTCGACTTCGCGAGTGTATTCGCTTATGCTGGCGACGATGGCGGGTGCCTCGATCATGAGTAGGGGCTCGTGTATGTCCTGGGGGTGCTTGCGCGACGTTGTACGTCGGGACGCGGGAGTAGCGGGTCGGTCGGTGTCGTAGGGGTCGTTTTCGCGTAGAGGGCGGTGTCGACGCGTTCGTGGGCCAGGGTGGCGGTCGGAGGTGGTACCTCGAGAGCCTGGCTGCTGCGTGACGGCTGCCGTTGCTGGCGGCGGAGGTCTCGAGTTCGTGGGTCGGGGGGCGTGTACTTGGCTGGCGGTGATAATCGGCGTGTTTGGGATGGGGAGAGGCGTGTTGCGCCACATTGTATTGTGGTTTCAATGACGCACAGGAAATCCATCCCTATGATGGCTTGCTCTACTATATTGGGTAGTACCAAGAGTGGCATCTGTACCTCTTGTTCGTCTAGTTTGACGCGCGCTAGCAAGATCTGAGCTATCTCGCGAGCCGAGCCGTCTGCTAGGCGTATCGGGACGCATGCGGCTCGCAGGTCGTTGTCGCGGCCGAGTTTGCGGGCTAGGTCGGCGTTGATGAAGCTTCGGGACGCCCCGGTGTCGACCGTGGCTTCCGCGCGCCGTCCTCCGATGGTCACTCTCGCCATTTTTCGGGCGTCGTGTACTTGTAGCGGGTTTCTTAGTTGGTTGTCTGAGCAAGCGTCGTGCCCGGCTGTTCCCGTGTCAGCTGGGGACGCGGGTCGTTTCCCGACGGGTCCCGGCGGCAACAGCCCACGGTGCGCGTTCCGCGCCTGCCGCATTCCCAACAGAAGAGGATCGATGGGTTGGTGCAGTCGCGAGAAACATGTCCAGCTTCTCCGCAGCGTCGACAGGCTGCGTGTGGGTTGGCGATGGGGGTGGTGATCATTCTATGTGCCGTTTCCTGTGCTGGAGCGCCGGCCTGGTGCGGCTTCCTTGCGGGTTCCGAGGTGTTCCAGTGAGGCTTTCGGAATTGGGCCCGATTCGTCCCGCTTTCGTTTCGTTGTGCCGTTGGCCGCGTGTACCTGGGTGGTTGTCGAGGGGGGATGAGGGTCGCTGGTACGTTTCGTTCCTGGATACTCTCGAACTCTGTGGCCAACATTGTTAATTGCGTCAGACTTCTCAGTTCGTGCCTTCGCACGTACAGCTGGTAAGCCGGGAGGGTGTTGTCATAGATCCGGCTAAGTTCCTTGGCATCGTCGTACCCGGCGTGGTGCATGAGCAACCGGAGCTCGATGTCGAAGTCCTTGAACGGTTCGCCCACCGCTTGTTTGCGGTCCCTGATCTGGTCTTCCAATTGCTCGAAGTACCGGGGATGCAGGAAAAAGGCTAGGAATTCCTGGCGGAAATCGGCCCAAGAGGCGCTCTGGAGTCGGCTGGTGCGGAACCAACGGTTGGCTCGGTCGGTGAGGAGCTCTGCCATGGCTCGCGGCACGTAGTTCATGTCTACCCCGTACGAGTGGGCACGCTCTTACAGTAGTTCGACGAATGACAGTGGGTCGTCCTGCCCGTCGAACTGGATTCCCCACTTTCGGATCCGTTCCGCCATCTGTGCGGCTTGACTGTAGTAATGACCGTCTGTGGGGCCATTTCCTCCTGCTGTCGGCAAGATCCTTCTCATGGGCGAAGGCCTTGGCTCCGGGGGCGGGGGCTTCGGTAGATCTTCGACGGTTATCGATGTCGGTGAGGTGCTGGCTTTGCCCTCCATGACTCCTGGAACTTGTAGGCTGAGTTTGGGGTCCGTCCTTCGCTTCTCTGTTAGTGCTGAGCTGAGATGTCGGGCTGGGGCGATCTGGCTCGTCCTGGCGATCTGGCGTACTGCCGCTGGAGCTCTGCCAACTTGACCCAGGCATCGTGTTCGAGGGGCCCGGCGACTAGTTCGGCGAAATTTCTCCGCAAATCTTCCACGTTACCCTCGCGGCTGAATCCGAATTCCTCCGCGAAGGACTCCAGCTCCTCTCGGCGGCGTTTGGGTATCCAGCCGGTACTCACCCCTGGGTTGGCGACGAATTCTCCAGGGTAATACCCACTGGGCTGTTCCTCTGTATGGGATTCCATCTCTTCGATTGTTACTCGTGTTGGCTGTTTCGCTGGGCTAGCGCTTTTCCTTCACTAGGGCACTGTGTGACCTTCGTGGCTGACGCTTCGAATTTCTTCTCGGGGTGACGGCACTGTTCCCGTTTCTCTGCCGCTGTGTCGCGCTTTCGTCTGCTCGATGCGCAACTCTTGCCGTTGGTATTGTGCGAGGTCGGGGTTTTCTTCGGGTCGTTTTCTTGTGTTCTTCTCTAGTGGCCGTGGGGTTTTATTCCACAAACCCTAGCTGACGTTCCCTTGGGACCCTGCTCGGGCGCCACTTGTGATGTACCTATTTCAGGCTGAGGTAAGCTCAGTCCCGTCCAGGGGTCAATCCACAAGAAATTTGTAGAAATGTGATGGAACCTTAAGGGCGGCGTCAGGGGGCGGCCTGTCGTAGAGAGGTGGATCGGGGCTAGAATGGGCGTCGCTCGTCGTGTATACGAAACGACTGTGTGGACTCGGGGTGGGGTGACGTCGGTGCCTCGGCTAATTGGGGTGAACTTACGCAATCGGGTGTTTTTACTTTGATAATTTGACACTTTATTGTAATTCTTAGAGGTTTAAATGAACTTATTTTAATTGTGCGCCGATGTCTTCTGGTGAGTTCCGGGTACCGCGTCTGTACTCCGGGCCGGGTCTCTGCGTAAGTTGCTCTTTGGTTCTAGTCGCCGTCTTTTTCTAGGCCCGTATTGCTGGGTCGGCGGGTTTGACAAATGCACTTCCGCGTCGGGGCGCACTTTGCCGTTCTTGGTGATCGTTGCAGATTTTGACGGCGCCGACTTTCCTCCGTCGATGAACCCGGAAAACCGCACTCGGCCGATGGCTTGGCTTGGAGTGGGGGGAAGCTCGCGTGACCTGATGTCTTTCGTCATCGTTCTGGAGTTGGCGCGTGTTGATCCGTGGTTGCTTGCGGAGGGGGGCGTTGTTTGCGGGGTGTGGTGCGATGCTCTCATTATAAGTCGGGGGACGGATTGTATCGAAACCGTTTAGGTTCGTTACAGCCAGAATCAAGAAAACTATTTCATTCTTTCTCGCTCTGTCTCTCTCTAACACAGGTTTCATGGTCGGTTTTGACAATTGCAAAATATGAGTTCAAGGATCTCAGAACCTATAAGAGCCAGAGCAACCAAATTTGGTACCCACACTCCTGTGACATCGGACCTTGACCGGTTTGTGTCAAAATTTCGCCACACCCCCTTCCACCCCCGCAAAGGACGAAAATCTGGGGCATCCACAAATCTCAGAGACTATTAAGGCTAGAGTAACCAAATTTTGTTATCCGCACTTCTGTTAGATTTCACTATTAAACGTATATCCCAAAATTTCGCCCCACCCCCTTCCGTCCCCACAAAGGACGAAAATCTGTTGCATCTACAATATTGCAGATTCGAGAAAACTAAAAACGCAGAATCATAGATAATGACCATATCTATCAGATTGCTGAATCTGGATCAGTTCGGATCATTTTTGTAGCCAAAAGCAACAAATCAATTTGCAGTGGCTACGCAGCGCCCGACGTCACGCTCAGACTGATTTTGTGTCTCTCTCGCACGCACTATTTGTCGTGTCGTTTAATATTAGCGGCGTCTGCCGGAGGAGAGCCACACTGACTAAGTATCGGGTATAAATGTAGAGTTGCGGTCTCCGCAGCAACTCACAACGTTCCCCCTCTTTATATTTGTACAAGCGCTCAACCCACTTACTATTTTTTATTTATTTATTATATTAACAAATTATCTGTTAATAATGGTACTTAATTACTAAAGGCGGAAAAAGAGGAGTTAAAAGTTAGCTAAATTTAAGTGATTATAAATATTGCATGCAATTAGTTTAAGAGACAGTTCAGGGGATAGGGTTTTGCAGAGGGAGTTATAATTATGGCATAAAACCCTAAAAGGTTCATGATCAGCATAATTAGACCTACATATAGGTAAACGGGTAGGCCTATAAGTACGGGTAGGTCTATCTGACCCAAGATAGTTTGGGAGTCAACAGTCCCGAGAAGGAGCTTGTGCACGAACATTACGCCATTGCATATTCTGCGATGGTGCAACGACGGCAGGTCAATAAGATTTAGCCTAGACCGGTAGGGTGGCAATATTCTACCCGAGTCCCAGTTAAAGTTTCAAAGGGCAAAAATTAAAAATTGCTTTTGCACGGATTCAATAACAACCAGTATCGTACGGGTCGTCAAACTCCTTGGACCAACGCTTGATGAACGCTAAAACACCCGGAGGTGTACTAACGTACTAACGAGATGTACAGTTGTTTCGTATCGTACGCGTCGTCAAACACCTTGGACCAACGCTTGATGAACGCTAAAACACCCTTAGCTTTATTTACAGTTGCAGCTATATGGCTGTTAAAACACATCTTATGATCAAAAAGGACTCCGAGGTCATTTGAACTCGAAATTCGCTCAAGGACATGATTTCCTAGAACATATGAGACAAAATGTGGAGCGCGACGGTAAAATGTCATAAGTTTGCATTTGGAAAGGTTCAGAAAAAGAAGATTAGTTGAACACCACAATAGTAGTTCACTTAGATTCAGTTGAAGGCGTGTGTGCAAATACCAATCAGAGTAAGAAAGACAGATTTTAACATCCTCAGCATACATTAGTGTAGTAGAGTATGTTATAACTTGAGGAAGGTCATTCACAAATAAAATAAACAGAAGCGTGCCCAGATGACTTCTTTGTGGCACACTTGAAGTAACATTAACAGTATTTGACAACACGTTAGAAAACAAAACACGTTGAGTACGGTTAGAGAGATAGGACAAAATCCAATCTAGAAGATTCGTTGGGAACCCTAATAAAGAGAGCTTGTGAATAAGCAGAGCATGGTTCACAGAATCGAATGCCTTGCTGAAGTCCGTAAAAACTACATCCGTCTGTAAACCACTTTGAAAAACACGGTGGATTAGGTTAGAAAACTCAAGAAGGTTAGTCGATGTTGAACGATGTCTGCGAAAACCGTGTTGCGACGGAGATATAGAGCTGCAACAGAGATGTTGCAGTTGCCGGGTGACCAGGAACTCAACAAGCTTCGGGATGGCGGAAAGCTTTGCAATACCACGATAGTTTTCAATATTTGATCTTGAACCTTTTTTGTGAAGCGGAATGATGTAGGACTCATTCCAAATTCCAGGGAGACAAGACTGTTCCAAAGAGAGGTTGAACAGAAAGGTCAAGGGTTTGCAAAGGGACTGGGCACAGTGTTTTAAGATGCAACTTGGTACCTTATCTGGACCCGCAGAAAACGATATGTCCATAGATGACAAACCTTCCAGAACAACGCTTTCCTCGAAAAAGGGCAGAAAAATGCTGTTAGCTTGAGGTAGCTGGTACGGATACGGAGTGGATGCGTTGTAAATATGAGACGAGTACGTTGTTTGGAAAAAGTTAGCGAATAAATTTGCAATACCAACAGCAGAAGCTTCTGTTTTGTTCTGGTAATGAAGGGACGGAGGAAAAACGTTTGACTTGCGCTTAGAAGAATAGAATTTTTTAGGATCACTACGAAAGTTACTACTACATTGTGAAAGGTAATGATTATAACACTGACTATTGACGGCCAGGAACAGAGAGCGAGCGGAGGAGTATAGAGCTAAGGCTATCGTGAAGCCCGACTTCTGGTACTTTTTATAGAGCCGGGATTTATTATTTTTTAAGTATGACAAATACTTGGAGAAGCAGGGAGGCTTGGACGATACAGGTACAGTGATATCTGGAACAAACGTATTAAGGGCGGAGTAAATAGAACTATAAAACGAGTTAACAGTTGCATCTATGTTCGGTAATGAATAAATAATCGACCAATCGACACGCGAGAGATGTAAATCTAAGTCGATAAAGTTTGTTTTGCGAAAACACTTTATGTGACAAGGAGCCATGGAACTGTCAGCACCACCAGATCGGGTACACTCAAGGGATATCGACAATGTTGGATGGTAAGGATCTTCAGGGAATGATATTGGCTTGCTCTAGATATCGTAGCAAGAGAAGCATCGTTAACAATGGGAGGTTAAATTCCACCATGACAATAATTTGATCATTGTAACCTAATGCAGATTCGACAGTATTAATTGCTGAGAGGTGGTGTTAGTAAAGCTCAGCGTCAGACCTGGGAGGAATGTAAGAGCAGGTTAAATAGAAAAATGCCGAGCCAACACGAACTTTGATTGCAACAAATTCAATTCCATGGATGTTATTAAATGGGAATAACTCAGATGAGAAAACAGATTTAACTGCAATCAGAACCCAACCTGCAAAAGATGGGCGGTCCATTCTATAAATAGTGTAACTATCAATGAAAATTTCATGATCATTGACAGAAGAGTTAAGAAGTCAGGTTTCGGTAAACGCGATGGCATCGAAATCAAAGGACGCAAAGGACGTTCTGATAGTGCATGGAAAAATGGTACATCAGTTTTTTGGAGCAGGTTCAGTAATTCTTGGATTCGAGTTCGAATCTTTGAGAAGGAACTCATGCATAATTGTATGCTCAGGCCATATTGACGGTTCTGGAGAACTGGATAGTAAAGAATCAGGGAGAGAAATTTTAAGGGATGATATGTTGCGCTTATGTTTAAATGTAAATTTAGTCACAACTATATCATCAGGCGAAGTGTTAAGTTTATAGGAAAGATGTTGTTTAACATCCTCCGTTGTAGCCTCAGGAATAAGACGAGAAACAAATATTGCTTTCCGAGGGACCACTGCTCTAAGTTGAAGTCCCGAGCGAGATCGATATGGTGGAGCAACTCCTAAAAGAGATCTCGGTCCTGGGGCAGAAGAATTGGCAGCAACGGCTGGAGCAGGAATTGGCAAGACATCACCAGCAACCAACACACCCGCACTAGGAGCACTCACCACGTCAGAAGTGACGGCAGTAGAGACTGCAGGGATGGGATTGATGCTGTTGGGAAGTTGGATGCTCGAAGGAATCATATTGCTCGGTGTAAAGAGCACTGGAGCCACCGTTGGCGGATTTACAGATAACGGCGGCCCAAGAAACTGTGATTCAAGGGTGTTCAGGCCAGCAGTAAACAATTTCCGCGCACTGTGCCAACTCCGTGCGCCCCGGTCCCAACTCGCTCTCGCGCGCTCGGAGGGGCGCTCGGATCCACAATCCACGATCCACTCGGCGCTCACGGCAGCAAAAGCATAATAAGGCATAGAGTTAGTTAGTTACGTTTTCACCCCCGCTTCAACCTGTCGACATACCGCGCGAATACCCAATAACTACATGAACAATATATATACATATATACACAACGAAACCCATCGGCCTTTCCTTTTTGTGACGACTGCTAGGAGTTTAAACTGGAACATACACCTCGCCGTTGGATAATTGAACCTCGATCCGCCCCACTACAAACATTGGTCCTTCGAGCCGGATCTTCGCCTTCCCCATAAGGAGAAGCTCACCCCAGCCAGCATCGGCGGATCGCTCCAAGTTCAAGATAAGTACTCTTCGGTTGTGCCTAACAACAGGGCAGTGATTTTGTGCGAGTTTTCCATCACAGTCCGAGTTCCCGTGGCATATGTACATACATATGTATATACATATGTATTATTTCTCGCTCTAGCTCCAAATTAAACCATACCTCGTTCTGCCAACGGTTGTGGCCTCCTACTTCTCCAAAGGTTTAATTTGATCCGAGCTAACTCCTGCGTTCAGCTTCCGATCCAGTGTAAATAATATTCTTACCTCTCCCAGCTACCAGCTGAGCTTTCGTTGCTAACATACATACATACATGTATGTACACATCGCAACGCAATCCAAGCGGCTGGCAACAAACATTAAGGCATGCTCCGTGCATGCTCAACGTTCCATAGTTTGTCGGTTTTATAAGGAAATAAAATAACAAATCACTGCGCCTCCTTATTTAACTAATTACACTACCAACAAAATAACGATCCATACATACGGCACATACATATGTATCTATCTTACATATCTATACGTACGCATCTTAAATTAGCATATTCTTGCACATCTATATAATATACATATTGTATATAAAACGGTTATCCACCGTTTTACCCGTTGTTTGACATCTCTTCAACCCAAGCCGCGGTACATAGCACTTACAGCCATACATACACACATACAAGCAGCAGCAGCGGTGCATTCTTTTCGTTTTTCTTTTCGCTTTCGCTTCTCCACCGTTTGCCTGCGTTGTAGTTGTTGGGAGAATATTTTTCGGTGCCGCGCTTGACCGTAACGGAACGCCAAGTGACGCGCTACCCTGCATTTCGAGAGTATATTGTTTTCAACCGTAGTTCAATCGTAGTATTTATATCTATATATTCCGGCCACGGTGTACTATTTCCATAATTTAAATACTCGTAATAAATTCCACCAAAACCACATAGTTCACGTAGTTCTGAACTTCCACGTCGCCATTTCCGCTCACCTACCTTTGCGAATCTACTACGCGTTATCGCAGATCCATCAGCAAAACATGCCCACTGTTGAGAAGAAATCTCGCAAGAAGTTTAAGCGGGTGAGTTCGCTGAGTTTGACCCATCCACCCAGCTCCAACGGCTCAGTCACTACGCCCACATCTTCCCGTCCGGCCCCAGCTGAGCGAGGTCCGACCACGTCCAGGGCTCACGCACCACATGCCTTCGAGGATTTGTTGCTCCCCTCGGGAGTCCCTCGCACGGCTCCTAACACTATGGCCGCCAGTTCCGCACAGTCTAAGTTTGCCTTGGCTGCAAGCAGACTGACCCGCTTCGACCAGAAGCTCAGCGCTCCAGATGCTAGCACACCAACCCGCTCGCTCTCCCAAGTCCATCGAGAACAACTCCGAAGCCTGTGGGCAAAGGTGGACGCGGACTTCGCGGCCTGTTCGGTGACGATAGCGGAAGAGGATCCAGAGGGTGTAGCTGATGTCCAAGAGATGTACGATGACTGCTACGCGGTCTACGCGCAATGCCTGCCCGAACTGAACGATCAGCTCGAGCCTCCGACTGTGCCTCACACGCCGCAACTGGCCGTTCCGTGCCGACTTCCGGCGGTTGCCGCCTCCCTCCATGTGACACTGAAGTTTTCAGTGGGGTCCACCAGCAGTGGCCCACGTTCCGAGACCTGTTCACCGCCATCTACATAGAAAAGATCCTTTTCAGTCTGCCCCAAATCCGTACCGAGTCAGCAGCAGCGCTAAAAGAGCTCCAGAGGGCCGTTTACAAGTGCCTCACGACACTCACCCATTCCGAGGTCTCCACAGACAGCGTTTTCGCTGACGGAGTTTTAGTGTACCTCATTTCCGCTAAGCTGCCAAAGACGACCTTAGAGCTTTGGGAGCAATCCGTGACGCACAAGTCCGAAATTCCCACCTGGCCCGCCATGGACAAGTTCCTGGCGGAGCGGTACCTGTCTCTCGAAATGACCGAGGACGACCATCCAGGCATGGAGACTCAGGCCACTCCAGTGCGAGCATACGCACTTCAGACAATTCGAGAAGAAATCCGTTTCGGTCTCAAGGAAATCCTTATCCTAGGAGTGCCCACTCGTTCGAGACCACAGTGAATCAAACGAGGAGCACGTGTGATCTCTGCTCCAAAGAGTATCATCCAATCCGGTTATGCCCTTAATTCCTTCAAATGCCCGCTGACGCTCGCTCCGACTACATTAAGCAAAATCAGCTTTGTTTGAACTGATTTGCAAGGGGCCACCAGATACGAGCATGCCAAAGCGCCCACAATTGCATAATTTGTGGAGACCGGCACCATACGCTTCTACACCGTATAAATCCACAACGGCACAAAATTCCTCAGCGTGGCCCGAGCTACATCTACGAGTACCAAGAGTACAAAATCCAAGTTCTTCCGAAGCCCAGCCAAACGTTCAGTCGTATTTCGCCTCCGGCACGAGTGCTGTCCTCCTAGGCACGGCCATCGTTAATATTTGCCACCTGGGAAAAACTTTCCACGCCCGCGCTCTGATCGACTCTGGCTCAGAGGCGACGTTCATTACAGAACGTCTTGTGGACATGATCAAATTGCCATTCCAACGTATCCAGGCACAGGTCTCCGGCCTAAATAATGTCGTATCCGCTCAGTCAAAGAAGCTCTGCAGTTTTTCCCTCCGTTCTCCGACTAAGCCGGGCTTACAACTAAATGCCACAGCCTACGTTATTCCGGAATTGGCCGCGAATATTCCATCGCATCCGATCTCGCAAGGTTCTTGAGAGACCTGCCGAACCTCTCATGCCGAACCAATCTCAGAGTTCACAAATAGATGTTCTGATTGGAGCGGATATCCTTCCGTCCATTCAGTTAAGTGGCTCACTGACCAACATCTGTGGCTCTCTCATCGGGCAGGAGACCATTTTCGGCTGGGTACTCACAGGTCCAGTGCCTCAGGTGATGAATCAAATCTCATCGTTCTCGAGTCAAATTTTCAGACGACTTATCACACTGGTAGAAGACTCGGGGTCTTTTTACGACAGCAATTTCCTTCCAGCTCCCTCCGCAGAAGTTCTCGAACGGTCTCCTGACCGACGGAAATATTTCCAAAATATGCACTCCGGTCCGAATTCAAGCCTGAACTCGAAGGTGAATCCGTCCTTAGATCAACATAGGCTCACCAGACTATGTAACCGGGCGGCAATTTCCAATGTCTTAAATGTGCCTCTCACCCGTTCCAAGATCGTTACTAATGTGTCTTCGACGCCTTTATTTCAACTTAGTTCTCCGCACCCAGATATGGCCCCACGTCCCCGCGCCAACCGCACCAGGGAGAACCGACGTGCTCGGGAAATTGGCTCCTACCGTTGCCGAATCTGCCAAGGGGTCCATCCGCTACCACCAGTTTCTTCTCCTGAGCCCCGAAGAGAGACTCCGAGCTGTCCTTATCAACCAGTATTGCGGGAACTGCCTGGCTCACCAACACTCCGGCAAGAACAACCACACGCTACTCCACGTACCCACGTCTCGTCGTCCAGCCCGCTCAGCCTCGGGAGCATCGTCGCCATCTAAATCGAACCATGCCAAACGCCGCCCTCGTCGTCCAGCCCGCTCAGCTATCTTTATTTTCACCTTCCACTTCCCTTCTCCAATGCCAACTTCGTCCTAACTTCCATCTCTATTTTCGCTTCTTTTTCTTAAACAAAATATAGATTTTGTAACGGAAAACTGTTTTTACCTTTCAGTCTTAAAGGATAGAGACATTTAAAATTCTTTTAAGTGTATGCTCCAGCCAGTGAGAAGTAGTTTAAGTTCGTACCCCATAAGTTATTTACAAATCATAATACAAATAAATCATAATCCACGACGAATTCTGAGAAGGATTGCCCTCTTGGGCATGGGTTTAGAATCAAAATTAAAATGCAAAATAATAACGTATAAGCAAATATATTTCAAATATGTAATCAAAAAATTGTCCGCTCATACAAATTAAAATAAATCACTTTACGATGTTTTAATTTAATTTAATTACTTTTATACTCCCCCAAATAATATTTGAGTAAAAAAATTATTTTATATCTGAATGAAAAAGTAATTTATTTATAATCTTCTCCAGTTTCACTGATTCATATTTTCTGAAATCAAACGAGGGGGAACGTTGTGAGTTGCTGCGGACACCGCAACTCTACAGTTATACCCGATACTAAGTCAGTATGGCTCTCCTCCGGCAGACGCCGCTAATATTAAACGACACGACAAAGAGTGCGTGCGAGAGAGACAGAAAATCAGTCTGAGCGTGAGGTCGGGCGCTGCGTAGCCACTGCAAATTGATTTGTTCCTATTGGCTATAAAAATGATCTTATCTGATTCAGATTCAGCGATCTGATAGATATGGTCATTATCTATGGTTCTGCGTTTTTAGTTTTCTCGAATGTAAAATATTGTGGATGCAACAGATTTTCGTCCTTTGTGTGGGCGGAAGGGGGTGGGGCGAAATTTTGAGATACACGTTTTATAGTAAGATCTAACAGAAGTGCGGATACCAAATTTGGTTACTCTAGCCTTAATAGTCTCTGAGATTTTTGAATATCCCCAGATTTTCGTCCTTTGCGGGGGCGGAAGGGGGTGTGGCGAAATTTTGAAACAAACTCGTCTCGGTCCGATATATTAGGAGTGTGGATACCAAATTTGGTTGCTCTAGCTTTTATAGTCTCTGAGATCTAGGCGCTAGTGTTTTACTCTAAGCAAAGCCGCCTATGCTACGTGTGTGTTATCTTTATTTTCACCTTCCACTTCCCTTCTCCAATGCCAACTTCGTCCTAACTTCCATCTCTATTTTCGCTTCTTTTTCTTAAACAAAATATAGATTTTGTAACGGAAAACTGTTTTTACCTTTCAGTCTTAAAGAACAGAGACATTTAAAATTCTTTTAAGTGTATGCTCCAGCCAGTGAGAAGTAGTTTAAGTTCGTACACCATAAGTTATTTACAAATCATAATACAAATAAATCATAATCCACGACGAATTCTGAGAAGGATTGCCCTCTTGGGCATGGGTTTAGAATGAAAATTAAAATGAAAATAATAACGTATAAGCAAATATATTTCAAATATGTAATCAAAAAATTGTCCGCTCATACAAATTAAAATAAATCACTTTACGATGTTTTAATTTAATTTAATTACTTTTATACTCCCCCAAATAATATTTGAGTAAAAAAATTATTTTATATCTGAATGCAAAAGTAATTTATTTATAATCTTCTCCAGTTGCACTGATTCATATTTTCTGAAATCAAACGAGGGGGAACGTTGTGAGTTGCTGCGGACACCGCAACTCTACAGTTATACCCGATACTAAGTCAGTATGGCTCTCCTCCGGCAGACGCCGCTAATATTAAACGACACGACAAAGAGTGCGTGCGAGAGAGACAGAAAATCAGTCTGAGCGTGAGGTCGGGCGCTGCGTAGCCACTGCAAATTGATTTGTTCCTATTGGCTATAAAAATGATCTCATCTGATTCAGATTTAGCAATCTGATAGATATGGTCATTATCTATGATTCTGCGTTTTTAGTTTTCTCGAATGTGCAATATTGTGGATGCAACAGATTTTCGTCCTTTGTGTGGGCGGAAGGGGGTGGGGCGAAATTTTGAGATACACGTTTTATAGTAAGATCTAACAGAAGTGCGGATACCAAATTTGGTTACTCTAGCCTTAATAGTCTCTGAGATTTTTGAATATCCCCAGATTTTCGTCCTTTGCGGGGGCGGAAGGGGGTGTGGCGAAATTTTGAAACAAACTCGTCTCGGGCCGATATATTAGGAGTGTGGATACCAAATTTGGTTGCTCTAGCTTTTATAGTCTCTGAGATCTAGGCGCTAGTGTTTTACTCTAAGCAAAGCCGCCTATGCTACGTGTGTGTTAGAGAGAGACAGGGCGAGAAAAAATGAAATTGTTTTCTTGATGCTGGCTATAATAATAATACGATCCAATTCAGCTTCCGCAGTCTTAAAGATATGGTCATTCTCTACAATTCTCCTTTTTTGGTTTTCTCATATCTTTAAAATTGTGGATGCCACAGATTTTCGTTCTTTGTGGGGGCGGAAGTGGGCGGGGCGAAGTTTTGAAATACTTTTGTAGCAGTGACATATCACAGAAGTCTGGATCCAAAACATCGTTGCTCTAGCTCTTATAGTCTTTGAGCACTAGGCGCTGAAGGGGACGGACAGACGGACGGACGGACGGACGGACAGACGGACAGACGGACAAACGGACAGACAGACAGACCGACAGGGCCCAATCGACTCGGCTATTGATGCTGATCAAGAATATATATACTTTATGGGGTCGGAAACGATTCCTTCTGGACGTTACACACATCCACTTTTACCACAAATCTAATATACCCCAATACTCATTTTGAGTATCGGGTATAAATACAATTACTAATTACGATAAAGGCATATGAGTATTAGTAATTTAAGAAGTAAGGAGGAAATTTGTGTTGGATGCAACATGGTAGAGAGAATTATAATACGAGCATAAGATCCTAACGGATCATGCAACTAATAATTTGATCTACAAAACGGATGGGACACCGGAGTATAGTTTCTAGTGGATCTAATAGGAATCATGAAGTCTATGTGGCTTACAAAATCAGGGCTATCTACGTCACCCTTGATCAAGTTGTTTATAAAAATCACACAAAGCATTTTTCTATGACTAACTAAGGATGGAAGGTCTAAAATGAGTATTGGGGTATATTAGATTTGTGGTAAAAGTGGATGTGTGTAACGTCCAGAAGGAATCGTTTCCGACCCCTTAAAGTATATATATTCTGGATCAGCATCCACTTTTACCACAAATCTAATATACCCCAATACTCATTTTGAGTATCGGGTATAACATAAAACTATCCTTTTTGGCCGCTTGAGTCAGCAGGGATCGCTCAGTGGCCGGCGAGCCCCAACGACATATAACAACAACTCTTTCTTCGGTAACTTAGAATAATATGGTGAACACTTTATTCGTAATTATGAGTTATTATAAACCACAAGGCTAACATCAAGTATATTGTGGCCACTCGGCGGATCAATAATAAACTAAACTTAAGGTAC
The DNA here is from genome assembly GCF_003369915.1 of Drosophila miranda. Taxonomy (NCBI): domain Eukaryota; kingdom Metazoa; phylum Arthropoda; class Insecta; order Diptera; family Drosophilidae; genus Drosophila; species Drosophila miranda. Next base: position 46,232,537 of record NW_022881603.1, read on the forward strand.
CCGGGCCCGTCGCAGTTCCAAAGAAACGCTGACATTGCCCCTCGTGCCTGGTGTCCGATGCAGGCTGGCATCCGGCGGTCTCGGCGGCCGCGCTCCCACGGTCAGCGAATCTGCCTACTCAGCGATCTTGCAGACATCGCTCCGCCGAGTGGCCAATTTGGCTAACATTTGTTAACTACTCCCGTGGCCGTCCTCTGTCAAGCTCAAGTTCTTTAGCACCTGCTGGATGGCGTCGGCTGTTTCCTTCCGCTGCTTGCGCCGCAGTTGCCAGAAGATTCCGGCTATGATGGCGCATATGGGTACGCCTACGGCTACGGCTATCACGGGCCAAGTGACAAGGCCCGTCTGAACTTCAGCGATGCGTTCCAAATTTTCCTCGCTGAGTTTGTAGAGGTATGGCACGCTCAGCAGAGTTTGGTGCCGGGTGGCGTTGATTCTCGTGGCCGCTGCCACACCTGGGAGGCTTTTCGGCACGCCATTGAAGTTGGTGTGCGTAGAACCATTGATATAGGCGAACTGATCAAAAGTCACCAGGTTCGTTCCCGTAATTCAGCGTTCCGGGCCATTGTCGATGCCCTCATATACTTCGACGATTGGGGGCCAATCGTTGAGTTGATTGGTACTTAAAGCTGCTGTTAGTTAAAAAATATTTAATTCTTTTAAGCTTTTAAGCTATTTGTATTTATTTTTCTATATTTTCTTCCTTAGATTTGTGCTGGTGTGGTTATTATATTGTATAATATGTATATGTATAAATTTCCTTTTCTAACTAGCTAGAATGTTCTATGATAGTAAATGTTCAATTTAGAATATGAGCTGTACATATGAGAATTATCTAACAGATAAATTATTTCAATTAATTAATCTACAGTAAAGATTTAAAAATAAGTTAAAATGTTTTTAACACAACAACAAAATTGGAGAATATGTTCTTCAATTAACTAAACAGAAGTTACCAGCATTGACTGTGGTTGCGGTGCCCGGGGACGAATCATCATCGTGGCCTTTTTTAGTGTGTAATCCCAGCCTCTCCAACGAAACCAGACAATTCCCTGACGAGCAGTTAGGTCTTGGGGATCATGAAGGTATAGTCCATTTAATCCACGGCCACAGGACTTCCACCACCAGCCCCCCTAAAAGATAAGAGCAGATATTTCAATTTTTGATTTATTATTAAACAAGATTATTATACCCGATACTCAAAATAAGTATTGGGGTATATCAGATATGTGGTAAAAGTGGATATGTGTAACGTCCAGAAGGAATCGTTTCCGACGCCATAAAGTATATATATTCTGGATCAGCATCAATAGCCGAGTCGATTGAGCCCTGTCTGTCTGTCCGTCTGTCCGTCTGTCCGTCCGTCCGTCTGTCCGTCCCCTTCAGCGCCTAGTGCTCAAAGACTATAAGAGCTAGAGCAACGATGTTTTGGATTCAGACTTCTGTGATATGTCACTGCTACAAAAATATTTCAAAACTTCGCCCCGCCCACTTCCGCCCCCACAAAAGGCGAAAATCTGTGGCACACAATATACGAAGATACGAGAAAACTAAAAACGCAGAATCGTAGAGGATAACTGTATCTTCTAGATTTCACACCCCCTTCCGCCCCCGCAAAGGACGAAAATCTGGGGCATCCACAAATCTCAGAGACTATTAAGGCTAGAGTAACCAAATTTGGTATCCGCACTTCTGTTAGATCTCACTATAAAACGTATATCTCAGAATTTCGCCCCACCCCTTCCGCCCCCACAAAGGACGAAAATCTGTTGCATTCACAATATTGCACACTCGAGAAAACTAAAAACGCAGAATCATAGATAATGACCATATCTATCAGATGGCTAAATCTGGATCAGATCGGATCATTTTTGTAGCCAAAAGCAAGAAATCAATTTGCAGTGGCTACGCAGCGCCCGACGTCACGCTCAGACTGATTTTCTGTCTCTCTCGCACGCATTCTTTGTCGTGTCGTTTAATATAAGCGGCGTCTGCCGGAGGAGAGCCATACTGACTAAGTATCGTGTATAAATGTAGAGTTGCGGTCTCCGCAGCAACTCACAACGTTCCCCCTCGTTTACTTTTATTTTGCATAAAGAGCCGTAGTTTTGATAAAATAATCATTTTATTAACTCTCTAATCGACCTACAATCTTATAATCTATACCTACTGCAAAACATAATTGAATTATTTATTTCATGCGTCGGTAAGTAGTGGATTTTGTTTTGTTGCTTTTTGTAAGTACCCCCATTACATTTAACCCGATCCCATCTCGTAGAATTTTCTATGTTCTCTTCTATTGTCCAAACCTTATTAACTCTTTCTTTTACCTCGATCCCTAGATTTTCTGGGCAGTAACGCTCTCTTTTCTTAGCTCTTGCTGTAACCGCTCTCCTATCACTTTAACTAATTCCGCTTAAGCATTTGTCTGGGACATTGGTATGACAACTTGTTGTCTGGAAATTTTGTTTGTTTTCCTTTTTTAAATATGACTTCTATATTTTCCAAAGCGGCAAATTTCTCTCTAACGGCTGGCCCCGTCACCTCATCTTATAGCCTCCATAGCTCTCCCTAGTCAAAATCAGCCCAACGTGAAATTCTCATCTTCCATACACAAAACACAATCTACTTCTCTTATAGTAACAGAATGTTAGAGGATTACGCAGTAAGCTCAGCACTATTTTTCGGGATTGCGCGGCATTTTCATCCCATGTTATTGTGTCAGGTCGATCTCGACGTGCAGGTGGGGACTAGAACATCACTTCGGAATATTTCACAGTCTAGGTCCCTTTCTTATCCTATTAGATTTGGAAAATCCCTTTTGGTTCACCAAAGAGTTATCCAGTGTAAAAAAATTAAGACCAGACTTTTTAAAAAATTTCAAGAAGTTGGTTCTCCAGTTTTACAGTTTCGTAAACAGTAAGCGTGGAACGTCCGCACACCCATCCTTTCTATCATTTCTAGATGCGTCTTCATCAGGCATTTGCCTGATCAGGCAATTGCATATCTCCTTGCCCAAACTACCTACCAACAACCATGAGAGCTACTCTGCTCAGCTGTTCCCATACGGTTTACCAAGGTCGAAAGGCATTTTCTGTGACTTTACCTCCGCGCCTGTAACCTCTCTGCAAATCGCTTATATCTCCACCTCCGCATGCATTTATGAGGCCAATAATATATTAGAGTTCACCTCTTTTATCATGAAATTAAACTTACCGATGAATGTTATTTACCCCGATTTCAGTAAATCATTCAATTCGGTAATCATCCAGTACTAGGACATTTCACATCACTCTCGCTTGCAATCCGATCGGCTCCTTACACCCGGCGAGCCCCAACGACATATAACAACAACTCTTTCTTCGGTAAGTAATAATAAGTTTTAAGGTTAGTTAGAATAATATGGTGAACACTTTATTCGTAATTATGAGTTATTATAAACCACAAGGCTAACACCAAGTATATTGTGGCAAATCGGCGGATCAATATGAAAATATAAGGAAGTGACTGAGACCTTATTCTTTCCCGCAGAAACGAATACTATAAAAACGTTTGACAATGAAGTAATTATACAAGCAGTTCCGCAGAAACGCTGACATTGCCCCTCGTGCCTGGTGTCCGATGCAGGCTGGCATCCGGCGGTCTCGGCGGCCGCGCTCCCACGGTCAGCGAATCTGCCTACTCAGCGATCTTGCAGACATCGCTCCGCCGAGTGGCCAATTTGGTTAACATTTGTTAACCTGCTGGATGGCGTCGGCTGTTTCCTTCCGCTGCTTGCGCCGCAGTTGCCAGAAGATTCCGGCTATGATGGCGCATATGGGTACGCCTACGGCTACGGCTATCACGAGCCCAGTGACAAGGCACGTCTGAACTTCAGCGATGCGTTCCAAATTTTCCTCGCTGAGTTTGTAGAGGTATGGCAAGCTCAGCAGAGTTTGGTGCCGGGTGGCGTTGATTCTCGTGGCCGCTGCCGCACCTGGAAGCCTTTTCGCTGTACTGTTAAAGTTGGTGTGCGTTGAACCATGGATGCAGGTGACCTGGTCAGAAGTCACTATGTACGTTCCTCTGATTCGGTATTCCGAGAAATTGTCAATGGTGACGATTGCATACGCGGCGTTGATTATTACGATGCCGTCATCTACTTCGAAGATCGGCGGCAAATCGTTGGGTTATGTGTCCCAATGGGCTACTGCTCTGGAATGCAGCTCTTGGGCACAGTTGTTCGTCGGTGCTGCTTTGAAAAAGGCAAGGTTTGGGAGACTTTTGCATGACGTTACTGCATTCTCTGGCATTCGGATTATTTCCCCACTATGGGCGACAGGAAATATAGTTATTTTCGTACAAATGTAAGGTCTAGGCATTTCGATTACGAATATTATTAATTCTTTATTAACTAAGTCACTCACATTGGTTGCGCCCATTAATTGGGATACGCTGATAACGGTAGAGCTTTTATTCAAAATCTCTTCCAAGTCGTCGCTATTAATGATAGACGGTTTGATGATGTTTTTATACCCGATACTCAAAATGAGTATTGGGGTATATTAGATTTGTGGTAAAAGTGGATGTGTGTAACGTCCAGAAGGAATCGTTTCCGAAGCCATAAAGTATATTTATTCTTGATCAGCATCAATAGCCGAGTCGATTGAGCCCTGTCTGTCTGTCCGTCTGTCCGTCCGTCCGTCCGTCTTTCCGTTCCCTTCAGCGCCTAGTGCTCAAAGACTATAAGAGCTAGAGCAACGATGTTTTGGATCCAGACTTCTGTGATATGTCACTGCTACAAAAATATTTCAAAACTTCGCCACGCCCACTTCCGCCCCCACAAAGGGCGAAAATCTGTGGCATCCAATATACGAAGATACGAGAAAACTAAAAACGCATAATCGTAGAGGATAACTATATCTTCTAGAGTGCAAAATCTCAACCAGATTGTATAATTTTTATAGCCAGAATCAAGAAAACAATTTTATTCTTTCTCGCTCTGTCTCTCTCTAACACACGGTTTCATGGTCGGTTTTGCCAATTGCAAAATATGAGTTCAAGGATCTCAGAACCTATAAGAGCCAGAGCAACCAAATTTGGTATCCACACTCCTGTGATATCGGACCTTGACCATTTTGTGTCAAAATTTCGCCACACCCCCTTCCGCCCCCGCAAAGGACGAAAATCTGGGGCATCCACAAATCTCAGAGACTATTAAAACTAGAGTAACCAAATTTGGTACCCGCACTTCTGTTAGATCTCACTATAAAACGTATATCTCAGAATTTCGCCCCATCCCCTTCCGCCCCCACAAAAGACGAAAATCTGTTGCATCCACAATATTGCACAATCGAGAAAACTAAAAACGCAGAATCATGGATAATGACCATATCTATCAGATTGCTGAATCTGGATCAGATTTTGTAGCCAAAAGCAAGAAATCAATTTGCAGTGGCTACGCAGCGCCCGACATCACGCTCAGACTGATTTTCTGTCTCGCTCGCACGCATTCTTTGTCGTGTCGTTTAAAATTAGCGGCGTCTGCCGGAGGAGAGCCATACTGACTAAGTATCGGGTATAAATGTAGAGTTGCGGTCTCCGCAGCAATTCACAACGTTCCCCCTCGTTTATTTTCGCCAAAGTGGTGGCTATCATAATGTTTTGTAATTCAAGCGTCAGAATTATATTTCTTTCTTCCTGCTAACCTTCAACAATTGGTTGACGGTTGCAGTGAGGGCATTAATCTGTGTCTGGGTTTTCAAGTTTACGGTTATTTTTCTATTTTTAAGATTAAAATGGGGCTAAAAATACTTGTTGAGGGGCCTAGTAAAATTGAAAAAATATAAAAACTTATAACCATAACTTAAAAAAAGTTAACTCCTTATCTACCTCAAATTATCTTTGTGGACCAACCTCCTTCTTATAAGAACAGTAGTCCCCAAATCTGCTTCTACCTTTTCCTCGAGAGTTTTAGTTAGTTTGTTTCCTAACCTCCTAACTAGGACTTTCTCTCCCACTTCGAACGACCTGTTTTTCCTGCCTGGGTTGTTCCTATCAAGCTGTTGTTGCGCCTTCATTAACCTCAACATTATTTCCTCCCCAAGGTCACAGCTGAACCACATCAACGGGTGTTCTGTTCGTGACCGAGTGGACTGTCCGGTTGTACTCAATAGTCGCTAGAATATCTTGCTCAACCGTAACATCGACTTGGCGTTGAAGTTTTAAGCATCTGGCAATTTCTAGTAGGGTGCTGTGGAAGCGTTCCACCTAATTGTTTGATGTGCTGTGTAGCGGGGGGGCATTTGCCACATCAATGTCGAACTGGTTCTTTAACAAAGACCAAATAGTCTCTGACTTAAAGGCTGCCTCATTGTCACAATAAATGGTTCTGATGTTTGGGAAGATGTTTACCAACTGCAGGATCGGTATCTTTACGTCAGGGATCGTGCGCGAAGCCACTTGCTGTGTAATTGCAAATTTTGAGAACTTGTTGACCGCAGTGAGAAAGTGTTTTCCTGTGGTGGAGAATATTTCAATGTGAATCAATTGGCCTACCCTTGCTGGTATTGGTGTTACTTCTAATTCCTGCTTCCTAGGGTGTCTATCGTATTTTGCCTTTTGACCTAGCCTGCAGTTTGTTACTACTTCTGCCGCGATTGTTTCCATTTTTGGAATCATCACGTTTTCCTGGGCTGCTCTGTGCGCCCGATTGTGTTCGGTGACTACTATTTCCCTTCGCTCCGTCATTGGTGATGCCCGTCACCAAGGCCTTGCAATACCGGAATTTTGTGTCCGGGCAGGCTTTAACCTGCTCATTTTGCACAAACGCCAGTATTGGCAGGGTGCAGTGGATGGAATTAACGACCCCAGGCTGTACTACTTTCTTGATGGAGTCAATTTTGTGACGTGATTTTTCCGAGAAGAGATGCGATGCTGCTTTGAAGGGGTACTTGATTCTTCCAGAATTATTTGGTTCCTGAAGCAGATCAACGGTTTGTCAACAGCTTCGATTACAGAAGTAAGCGAGGCCTCACTGTGGATTGTAGCTGCATCTGACCGACTCCGGCTCTCTAAAACATTAATGCTTTTTCGCGACAGTGCGTCTGCTACATGATTGTCCCTGCCAGGCTTGTAGAAGACCTTTGTGCCACACTCATCAATCCGCGCTTTCCAGCGATTTTTTTTTGAGTTGGGATTCCTGTCGGAAACTGCAAAAATCAGCTGCTGATGGTCTGTATAGATGTTTATGTCGCTCTTTCCTTATATGTAATGGCGAAGTGTATCTAGTGCCCAAACTATGTCCAACAACTCTCGTTCATTGGTCGCGTAGTTCACTTCTCTGTCTTTCAGGGTCCTAGATATCATCGTTATCGGCCTGTTCTTTTGCGACAGCACCACCGCAATGGATTAGGCATCACTGGTTAGGTCAAACGGCTGGTTAAAGTCTGGGTAGTGGATAATAACGTCTTCCGACGCCAAAATGTTCCTCAGCTTGTCAAAGGCCTGTTTTTGTAACTCGTCAAAGCGAACAGGAATGGATTTCGATCGCTGTTTGCTGACCCTACGATTTTCTCCCTTTAAAATGCTGGTGATAGGTCTTGCTATTTCAGCACAGTCCTTTATAAAACACCTGTAGTAGCTGGCCAAACCCAAGGATGGGTTAAACTGGCTAAACCAAGGGCACAAGGTTGTCTAAATTTTTGAATGGCCTTAACCTTATCAGGGCTCGTTCTGTTGCCATCGGTTGACACGACGAATTCTAGAAATTCAACCTTTTCTTTAAAGAATTGGGATTTCTATTTTGACAACCTCATGTTTGCGTCATGGAGGCTGCTGAGTACAGTGTCAATGTCCTTGACATGCTTTGTCTCGCTCTTCGAAAATACGATGACGTCATCGACGTACACGTAGCATATCTTATTGATATGCTCCCGCAACACATCATCGATGGACCGCTGGAAAACGCTTGAAGCACTCTTTAGGCGAAATGGCAGACGGAAAAATTCATATTTACCTCTGTTTACCGAAAATGAGGCCTTCTCACGATCGCGTTCAGCTAGCGTGATTTGGTGGTACCCCGATTTTAGATCAAGGGTTGTAAAATATCTGGCCTTCCCAAATTCGAAAGTATCATGGAGATACTAGGCATCGGGTATTTGCCTGGTATGGTTTTTGTATTTAGCTTGCGGAACCTATGACTAACCTACGACTAACTGGGAAAGGGTACATTTTTGAGTAAATTGGCTCTTCATCTTCGGTTCTGATCGTGGCAACTATAGCCGTGTTAAAGGGCAGCATTTCGTTTGGATCTGCAAAGGCCTTTAAGCGACTGGCCATCATTTTGAGAAATTGACGCTGGGGCACTCGTGGAACACGATCTTTTCAGTTTCATTTCCGAAGTGAAGTCTTTTTGTCCCCAGGTTAATATTGGCGCCAGCTTCAGTTAATGTGTGAAGCCCTATGATGCCATCGATGGTTGCAAATTCTGACAAGATGAAAGACAGGCTTTTTATGCCGAAAAATGTAAGGAAGCACTTTTGCTCGTCTTTATTAAAGCCGTGCAGTGATTTCACGATGAATGGGGCCTCCACCGGAAAAATTCGATGAAGTTCTCTTAGCGGTTTGATGTAGTTCTTCGCAGCCCCGGTGTCTATCAGGAAATTTAATGTTCTCCACGCTACTGTTCGTGTGATGAACGGGAGCAGGGACTCTCCTCTAAAAAATTGACCGTATCACTATCGTACCCTGCGCTATTTTCCTCGTCAATCTCAGCCACTGCCTCCTGTGCTAGCTGCTCATACTGTTGTTCGTATTGGTCTGGGTCTTCCTGAGCGAGGTGATTAACCCTCTGCCTGCGCTGGTCAGAGAATCTCTGGGATCAGCCGGTCTCTTGAATGCCCTCTGTTGGTGACCGTACGTCCGTTAGGTTCCGTCTGAGGCCTGTGATAAAGACCGGAGGGCGTCAGCCCTATGTTTTTCGTTAAGATGCTGTGCCTGTGTGGCCTCTTGTGATATAATTGTTTTTTTTTGTAAGAAGGGTAAGTTTTTTCTCAACCTCTTCATAAAACTGTACGATGGACAAGCCGCCCTGTCCAAGCGTGGCGAGTTCCTGTTCTAGCAGGTGCAGCGGACGTTTGTCCGAATACGTGAAATCGAGGCGATCATCAATCGATCCAGGCGTTCCACACCGGCTTGAACAATGCTAAGAGCGAGTCAGCGGGGTCTCTAATCTTATTTCTGATTATGAGGACCGCTTGGTAGTGTCTTAAACTACCTTTGTACCCCTCGTACAGCATATAGGAAGCCTTTGCCGCTTGGCGCCAGGAAACGTACTGCTCCTGGGTACCGTGGAACTCTGTAAGTGTTTTCACCGCATCCAGAGCTTCCTCATAGACCACCGCTCTATCTAAAGTAATCGGCTCGAAGGCCTTGGCCTCGGGTGCCGTAATTATCGCTGCCTGCAGCTGGCTGGTTACCATCTGCAAACGCTGTTCAAATTCAGTCTTTTGTACCTCCAGTGCAGAGCCGACCGCCGCGGACGCAATGGCTTGGAGTTGAGCAGCGTCGTTTCCCTGCTCGTTTCCCCGGGCCGCGTTCAAAATTTAGGCTAACATTGTCTAAAAGTTCTAATAAATCGTTATTGTTATGATGAATACACATGTGCGGGTTTTTTTTTACCGTTTTTTAATGTGCTAAGTCTTTGTCGTAGGTTAGTTTTTCACTCAGACTGCCGTCAAATTTGGTTTCCTTTATGAGAGATCTGAGATGTTGCCCACCGACAACAATGTAATTATATGGCGAGTGTAAAAATAAAATTTCGAATTTCGGCTGAATGATTTTGGATGTAAACAGTTTTTATTAGCTAGCTCAGTTTCTTCGTTTTATTTTTTATACCCGATACTCAAAATGAGTATTGGGGTGTATTAGATTTGTGGTAAAAGTGGATGTGTGTAACGTCCAGAAGGAATCGTTTCCGACCCCATAAAGTATATATATTCTTGATCAGCATCAATAGCCGAGTCGATTGAGCCCTGTCTGTCTGTCCGTCCCTATCAGCGCCTAGTGCTATTTGGTGTTAATCTGGTTGTATCTTCTTAAATTGTAGTGGTTATCCAGCAGGCCATCTCATATGTTTCTTCCTGTCTATCGTCGCCGCTGCTCAAAGCCGTCTGCTCTGGTGTAACAAATTTCTTGTGCTACTTTTTGTCTCCGCACTCCTTAGTTTCAGATTTTTCGTTCTCACTTCTTTTTTTTTAATTTCTTTAACTCAATACCTTTTCGATTTTATAGCGGGCGTTGTCTCCGCACTATAGTTATATCCCGAGGGCGGTTCACTCTCGTTGGGCGCCAGTAATAATAAGTTTTCAGGTTATTTAGAATAATATGGCTAAATAATAGCTACGATATGAGTTATTATAAACCACAAGGCTAACACAAAGTATATTGTGGCCACTCGGCGGATCAATAATAAACTAAACTTAAGGGCCCGTCGCAGTTCCGCAGAAACGCTGACATTGCGCCTCGTGCCTGGTGTCCGATGCAGGCTGGCATCCGGCGGTCTCGGCGGCTGCGCTCCCACGGTCAGCGAATCTGCCTACTCAGCGATCTTGCAGAAATCGCTCCGCCCAGTGGCCTATTTGGTTAACATTTGTTAACTTATATGTACGTGTATTTTCTTTATTATAAGTTATGCTAGGGCTTAGTACTAGATAAGACAATATACAGTCTTAACTATGGTCTTCCACCACAATCGGGGCTGTCGCTGGGTTATTGCTGTTGATCAGGATCAATTTGACCCCAGCGTATACCTTGGGGCGCCACTCTAATACGCACGCCAAGTCTCTCCCATCGCTATTGCTTTCCGCATGTGGATGTGGATCACCACTCAATTAGGACTCACTCTGGAGGGCATGCGGCGCCGATTCTCTGTTCTCCGTTTATACACTTCCCTTCATTTTTTGTAACGGTACCACGTCAATTCTCACCGATAGGCGGATAGACCGATTTTGCACGCACGGTGACTCACACGCGAAAGATCCCGCGCGGCCGACGCCAGCCTCCTTTTAAAGCCCCGCCTTAACGGGACCTCCACTCGGCGTCGGTAACTTTCTATAGGGTGGTCTCGCGGTTTACGGCACCGCGCCTTATTTGGTCATGCGCTGGGCCACTGCCGGCCCGATCCCACCATATCGTCTGTCTCATTCGCGTCGTGCGAATGTCGACGACGCACAACGCACAGTGGGACATTTCGCCGTTTTTGCTTGCTAAATTAATAATTTTTGAACTAAATATATCTTCATGAAACAAACTGGCTGAATTTTTTTTCTGTAAAATTTGTAACGAACCTAAAAGGGTTCGACACAATCCTTCCCCGACATATTATAAGCATAAGACCCCGCTAAATTACAACATCTCACACAACACCCCGCATACATTATTTACCAACACCCCCTCTCCACACGTAGCCACCGATCAACACGCGCCGACTCCATAACGCTGACCAAAGACATCAGGTCACGCGGACTACCCCACTCCAGGCCAAGCCATCGGCCAAGTGCAGTCTTCCGGGTTCATCGACTGCGGAAAGATGACACCGCGAAAGTCTGCGACGGTCACCAAAAACGGCGAAGGGCACTCCGACGCGGAAGTGCACTTTCGAACCCGCAGACTCAGCAATACGGGCGTATAAAAAGACGACGACCAGAACCAGGAAACAACTTGCGAGGGCAAGGCCTTCGCCCATGAGACGGATCTTGCCGACAGCAGGAGGAAATGGCCCCACAGACGGTCATTACCACAGTAACGCCGCACAGATGGCAGAACGAATCCAAAAGTGGGGAATCCAGTTCGACGGGCAGGACGACCCACTGTCGTTCGTCGAACTACTGGAAGAGCGTGCCCTCTCGTACGGGGTAGACATGAACTACCTGCCGCGAGCCATGGCGGAGCTCCTCACCGACTCTCCTCTTCCGCACCAGCCGACTCCAGAGCGCCTCATGGGCCGATTTCCGCCAGGAATTCCTAGCCTTTTTCCTGCCTCCCCGGTACTTCGAGCAATTGGAAGACCAGATCAGGGACCGCAAACAAGCGGTGGGCGAACCGTTCAAGGACTTCGTCATCGAGCTCCGGTTGCTCATGCACCACGCCGGGTACGACGATGCCAAGGAACTTAGCCGGATCTATGACAACACCCCCCGGCTTACCAGCTGTACGTGCGAAGGCACGAACTGAGAAGTCTGACGCAATTAACAATGTTGGCCACAGAGTTCGAGAGTATCCAGGAACGAAACGTACCAGCGACCCTCATCCCCCCTCGACAACCACCCAGGTACACGCGGCCAACGGCACAACGAAACGAAAGCGGGACGAATCGGGCCCAATTCCGAAAGCCTCACTGGAACACCTCGGAACCCGCAAGGAAGCCGCACCAGGCCGGCGCTCCAGCACAGGAAACGGCACATAGAATGATCACCACCCCCATCGCCAACCCACACGCAGCCTGTCGACGCTGCGGAGAAGCTGGACATGTTTCTCGCGACTGCACCAACCCATCGATACTCTTCTGTTGGGAATGCGGCAGGCGCGGAAAGCGCACCGTGGGCTGTTGCCGCCGGGACCCGTCGGGAAACGACTCGCGTCACCAGCTGACACGGGAACAGCCGGGCACGACGCTTCCTCAGACAACCAACTAAGAAACCCGCTACAAGTACACGACGGCCGAAAAATGGCGAGAGTGACCATCGGAGGACGGCGCGCGGAAGCCACGGTCGACACCGGGGCGTCCCGAAGCTTCATCAACGCCGACCTAGCCCGCAAACTCGGCCGCGACAACGACCTGCGAGCCGCATGCGTCCCGATACGCCTAGCAGACGGCTCGGCTCGCGAGATAGCTCAGATCTTGCTAGCGCGCGTCAAACTAGACGAACAAGAGGTACAGATGCCACTCTTGGTACTACCCAATATAGTAGAGCAAGCCATCATAGGGATGGATTTCCTGTGCGCCATTGAAACCACAATACAATGTGGCACCACGCGCCTCCATCTCCAAGGCTCCCAACGCCCCATCCCAAACACGCCGATGGCCACCGCCAGCCAAGTACACGCCCCGGACCCACGAACTCGAGCCCTCCGCCCCCAACGAATTCCCCGCCACGACACGAGATAAAAGCACAAGGAATAAGGAACACAGAACCCACGGCCACGACGAGGCACACTAGCCCCAGGCCCACTCCGAGAAACCGAAAACTAAGCAAAGCAACGAAGAAAGCGAACCGGTCTTCCGAAGGCACCGACGCGGTTCCACCAACGAAGGGAAAGGAACCCAGGAGGCCCCGACAACCCGGCCCCAGCAACGACAGCCGCCACGCAGCAGCCAGGCGCCCGAGGTACCACCTCCGACCGCCACCCTGGCCTACGAACGCGTCGACACCGCCCTCGACGCGAAAACGACCCCTACGACACAGACCCACCCGCTTCTCCCGCGTCCTCCCAGGCAGGAACCGGGAAAGGCGATCACTGCGACACGAGGCACCCATCGGAACCCCGACGCACCTGGAGCCGACGCACCATCGATCGTCCCCGACATCATGGAACGCGTCCCGGCAACACCTCGTACGGCGCCGGCATGCGGCCCAGCACCACGCCTGGAGCCATGTCGGTGACCTTCATCGCCCAAACTAGCCGCTGGTCAAACGCTACGATGGCCATCGAGACCCGCACGTTCGTACATCACGCTGAGTGCAACGTCGCGCAAGCACCCCCCAGGACACACACGAGCCCCAAACTCATGATCGAGGCACCCGCCGTCGTCGCCAGCATAAGCGAATACACTCGCGAAGTCGAACCACCAAGCGCATTCGACACAACTATCCTCCCCGAGAACCCCGACCACACCTGCGACCCAGGAATCGACGACCCACCCGAGGTCGATTCGGAACGAATCGACGACCCATGGCCTCCCGACATCGCGCCGAAAATACGGGAATTTCTAGACGAGGAACTGCCAACACTCGCAGGCCTCCGAGGAACGACGGATCTAACGGAACACACCATCGTCATGAGGGACAACCGACCCATAAAACAGCGATACTACCCGAAAAATCCAGCCATGCGGCGGATCATCGATGAACAGGTCAACCAACTGATTGCTGAGGACCTAATCGAACCGTCCCGAAGCCCCCACAGCGCGCCAATCGTCCTGGTCCGCAAAAAGGACGGGAGATAGCGCATGTGTGTAGATTATCGGCAGCTAAACGAGCGTTCTATCCCGGACGCGTACCCGCTACACAAGATCAACTACATACTAGAGCGACTCCGAAATGCCCACTTCATCACGACCCTCGACCTGAAAAACGGGTATTGGCAGATACCAATGGCCCGCGACAGCCGGGAAGCCACGGCATTCACGATACCCGGCAGAGGATTATACCAATGGAAAGTAATGCCTTTCGGTTTACATTCCGCGGGAGCCACGTTTCAACGGACTCTCGACGCCGTTATCGGCGCGGACATAGAACCGTTCGCGTTCGCATATCTCGACGACATCGTGATCGTCGGGAAAAGCTTCACGGGGCACATGAACAAAGTGAAAAAAGTTTTCGCACGACTACGCAAGGCAAACCTACGGATCAACACGGACAAGTGTGCCTTCTTCCAACGCCGGATAAAATACCTGGGCCACATGATCAGCGAAGAAGGTATCCACACTGACCCTGACAAAATCGCAGCAGTAAAGGATCTGGGGCCGCCGACCAACCTGAAGGAGCTACGACAATGCGTAGGCATTCCCTGCAGACGGACGCAAGCAACCTTGGAGTGGGCGCGGTCCTCACCCAAGAGATCGAAGGGAAAGAGCGGGTCATCGCATACGTCAGTCGACGCCTCAACAAGGCAGAAGAAAACTACTCGGCCACCGACAAGGAATGCCTCGCCGTCATCTGGGCGATCCGAAAACTGCGATGCTATCTCGAAGGCTACCGATTCGACGTCATCACCGATCATCTCGCACTAAAGTGGCTGAATACCCCCGAGAGCCCTTACGGGAGAGTAGCAAGATGGGCGCTCGAACTACAGCAATACCAATACGACGTGCACTATCGGGCCGGCAACCAGAACGTAGTCGCAGACGCACTGTCAAGACAACCACTGGAGACCCTCTCCCGCATTGAGGAAGACAACACACCATGCACCTGGCTTAAACAAAGGATGCAACAAGTCCAAGACGAACCCCAGAAGTACCCGGACTACACGCACGAAAATGGGCAGCTATACCGCTACCTAGGACACGGAGCCGACGACGACGACCACATACCGTGGAAACTATGCGTGCCCAAACACGGCCGGACGAGAGTACTCCGCGAATGCCACGACGGACCAACGGCAGGACACCTGGGCGTCCGGAAAACCATCCTGAGGACAACACAACGATACTACTGGCCAGGACTACACAGAGACGTGCGACGGTACGTACAGGGCTGCGTAAGCTGTCAGAAGTTCAAAGCCACGCAGCGCAAGGCCGTGGGCAGGATGCTCACACGCAAAGCCGAAGAACCCTTCGCCACCCTGTGTGCCGACTTGGTCGGACCATTACCACGGTCCAAGCACGGGAACACCATCTTACTGGTATTCTTCGACACTTTCTCCAAGTGGGTCGAACTGGTAACCCTCAAGAAAGCGACAACAGCGAACCTCGAACGAGCCTTCAGAGAACGAATACTGAGCAGCTTCGGCGTGCCAACACTATTCGTCTGCGACAACGGGACCCAGTTCACCAGCCGATCGTTCAGAACATTCATGCGAAGCGCAGGCGTGGAGCTGCAACACACAGCCCCGTATTGCACCCAAGAAAACCCGACGGAGAGAGCCAATCGGACTGTGAAAACGATGATCGCCCAGTTCGTCGACGACCACCAGAATACATGGGACGAGCTCCTACCCGAGATGACATTGGCGATCAACTCCAGCGTCTCCGAGACGACCGGATTCAGCCCCGCCTTCCTCCTCCAAGGAAGAGAGCCCCGACTCTTCGGCGCCCTCTACGACGAAGTCACGCCCGGGACAGGAAGTACGCCAGAGACGGCCACCAGCAAAGCGACGAGGCTGAAAGAAGTATTCGCCATCGTCCGGAACAACATCCAGAGAGCCAGTCAAGAGCAAGGGAGACATTACAACCTCCGACGGCGACTATGGCGCCCCGCCGTCGGGTCGTTGGTACTACTACGCCAACACCACCTCTCAAACGCCGCCGAGGGCTTTTGCGGCAAAGCCAGCCCCGAAGTTCAACGGCCCCTACCGGGTCAAAAGTTTTTCATCGCCAAAAATCGCCAAATTGCAACATTGCGAAAGCCGGAAACTGAAGACCGCAAATGTCAACGACCTGAGAGATTTCCACGATCACGGGTCCGAAGAATCCACTGACCTACCTGAGAATGCTGACATCGACGAGGAAAGCAACGAGACATTAACCACGGCACCGCAGAGTCAGCAAAACCCGGGATACCCGGCCAAAAAACAGCATCGGCAAAAAGCGAGCCCGATGGCATAATACCGCCGAGAATACAAGCGCAGCGACCCGCGCGACCACCAATTAAGCGCTGACGCCAGCAAGAGAAGTAACGTAACGCTCACGACCGCGCGCCCATCCGCTGACGAAGCGAAGAGAACGCGGAAACCCCAACGCAGACCACAGAAGAAACCTCAAGATGCCGACCCACGAGTCCTCGTAACTCTCGCCGGGGAAGAAAGGGGAGGGTCTACCGAACCTAAAAGGGTTCGATACAATCCTTCCCCCGACATATTATAAGCATAAAACCCCGCTAAATTACAACATCTCACACAACACCCCGCATACATTATTTACCAACACCCCCTCTCCACACGTAGCCACCGATCAACACGCGCCGACTCCATAACGCTGACCAAAGACATCAGGTCACGCGGACTTCCCCCATTCCAGGCCAAGCCATCGGCCAAGTGCAGTCTGCGACGGTCACCAAAATCGGCGAGGTGCACCCCGACGCGGAAGTGCACTTTCGAACCCGCTGACTCAGCAATACGGGCGTATAAAAAGACGACGACCAGAACCAGGCAACAATTTGCGCAGAAACCTGGCTCAGAGTACAGACGTTGACCAGGAACCTACGGGAAACACCGGCGATCAGTCAAACTAAGCTAATTTAAAGTGCTAAGATTTATAATAAAGTGTCAAGTTATCAGAGTAATTTCCAATTGCGTAAGTTCATTCCAACTAGCCGAGGCACCGACACTACCCCACCCCGAGTCCACGCACGCCGTTTTGTATACACGACGAGCGACGCCCACTGTAGCCCCACTCTAGCCCCGATCCACCCCCTCTACGATAGGCCACCCCCGACGACACCCTTAAAGTTCCATCTACTTCTACAAATTTCTTGTGGATTGACCCCTGGACGTGACTGAGCCTACCTCAGCCTGAAATAGGTCCATCACAAGTTCTCCTTTACTTTCTGTTTAATGGCAGAAATATCTAATAAATTTAACATATCTGAAGAATAAATGCTTGCCGACTTATTTTGTGATTTCATGTATCTAATGGATGAAATATATGGATCTGAGGAGGCTTGTTGAAAAGATCTTGGTTTGTTCCTCGTTTCCTAAGCTTTCTCTGACATCTCTTGCGGGTATTTATTATACCCGATACTCAAAATGAGTATTGGAGTATATTAGATTTGTGGTAAAAGTGGATGTGTGTAACGTCCAGAAGGAATCGTTTCCGACCCCATGAAGTATAAATATTCTTGATCAGCATCAATAGCCGAGTCGATTGAGCCCTGTCTGTCTGTCCGTCCCTATCAGCGCCTAGTGCTCAAAGACTATAAGAGCTAAAGCAACGATATTTTATATCCGGACTTTTGTGATATGTCACTGTTACGAGAATATTTCAAAACTTCGCTCCACCCACTTCCGCCCCCACAAAGGGAGAAAATCTGTGGCATCCATAATTTTAAAGATACAAGAAAACCAAAAACGCAGAATCGTAGAGAATGACTACATGTTCTAGAATGTAAAATCTGAACCATATCGTATAATTATTATAGCCAGAATCAAGAAAACAATTTCATTCTTTTTCGCTCTGTCTCTCTCTAACACACAGGTTTCATGGTCGGTTTTGCCAATTGCAAAATGTGAGTTCAAGGATTTCAGAACCTATTAGAGCCAGAGCACCCAAATTTGGTATCCACACTCCTGTGGTATCGGACCTTGACCGTTTGGTCTCAAAATTTCGCCACACCCCCCCCCCTTCCGCCCCCGCAAAGGACGAAAATCTGGGGCATCTACAAATCTCAGCGACTATTAACGCTAGAGTAACCAAATTTAGTATCCGCATTTCTGTTAGATCCCACTATAAAACGTATATCTCAAAATTTCACCCCACCCCCTTCCGCCCACACAAAGGACGAAAATCTGTTGCATCCACAATATTGCAGATTCGAGAAAACTGAAAGCGCAGAATCATTGATAACGACCTTATCTATCCGGTTGCTGAATCTGGATCAGATCAGATCAATTCTAAAGCCAAAAGCAACAAATCAATTTGCAGTGGCTACGCAGCGCCCGACGTCCCGCTCAGACTGATTTTCTGTCTCTCTCGCACGCACTCTTTGTTGTGTCGTTTAATATTAGCGGCGTCTGCCGGAGGAGAGTCATACTGACTTAGTATCGGGTATAAATGTAGAGTTGCGATCTGCGCAGAAACTCACAACGTTCCCCCTCGTTTTTTCCTTGCAGTTTAAGATATTCAAAATGACACGTAATCTTTCGATAATGTCTGTGGATATTGACAGTTATTTCTGCAGTAATTTCGTTTTTCTCAAAGAATGTCAGTGATATGCTTCCATCGTATGTTTTTCCATATCCTTCACTTTGGCCAGAAAATCCATCAGAGTCCCATTTGCTGATCAATGTGAAATTTTGCTCCTTCAACCGTCACTTGGTTTTCTTCCGGCCTTGCCATCAATTTGGCATCTGTAATAGGTTTGTATTTGGAAAGAACATAGACTTTATGGTGACGTAAGGAGTACCACAATATTAAATACTTCTCCTAGGACATTCCCAACTCTGAAAACAACGCCAACGCCTCGTCAGCGGAGTACGACTTCGGTTGTGAATTGGCGGCGTGAGGATTCCAATCATTATCCTGTCAAATCTCACCGGGCTTGCCTTAGATACAGCTTTTGTTATATGCGACCTCTTGTTTTCCTTGTTGCTCGTATATTTAATTGACAATGCCTCCGATAAATGATCCGTACCTAAATAACATGTTGCATCTACAAGTTTTCGCTTTCTAGTATAATCTAAACACTTATTCAGGGCATTTGTTGGTCTTCCTTTTGCTCGTCCTCTGGACGTGGAGGCACTTTAGCATTTTTAGCACAGCTCTAAAGACTTTTGTAACGTTTTCTTGATCATCATCTGGTCTGATGAGCTGGTGAGGTGGCTCAAAGGGCGCCAAGCTGAGGCCACCGGACGGTTCGCAGGTACGAATAAGAGGACATTCCTAGGGAGAGTACCGAAAATAAGCAGCCCCGCACAGCAAGAGGGTGTTCGCGAAGCTGCAACACTTACGATGCGCTTGTGGTGCACACACTCCTCTATCCCTATACACTACCTACCCACATCCCAACCCGTGCCGAGAGTCAGCCTGGCTTGCGGCGCGGTATATAAAACTAGCCCAGTCGTTAACGGAGAGCTCAGGGACTTGGCAGCCCCTGTTCTAAGTATGCCTTATCCGGGCAACTTGGATCTCTACCCGGACGGACCGTAAACCTTCTATGCAGTTCGTCGGAAAAGAATGGAAGATTATAATAACTATCCCTATACCCTATTTGGTGGTTCTCTTGAGAGAATCACTCTGGTGGATGATCTTGGTATTATGTTAGACCCCAAGAATAAGTTTTCTGAACACATTTCTACCATGGTAAATAAGGCCATGGGCGTGCTTGGGTTTATTAAGAGGTGGTCAAAGGAATTTGACGGATTCTATATAACAAAGACTCTCTATACCTCTCTTGTTCGTCCGATCTTAGAATACGGCTCCTGTATATGGTGCCCTCAGTACAAAGGACACCAGGACCGTATAGAATCAGTACTGAAAAACTTCTTACTCTTTGCTCTGCGGGGCCTTAACTGGGATGCGGGTGTGAGACTCCCATCTTACTCTAGTAGACTGCTATTAGTAAACCTCCCATCCTTAGTTAACCGTAGAAAAAAGCTTGGTGTGATTTGTATGCACAACTTGATCAGGGGTGACATAGACAGCTGACAGACCTAGACATCGTCCATCAAAACCTTTGAAAGACTCGTCGGGCTGTAACTGAGGACAACTATACACCCTCACTTGCCTGACAGCACAGCATGCCTACCGGAAAGGAAATTCTACGGAAACGGCTCTTCATGAAGAGATGGTAAAGATATCTCTGCATCTCAAAGAGTACTCACTGATAGCCTTTCTCGATATTAAGGGAGCCCTCAACAACGTTGTGGACCGTCACTTGGTGATGCTCATTGATCATGATGCTGATCATCGATGGGATCGTCCGCCCAGTCAAGGTATGTCAACAGAAACACCCCACAAGGTGGCGTCCTGTCTCGTCATCTTTGGAACATAGCAGTCAACCAGATTCTATGTGACCTGGAAGGGGCGGCTGCAAAGTATTTGCCTATGCGGATGACGTTGCAATTATCTTCACGTGAAAATACCCTCAAACACTGTGCGACATAATCACCGCAAAGCTAGCGAAACTGTCGGAATGGAAATCCCTCAAAAACGGAATTCAAACTGTTCGGAGCAGCATCCGTTAATAACTCTAGTAACTCGCGCTCAGCCTGTGTACGCTCTCAGTGCATACAAGCACACACATATGTAAAGTTATTACTTGTTATAAGCCACTGCTTCGATCCTTCCTTCTGTCTAGTCGGTCGTTCCTATTCGAGGCAGTCGGTCAGCAGTACTCTTCGTCGCCAAACCGCCTAAATCTAAGTCCACGGCCACGGCCTCGAACAAAAAACAGACAAACAATAAACGCCAAATTGTAACCTTAAAAACGGAGCAATTTTTTCCTGTACATTTTCGAGTCAGAGTTGCCGAAAAAGCTCGGCAGCTTCCAACATTTTGGTGACCCCGACGTGATCGCCGTGGACTTGTCGTGTGTTAGTAGTGTTTCAAGTAGTTCGTTAAATCAAATTCGAAGGTTCAAAGTAACATTTGTCGAAAAGTAGCGAACCAAAGATCGTTGTGGCCGATCGTGGCAGTTCTAGCGACCCGCTATTCGTTTTCGCTTCTCTTTCGCCGTCTGTTTCGTTGCTGCGCAGCGCACAGAGTTCCATAGAGTTCCAAGCGTGGTCTCTCTCTCGAATTCGAACGTGAAACAGTGCTAAACATATCGGTCGTTCTCTTGTGCATAACTGTTGGTTCTTTTTCGGTCGTCGCTTCTTTGATTGTTGGATTGTTGGAATCATTGACGGAGCTGAAATCTAGTTTTACCAGTTTGGAAGAAGTGGATTTTGAGTCTATGTCCGGTGATATACCAGGAAAATTTTACTCGTCCATCCTATCTTTGAGGACCATTCTACAGAGTGAGTGGGGCAAGCTTTCGCAGCCCACGCATTGTTCCACGTTTCACATGAACCCAAGTGAATCCCAATTCATAATGTACATGGCCAATCGATCGCGCTTGCCACAGCTGCAGCTGCCAAAGTTCAGCGGAGCCTATACAGAGTGGACAAGCTTCTATTCCATGTTCACAGCTGTGATTGATAGTGAAGCTGAGCTGACTTCTATGGAGAAGTTACAGCATTTGCGGTCTTGTTTGAGCGGAGCGGCGTTGGACACCATTAGTTCGTTGGAGATGAGCGAGGCTAATTACAAAACCGCATTAGATATTCTCAAAAATCGATTTGCTAATAAACGTCTCATTCTACAGGCACACATTAGAGAAATATTTGGGCTGGCGCGTGGGGACTATTCTGTTGTTTCGCTGCGGGCGTTTAAGGACGCCGCCACCTCACATCTTCGCGCATTGGATGCGCTGGAAACTAAGGAGGAAATAGATGATTACATCATCGTCCACGCACTCTGGAAGTATTTGGACAGGCAGACTCAAGTTAAATGGGAAGCAGCGTCGTCGAATCACGATCTTCCATCCTGGGAGAAATTATCTGCCTTTCTGGAATAAAGATGTCGTACACTTGAAGGCATTCACCACTCCATGCAAGGGCAAGATGATCAGGTTGGCAAGCCAGGGAAAACCGTGAATACGCATTATCGAAAATCGTTGGTAGCATCGTGCGCTCATGTTTCCTGTGTGTTTTGTGAGGACACGAACCATTTGATTGCCAATTGTCAACGGTTCAAAACTCTATCGCCGAATGATCGTCACAAGGAAGCAAAGAGGCTCTTATTATGCGTCAATTGCCTATGAAAGGGTCATAAATTGAAACATTGTAAATTAGGTCCCTGCCGTACTTGCCAATCGAAGCACCACACTCTGCTGCATTTTCTTCCATACTGTTTCTTCATTTGAGCCGCAGCCAAATCATATCGCCATGATTGCATTGTCGCCGTACTCTCCGCAAGCTCATATATCCCAGCGTCCGTCTGAGCCTGTTCTATTAGCCACCGTCGTCGTTCTCGTCAAAAACAGCGCTGGAACTTTCATGCCATGTCGCACATTGTTGGACTCAGGCTCGCAATTGCATTTCGTAACTACTCGTCTAGCTAATCAGCTTCAACTGCGAAAAACCAAGCTGCTTACTGCAGTCTCTGGCATAGGAGATGCTATCTTCTCAACTGAAGGTATCTCGGTGGATCTCGTTCTGAAATCGCGGTTTTCAGATTTCACCACTAGCATCACTGCCGTCGTTGGCCAGAAGATTACGGACAGTCAAAATCGCGTCTCAATTAGCACTACTAATTTGCCTATACCTTTGAATATCCAGCTTGCTGACCCTTCGTTTCGTAAGCCGCAGCGGATAGATCTGCTGGACTTTTCTTTGAGTTGCTGTGTGTGGGACAAATTCAGCTGGCGCCTGGATTACCTGGTGGATTATCTGGTGGCGGGCACTTGGCCCCCAACTCCTCGTCGTTTATCGCAACCCAATCTTCGGATGACACCAATCACAGCACTCGACTCGATGACTCGTGAATTTTGGGAAGTGGAGCACATCTTTGAGCCAATCGCTCAGGGGAATACTCTGTCCCTTTGCCTATGAAGCGAAATTTAGAGTCCTCGGGAGATTCCTATTTGCAAGCAAAGCGGCGCTTGGAAAACTTGGAGCGCAAGTTCGTGCGTAATCCAGCTCTTCATGAAAAATATTCGGCATTCATGCAGGAGAACCGTCCCTCGATCATATGTCTCTGGTGCCCAAGGAAGATAGGCACAAGTGCAAGTGCAAGTGAGGGTTGTACTCGACGGCTCTGCAGCTACCAAATCTGGTCTTTCGTTAAATGATCTACTTATGTCTGGTCCCAACATTCAAGCCTATTTCACACACTCATCCGTTTTCGTACATTTTCCATTGCCCTTACAGGGGATATCGGTAAAATATATAGGTGTGTGCGCGTCTCAATGCCTGACACCATGCTTCAATGCATATTGTGGAGGGACTCTCTGGACGACGACATACAGACCTTCAAACTAAACACAGTCACCTATGGGACTAAGCCTGCATCGCTTTTAGGTATTCGAGCTATGCATCAGCTAGCCATGGATGAGTCTTCTTCGTATCTATTGGGGTCGGAAACCATTCTACACGACTTCTACGTAGAGGCCATGATATCTGGAGGCAACTCGGTCGAGGAAGTGCTAGATATTATGCGTCAAACCTAGGATCTTCTTGCTCGAGGGAACTTTCAATTGCGGAAATGGTGTTCCAATTCCCCTGATGTGCTTCGTAAAGTCCCAGAGGCCGAAAGGGTAAGTTTTCTGAAGCTGGATGATGACAGTGATGTAACCAAAGCGCTTTGGCTCATTTGCGAGCCCCATAAGGACAACTTTTTGTTTACATTTGCTCCTCAAATCGGTGTTGGCAAGCACACTAAGCGTTCGGTGTTGTCAACCATTGCACGGTACATTGACAACAGCGAAAATAATCATGCAGCGCATGTGGAGGGACAAGCTGCATTGGGATGAATGTCTTCCTCAGCCTTTGAAATCGGCCTGGACTGAGTTTTGCATGGACTTCGCTACTGTGGGTCACGCTACATTTCCTCGCTACGTACTTCAACCTAAGACCCGATTTGAATTGCATTGCTTCTGTGATGCCAGCCTCCATGCCTATGGGGCTTGTATCTATGCTCGTTCGTTTACGGATACCGCCGCTGAGGTTAATTTGCTTTGTTCGAAGGCTAGGGTTGCCCCACTGAAAACACTCACGGTGCCTAAGCTTGAACTATGCGCAGCGTTCTTATTGGCCAATTTGCTTCGCGAAATCAGGAAAATGGATGCCTTCGACTGCCCAATCATTTGTTGGTCTGATTCAACTGGGGTCCTGTCTTGGGTACGAGAGGAACCATCCAAATTCCACGTTTTTGTCTCTAACAAGATCTCGGCCATACAACAACCTACCAGGGGCATGGGTTGGCGCTATGTGCCAACTGAAATGAACCCAGTTGACTTTCTGTCAAAGGGAGCCACGCCTCAGAAGCTGTTGCATTCTACTCTGTGGATAAATTGTAGCATACAACGTATAGCGATACGCTATCATAACGAGCTGATCTTTTTGTAGCGACCAGAGGAGCACGCGCTGGTTACGGCTTCCATTTGTCGTCGGCAAGGGGGGTGAGGATTTACCACTGTGCTACCTACTCGCATTGGATACATATAATAATATTGATTTCGCGTGCTGTTTTACTCCCTAACACATGATCGATCGGACTGGCTATACTGAAAAGAAACTACTAAGAGTGGCCAGCTATGCACACATAGAGGATGCTCTGCAAAGAAAACAGAACATGCTGAAGTACGGGTTGCGCTGCTGAATAGCTGTCGGTGCAGCAGCGTTTTGCCCACCCTACCTTGACCATCTGGGCCGCAAAGCCATATTGGTGGTCGATGATCCCTAAAACCCCCAGACTCACTTCATTTCCATAATCCACTCGGCATGGCGTCCTAAAATAATTTAGTTGGTTATCGATTTCATTTTAAAACTTATTTATTACTTCCAACAGGGGCATTTCCCTACTCTATTTAAACTCACAATTGACTCAAAAACTAACTTAGCGAACAACAGAATTCAAGAATAATCTAAGTTGGAAATTATAATAATAATAATAATTATTAAAAGAGGAGAATTATAAATAAATAGAAAAAAAAGAATTAAAATATGTATATAATATAAAATAACCAGTATATGTATGTATATATGAGGTAGCCGCTAAACTGGCATACAAATTTAAAAGAGCATTTATGACAACAACAACAAAAACCCACGGTTACTGTTCTTGCTCTCTCTTCCGGCATATGGATCTGCCCAACTGTTTTACCTCTCCCCTTCCTTCTTCCTATACCTCTCCTTCTCTCACGCTCATGCATGCATTTTATTTAGTGTAAAGCAATATTCTTTCACTTACGTGCCATCGCTTTTGTCGAAGACGATCCGCTTGCTGTAATTGCTGTAAATGTAATTTTATTGGAAGAGCACAACAACAAAAAGAGAAAAGAAGAGAAGGAACAAGGCGCGCAGAGGCTTTCGGGGGACTGGTTTTATTCTTTGCTTTCGTGCATTGGTTTTGTCTTTCTTTTTCCCTCATGCCTTTCTTTTCTTTGGGCTCCACATAGGGCTAGACCTTACGGTTTAAGGGAAAAGAAAAGCACGACTGAATTAACGGCTCTGCACTGCCCAAAAAGGGGAGCAAGGTATTCGTAGCTCACTAAAACTTTGCCTATTGGCTCATGGGTAAAATAGTTTTTTTTTTTTCTACTTCTTTTTTCACAAAGCCAGGTCGGCCGAGGGCGAGGTATATACGCAAAAAATTTGGGGCAAAAAAAATGTTCGTTATTCCGCTTTAGTTTCGCAGCTTCCCGGCGCCGACGATGCTGCTGATGCACTAAGTCGGACCCACAGCTGAATCGGCGATCTATTCTCTGCCTTGGGTGCTTTTCTGCGCCAGCGAATTCGTTCGGTTCTTGTGCTTTTTCGGGAGCGCAGTCTCTTCTCTTCCCTTTCTATGTACTTGGCCAGCTGGTTGTTGCTGTGGACGGCTCGGTCATCGATCCCAATTATCTGTTTCTTCTTTTCGCCCTTGGAAATCTGCTTGGCACAAAGTGCCAATTCTGTAATAAAATAAAACCCATGTTCCATTCAACACTACCTAGCGACACCTAAAAACCCCAATGTCCAACTTACCGCTATGTTGCGATTGGCACTCTGGTTATATGAACTTGCATATGGCCGTCCAAAAGAAAAAGAGAACACTTTCGGTTGCCTTGCCTCAGGCGTGGGGTCAGAATGGGACGCCCCCTTAATGGGGTGGCAAATTTCTTTTCGATTTGGTTAGTTTCTTTATGGTATAATTTGAAAGCAACACGATTCTTCTTCTTTTTTTTTTTGATTTGGCACTGGCGCGAGGTTTAGTTTTGTTTTTCCGCTAATATTTCCGCTTTCGACCAAAAACACTACCTTCTGAAGTGGGGCCCAAATCGAAAAGAGCGACCGTAGCTGGATTGCACCCACGAACCCTCCAGCAGCGAAAGTGACAACCACCATTTCCCTCGCTTTAACATAACCGCGGTCTATTCTTTCCCGAGTCCGACCGTCTGCCCAAAAAGTACCCGCCGATCACGAGCAATAGGAGCGCTAACCGCAATTACGATATTCCATGGATTTACAATTTTTGTTTAGTTTTTTTCGTTCTTTTTTTTTGTTGTATTAATGTTATTGTAGCTGGTTCAAGCGTCACTACAAATTACTCCCTACCAAAATCACACTTTGGGGGAACAACACCAAAAGTGGTATCCACGCTTGAACGGCTATTAAAAGAAAAGTTATTGTTTTAAATCCTTTGCCTTATGTCTGATGAGGTCAAACGAATCCTCTTTACCAAACTGTACAGTGCGATCTTTCAGCATCTGTAAATCTCTTAACAGCCTGTAGCTGGCTCCATCGATAAGGAGTCGTATTTATGGCTGAATGGACCGAGGAACGCAGCGCATAGCAAATGTTACTGAGCTGCTCATCCCAATTCTTTTGATCAGGGCGGACATATGATTTTATTGCAGCTATCACCGATCGGTTTACTCGTTCTGATGCGTTTGCCTGCGGAGCGTAAACAGCAGTATACCTGTGCACAATATGATATTTCCTTAGCAGCGCATTAAACACCTCAGACCTGAACTGTACACCATGGTTAGGTTAGGTTAGGTAGAGACGGCTGCCAAGCTCGCTTGGAGCCCAGCACACTTAGGCCGGTTTCGGTCCGTTGTGATACCGCTTGGGATCATTCCCTCCCTGCAGATGAGACTTCATGTCAACAGTTGTCCCATCCAGATGCCCTTATAAAGTTGACGATCTTTCTGGGACAGCGTGGACATCTCCGAGATGTCGTTAAGAAAGGCAGAGCCCAAGTGATGCAGCCTCCTTCTGCTGAGAGCTGGACAGGAACAGAACAGGTGTTCCACTGTTTCCTCCTCGTCCTCGTCTCTGCAGCTGCGGCAGAAATCATTGTATGGGGCACCCAGCCTGTTTGCGTGGGTGCCTACTAGCCAGTGTCCTGTGAGGGAACGTATGACTGCGCTGCACCTTTCCCTGCCTAGTTTGCAGAGCTCTGAGGTGTGCTTCTTATCTATGGTCGGCCATGTTTGCCGAGCTGTGCGACAACGTGGCCCTATTTGCCACTTGTTGTCTATCAGTCGCGTGTACTGCTCCTTTATGATGAGCTTGCAGGTGGCCATAGGCATACAAATATCCTCCTTATCTTGGAGAAGGGGGGTTGTATGCTATGCAGTTGCCCTCGATATCCCGGTGGCCCGGGACCCATATAAGGCTGATAGCAAATTGCTGAGCCATCTCGTGAAGAGATCTGCGGCACTTCGCCACAGTAGCCGAGTTCGAGGAGATCGCGTTAAGTGATCTGATCGCAGCTTGGCTGTCGCTGTAGATGTTTAGATTGGTTGCCGTGGTGGTAACCGTGTGAAGGCAGTACAGAGCCTCCCTGATTGCTGTAACTTCCGCTTGGAAGACGCTACAGTGATCCGGAAGCCTGAAAGATTGCCTTATGTTAAGTTGTTCAGAGTAGATTCCTCCTCCAACCCTGCCGTCCAGTTTTGAGCCATCCGTGAAGATGCTTATGGCCCCGTCTGGGCCGGGGAGTCCCTCGAGCCAATCGTCTCTATGAGGGATGATTATGCTGAATGGAGTCTCCGTGTGCTCCATTGGAACTTGATAGTCCGTTCTTGCTGGGACCATGTTGTTTTTATTTAGTATAGATGAGTGACCTATGTTCTGGGGTACCCATTGTTCAGAGTCCCTAAGACGTATTGCTGCCATTTCTGCCCGCTCCTTTCCTGCAAAGTCAAGGCTCTGAAGGCATAACATGGCGTTTAGCGCATCATTTGGTGTAGTTCGAAGAGCTCCACTGATGCAGAGGGCGGCTGTTCGCTGAACCTTGCCCAGCTGATTGGTGATTGTCCTTTTTGTTAGGGCAGGCCACCAGACAGTAACTCCGTAGAGTATTATAGGTCTGACTATTGCCATGTATATCCATCGGACTATGCTTGGGTTCATGCCCCACTTTAGGCCGATAGCTTTTTTGCAAGTATAGAGTGCTGTCGTTGCCTTCCTCACTCTATCCTTGACATTCAGGTTCCAGCTAAGCTTTTTGTCAATTACCAACCCTAAGTAACTGGCACTGTCGCTGAAGGAGAGCCTGTATCCGTTTAGTGTTGGGGGGTTGAGGGGCGGGACCTTGTATTTGTTTGTGAATAACACGAGTTCCGTTTTCGAGGGATTTAGTCCCAATCCGCGCGATTCTGTCCATTCGGACAATCGAGCAAGCTTTGCGGTCATTAGGTCGCATAGTGTTTGGGGGTATTTCCCCGCAAAGATAATTGCAACGCCATCCGCGTATGCCACTACTTTACAGCCCCCCTCTTCCAGGTCGCATAGAATCTTATTGACTGCAATGTTCCATAGAAGAGGAGACAGAACTCCCCCTTGCGGGGTTCCTCTGTTGACATACCTTGACTGGGTGGACGATCCCATCGATGATGTCACCGTCCTGCGTATGAGCAATTGATCAATGAGCATCACCAAGTGACGGTCCACCCACAGGTCAGTCAGGGCTTCTGTAATGGCGCCCGGTGTGACGTTGTTGAAGGCTCCCTCGATATCGAGAAAAGCTATTAGTGAGTATTCTTTGAGATGCAGGGATTTTTCTACACTCGAGATCACTTCGTGAAGTGCCGTTTCCGTGGATTTTCCTTTCCGGTAGGCATGCTGCGCACTTGAGTACAGCTGGGGACTTATGGTAGTCCGTAATTGTAACCCGATAAGTCTCTCAAAGGTTTTGAGTAGGAAAGACGATAAACTGATTGATCTAAAGTCTTTCGGGGTTGAGTGTGAGGCTTTGCCTGCTTTAGGGATGAAAACTATCCTAGCCTTAAGCCACGCTTGCGGTATTGTACATACCGCCAGTATCTTCCTGAAGATACTATGTAGCCAGTTGATGGCCGCCTCCCCGGCCTTCTGAAGTTGGGCCGGTATTACCTGGTCCGGGCCTGGCGATTTAAACGGGTTGAAGCTGTTTACTGCCCAACTTATGTTCCGTTTTGTAAGGATATGGTCCATCGATTCTACCGATCCCTCTCCTGGGAGGTGTGACGGCTCGGTGGATGTGCATCCGGGGAAATGCGTGTCGAGCAGAATGTGTAGGGACTCCTCACTAGAGTTGGTCCACGTGCCATCATTCTTTTTGAGGTAACCTACCGAGGGGGTAGTTTTTGAGAGAACTTTCCGGAGTCTTGCGGCCTCCGAAGTTTCCTCGATTTCGGAGCCAAATTTTTTGCCAGGATGCTCTTTTAGCCTTCCTCGTTTCCTTTATAGTGCTAGACTGGTTTTATAGTCTGCCCAGTGAGTATCCTCCTTAGTTCTTGTGGCTCTATTGAATAGAGTCCTACAAGTTCTACGAAGGGTGTCTAGTTGCTGTACACCATTATCCGAAACAATTGTTTCAGGAACCCCAAAACAATGGAACAATTCTTCTTCCAGTTACCGTGCCACGATATCCGCAGTAATCTTTTTTACTTGCTTTAAGAAAGGAAACTTCGACAAGTGATCAACCACAATAAAAATCCCTATATGCCCAGAACGACTTCGGGGATACGGCCCCAGGAAATCGACAAACAGTTTCTGGAAAAACCTATCCGATGTACCAATGTTCCCTAGAGGAGGTCGAAGGGTGTGATTGGGTTGCTTTGTGATCTTGCATACATGGCATCTATTTATATATGTCCTTATGTCGGACACCAAATTCGGCCAATTGTAGAAACGCCTAAGTTTTTCTAATGTTTTGTTTATCCCACAGTGAGCTAATAGCTGGTTTTCGTGAGCATATTTTAAGGTTTCCTCGACTAATCCTCGTGGTATCCAAAGCTTCCAACATAAATCGTCAGCTACTTTGTCTCCCGCCGCGTGCTCGGCGCGAAGGTATATATACCCATCTACGATTTTCAAATCTGGAGACTTGGACGCTTTTTCGACGAGTTTGTCTCTTAGGGCTACATACTCAGGCGAACTAAATCCTGGGACTACGTTTTGGCTACCCTCTCTATGCTGGATTTTAAACGGGAACCCCTGAAGTTTTAAGGACCATCTAGCTAACCGTGAACTGAGATCAGACGGGGTCATTAGCCATTTTAAAGATGCATGGTCTGTTATGATGATGAACTCCTGCCCTTCGATGTGAGCCCTAAACTTCTTAACCGCTAAAACTGCTGCCAAACACTCTTTTTCGGTCACTGTGTAATTCCGTTGGCATTTATTTAGCTTCGGTGACATGAAAGCCACAGGTACTTCATCCTTCTCCTCATTGGTCTGCATCAACACGGCCCCCACGCTAGAGTCACTTGCATCACAATTTATGCTAAATGGTATATTGAAATTCGGGCTATGCAAAACAGGGGCTGTGCTCATATGTTCTTTTAATAATTCGAACTTTTGTGCTTCTTCGCTCCAAACAAAGCTACGCTTTTGCTTTAGGGTATCTGTTAAAGGGGCGGCCAGTGCAGCATAGTTCCGGATGAACTTATGATACCATCTCCAGTTAAGCCAAGGAAACGTCGAACTTGCTTAATTGAACGAGGTACTGGAAAATCGGTAATAGCTGATATTTTGTCTGGATCGGTATTAATTGTGCTATTACCAATTCCGTGACCTAAATATTTCACCTCCTTTATACAAAAATTACTCTTTTCAACATTTAGGGTTAAATTTGCTATTTTAAATTGAGTAGCCAGAATTCCTAGTACCTCCAGATGCCGCTGAAACGTGTCAGACACGATCAAGATGTCATCAAGGTAGATGAAACGGCCGGTAATAAGTTATGTAGCAATTTTGGAGTCTCCTCTAATCTGTATTCGTCCCCCTCGAGACAAACTGTTTGCGTGCACTTTTCGGTTGTGCACGCGCTGCTAAGTTTTTTGTGGCATTCGACCTGCAACGGCGGCAGTTTGGCTTATACGTGTCAGCCAATCCACAACTCCTGATAACGGTGGCCCTTCGCCCCGCATTTCCAACAGGAAGCTTCAATGGCAGCTACCTCTAACTCTTCAATATCAGAACTATCGGATTCGGAAATGTGGTCTGTTTGATGTCCCAACGCACTAATATTTCGATATTTGGGTTTCGGTATAGCCACTGAAGGTTTGTGGGCTGTCCGCATAAAAATTTCGCGTGTTCGCACCAGATGTCTTAACTGAGCAATGGTGGAAGCTGGCTCATATAAAATTTCTCGCTGAACCTCAGTAAGAAGATTTGCTCTTAGAGTCTCTAACAAAGATTGCTCCGACATGGGCTGTGTGAGTCGATCTGCCAAAGAGGCGATCACACTGTAAAAATCATCGAACGACTCATTTACGAGCTGTTTACGATCTTCGATTTCCGTCCGGATTATGCGATCCGTGCGTGAATCTTTGAATTGACCCCTTAACGCTACACATAAGTCTTGCCAGAGAATTTGAGACACACTTTTGTGATATCTCCAATACCACTCACTAGCCTTGCCCTCAAATAAATTGTTCGAGTTTCGGGCTACTAGTTCGAAGTTCCCATTCATCGTTTGGCTTCGATTCTATAAAGAAAGTCATTTATAGACATCGAATCCTTGCCGTTGAATCTCAGCTTCCAATTTGCCATTATTTGACTTATACGATCCGGACGTACCTCACCCGGCAGTGGCGCCTGACTAAAGATTTGAACTGGGCAATAAAGGCTGTATATTATGCTGCTTAATTAATAGAAAAAGGAACGGAGAACTAATCGAACAAGTGTTAGGAACTAATTATCAGATGTAATTGATAAGAATGAAGACTATCGATTGGGGTCAGCCAGGATGGTTGCTTCGGGCCCAACGTTGGGCGCCAAATAAGATTATAACATATCTATAAGTTAGAACTGTAGCATACAACGTAGAGCGATACGCTATCATAACGAGCTGATCTTTTTGTAGCGACCAGAGGAGCACGCGCTGGTTACGGCTTCCATTTGTCGTCGGCAAGAGGGGGTGAGGATTTACCACTGTGCTACCTGCTCGCATTGGATACATATAATAATATTGATTTCGCATGCTGTTTTACTCCCTAACACATGATCGATCGGACTGGTTATACAGAAAAGAAACTACTAGGAGTGACAAGCTATGCACACATAGAGGATGCTCTGCAAAGAAAACAGAACATGCTGAAGTACGGGTTGCGCTGCTGAATAGCTGTCGGTGCAGCAGCGTTTTGCCCACCCTACCTTGACCATCTGGGCCGCAAAGCCATATTGGTGGTCGATGATCCCTAAAACCCCCAGACTCACTTCATTTCCATAATCCACTCGGCATGGCGTCCTAAAATAATTTAGTTCATTATCGATTTCATTTTAAAACTTATTTATTACTTCCAACAGGGGCATTTCCCTACTCTATTTAAACTCACAATTGACTCAAAAACTAGCTTAGCGAACAACAGAATTCAAGAATAATCTAAGTTGGAAATTATAATAATAATAATAATTATTAAAAGAGGAGAATTATAAATAAATAGAAAAAAAAAGAATTAAAATATGTATATAATATAAAATAACCAGTATATGTATGTATATAGGAGGTAGCCGCTAAACTGGCATACAAATTTAAAAGAGCATTTATGACAACAACAACAAAAACCCACGGTTACTGTTCTTGCTCTCTCTTCCGGCATATGGATCTGCCCAACTGTTTTACCTCTCCCCTTTCTTCTTCCTATACCTCTCCTTCTCTCACGCTCATGCATGCATTTTATTTAGTGTAAAGCAATATTCTTTCACTTACGTGCCATCGCTTTTGTCGAAGACGATCCGCTTGCTGTAATTGCTGTAAATGTAATTTTATTGGAAGAGCACAACAAAAAAAAGAGAAAAGAAGAGAAGGAACAAGGCGCGCAGAGGCTTTCGGGGACTGCTTTTATTCTTTGCTTTCGTGCATTGGTTTTGTCTTTCTTTTTCCCTTATGCCTTTTTTTGCTTTGCGCTCCACATAGGGCTAGACCTTACGGTTTAAGGGAAAAGAAAAGCACGACTGAATTAACGGCTCTGCACTGCCCAAAAAGGGGAGCAAGGTATTCGTAACTCACTAAAACTTTGCCTATTGGCTCATGGGTAAAATAGTTTTTGTTTTTTTTCTACTTCTTTTTTCACAAAGCCAGGTCGGCCGAGGGCGAGATATATACGCAAAAAATTTGGGGCAAAAAAAAATGTTCGTTATTCCGCTTTAGTTTCGCAGCTTCCCGGCGCCGACGATGCTGCTGATGCACTAAGTCGGACCCACAGCTGAATCGGCGATCTATTCTCTGCCTTGGGTGCTTCTCTGCGCCAGCGAATTCGTTCGGTTCTTGTGCTTTTTCGGGAGCGCAGTCTCTTCTCTTCCCTTTCTATGTACTTGGCCAGCTGGTTGTTGCTGTGGACGGCTCGGTCATCGATCCCAATTATCTGTTTCTTCTTTTCGCCCTTGGAAATCTGCTTGGCACAAAGTGCCAATTCTGTAATAAAATAAAACCCATGTTCCATTCAACACTACCTAGCGACACCTAAAAACCCCAACACTTTCGGTTGCCTTGCCTCCGGCGTGGGGTCAGAATGGGACGCCCCCTTAATGGGGTGGCAAATTTCTTTTCGATTTTGTTAGTTTCTTTATGGTATAATTTGAAAGCAACACGATTCTTCTTTTTATACCCGATACTCAAAATGAGTATTGGGGTATATTAGATTTGTGGTAAAAGTGGATGTGTGTAACGTCCAGAAGGAATCGTTTCCGACCCCATAAAGTATATATATTCTTGATCAGCATCAATAGCCGAGTCGATTGAGCCATGTCTGTCTGTCCGTCTGTCCGTCTGTCCGTCCGTCCGTCCGTCCGTCTGTCCGTCCCCTTCAGCGCCTAGTGCTCAAAGACTATAAGAGCCAGAGCAACGATGTTTTGGATCCAGACTTCTGTGATATGTCACTGCTACAAAAATATTTCAAAACTTCGCCCCGCCCACTTCCGCCCCCACAAAGGACGAAAATCTGTGGCATCCACATTTTTAAAGATACGATAAAACCAAAAACGCAGAATCGTAGAGGGTGACTATATGTTTTAGAATGTAAAATCTCAGCCAGATCGTATAATTATTATAGCCAGAATCAAGAAAACAATTTCATTCTTTCTCGCTCTGTCTCTCTCTAACACACAGGTTTCATGGTCGGTTTTGCCAATTGCAAAATATGAGTTCAAGGATCTCAGAACCTATAAGAGCCAGAGCAACCAAATTTGGTATCCACACTCCTGTGATATCGGACCTTGACCGTTTTGTGTCCAAATTTCGCCACACCCCCTTCCGCCCCCGCAAAGGACGAAAATCTGGGGCATCCACAAATCTCAGAGACTATTAAGGCTAGAGTAACCAAATTTGGTATCCGCACTTCTGTTAGATCTCACTATAAAACGTATATCTCAGAATTTCGCCCCACCCCCTTCCGCCCCCACAAAGGACGAAAATCTGTTGCATCCACAATATTGCACATTTGAGAAAACTAAAAACGCAGAATCATAGATAACGACCATATCTATCAGATTGCTGAATCTGGACCAGATCAGATAGCCAAAAGGAACAAATCAATTTGCACTGGCTACGCAGCGCCCGACGTCACGCTCAGACTGATTTTCTGTCTCTCTCGCACGCACTCTTTGTCGTGTCGTTTAATATTAGCGGCGTCTGCCGGAGGAGAGCCATACTGACTTAGTATCGGGTATAACTGTAGAGTTGCGGTGTCCGCAGCAACTCACAACGTTCCCCCTCGTTTTTTTTTTTGATTTGGCACTGGCGCGAGGTTTAGGTTTGTTTTTCCGTTAATATTTCCGCTTTCGACCAAAAACACTACCTTCTGAAGTGGGGCCCAAAATCGAAAAGAGCGACCGTAGCTGGACTTGCATCCACGAACCCTCCTAACAGCAACAGCTGTGCGACAACGTGGCCCTATTTGCCACTTGTTGTCTATCAGTCGCGTGTACTGCTCCTTTATGATGAGCTTGCAGGTGGCCATAGGCATACAAATATCCTCCTTATCTTGGAGAAGGGGGGTTGTATGCTATGCAGTTGCCCTCGATATCCCGGTGGCCCGGGACCCATATAAGGCTGATAGCAAATTGCTGAGCCATCTCGTGAAGAGATCTGCGGCACTTCGCCACAGTAGCCGAGTTCGAGGAGATCGCGTTAAGTGATCTGATCGCAGCTTGGCTGTCGCTGTAGATGTTTAGATTGGTTGCCGTGGTGGTAACCGTGTGAAGGCAGTACAGAGCCTCCCTGATTGCTGTAACTTCCGCTTGGAAGACGCTACAGTGATCCGGAAGCCTGAAAGATTGCCTTATGTTAAGTTGTTCAGAGTAGATTTCCCTCCAACCCTGCCGTCCAGTTTTGAGCCATCCGTGAAGATGCTTATGGCCCCGTCTGGGCCGGGGAGTCCCTCGAGCCAATCGTCTCTATGAGGGATGATTATGCTGAATGGAGTCTCCGTGTGCTCCATTGGAAC
This sequence comes from Drosophila miranda, assembly GCF_003369915.1. Classification (NCBI taxonomy): domain Eukaryota; kingdom Metazoa; phylum Arthropoda; class Insecta; order Diptera; family Drosophilidae; genus Drosophila; species Drosophila miranda. The sequence continues at coordinate 46,268,797 of NW_022881603.1, forward strand.
TTGATAGTCCGTTCTTGCTGGGACCATGTTGTTTTTATTTAGTATAGATGAGTGACCTATGTTCTGGGGTACCCATTGTTCAGAGTCCCTAAGACGTATTGCTGCCATTTCTGCCCGCTCCTTTCCTGCAAAGTCAAGGCTCTGAAGGCATAACATGGCGTTTAGCGCATCATTTGGTGTAGTTCGAAGAGCTCCACTGATGCAGAGGGCGGCTGTTCGCTGAACCTTGCCCAGCTGATTGGTGATTGTCCTTTTTGTTAGGGCAGGCCACCAGACAGTAACTCCGTAGAGTATTATAGGTCTGACTATTGCCATGTATATCCATCGGACTATGCTTGGGTTCATGCCCCACTTTAGGCCGATAGCTTTTTTGCAAGTATAGAGTGCTGTCGTTGCCTTCCTCACTCTATCCTTGACATTCAGGTTCCAGCTAAGCTTTTTGTCAATTACCAACCCTAAGTAACTGGCGCTGTCGCTGAAGGAGAGCCTGTATCCGTTTAGTGTTGGGGGGTTGAGGGGCGGGACCTTGTATTTGTTTGTGAATAACACGAGTTCCGTTTTCGAGGGATTTAGTCCCAATCCGCGCGATTCTGTCCATTCGGACAATCGAGCAAGCTTTGCGGTCATTAGGTCGCATAGTGTTTGGGGGTATTTCCCCGCAAAGATAATTGCAACGTCATCCGCGTATGCCACTACTTTACAGCCCCCCTCTTCCAGGTCGCATAGAATCTTATTGACTGCAATGTTCCATAGAAGAGGAGACAGAACTCCCCCTTGCGGGGTTCCTCTGTTGACATACCTTGACTGGGTGGACGATACCGTCCTGCGTATGAGCAATTGATCAATGAGCATCACCAAGTGACGGTCCACCCCCAGGTCAGTCAGGGCTTCTGTAATGGCGCCCGGTGTGACGTTGTTGAAGGCTCCCTCGATATCGAGAAAAGCTATTAGTGAGTATTCTTTGAGATGCAGGGATTTTTCTACACTCGAGATCACTTCGTGAAGTGCCGTTTCCGTGGATTTTCCTTTCCGGTAGGCATGCTGCGCACTTGAGTACAGCTGGGAACTTATGGTAGTCCGTAATTGTAACCCGATAAGTCTCTCAAAGGTTTTGAGTAGGAAAGACTGATTGATCTAAAGTCTTTCGGGGTTGAGTGTGAGGCTTTGCCTGCTTTAGGGATGAAAACTATACTAGCCTTAAGCCACGCTTGCGGTATTGTACATACCGCCAGTATCTTCCTGAAGATACTATGTAGCCAGTTGATGGCCGCCTCCCCGGCCTTCTGAAGTTGGGCCGGGATTACCTGGTCCGGGCCTGGCGATTTAAACGGGTTGAAGCTGTTTACTGCCCAACTTATGTTCCGTTTTGTAAGGATATGGTCCATCGATTCTACCGATCCCTCTCCTGGGAGGTGTGACGGCTCGGTGGATGTGCATCCGGGGAAATGCGTGTCGAGCAGAATGTGTAGGGACTCCTCACTAGAGTTGGTCCACGTGCATTCATTCTTTTTGAGGTAACCTACCGAGGGGGTAGTTTTTGAGAGAACTTTCCGGAGTCTTGCGGCCTCCGAAGTTTCCTCGATTTCGGAGCCAAATTTTTTGCCAGGAGGCTCTTTTAGCCTTCCTCGTTTCCTTTTTGTATAGTGCTAGACTGGGTTTATAGTCTGCCCAGTGAGTATCCTCCTTAGTTCTTGTGGCTCTATTGAATAGAGTCCTACAAGTTCAACGAAGGGTGTCTAGTTGCTGTACACCATTATCCGAAACAATTGTTTCAGGAACCCCAAAACAATGGAACAATTCTTCTTCCAGATACCGTGCCACGACATCCGCAGTAATCTTTTTTACTTGCTTTAAGAAAGGAAACTTCGACAAGTGATCAACCACAATAAAAATCCCTATATGCCCAGAACGACTTCGGGGATACGGCCCCAGGAAATCGACAAACAGTTTCTGGAAAACCTATCCGATGTACCAATGTTCCCTAGAGGAGGTCGAAGGGTGTGATTGGGTTGCTTTGTGATCTTGCATACATGGCATCTATTTATATATGTCCTTATGTCGGACACCAAATTCGGCCAATTGTAGAAACGCCTAAGTTTTTCTAATGTTTTGTTTATTCCACAGTGAGCTGATAGCTGGTTTTCGTGAGCATATTTTAAGGTTTCCTCGACTAATCCTCGTGGTATCCAAAGCTTCCAACATAAATCGTCAGCTACTTTGTCTCCCGCCGCGTGCTCGGCGCGAAGGTATATATACCCATCTACGATTTTCAAATCTGGAGACTTGGACGCTTTTTCGACGAGTTTGTCTCTTAGGGCTACATACTCAGGCGAACTAAATCCTTCTGACTGAAGGTCAACAGTGCTGGACAAAACTAATGCCGATAAGTCTTCGGTATTTGTGCGCGAAAGAACTCGGACTACGTTTTGGCTACCCTCTCTATGCTGGATTTTAAACGGGAACCCCTGAAGTTTTAAGGACCATCTAGCTAACCGTGAACTGAGATCAGACGGGGTCATTAGCCATTTTAAAGATGCATGGTCTGTTATGATGATGAACTCCTGCCCTTTGATGTGAGCCCTAAACTTCTTAACCGCTAAAACTGCTGCCAAACACTCTTTTTCGGTCACTGTGTAATTCCGTTGGCATTTATTTAGCTTCGGTGACATGAAAGCCACAGGTACTTCATCCTTCTCCTCGTTGGTCTGCATCAACACGGCCCCCACGCTAGAGTCACTTGCATCACAATTTATGCTAAATGGTATATTGAAATTCGGGCTATGCAAAACAGGGGCTGTGCTCATATGTTCTTTTAATAATTCGAACTTTTGTGCTTCTTCGCTCCAAACAAAGCTACGCTTTTGCTTTAGGGTATCTGTTAAAGGGGCGGCCAGTGCAGCATAGTTCCGGATGAACTTATGATACCATCTCCAGTCAAGCCAAGGAAACGTCGAACTTGCTTAATTGAACGAGGTACTGGAAAATCGGTAATAGCTGCTATTTTGTCTGGATCGGTATTAATTGTGCTATTACCAATTCCGTGACCTAAATATTTCACCTCCTTTATACAAAAATTACTCTTTTCAACATTTAGGGTAAAATTTGCTATTTTAAATTGAGTAGCCAGAATTCCTAGTACCTCCAGATGCCGCTGAAACGTGTCAGACACGATCAAGATGTCATCAAGGTAGATGAAACGGCCGGTAATAAGTTATGTAGCAATTTTGGAGTCTCCTCTAATCTGTATTCGTCCCCCTCGAGACAAACTGTTTGCGTGCACTTTTCGGTTGTGCACGCGCTGCTAAGTTTTTTGTGGCATTCGACCTGCAACGGCGGCAGTTTGGCTTATACGTGTCAGCCAATCCACAACTCCTGATAACGGTGGCCCTTCGCCCCGCATTTCCAACAGGAAGCTTCAATGGCAGCTACCTCTAACTCTTCAATATCAGAACTATCGGATTCGGAAATGTGGTCTGTTTGATGTCCCAACGCACTAATATTTCGATATTTGGGTTTCGGTATAGCCACTGAAGGTTTGTGGGCTGTCCGCATAAAAATTTCGCGTGTTCGCACCAGATGTCTTAACTGAGCAATGGTGGAAGCTGGCTCATATAAAATTTCTCGCTGAACCTCAGTAAGAAGATTTGCTCTTAGAGTCTCTAACAAAGATTGCTCCGACATGGGCTGTGTGAGTCGATCTGCCAAAGAGGCGATCACACTGTAAAAATCATCGAACGACTCATTTACGAGCTGTTTACGATCTTCGATTTCCGTCCGGATTATGCGATCCGTGCGTGAATCTTTGAATTGACCCCTTAACGCTACACATAAGTCTTGCCAGAGAATTTGAGACACACTTTTGTGATATCTCCAATACCACTCACTAGCCTTGCCCTCAAATAAATTGTTCGAGTTTCGGGCTACTAGTTCGAAGTTCCCATTCATCGTTTGGCTTCGATTCTATAAAGAAAGTCATTTATAGACATCGAATCCTTGCCGTTGAATCTCAGCTTCCAATTTGCCATTATTTGACTTATACGATCCGGACGTACCTCACCCGGCAGTGGCGCCTGACTAAAGATTTGAACTGGGCAATAAAGGCTGTATATTATGCTGCTCAACGTGTGTCCCTGTTGACAACTGTTCTATACGAATTGGGGACCTCTCTCTAGAGGAAGCTGTCGAAGCTGCTTGTAAACCTGTACTAATAGCTTGGGAAAGTTTTTCTGTTAGTTGTGCCATTGCTGCACTCATGGCTAGAGTTTGCTTTACCATTTCTGCTGAAATTGTGCCTGCCATCACCGTGTACAAAACATCACTTGCCGCTCTATTGCTCGTAGTCGGCGTGGAAGCATCTAAAATCTCCTGATCTGGTGGAGGGTGAGGCATTGTTGCAGTTTCGACTGGTTTGGTTTTTGATCTAGTAGTCAGTGAGTGAGAAATAGACGGTGCTCTTTGGTTCGAAGTTGAGGAACGTTCAATGTCTTTTAGGTTAATCAATTTTTCAGGGCTTCGTTTAACCGGCATTGCTCTTGAATCGCTTAATTAAATTAATTTTGTATAACGCTAAAAAAATTGTATAAAAGAAGGAATTGTTATAAACTGTTTGGTTGCCATGCTATCGTTTCATATGGTTGTGACTGTCTTAATCAGCTGATCTAATATGTGCTTGTCAATATAGTACAGAATAGAATAGAAAACGAAAAGAGTACACGATAGAATATTCTTTTCCGCCAGTGGCGGCTACGCTGTAACTCACTAAGCTCCAGAAAACAATATTAGGAAGTATAAGTGAAAACAAAAAGGAAGCAAAGAAGGAAGGGAGATATGTTACATAGGAGTGAACTTTCATGAGAAGGTATCACGATTTCAAAGGCAACTGACAGGTATGATTGTCCTCCAGCAAGGTAAACGGGATGGCAGTAGGTCTTGACTCTACGTGTAACCAATAAGCAACGCCTACTATGCAGTATGAACAATCCACCCAAGGATTCTAATGAGTTATAACGCTTCCAGAAACTCTCCATAAAGCACATTAGTTAACTGTTTAAAAGGAGTCCAGGTAGTAAAGCAATTTTAAGCTTTAGCTATCTCCATAGAGCTCTAACCATTAATAGAAAAAGGAACGGAGAACTAATCGAACAAGTTTTAGGAACTAATTATCAGATGTAATTGATAAATTGCTATAAGAACTACCTATCTCGATGCAGGATACGTTTTTCTCAGGACCCTAAACAGTTTTACAGCTTCGTAAACAGTAAGCGTAGAACGTCCGCACACCCATCCTCGCTATCATTTTGTAATACGTCGGCAAATAATGATCAGGCAATTGCCGATCTTTTTGCCCAATTCTCCCAAACCACCTATTCTGAGGAAAGCTACTCTGGTCATCCGTCCCCATACGGTTTACCGAGGTCGAACGGCATTTTCAGTCCCTTGTTAAATGAATGTTCCCTACTTCATGATCTTCGACTAGTTAAGCCGGTGTTTTCACCGGGTCCAGACGGGGTTCCAGGTTGTGTACTCAGGTACTGCGCCGAGGCTCTGTGTGGACCTTTGCTTAAACTATTCACCCTATCCATTGATTCTTCTTGCTTCCCCCCGATCTGGAAGGAATCGTTTATAATTCCTCTCCATAAAAAAGGTAGCAAGTCTGATGCAAAAAATTATAGAGGTATAGCAAAGTTATCCGCTATTCCTAAAATGTTTGAGAAGGTTTTAACTCCGCACTTGCAACATCTCTGCAAGTCACTTATATCTCCAACTCAGCATGGATTTATAAGGCGGCGATCAACCACCACGAACTTGTTAGAGTTTACCTCTTCCATTATTAAAGGCTTTCAAGGTAACTTACAGACGGATGTTATTTACACCGACTTTAGTAAAGCATTCGACTCTGTAAACCATTCCCTTTTAGCGCATAAACTTGACCTTTTAGGGTTTCCGCCCAACCTCCTGAGATGGATTTCTAGCTATCTTTGTTCTAGGTCTCAAAGAGTCCTCTTCAAAAACTCCCTCTCTTTACCAGTAAAGGTTTCTTCGGGAGTACCACAAGGCAGCCATCTAGGCCCCTTATTCTTCACACTCTTTATTAATGACTTACCTTCAGTATTAACATACTCTCGAGTACTTATGTATGCGGATGATGTTAAACTCTGTGTCCAGTACAAGGACATTTCATTTCATTCTCGCTTGCAATCCGATCTCAATAACTTTCAGTCATGGTGTTGTGCAAACTTGTTACACCTTAATGCCTCGAAATGCAAAGTTATGACATTTCATCGTTCTAGCCCTTTGTTGGCTCCCTACACCCTATTTGGTGGTTCTCTTGAGAGAATTACCCTGGTGGATGATCTGGGTGTTATGTTAGACCCCAAGTTAAAGTTTTCCGAACACATTTCTACCATGGTAAATAAGGCCATGGGCGTGCTTGGGTTTATAAAGAGGTGGTCAAAGGAATTTGACGACCCCTATATAACAAAGACTCTCTATACCTCGCTTGTTCGTCCGATCTTAGAATACGGCTCCTGTGTATGGTGCCCTCAGTACAAAGTACACCAGGACCGTATAGAATCAGTACAGAAAAACTTTTTACTCTTTGCTCTGCGGGGCCTTAACTGGGATGCGGGTGTAAGACTCCCATCTTACTCTAGTAGACTACTATTAGTAAACCTCCCATCCTTAGTTAACCGTAGAAAAATGCTTGGTGTGATATTTATGCACAACTTGATCAGGGGTGACATAGACAGCCCTGATCTGTTGAGCCGCATAAACTTCACGATTCCTATTAGACTGACTAGAATTTTTATGCCGTTGTTCCTTCCACTTTGTAGATCGAATTATTCCTTGCATGAACCGTTTAGGGTCTTATGCTCGGATTATAATTCCCTCTACCATATTATATCCACCACTAATTCTCTTCCTCTTATTAAATTATTAATCCGTCCACACCTTTCTATTAATTAGTAACTGTAGTGGTATTTGTACTTTGATTGCATGCTTAGTTTCTTAGTAAGTTTAGTACTAATTTTCCTCGAATGTTAGTCTAATAGCTATCTTTCTTGCATGTTCGCGTTTGGTTCGGCTACGCACCGCGCGTCATGCGGCAGCGCCCCTCGGTCGGTTGGGCGGGAGGAGGGCTGCGTTTTGCCTGGGATCCGCGCGTAACAGCCTTCTGCTGGTGTCACACGGGCCACTTGACGGTGCAGTAACTGCATCGCCTCTTGAAAGATGCAGTCATTGCATGTCAACGTCCACACAAAAGAAAAAAAAATGAAGACTATCGATTGGGGTCAGCCAGGATGGTTGCTTCGGGCCCAACGTTGGGCGCCAAATAAGATTATAACATATCTATAAGTTAGAACTGTAGCATACAACGTAGAGCGATACGCTATCATAACGAGCTGATCTTTTTGTAGCGACCAGAGGAGCACGCGCTGGTTCCGGCTTCCATTTGTCGTCGGCAAGAGGGGGTGAGGATTTACAACTGTGCTACCTGCTCGCATTGGATACATATAATAATATTGATTTCGCATGCTGTTTTACTTCCTTACACATGATCGATCGGACTGGTTATACAGAAAAGAAACTACTAAGAGTGACAAGCTATGCACACATAGAGGATGCTCTGCAAAGAAAACAGAACATGCTGAAGTACGGGTTGCGCTGCTGAATAGCTGTCGGTGCAGCAGCGTTTTGCCCACCCTACCTTGACCATCTGGGCCGCAAAGCCATATTGGTGGTCGATGATCCCTAAAACCCCCAGACTCACTTCATTTCCATAATCCACTCGGCATGGCGTCCTAAAATAATTTAGTTCATTATCGATTTCATTTTAAAACTTATTTATTACTTCCAACAGGGGCATTTCCCTACTCTATTTAAACTCACAATTGACTCAAAAACTAACTTAGCGAACAACAGAATTCAAGAATAATCTAAGTTGGAAATTATAATAATAATAATAATTATTAAAAGAGGAGAATTATAAATAAATAGAAAAAAAAGAATTAAAATATGTATATAATATAAAATAACCAGTATATGTATGTATATAGGAGGTAGCCGCTAAACTGGCACACAACTTTAAAAGAGCATTTATGACAACAACAACAAAAACCCACGGTTACTGTTCTTGCTCTCTCTTCCGGCATATGGATCTGCCCAACTGTTTTACCTCTCCCCTTTCTTCTTCCTATACCTCTCCTTCTCTCACGCTCATGCATGCATTTTATTTAGTGTAAAGCAATATTCTTTCACTTACGTGCCATCGCTTTTGTCGAAGACGATCCGCTTGCTGTAATTGCTGTAAATGTAATTTTATTGGAAGAGCACAACAAAAAAAAGAGAAAAGAAGAGAAGGAACAAGGCGCGCAGAGGCTTTCGGGGGACTGCTTTTATTCTTTGCTTTCGTGCATTGGTTTTGTCTTTCTTTTTCCCTTATGCCTTTCTTTGCTTTGCGCTCCACATAGGGCTAGACCTTACGGTTTAAGGGAAAAGAAAAGCACGACTGAATTAACGGCTCTGCACTGCCCAAAAAGGGGAGCAAGGTATTCGTAACTCACTAAAACTTTGCCTATTGGCTCATGGGTAAAATAGTTTTTGTTTTTTTTCTACTTCTTTTTTCACAAAGCCAGGTCGGCCGAGGGCGAGATATATACGCAAAAAATTTGGGGCAAAAAAAAATGTTCGTTATTCCGCTTTAGTTTCGCAGCTTCCCGGCGCCGACGATGCTGCTGATGCACTAAGTCGGACCCACAGCTGAATCGGCGATCTATTCTCTGCCTTGGGTGCTTCTCTGCGCCAGCGAATTCGTTCGGTTCTTGTGCTTTTTCGGGAGCGCAGTCTCTTCTCTTCCCTTTCTATGTACTTGGCCAGCTGGTTGTTGCTGTGGGCGGCTCGGTCATCGATCCCAATTATCTGTTTCTTCTTTTCGCCCTTGGAAATCTGCTTGGCACAAAGTGCCAATTCTGTAATAAAATAAAACCCATGTTCCATTCAACACTACCTAGCGACACCTAAAAACCCCAATGTCCAACTTACCGCTATGTTGCGATTGGCACTCTGGTTATATGAACTTGCATATGGCCGTCCAAAAGAAAAAGAGAACACTTTCGGTTGCCTTGCCTCCGGCGTGGGGTCAGAATGGGACGCCCCCTTAATAAGGTGGCAAATTTCTTTTCGATTTTGTTAGTTTCTTTATGGTATAATTTGAAAGCAACACGATTCTTCTTTTTATACCCGATACTCAAAATGAGTATTGGGGTATATTAGATTTGTGGTAAAAGTGGATGTGTGTAACGTCCAGAAGGAATCGTTTCCGACCCCATAAAGTATATATATTCTTGATCAGCATCAATAGCCGAGTCGATTGAGCCATGTCTGTCTGTCCGTCTGTCCGTCTGTCCGTCCGTCCGTCCGTCCGTCTGTCCGTCCCCTTCAGCGCCTAGTGCTCAAAGACTATAAGAGCTAGAGCAACGATGTTTTGGATCCAGACTTCTGTGATATGTCACTGCTACAAAAATATTTCAAAACTTCGCCCCGCCCACTTCCGCCCCCACAAAGGACGAAAATCTGTGGCATCAACATTTTTAAAGATACGATAAGACCAAAAACGCAGAATCGTAGAGGATGACTATATGTTTTAGAATGTAAAATCTCAACCAGATCGTATAATTATTATAGCCAGAATCAAGAAAACAATTTCATTCTTTCTCGCTCTGTCTCTCTCTAACACACAGGTTTCATGGTCGGCTTTGCCAATTGCACAATATGAGTTCAAGGATCTCAGAACCTATAAGAGCCAGAGCAACCAAATTTGGTATCCACACTCCTGTGATATCGGACCTTGACCGTTTCGTGTCCAAATTTCGCCACACCCCCTTCCGCCCCGCAAAGGACGAAAATCTGGGGCATCTCAGCGACTATTAAGGCTAGAGTAACCAAATTTGGTATCTTCTGTTAGATCTCACTATAAAACGTATATCTTAGAATTTCGCCCCACCCCCTTCCGCCCCCACAAAGGACGAAAATCTGTTGCATCCACAATATTGCACATTTGAGAAAACTAAAAACGCAGAATCATAGATCATAGATCATAGATAACGACCATATCTATCAGATTGCTGAATCTGGACCAGATCAGATCATTTTTATAGCCAAAAGGAACAAATCAATTTGCACTGACTACGCAGCGCCCGACGTCACGCTCAGACTGATTTTCTGTCTCTCTCGCACGCACTCTTTGTTGTGTCGTTTAATATTAGCGGCGTCTGCCGCAGGAGAGCCAAGTGACTAAGTATCGGGTATAACTGTAGAGTTGCGGTGTCCGCAGCAACTCACAACGTTCCCCCTCGTTTTTTTTTTTTGATTTGGCACTGGCGCGAGGTTTAGTTTTGTTTTTCCGCTAATATTTCCGCTTTCGACCAAAAACACTACCTTCTGAAGTGGGGCCCAAAATCGAAAAGAGCGACCGTAGCTGGACTTGCATCCACGAACCCTCATAACAGCAAAAGTGCCAACCACCATTTCCCTCGCATTAACATAACCGCGGTCTATTCTCTCCCGAGTCCGACCGTCTGCCCAAAAAGTACCCGCCGATCACGAGCAATAGGGGCGCTAACCGCAATTACGATATTCCCTGGATTTAACATTTTTGTTTAGTTTTTTTTCGTTTTCTTTTTTTTGTAGTAATGTTATTGTAGCTGGTTCAAGCGTCACTACAAAATGGACCGGCCTTCTTGCAAGGAGAAAAAGGTTGCTAGTCTGAACGACGCTCGCTAGAAGTTAATCTTCCAGAGATTCGACATAGGGTATTGCTTTCGTCTGAGCGTGTCGATATCTCGCTTTCGTTTAAGCACATAATCTCATTTGGAGTCATGTTGCGCATTTTTGGTTACGTTCAGAAGTTCATCAGTAGGACGAAGTCACCGGATCTCTCATCTGAGGACCTTCGCAAAGGATCGCACTTGCTATGTCGCATCGTTCAACGGGCACGCCTGTATCCTGAGTACCTTGCTCTGCGGAAAGGGAACTGCGTAGTGGCTTCCAGCAGAAACATCTCGCTCTGGCCGTTCATAGATGACTTTCGTTCGCTATCATTACTGCTGGTCCGCAGTCGCTAATTGGAATGATTCGCTTACAGTTTTGGCCCATTGGCGGCATGAAAACTGTGGCTCGCGCCTTGCGAAAATGCGTCATCTGCTGCCGGTCCAGACCTCGTCTTGTGGAACACATCATGGCTGACCTACCGAAGGATCGAGTACAGGATTCGCCTGCATTCAGCGTCACTCGAATTTACTACTGCGGTCCCTTCTACTATAAGCCAGAAGGGCGCAGTCGAGCACCCTCTTACATCTGCGTGTTCATCTGTTTTGCAACATAGGCCGTCTGGTTGGAATTGGTGAAGGACCTAACCTGCTGCTTTTTTGAGCGCCCTCATACGCTTCGTGCCACGCGCGGTATTCCCCGATGCATTTGGTCGGATAATGCCACCAATTTTGTGGGCGTAAGGAACGAGCTAGAGGACCTTCGGCGGCTATTTATGAGCGAGAAGCATCGTGCTGAAGTTCATAATCATTGCATCAACAACGGCTTCGACTGGAGATTCATACCGACTCGCTCGCCGCATTTTGACGGCTTGTGGGAGGCAGCGGTAAAGACGGCCAAGCAGCATTTCTATCGCGCCTTGGGATCGTCACTTTTTGGATTGGACGAGCTGCGAACATTGGTCTGCCAAATCCAGGCTGTAATGAATTCTCGTCCTCTTATATTGACTTCAGAAAACCCTGGGCGTCCTTACACCCGGACATTTTTTAATTGGTCGTCCGCTGATGGAGTCTCCTGAGCCAGACGTTACGAGTCTCAACTTCAATCGACTTGATCGCTGGCAGCGAGTCTCCTGTGCCCAGCAGATCTTTTGGAAGCCTTGGAGTGAGGAGTACCTGACTCTGCTTCAACAACGTGCCAAATGGCGCACGCCACAACCCTCGATCCAGGGCAACGATGTCGTTTGCATCAAGGATGAAAACCTGCCATCTTTGAAGTGGCGCGGGTGATCGAAGTTATCGCTGGAGCTGATGGCGCTGTGAGAGTTGCCATCCTGCAGACCCCCTCTGGAATCACTCGTATCAAAATCACACACCTATGTAAAGTTATTACTTGTTATAAGCCACTGCTTCGATCCTTCCTTCTGTCTAGTCGATCGGTTCTATTCGAGGCAGTCGGTCAGCAGTACCCTTTGTCGCCAAAACGCCTAAATCTAAGTCCACGGCCACGGCCTCGAACAAAAAACACACAAACAATATCAAACAATAAACGCCAAATTGTAACCTTAAAAACGGAGCAATTTTTTTCTTGTACATTTTGGAGTCAGAGTTGCCGAAAAAGCTCGGCAGCTTCCAACACGTACTATTCACAAATAAATACAAGGTTCCCCCTCTCCACCCACCAATATAACATGGATGCAGGCTCTCCTTTAGCGACAGTGCCAGTTACTTAGGGTTGGTAATTGACAAGAGGCTTAACTGGAACCTGAATGTCAAATACAGAGTGAAGAAGGCAACGACTGCACTCTACACATGCAAAAAAGCTATTGGGCTAAGATGGGGTATAAAAACAAGCATAGTCCAATGGATATATCTAGCTATAGTTAGTTCAATAATACGGAGTTACGGTATGGTGGCCGACCCTATCAAAAACGGCGATCACCAAGCAACTGGGCAAAGTTCAGCCAGGCTGCGATCAAATCGCTAACTGCGATTTTCTTGAACTCGGCCACCGTGGCAAACTGCCGCAAATCTCTACACGAGATGGCTCAGCAATTTGCTATTAGCCTGATTTGGGTCCCGGGCCACCGGGACATCGAAGGCAACTGTATAACGGGCGAGCTGGCCCGATCTGGCACTACAATCCCCCTTCTCCAAGACAAGGAGGATATCTGTATGTCAATGGCCACCTGTAAGCTTGTTATAAAAGAACAATACAAGCGACTAACAGACGATATGTGGCAAATAGTGCCATGATGTCGCATAACTCGGCAAACATGGCCGACCAGTAAAAGGCAGTAAAAGGTGCAGCATCATACGTTCCCTCACGGGACACTGGCCAATAGGCACCCACGCTAACAGGCTGGGGGCTCTAGTGCTCAGAGACTATAAAAGTTCAAGCAGCGAAATTTTGTATCCAAACTTCTGTGATATGTCACTGTTAATATTTCACTCGCGCGAAAGAGGTCAGAAACGGCTATCACAGCTCTTAAATCCCGCACAAAATCATATTTTGACCGTTTTTCGTGCGAGGTGTTGACAGAAGAATCGGTATTAAGTCCAAACGGCTCCGAAGCGCAAAATGCGCTTTTAGACTTAGGTAATAAATAGTTCAAAGAACATATATTCAAAAATTCTCGGGATAATTTATGGATATATTTTTGTAAAGTCCAGTCAAAATTAAAAAAGAGGCCAAAATTTTAGATGGTTTTCAAAACACATTTTTCTATAGAATTGAATAGGCAACAGACCATATTTTTAACCAGGGGGAACGTTGTGAGTTGCTGCGGACACCGCAACTCTACAGTTATACCCGATACTTAGTCAGTATGGCTCTCCTCCGGCAGACGCCGCTAATATTGAACGACACGACAAAGAGTGCGTGCGAGAGAGACAGAAAATCCGTCTGAGCGTGACGTCGGGCGCTGCGTAGCCAGTGCAAATTGATTTGTTCCTTTTGGCTATAAAAATGATCTGATCTGATCCAGATTCAGCAATCTGATAGATATGATCATTATCTATGATTCTGCGTTTTTAGTTTTCTCGTATCCTCAATATTGTGGATGCACCAGATTTTCGTCCTTTGTGGCGGCGGAAGGAGGTGAGGCGAAATTTTGAGATAAACGTTTTAAAGTGAGATCTAACAGGAGTGCGGATACCAAATTTGGTTACTCTAGCCTTAATAGTCTCTGAGATTTGTGGATGCCCCAGATTTTCGACCTTTGCGGGGGCGGAAGGGGGTGTGGCGAAATTTTGAAACAAACTCGTTGTTCGGAGCAGAACCCAGCCGATTAGCTGCTTGCCAAATAGCACCTAATTCTTGGCCCTCAGCCGCTTATTTTGTTTGTTACTTATGTCTATGTCACTCATTTGTTTGTTAAAGCTCTGCGCTTGCTTGCCCTGCTAAACGCTCTCTGCCAGCTCGCTCTTCGCTATCTCCGCTTTGCGTCTGCCTACCGACGTCGGCCGAGCGAAGCTGCGCTTAGCGATCGGAGCGGCAATGTAAAGGGCAGGCAAGCCACACTTGCAATTTGGATGTCACGCATTAAAGAACATATCGTAATTTTATTTCTGCGCCGAGTTTTTTTTAATTCGAAATAATTAGTCGGCCGATTGGGGATAAAAAACATTATCTCCACATAAGATTTGGTGACCCCGACGTGATCTCTGAGTTGCAGTGTCAATTAATAATCATTCGCGATCGACATTCGTTAGCCCTAGAAAATTTTCGGCGGTTAAGCACAATTCGGTGCTAAAACACACTTACATACACCTACATACACGCATTGCTGGCTATTAATTTCTCTGTCGCGACAATTCGGTCAGTGCAGTGCGGTAGGCAGTGCAGCGAACTCACTAATACCCACAAGCGGAGTACAAAGCGGAATCGGACAGCTCGCACAGCCGCACAGCTAAAGGCATTAGCTGTAATCCCTTTGCTTTCGGTTCCCACGTTTATACGTATACAGGGTGTCTTTTTCGGTCGTGCTGAGTGACTTTTAAAACCTCAACATGGCAGCACCTGAGCCTACCAATGTCGCGAACGCAGAAATGCCGAGTGATGTAGATTTCTACAAGCACAAGGCCGAGTCCATCGCGCGCCAACTAAAGGCCATGGATCGCTTTCTCACCAAGGAAGAGCTTGCCGAGTTAGATGAGGCAGAACTTCAAGCTCGCTTAGAGCAGATCGAGCGAATGAATGCGGATTTCGATGCCGCTCAAACGAGCCTTGAAAGGCTGGATTTCCTGCAGTTAGCCCATGATGCCCGGCTGGACTTTTCGAATGTTTATGTCAAGGTTAGGTCCAGGCTGTCGCGGGAGTTGATGGCTGCTCGCACGGTAAATGTTGCCAATTCAACGGCTCGGCATACTCTCGAGGGGAATTCGTCGTTGTTCGCCTATAATAGTATAGGCCGTTCTCGAATGCCCGAGTTGCAGCTTCCGCGATTCGGTGGGAGCTACATGGATTGGCCAGAATTCCACGCGATGTTTTGGACAATGGTGCACAAAGACCATCGTATACCAATCATCGAAAAATTCCAATCTCTTCGTGGATGTCTAGATGGTGCTGCGCTGGATACGATTCGTTCCTTGAAACTTTCTAAGGAGAATTACGACAAGGCGTTGAATTTACTAATGTTGCGATTTGATAATAATTTGTTACATTTTCAGGCACACGTCAAGGCTATTTTCGGGCTGCAAGGGGTGGAGAAGGGCTCGGCTATCGGCTTGCGCGCGCTCAGCGATAAAATCAATTCGCACTTGCGTGCACTTCAGACCTTGGCGACCCCGCAGGAGATTTCCGATGGGTTGCTGATCTTCATCATAGGCACGAAATTGGACCACAAGACCAAGGAGAAATGGGAAGAGAACTTGCCGACGTCAGGATTGCCTCGGTGGTCAAGCATAGCCTCATTCTTGGAAGCAAGATGTCGGATGCTGGAAAATTTGGGATCGGCTATGGTAACAATTCCTAGCCAGCAGGTGGGAGAAAGTAAACCTAGCACCCTAATCACCTCCATTAACGATCATAATAGCTCAACATGCAAGTATTGCAAATCCTCCGATCACTACATATCCCGATGCCAGGCATTTATAGATCTCCCTGTTTTTTCTCGATACAAGGAGGTGAAGAAGCGCCATTTATGTCTAAACTGCCTCAACATTGCAACGCTGCAAGTCAGGGGCATGTAGAAATTGCCAAGCCATGCATCACACACTGCTCCACATGCAGTCGGGCGCTGACGCTGAGTTGCCGTCGCCGAGCACGGAATCGACCCAGCATGATCCTGCAAGTGCCCTAGTAGCAAGCAAATATATTAGCCCTCCCCCCTCGAGTCAAAAATCTCTGCCTAGCCAAAACGTGCTGCTAGCTACTGCAATCGTATATGTCAGGGGCCGTTTTGGATCGCTTATTCCATGTCGTGCCATTTTAGATTCCGCTTCTCAGGTTAACTTTATAACATCGAGACTCGCCAATCAGCTGCAGTAAGATCCTCACCCGTCTCACGTTCAAATCGCCGGTATTGGAGAGTCAATTCTACCATCCAGCAAGCATGTGAGCATCCTTCTGCAATCTCAAGACGAAAGCTATCGCGGTTTCCTCTCTGCAATTATCACTGCCTCAATCACAGGAATGCAGCCTAACTTCGGCCTAGACGCAAAGGATTGGCCAATGCCAAATAATCTAAAACTGGCTGATCCTAATTTCGCCAAGCCCCAGCGTGTCGATCTGTTGATAGGTGCTGGTTTGTTCTTCGAATTAATGTGCGTTGGACAGATTCGACTGTCAGACCAATTGCCAACATTCCAGACGAAACTTGGCTGGATAGTGTCAGGAAGTATTAAAAACTCTGAGAAAGCCCGTGCGGCGCTAGCAGCCGTTGAAGCTCCCCCTGTCATCTCCGCTTGCGAGACTAATTTGTGCGATATTGTAAGGCGGTTTTGGGAAGTCGATGGAGATTATTCGCCCTCATCAATTTCGGAGGAAGATGTTCATTGCGAACAGCATTTCGTCACAAACTGCATTCGCCTAGAGTCCGGAGCTTACTCCGTGCGTTTGCCAACCAAATTCAGTCTAGAGGAATTAGGAGAATCGTATCAGCAGGCGCTACGTAGATTTCTCAATTTGGAGAGGAAGCTAGCAAAAAATGCACAGCTTAAGGCAAAATATATGGAGTTTCTCCAGGAGTATCGTGATTTAGGACACATGTCGTCAGCTTCGCGGCAGTCAGACCTCCCGCAGTACTTCTTGCCTCACCATTGCGTCCACAAGCAGGATAGTACAACCACCAAATTACGCGTAGTGTTCGATGGATCTGCCAAAACAGCGACTGGAGTATCACTGAATGATGCGCTAATGGCTGGACCCACCATCCAACCTAAAATTCTGATAACTCTGCTTCGTTTCCGCTTTTTTAAAGTCGCCTTGTGTGGCGATATCTGCAAAATGTACCGCTGTGTACGCGTTTCCCATCCCGATACGCACGTGCAGTGCATCCTATGGCGCAATGACCCGAAGGAGGAGATTCAGGTGTTCAAGTTGGAGACTGTTACTTACGGAACCAAACCTGCCGCTTTCTTAGCAATTCGTGCTATGCATCAATTGGCAAATGATGAAGAGTTGCGTTTTCCGCTTGGCGCTGATCGTGAAAAGTTCCTTACCTTTCATGACGGGACTGAAGTAACCAAGGCGCTTGGTCTAGTTTGGGATCCCACCACGGACAATCTTCTGTTTAGCTTCGCTCACGTCGGAACCGCTGCAGGCCCAACCTCGAAGCGTTCGGTCCTGTCTACACTAGCTAGGTTCTACGATCCTCTAGGGCTCATCTCTCCCATCATCACAAAAGCTAAAATATTTATGCAGTCGCTATGGAACGAAAGCCTAAAGTTGAATTGGGACGAAAGCCTGCCCCAGGATCTACATACGACTTGGATTGAGCTGACTTCGCAGTTGTCGATGGTTAAAAACTTTAAGTTTCCACGTTACGTGCTTCGGCAGCAAGCCAGATTAGAAATGCACGCGTTTTGTGATGCGAGCCAAGCAGCATATGGCGCCTGTGTATACATGCGTTCGGAAGCTCTTGGCATTGTGCAAAGTCATCTCTTATGCTCTAAATCCAGAGTCGCGCCCTTGAAAAGTATGACTATCCCCAAGCTTGAGCTGTCCGCTGCCCTCGTATTAGCCGAACTAGTGTCCACCATAGTTAAGGGATTATCAGCTCCATGCCAAATACATTGCTGGTCGGATTCGTCCATAGCCCTTGCCTGGATTCGAGAATCACCATTGAATTTTAATATATTTGTTTCTAATCGAGTTCAGCGGATTCAGGAGCTCACCGCTGGAATGACTTGGCATCACGTGCCCACAAAGTTGAATCCTGCCGACATCATATCACGTGGATCCACGCCCGCTGAACTAATGGATAGCAGCCTTTGGATCTCTGGACCACCATTCTTGCGTCTTGAGAGCTCAGAGTGGCCTGCAGGCTTGCAATTGCCGACCAGAACGTCGTCATGCAGCATTGGTTGTTTCAAACGAAAGGGATGTATCGTACGATTGCAAATTTCAAAACTCATTCGGATCCATGCAGCGCAGGCATAGCGCGGTCGAAGGGTCAACTTACCGTAATCGACATCAAAAATGGTACGCATTTGCTCATAAGGGCAATACAGCAGCAACAATTTTTGGAAGAGATAAGGGCCCTCGCCAGCAAACAGGCCCTACCCCCAAAAAGCACGATGGCCTCACTGAATCCATTTCTGGATAGCTTTGGATTGCTGCGTGTTGGAGGCCGCCTCCAAAATGCCGAATTGGACTACGACGCGAAGCACCCGATCCTGCTTCCTAAGGGACATCCTGTCACTGTCTCTATTATTATCTTCTTTCACGAAAGGTTTCTCCACGCAGGAGCTCAAGGATTGCTCGGACTGCTTCGGCAAAAATTCTGGCCTATTGGTGGACGCAAATATGTTGCGGGAATCATTCGCAAATGTGTTAGATGCTTTCGTTTGAAGCCAGTGCTGAGGGAACATATCATGGGAAACTTGCCTGCGGATCGCGTAAGGACTAATCCAGCATTCCACACAACGGGCGTTGATTTTGCGGACCCTTTTATCACAAGTCGGAAGTCAGAAGCAGGCCTCCTATCAAATGTTACATCGCTGTCTTCGTATGCTTTAGCACCAAAGCAACTCATTTGGAAGTCGTTCGGGATCTATCTACAGAATCCTTTCTGGCAGCATTAAGGCGTTTTATAAGTCTACGTCCCAAACCTCGAATCATCTGGTCAGACAACGCTCCAAATTTTGTAGGAGCAAAAAATGAGCTTTTGGAGCTTCGGCAAATGTTCCTCAGCGATCCTCATACGTCGGCTGTGTCACATCTCTGCGTTTCTAGTGGAATCGACTGGAAATTAATCCCCCCTCGCTCACCTCATTTTGGGGGTTTGTGGGAGGCGGCTGTTAAAGCAGCTAAATATCATTTTCATCGCATCGTCGGGACCTACATTTTTACTCTTGATGAAATTCAGACCTTGGCTTGTGAAATCTCTGCTTTGTTAAATTCCCGTCCGCTTTATGCAATTACAGAAAGTCCCGATGATCTAGATGTGCTCACGCCAAACCACTTTCTCAATGGAGCCCCGAAAGCTGCATTCGACGAGGCAGATGTGGCGCATCTCCGGGTCAACCTACTTAGTCGATGGCAGCGGCTGTGTCAAATGAAGCAGGCGTTTTGGAGAAAATGGAGCACGGCGTATCTTTCGATTCTTCAGGAGCGGAGCAAGTGGCGGTCATCGTCTCCAAACATCAAGCTAGGAGCGCTCGTCATGATCAAGGAGGAAACGCTGCCACCATTAAGGTGGCCGCTTGGCCGCATTGAGAGCGTCATACCAGGAAAAGATGGAACCATCAGAGTAGCCGTCATCCGCACTCAAAAAGGCCTTTTCAAGAGGGCCGTTGGAAAAATAGCGGTTCTGCCCCTTCAGGATGGATCTGTTGAAAGCCTTTGCCTTCCAACGGGGGGTGAATGTTCGGAGCAGAACCCAGCCGATTAGCTGCTTTCCAAATAGCACCTAATTCTTGGCCCTCAGCCGCTTATTTTGTTTGTTACTTATGTCTATGTCACTCATTTGTTTGTTAAAGCTCTGCGCTTGCTTGCCCTGCTAAACGCTCTCTGCCAGCTCGCTCTTCGCTATCTCCGCTTTGCGTCTGCCTACCGACGTCGGCCGAGCGAAGCTGCGCTTAGCGATCGGAGCGGCAATGTAAAGGGCCGGCAAGCCACACTTGCAATTTGGATGTCACGCATTAAAGAACATATCGTAATTTTATTTCTGCGCCGAGTTTTATTTAATTCGAAATAATTAGTCGGCCGATTGGGGATAAAAAACATTATCTCCACACTCGTCTCGGTCCGATATATTAGGAGTGCGGATACCAAATTTGGTTGCTCTAGCTTTTATAGTCTCTGAGATCTAGGCGCTAATGTTTTACTCTAAGCAAAGCCGGCTATGCTACGTGTGTGTTAGAGAGAGACAGGGCGAGAACAAATTAAATTGTTTTCTTGATGCTGGCTATAATAATAATACGATCCAATTCAGATTCCGCAGTCTTAAAGATATGGTCATTCTCTACAATTCTACGTTTTTGGTTTTCTCATATCTTTAAAATTGTGGATGCCACAGACTTTTGTCCTTTGTGGGGGCGGAAGTGGGCGGGGCGAAGTTTTGAAATATTTTTGTAGCAGTGACATATCACAGAAGTTTGGATCCAAAACATCGTTGCTCTAGCTCTTATAGTCTTTGAGCACTAGGCGCTGAAGGGGACGGACAGACGGACGGACGGACAGACGGACAGACGGACAGACGGACAGACAGACAGACAGACAGGGCCCAATCGACTCGGCTATTTATGCTGATCAAGACTATATATATACTTTATGGGGTCGGAAACGATTCCTTCTGGACGTTACACACATCCACTTTTACCACAAATCTAATATACCCCAATACTCATTTTGAGTATCGGGTATAAAAAGATTTAGTAAAAATTAATGCACTTCAGAATCATACGATACATTTGTTTCCACCTGAAACATACAGTATTCGAATAAAACATGAATACTTTTTCCCACTTTTTATATCTTGTAAACTAAAACCGAGATTATTTTGAAAATTAGATTTTTCTGCCGGCGTTTTTGGCAGCGCATCTTTAGCCGAGTAAGCTGTTGAGCCACTAAGCTTTTTCAGAGGCGTAACTCGTTTGATTCAAGCATTCACAGCAACAATAAGATAAAGTACTTTATTTGTTTTTGTTTCGATTTCGATGGTGACAGGGCCACTGTGCGACTGCGACAGGGCCACTGTGACGATCGGTGTAGATGTGATTTCTGCTATGCAGACGAGCCTCCCTCCAGCTCTCGCCGGTGACGAACGATGAGAAAAGAGGGATACAGCGTTTAAGAACGTAGGCAGAAGCAACCAAGCAATAACAATAACAACAAGCTGCACTAGGTTCAGAGATGTGTTCTCTGAATTTATTTTTGTGCTGCAATGGGCAGCCGCTTAGCCGAACATAAGCTTTAAATTAATAGATTTGTAATCAGTCAAACCAACGAAGAATAAATTACAATCTTCGCATTCATTAAAATATTTAACGTAACAATCATAACATAACAATAAATTTTCCTTACCTTTAACATGCTTGCGCAGTTGAGCGAGCTTCGGTCATTGTCTTTATTGTATGTAGAAAACGGACTATTATTTGATCCGTACCATGGATCGTTAAGCGAGTCCCCTGCGTTTCCTTCATATCCATCGATCTCAAGCTTATAGTAATCCGCCTCTGAGTGTATTTTAAAGTGAGAATACTGAGCATACCTGTAATTATACAAATGTCTTAGCTCAAACACATTACAGACGCAACACGGATTCCGTCAATGAAATTGTTATATTACTCATTTTTCATTTATTACTTCCTCATATTATACTTATGAAGATCGACATAGTCAATAAAACGACAATAAACCGGAACACGGCTGTAGCAAATACGCGAATTTTTGCGATAACGATTTCGGAAAAAATCATACGAATTTAAATTTGTGTGCTCCGGCTTTCATATTTTCGTTGAATAGGTAAGCTAATTAGGCGTCGTTTAAGGCATCGTTTAGGCACCGTTTGTAAAAATTTCCCGAGCTTTAAAAGTCAAAATGTAAAAAAAAATATAAATTTTCAATTGTTATTCGAGACTTTAATATTTTCTAGATGATAAGCTTAAGCTACAACGTTTTCGGGAATGATCTATCTATAGCTGCATTTGACTGCTTTGCAAACTGCAAAGTTCAATACAACCAGATGTCAGATACTTCAGCTATGTGAAAAAAGAAGACAATTTTATAAAACATTTTTCAAGCCCCAAATCTATAAAAAAAAGTCGGTTCACAGCCGAAAAATAGGTAAAATTTTGTTGAGTAGAGTTATTAACGAGGGGAAACGTTGTGAGTTGCTGCGGATACCGCAACTCTACAGTTATACCCGATACTTAGTTAGTATGGCTCTCCTCCGGCAGACGCCGCTAATATTAAACGACACGACAAAGAGTGCGTGCGAGAGGGACAGAAAATCAGTCTGAGCGTGACGTCGGGCGCTGCGTAGCCAGTGCAAATTGATTTGTTCCTTTTGGGTATAAAAACGATCCGATCTGATCCAGATTCAGCAATCTGATAGATATGATCATTATCTATGATTCTGCGTTTTTAGTTTTCTCGTATCCTCAATATTGTGAATGCAACAGATTTTCGTCTTTTGTGGTGGCGGAAGGGGGTGGGGCGAAATTCTGAGATATACGTTTTATAGTGAGATCTAACAGAAGTGCGGATACCAAATTTGGTTACTCTAGCCTTAATAGTCTCTGAGATTTGTGGATGCCCCAGATTTTCGTCCTTTGCGGGGGCGGAAGGGGGTGTGGCGAAATTTAGACACGAAACGGTCAAGGTCCGATATCACAGGAGTGTGGATACCAAATTTGGTTGATCTGGCTCTTATAGGTTCTGAGATCCTTGAACTCATATTTTGCAATTGGCAAAGCCGACCATGAAACCTGTCTGTTAGAGAGAGACAGAGCGAGAAAGAATGAAATTGTTTTCTTGATTCTGGCTATATTAATTATACGATCTGGTTGAGATTTTACACTCTAGAACATATAGTCATCCTCTACGATTCTGCGTTTTTGGTTTTATCGTATCTTTAAAAATATGGATGCCACAGATTTTCGTTCTTTGTGGGGGCGGAAGTGGGCGGGGCGAAGTTTTGAAATATTTTTGTAGCAGTGACATATCACAGAACATCGTTGCTCTAGCTTTTATAGTCTTTGAGCACTAGGCGCTGAAGGGGACGGACAGACGGACAGACGGACGGACGGACAGACGGACAGACAGACATGGCTCAATCGACTCGGCTATTGATGCTGGTCAAGAATATATATACTTTATGGGGTCGGAAACGATTCCTTCTGGACGTTAAACACATCCACTTTTACCACAAATCTAATATACCCCAATACTCATTTTGAGTATCGGGTATAAAAACGGAGCATGGATGGTAGTAAAAATATATACAAAACTCTTGGTTTCTATAGCTACACCCGTGCAGTTGTTTTTTATCATGTTTTCTTAATATTAAATGTAATGATCATCCAATTCTACATTCTCAAGGACAAAGGCATAGCGCGGTCGAAGGGTCAACTTACCGTAATCGACATCAAAAATGGTACGCATTTGCTCATAAGGGCAATACAGCAGCAACAATTTTCGGAAGAGATAAGGGCCCTCGCCAGCAAACAGGCCCTACCCCCAAAAAGCACGATGGCCTCACTGAATCCATTTCTGGATAGCTTTGGATTGCTGCGTGTTGGAGGCCGCCTCCAAAATGCCGAATTGGACTACGATGCGAAGCACCCGATCCTGCTTCCTAAGGGACATCCTGTCACTGTCTCTATTAATATCTTCTTTCACGAAAGGTTTCTCCACGCAGGAGCTCAAGGATTGCTCGGACTGCTTCGGCAAAAATTCTGGCCTATTGGTGGAAGCAAATATGTTGCGGGAATCATTCGCAGTGCTGAGGGAACATATCATGGGAAACTTGCCTGCGGATCGCGTAAGGACTAATCCAGCATTCCACACAACGGGCGTTGATTTTGCGGACCCTTTTATCACAAGTCGGAAGTCAGAAGCAGGCCTCCTATCAAATGTTACATCGCTGTCTTCGTATGCTTTAGCACCAAAGCAACTCATTTGGAAGTCGTTCGGGATCTATCTACAGAATCCTTTCTGGCAGCATTAAGGCGTTTTATAAGTCTACGTCCCAAACCTCGAATCATCTGGTCAGACAACGCTACAAATTTTGTAGGAGCAAAAAATGAGCTTTTGGAGCTTCGGCAAATGTTCCTCAGTGATCCTCATACGTCGGCTGTGTCACATCTCTGCGTTTCTAGTGGAATCGACTGGAAATTCATCCCCCCTCGCTCACCTCATTTTGGGGGTTTGTGGGAGGCGGCTGTTAAAGCAGCTAAATATCATTTTCATCGCATCGTCGGGACCTACATTTTTACTCTTGATGAAATTCAGACCTTGGCTTGTGAAATCTCTGCTTTGTTAAATTCCCGTCCGCTTTATGCAATTACAGAAAGTCCCGATGATCTAGATGTGCTCACGCCAAACCACTTTCTCAATGGAGCCCCGAAAGCAGCATTCGACGAGCCAGATGTGGCGCATCTCCGGGTCAACCTACTTAGTCCATGGCAGCGGCTGTGTCAAATGAAGCAGGCGTTTTGGAGAAAATGGAGCACGGCGTATCTTTCGATTCTTCAGGAGCGGAGCAAGTGGCGGTCATCGTCTCCAAACATCAAGCTAGGAGCGCTCGTCATGATCAAGGAGGAAACGCTGCCACCATTAAGGTGGCCGCTTGGCCGCATTGAGAGCGTCATACCAGGAAAAGATGGAACCATCAGAGTAGCCGTCATCCGCACTCAAAAAGGCCTTTTCAAGAGGGCCGTTGGAAAAATAGCGGTTCTGCCCCTTCAGGATGGATCTGTTGAAAGCCTTTGCCTTCCAACGGGGGGTGAATGTTCGGAGCAGAACCCAGCCGATTAGCTGCTTGCCAAATAGCACCTAATTCTTGGCCCTCAGCCGCTTATTTTGTTTGTTACTTATGTCTATGTCACTCATTTGTTTGTTAAAGCTCTGCGCTTGCTTGCCCTGCTAAACGCTCTCTGCCAGCTCGCTCTTCGCTATCTCCGCTTTGCGTCTGCCTACCGACGTCGGCCGAGCGAAGCTGCGCTTAGCGATCGGAGCGGCAATGTAAAGGGCAGGCAAGCCACACTTGCAATTTGGATGTCACGCATTAAAGAACATATCGTAATTTTATTTCTGCGCCGAGTTTTATTTAATTCGAAATAATTAGTCGGCCGATTGGGGATAAAAAACATTATCTCCACACTCGTCTCGGTCCGATATATTAGGAGTGCGGATACCAAATTTGGTTGCTCTAGCTTTTATAGTCTCTGAGATCTAGGCGCTAATGTTTTACTCTAAGCAAAGCCGGCTATGCTACGTGTGTGTTAGAGAGAGACAGGGCGAGAACAAATTAAATTGTTTTCTTGATGCTGGCTATAATAATAATACGATCCAATTCAGATTCCGCAGTCTTAAAGATATGGTCATTCTCTACAATTCTACGTTTTTGGTTTTCTCATATCTTTAAAATTGTGGATGCCACAGACTTTCGTCCTTTGTGGGGGCGGAAGTGGGCAAATTTGGTTGATCTGGCTCTTATAGGTTCTGAGATCCTTGAACTCATATTTTGCAATTGGCAAAGCCGACCATGAAACCTGTCTGTTAGAGAGAGACAGAGCGAGAAAGAATGAAATTGTTTTCTTGATTCTGGCTATATTAATTATACGATCTGGTTGAGATTTTACACTCTAGAACATATAGTCATCCTCTACGATTCCGCGTTTTTGGTTTTATCGTATCTTTAAAAATGTGGATGCCACAGATTTTCGTCCTTTGTGGGGGCGGAAGTGGGCGGGGCGAAGTTTTGAAATATTTTTGTAGCAGTGACATATCACAGAACATCGTTGCTCTAGCTCTTATAGTCTTTGAGCACTAGGCGCTGAAGGGGACGGACAGACGGACGGACGGACAGACGGACAGACAGACATGGCTCAATCGACTCGGCTATTGATGCTGGTCAAGAATATATATACTTTATGGGGTCGGAAACGATTCCTTCTGGACGTTACACACATCCACTTTTACCACAAATCTAATATACCCCAATACTCATTTTGAGTATCGGGTATAAAAACGGAGCATGGATGGTAGTAAAAATATATACAAAACTCTTGGTTTCTATAGCTACACCCGTGCAGTTGTTTTTTATCATGTTTTCTTAATATTAAATGTAATGATCATCCAATCGCAAGTAGATTCAAGAATCAACTACATGAAATCATTATATATGATCCTGCATTCACGGGTTTAACGTATTTTGTAAATGGTGGCGTCTTGCGTTTTAGTTAATGCATTTTTACCGTTTTCTCAAGAAAGACAAAAAACGGACTTGACTTGATTCCAGCTGGCAGCTACATATACATACATATAATAAACAAATACCGAGTATAAACACTTACCGTTTGTTACCTTCAAAATCTTCTAGCTCTACTCTAAGGGTGTACTCCTCATTGTTTGTCAACAAATAAATATTTTCATTTCCCAACCAAAACTCCTTCGCTGGTTCACCAAATCCATTTTTGTAATCTGCCCAATCTCGATTAAAGTTTTCACGTGGCTCCCCAAAGTCATCACGTCTTTGAATTACCTAAAGTGTATTATTATTATTATTTATTTATATATTTTTATTTTAAAATTTATTTATTATTATTTTTACCGTCCAGCCTCCATCAGAAATGTCCTGCTCACAGTACACTTTCAAGAACCAATATGTTGTACCTTGAATTTGTAGGTAGAAAACTCCGGAATTTTTCATTCCGGCATTCAACAAGTCCACACAGGAAAATCCCTATAATAATACAATTTTATAAGTTCAATATGCTTGTATCAAAAAATAAAATGAGTCGATACGTGAGTGGCGTGAATATGTGCAATTATTTCACTATATTTTATATAAAAAAGTGTTGAACGGTAGTCGCCCTATATTATTCTTGATAAATCGCCAGTGGGCGAATGCGGAAAGCGTTTTTATATATATATTTATTTTATACGAAATTATACAAAAACGCAGGCATTGGTATCGGAGCCGATTAGTGCTACGTGCTCTCCCCATCTCTGTCTTTTGGTATCACTATTCGCAAAAGCAACAGTTTTAAGTTGTGGTTAACAAGGGGAAATGGAATTTTGGTATGACAAAGCAGGCCATACATCTCTCTCAAGTATGCTTGCACTGTACTTGTCATGAGACATGGGTCGCGCTCACACACTTGATGACGAAATCAGTTGCGAGCGATATGTTAAACTATTTTTTTCGAAAAATAGAGAAATTCGAGATAAATTCACAGACCTTCAACGATTGGCCTTGCGATCTATTGACTGTCTTTTTGCAAAATTCAATCGAATGGGGAACTAAAGCCGCTTGAATTTGAATGGAAAATCAGGTGCAATTGTCGAAATCGTACGATAAAGACCCCTCGTTTGAATTTTCTCTTGATGATCGTCGCTTGAATTACATTGTTCATCAGTTTCTTTACGGACAACCGCGTACCGTTGCACAATTTCTGATGTTTCAGATCCTGCAACATGTTTATGATCATGAGACGCTCCGTTTCGACCTTTGGATTCATTTGGATAAGAAGTCGCCATTACTGTTTGAGATGCCAAGCTTTTTTGGCACCTATGTTTTTCAAAAATGAAAAGAGATTTTGGGTTAAACTTTATAATTCGTATTTAATCTTGGTGGCTTAGCGGAAGCCGATTGCTTTCTATTGCCAGATAAACTTTATGCGAGATCGATATGCAACCAATGCGCAGAGGGGTTAGCATAGAACTAAACTATAGACGACGGCGTTAGATCAAAGTGATTGCCGAAGTGGCGGCAGCAGATCAAAGTAGTTGCCGAAGTGGCGGCGGCAGAGAGCCCCTTTAGCGGGAGAGCGCAGCAGCTCTGCAGAACGTCAACGTTTTACAACATAGGCGGCTCTCTCTGCTCATACAATAATAATGTTAAAGTTACGGTTATTCTTCAGCGGCTGGCCCGAACATACTCCCCCCGTTGGGAGCTAGTCTCTCAACAGATTCCTTAAGGGGCAGCAAACATAGCCGAGTGACGGCCCTCCTGATGTTTCCTGAGGATGTCTTCAGGTCAGCGACGCGACACACTCCGTCCTTGCCCAAAACGACATCGACCACTCTAGCCAGTGGCCAACGCATTGGAGGAAGATTTTCGTCCTTCACCAGAACGAGGTCGTTCTTGCAGATGTTTTGCGCGGGGGTACGCCACTTCGCGCGCTCTTGCAAAAAAATGAGATACTCTTCGCGCCAACGGCTCCAAAATATTTGCTGTAGTTGGGTGACCCGCTGCCAGCCATCCTGACGATTGTAGTTCAGCTTCGTTAGGTCAGGCTCGAGGATTTGCTCATGGGGGCCGCCTAAAAGCAGATGAGCAGGAGTCAAAACGTCTAAATCATCAGGATTTTCTGAAAGCGAGAGCAAAGGGCGAGAGTTAACAATTGCAGTGATCTGACAGATCAGAGTGCGCAGCTCGTCGAAGCTAAGCACAGATGGTCCAACTGAGCGGTACAGGTGATATTTTGCGGTCTTCACGGCCGCTTCCCACAACCCGCCAAAATGCGGAGAGCGAGGTGGGATGAAACGCCAGTCGATCCAGTCAGCCAAGCAGGATTCGTGGACCTCCTTCATATGCGGTTCGCTCAGACAAAGCTTCTTTATCTCCAGAAGCTCGCTCTTGGCCCCAACGAAGTTTGTCGCATTGTCCGACCAAATTTGACTTGGCCTTCCTCGAGTGGAAGTAAAACGCTTTAGTGCGCCTAGAAACGATGCGGTGGTCAAATCCCTTACGAGCTCCATGTGTATAGCCTTAGAAGTGAAACAGATGAATACGCTAATGTAGCACTTGATCGGAGGCCTCGTGCGGATTTCTGATCGGTAGAAAAAAGGTCCACAGTAATCTACTCCAGTGACTTCAAAAGCTCGAGATCCTTCCAAACGTTCCTTAGGTAGGTCTCCCATGATGTGTTCGACCATGCGCGGCCTAGTCCTGAAGCATCTCACACATCTGCTGACGACCCTTGACACTGCCTTAACACCTCCAATGGGCCAATATTCCAGCCTAATTTTGGATAGCAAGGCGCGAGGTCCGGCATGGAGGTTTCTTTCATGATAATATCTTATCAGCGCAAAGGTAATGGAATGTCCCTTTGGCAGAATGAGCGGGTGCTGAGCGTCAAATCCTAGCGATGAGTTGCCAAGACGACCTCCAACTCTAAGTAGTCCAGAATGATCGATGAACGGGTTGAGCGAACTAATAGAACTGGATTTCATGACTTGACCATTGCGCCGAATCTCCTTTATGTCCATCCACAAATTTGCCAGCTGAATGTGTCGAATTAGAAGATGCGTTCCTTGCCGAATATCAGAAACGGTGAGTCCTGGATGCCTAAGACGATGTATAAATTTATGCATGTAGGCGAATGTGCGCTGCATGCGAAAGAATGAATTCGCAAATTTGCATCCGGACGTGAGATCGGCATGTGGAGACGTGATTAGCAATCCTCTCTTGCGAAGCTCCAAAGTTGCTATGTTGTTAGATGGAGATACAGGCCACTTATCCTTGGAGCCTAGCAAAAAGGATGGGCCGTGAAACCATAGCTCTGACTAGATAAGATGGTTGGGAAGCGAGCCTCTCGAGAGAATATCAGCAGGATTTAAAGATGTGGGAACATAGCGCCATTCCATGGCTGCCGTCAACTCCTGAATTGATGCCACTCGATTTGCCACGAAAACTTGAAATTTATCTGGCTCGTCCCTAATCCAAGATAATGCTGTTGACGAATCCGACCAGCAATAGAACGGACCTGTAAAGATTCCCATGTCCTTTACTTTCTGCATGATTTTCGCAAGCAAATGGGCTCCACTTAATTCCAGCTTAGGAATCGATATAGTCTTTAGCGGCGCCACTCGCGACTTTGTACACAAAACGTGGCTCAAAGACTGGGCTTCCCTGGACACGACATACACGCAAGCGCCATATGCTTCTAAGCTGGCATCACAGAATCCGTGAACTTCTGTAGCCACACTAGAACGAAGAACCAAGTGAGGAAATGAGATCCGAGAAATGCTTGCCAAACTATTTCTCAAGTCCATCCAAGTTGAATGCAACGCTGAGGGTAGGCTTTCATCCCAATCCAAATTTTCTCTCCAAAGCTGCTGAAGGAAGATTTTGCACCTGACAATGACTGGATTTATCAATCCAAGAGGGTCGTAGAACCGCGCAATCGTAGATAACACCGACCGCTTTGATGGCTTTGAGTTTGTGTCCAGTGCGGACAAGGCAAAAAGCAGCTGATCCGAAACAGGGTCCCACGCTAAGCCGAGAGTTTTGGCAATGTCGCTTCCATCATTAAACTTTAGGAACTTCTCTATGTCATCTTCAGGGGTTCCCTCAAGTACTACCTGGTGACTGGAGCACCATTTCCTAAGTCTAAAATTACCACGGGACAGTAAAGCTGATGTTTGGTGCATCTTGTCCATGACCTGTGCGAGGGTAGGACTCACCCTCGTCGATGGCCAGCTGGTGCATTGCGCGGACCGCTAAAAATGATGCAGCCCTCGTCCCGTATGTGACGGTGTCTAATGTGTAGACTTAAACCTCGGACTCGATGGAATCTCGCCATAGGATGCACTGATACAAATTGTCGGGTGGAGACACTCGTACGCAGCGGTACATTTTACAAATGTCCCCCGTGAGAGCGACTGGATATGTTCGAAAGCGAATCAATATGTTAAACAATGCAGGCTGAATAACAGGGCCTGTCATCATCACATCATTTAGAGAATATCCAGTTGATGTAGCTGCGGATCCGTCGAAAACGACACGGAGTTTTGTCGTCGTACTGTCCTCCTTTAGGACACAGTGATGAGGCAAGAAATATTTGCAGAGACTACGGGAATCAGGGTTGACTTGGTGCATATGATGCAAATCAATGTAATCCCTCATAAAGGCGGAATACCGCTCCAGTTTTCGCTCCAGACTGATGAACCGTCGATAAGCCTGAGCATAAGATTCTCCTAAACGATCAGTATTATTTAGCGGCAGACGAACTGCATACTCCCCGGATGGCAACCGTGAAAGGTGGCTTACGAAATGTGCTTCACAATCGTCTTCTTCTTTGGTATTCAACCCAGCCTCCACACAAAACATACGAAGAGTTGTATCCAAATCTGGACAATTGTGCGTGGCCAAAAGCGCCGAGCTTGATACCTTCTGTCCACCGCCAGATACAATCCACCCAAGCCGGGTCTTCTGCAGAAGAGGCAGTCCATCGGTGAGTTTGATTTGCCCTACGCAGAGGATATCATAAGAAACGCTCGCACCAATGAGAAGATCAACCCGTTGAGGATTGAAAAATGCAGGATCAGCGAGCTGAATGTTAGATGGAATACGCCAATCGGATACATTTACTGTCATACTTGGCTGAGAATCGGTAATCGTGGGGGCGATGAGAGCAGTAAGTGAAGTTGTGTAAGCAGAGGTGCGAGAATGCATACAAATGCTTATGGTGGATCCCTCAGTAGAAACGCTGGTATCGCCTATCCGAGACACAAGTGCAGACGATTGAGTTCTCCTAAGCTGAAGCTGCTGGGCGAACCTGGATGTGACGAGATGCAGCTGCGATCCTGAATCTAAGATGGCACGACAAGGAACTAAAACGCCAGACCGATTCTTTACGAGAACCACGGCTGTAGCCAGAAGCACGACATCAGAGTGAAGACCTTGGGCAGCAAGAGAGGTAGACGAAGGTAGAGACGAGCTGCTAGCAGAATTTTGAGCAACGGAAAGAGTGTCCGGTTGAACGGCCAGATCGGGAGGAGTAATACCTGGGCAGCCTTGTGTTGTGGGCTGTATACTATCGAAGTGCAACAAACTATGATGCCTACCGCCGCATACTCGACATTTTCCAGTATTGCATGCGCGGGTCCGGTGCCCCGGCTTTAGGCAATTGAAGCATAGGGAAGGCTTCTTCACTTCTTTGTGGCGCAGCAACGGTGAGAGATTTCCGAATATCTTGCACGAGTATATTCCATGGCCCGCTGAGTGGCAAAAGACGCATACAGTCGGGTCGGCGGAAGAGTTGGAAGCTACAAACGTTTTCTTAACCTGCGTATAGGAATGGTTTTTTCCCACCTGATCGCTACTAGCGTGTGTCGCTGTAGCATATTCCAACCGCTTCATTTTCTGGCAGCGTTGCTGCAAGAATTCGAAGAATTCCTCTGCGGTAGGTATAGCATCCGACGATGTGTGCTCCTCCCATTTGGTTTGCGTCTTCGAATCCAACTTCTGCAGCAGCATGTTGATGACCATGAATCCTGAAATCTCCTCAGCAGTTCCCAATGTCTGCAACGCTCGCATGTGTAAATTGACTGCATCCGAAAACTCCCGAAGCCTTTTAGCAGAAGGCGAGTCTACCCTCTTTAGCCCAAGAATCTTCTTGATGTGTGCCTGGAAAACAAGTCTTTTGTTATTAAAGCGTTTATTAAGTATATCCAGAGCCGCACGATAATTGGCACTGGAGAGCTCTAATGATCGAACCGAATCCAAAGCCGCATCAGCGAGGCAAGAGCGAAGGTGCTGGAATTTCTCGATGTCACTGAGATCCGCATCCGCTTCAATCACCGATTTGAACATTGCCATAAAATCCGAGAACTCGACGTATCCACCAGAAAATTTAGGCACCTTCAGCTCAGGAAGTCGCTGCTTGTGAGCCATGATGATGGTATTATGTCCGGAATGGCTTGGCAGAGTCGTAGAATGGGCAGCGGCGTGTGACTGGCTTACTTCAACGTTTTAAAACATAGGCGGCTCTCTCTGCTCATACAATAATAATGTTAAAGTTACGGTTATTCTTCAGCGGCTGGCCCGAACAATTACCTTATATCTCGGATTGCAGCCGGGTTGATTAACTTCGGCACCAAATGACGTCACTTGAAAGCATCCGTTATATTTTTCATTGTATTTCAATGTATTTCAACAGACAATGCACCGATACCAACGCAGCGAAGATCCTTGTAGGCGATTTCGGAAAGCAGCATATACGAAAGCAGCGGGATTCAAGTCTACATTTACAACTT
Source organism: Drosophila miranda (assembly GCF_003369915.1). Taxonomy (NCBI): domain Eukaryota; kingdom Metazoa; phylum Arthropoda; class Insecta; order Diptera; family Drosophilidae; genus Drosophila; species Drosophila miranda. The sequence continues at coordinate 46,301,941 of NW_022881603.1, forward strand.
GTCTTTTTCCAGTAATATATTGTCAAATTTAAAGTGTTAATTGTGCATCATGAGCCTGTACCATATGGCAAGTCCTCTTTCATTTTCTACTGCACGTTCCACTTGCGTTAGATTAGGACGGACATACTGATTACTTATTGCATGACGTGTACGCCGTGCAAGGTTTGTTTAATCAAAATTAGTCAAACAAATAACTCAATTGATTATTTCGTCGATGGAGAATTATATCTCGATTTAGGAACTGATCTCCGACTATGCCCGACACTTGCCTCTTCGCCTACTATTATACGGGTGAAATATTTTTCCATAAGTGAAATAGACATCAAACAGAATTTTTTCGGTACGGGTGGGTTTTTAAGAAATTTTCTTTTGTAAAAAACTTCTCCTAGTAAGTAAGGAAAACTGAATAAATTTAAAACAAATCAATTTTTTCGGGAACGCGAGTGAGGTCCAAAATTTTATTTCGTAAAAACCTTTTCCTGGCAAATACAAACAACCGAATAAAAATTTGAGTCAAATCTGCCCAGACGATCTCACTCATGCGATATAGTTCTATAAAATTGTCTTTCTTCATTTTTATACATACTGTAACGAATGGAGATTAAGTAGGCTAACTATAGTTGTCATGACGGATTATACTAGAAACGCCAGTCTTGAAACAACACCCAAATCTTATCCAAAAATAAAGTCTCTCTGTATAGTAGAAACATAACAATATAGATGGATCTATGCTTTACGATAAAAAAATATTCATTTTTAATTTTACATTTAACTTCGTTTTGTTAACTGTTAACTGTCGAACGTACTTGCCAGCCGTCATTAACTTGCTCTAAAACATCTTAACACCGAACTATCTTGTTTTAATAAAGTGATCATTCAAATTATCTACACAACGGTTGTCGGGTCAAGCAGCTTAAATATTTTAAATTATTGCCAGTGGTGCGGCCCAAAGGAAATGCATTTTGGTGTTGTCGTTTCCAATGCCCCCACTGCAAAGATCATTTGCTACCGCATATGCGCATGCAGCGGAATTCTTTCGTCTCCTAATGTCGCAATCTCTCGGACTCGGCTTAACAGTTCGGTCGCTGGAAATCTGATTGCAATTATGCTGTGGCATTAGATTTGTTGGAAAACAGGTTCAATAATCGGCGATTGGTCTTTCAGGCACACATCAATGAGATCTTGGCGCTCCAGGCTGTGGAACCTGGGTCAGTGGTCATGCTTCGGGAGCTTTCAGACAAGTTCAATTCACATATGCGCGCGTTCCAGGGTTTGGGCACCGCTGAGCAGATCGCAGGATGCATCGTCGTGCAGGAAATTCTCCGAAAACTGGATCCAGCGAGCCAAGAGAAGTGGGAGGAACGATTCAACGACCCCGCATTCGCAAACTTAATTCCGTCGTGGGAATCTATGGCCTCGTTCTTGGAGCAGCGATGCAGATCATTGGAGACGATGGACTTTTCTATGGCAAGCTATGCGTTGAGCAATCAGGTGGGCAGAAGTAGAAAGCATAATAATTCTAGGTCCACATTGGTTACAACGAACCAAACCGTAGCACGCTGCGCGCTGTGCAACGATGGTGCTCACGAGGTCCAGCACTGCCAGAAGTTTAAAGCGCTGTCCCCCACAAATCGCCATAAAGAAGCCAAGCGGCTTTCGTTGTGTATAAATTGTCTCAGAACAGGGCATCGATTACTTCAGTGCACCTCGAGCAACTGTCGTACCTGCGGGGGTAGAAACCATACCCTCCTTCATTTTGGTAGCCCTGAAGATACCGCAGTCCAAGGGAAATCAGCGCCGTATACTCTATCTCAGTCTGCACTGTCTGAGTCTACGCCGTCTGAGCATACCACTGCGCCCTCTACTTCAGCGGCTACCTCGTCTGCCCTTATTGCCAAGATCTCAGGAATGGTGTTGTTTTACTTGCCACGGCCACGGTCGTAGTCAAAAATCGTTCCGGAGTTTTAGTTCCCTGCCGAGCGTTGCTGGATTCCGGCTCCCAGTTGCATCTAATAACTTCTCGTTTCGCGAATCAGCTTCAGCTTCGAAAAATGAAATCATCGACTGCAGTCTCGGGAATAGGCGACTCTAGCTTCGTCACGGATGGATTTTCGGTCAACGTTAGCCTGCACTCTCGCTCATCGGATTACTCAACTCTCATCACTGCCATTGTAGCCTCTAGCATAACCGATCGACAGCCAAGCTTTGGAATTGACACTCAAAACTGGAACATTCCATCTAACATACCACTAGCTGATCCGGAGTTTTATAAGCCGCAGCGCGTCGATCTGCGTCGCAAGTCTGTTTTTCGAGCTCCTGTGTGTTGGTCAGGTCAAGCTACTGCCAGGATTGCCTTCAATTCAGAAAACGCGCTTGGGATGGGTCGTGTCTGGAAGTTGTTCGCGTTTAAAAGGTTCCTCGTTGATGGTCTCTCGCGCTCGGGCCGTAGCTGCTGAGGATAATAGTGAGGTGAGGTGCTTCTTCAGAGGTTTTGGGAGGTAGAAAATTGCATCGAACCAATAATAAAGTCTACCAAAGAAGAGCTAGATTGTGAAGCACACTTTGTGCAGCATTTCCGTCGACTACATAAAGGCGATTATTGTGTTCGGCTGCCAGCAAAATATAATTTGGATCTCCTTGGAGAATCTTACAATCAAGCGCTTCGTAGATTCCTGACCCCTGAGAGAAAGTTAGATCATCGCCCTGATGTTAAATCTCAGTATGCAGCATTTATAAAGGAGTACCTTGATTTAAGCCATATGTCTCAGGTTCCTACCCAGTCAATCAGCAACTGCCGATATTTTTTGCCTCACCATTGCGTCATGAAAGCTGGCGAAAATCCTCTAGCTGAACCCTCCACGAGGGTGCCGGCTGGGCAATGGACACTGCATTACCCGGGACAAGGGTAATGCACTGTCGCTTGCTCTGTCCGGGGTAATGCAGTGTCTAGCTAAGGCTATGGTCCGGCGTCTTCCCGATTCAAAGTCGGGGGAACCGAACCAGGGCCATGGCTAGAGGTGCCTGGCGGTCAGGCCTAAAACGCTAGGGGGTGGTCCCCCCGAAAAATATTAACCAGTATGGACCCTCGGGCCAAATATGGAGGCGAAGAAGGATAAAGCACGGGGGGGGATGTCAACCCAAACGTCGGTGGGAAGCGTGACTGCTACCACCGGCGGGCACGGGGAGGAGCAATCCTCTCTGCGTGTCGCCAGCGGTCACACCTCAGACTTGGCGGGAGCAGGCCAAGTCAGTTGTAAAGCTACTGCCACAACAACAACAACAAAAACAACTCACTCCGCAGCCTCTCTATATGCAGGACGGAGGAAGAGAGCCTTCTCCGCTCACCGGAACCAGGCACCAGCTCCCTGCGTAGGGAAGGGCCGAAGCGTTCCAAGGAGGTGATGAAGGCCAAAGCACAATACAAAGCGGCCCTCAATATCAAAAGCCGGCTGCAAGGTAAAGTAGACATCTCCCAGGAGGAGAAGGTCAAGCTAGCCTGGGCCGAGCAGCGAGTAGAGGAAGGCCGACTACATTACGCCCAGATGCCACAGATGAGGGCGTCGAATGGCGAATATGCCAATAAGGTGGAGGAGATGATGGCCACCAAGAGGCAACGCTCGACTGAGAGTGCCATTAAAGACACTCCGGCGAGCTATCAACAAAAACTATCAACTCGTCATCGGGACGGATGCCAATGCCCACCACAATGTGTGGGGAAGCACCGACATCAATGATAGAGGTGAGTCACTCTTAGACTTTATACTTTATACTAATCTATATATAGCAAACGTCGGGGAGGAGCACACCTTCGTGGGTCCGACTTCATCCAACGTGCTAGACCTAACACTAGCAACGGGAAACAGTACTACGGTATCTAGCTGGAGGGTCCTTGAAAGACCCTCCTTCTCAGATCACAAGTACATTCAGTTTAAGTGCGACTTCAAACATTCTTCGAAGGTAATAGTCTATAGAAACCCCCGGAATACAAACTGGGAAAAGTTTAAAAAGACAGTTACTTCGAAGCTCGCGAGTCCGGGCACAGTGAAATCCGCGGAGGACATAGAGAAGTCTCTAGAGACCCTATCCAACGCGTTGCTGGACGCCTACCACACATCGTCCAACCCCTCGAGGACGAAGAAGAGGCCCAAGCCACTCTGGTGGAGCCGGGATCTCTCTCTTCAAAGGGACAACCTCAAGGAATTCTTTAAGATCGCCAAACAAGCGAACGAAGGGATCGTCTATGAGGAATACAGACTCCTACTCAGGAGCTACAAGAAGGAAATACGTAAAGCACAACGGAACTCGTGGAGGACCTTCTGCTCCAACATCGAGAAAGTACCAGAAACCGCACGGCTACGGAAGCTGCTCTCTAAGCAGCCTACCATACAAAGCCAATTAAAGCTAGATGACGGACAGTGGACAGAGGGCAGTGACGAAGCCCTAACAGCACTAATGGAGGAACATTTCCCTGGTTGCACCGAGGTCGCTGATGCCAAAGAGCACCAGGACCTAGCAACCGAGGAACAACACCCCCCAACAGATTTGTTAACCACCAAGCGAATCCACTGGGCAATAGACTCCTTTGCGGGCACAAAAGCACCAGGACTTGACGGGATATTCCCAGCCATGATGCAGGTGACCAAAGAGGCGATTACCCCATGGCTCTCCGCAATATTCACAGCTTGTATAAGTACTGGCTATATCCCTATCCAATGGAGAACCTCGAGAGTTGTCTTCCTCCCAAAGGCAGGAAAGTGCAGCCATGCGAGTCCCAAGGACTATAGACCGATAAGCCTTACCTCCTTTATATTAAAAACGCTAGAAAAGCTGCTGGACTTACACATCAGAAATGAGGTAGGGGGACTGATGTCAACCAACCAGAATGCCTATACTAAAGGGAAATCGGTGGAGACCGCACTACATTCGGTAGTAGCTACCATTGAGAAAGCCCTTCACAATAAAAAGTATGCACTGGGAGTATTCGTGGACATCTCCGGAGCATTCAACAACGTGGCTACGGAAGCAATAACAAATTGCCTGGTAGCAACTAATACACACCCAGCAATCAACCTGTGGATAAGGAACCTCCTAGGTTGCAGACGGGTGCAATCAGAGTGGGGCACCGCTTCCATGGTGAAAGAGGCACACAGAGGCACACCCCAGAGTGGAGTCCTGTCGCCCCTCCTGTGGAATCTGGTGGTCGACGACCTCATCAAGAGATACGAAAGGAAGGCCCCAATAATAACAGCTTATGCGGACGACATAAGCATACTTATTACGGGTGTTTGCCCATCGACCCTCAGCTCACTAATGCAACGAACACTCAGGGAGATACGCGAGTGGGCGGAAGAAGTAGGACTCAGTATCAACGCGGACAAGACGGACCTCATCCTCTTTACCAAGAGGTACAAGGTACCGATATGGACCACCCCGAAGATCAATCAAACTAGGCTAACCCCAAAAACACAAGTCAAATACCTGGGCACAGTACTGGATAGTAAACTGGCATGGAAACCCAATGTATTGGAAAGGGTGAAGAAGGCCACCATTGCGCTTTATGCATCCAAGAAGATGCTCAGCAGCACATGGGGCCTATCTCCGGCTCTGATGCATTGGATTTACATCTCGGTGGTGCGACCAACTCTGCTGTATGGAGTCTTAGTGTGGTGGCAAGCTACTGGAAAGAAAACGTATCATAAGCTTATGGAAAGGACTCAGCGACAGGCTTTGCTCTGTATTACAGGGGCGCTGAGGTCAACCCCAACAAAAGCACTCGAAACCCCTTCTTGGAATCGAACCCCTAGACATCCACGCCCGTCTGACTGCAGGAAAGGCAGCACAACGCCTCATCGCTTCAGGAAATATGTCGCCACAAGAATACGGGCATAGTTCAATTGGAAGGGAAATGAACAGATCAACTGATTACATGACCCCCCAAACATGCCTCGACGTAAAAACAACTGCATCCTTGGGACCTGAAGACTGGAAAATCGGAAGAGACCAAACGGAGCACCTCAATATATATACGGATGGCTCCAAGATGGACGGAGGAGTAGGAGCGGGCCTATACTGTACAGACCCTGAGATAAGGCTTTCATATAAGCTACCGGACCATTGTAGCATATTCCAGGCAGAGGTTTTTGCCATCAGGAAAGCAGCAGAAGTCGCTCTTCTCACTGAAAGAGCACACGATGCGGTCAACCTATTCGTCGACAGCCAAGCGGCGATAAGATCCATGCAGTCGTCCGCAGTCAGTTCCAGAAATGTCTTGGCGAGCAGGGAGGCACTAGACATCCTAAGTACGACAAAGACTGTGCGGATCTATTGGGTTCCCAGCCACCAGGGCATCGAAGGAAACGAAGCGGCGGACGTACTAGCTAAGGAAGGCGTCGGGCTGGAGAATTGGAGAACGGAGAACGTGCCTGTCTCCCTTAGAACGCTGCAATGCGATCTGGAGAAGCAGGCTAGAACACAGACTGATAGCAGGTGGAGTAGTACCACCACCTGCAGAACCTCGAAGATAATGTGCAAGGACCGCAATGATAAACTCAGCCACTACCTGCTGCACCTACCACGGAAGGACTGCAGATTATTAGTGGGAATATTAACGGGCCATAGCCTGGCCGCGGCGCATGCAACAAAGCTAGGCATCACAAACAGAAACAGTTGTAGGAAATGTGACAAACCTGGGGCAACCGAAACACTGGAACATCTCATCTGCAACATCTCTCTTAAGGGCAAGGAGGAAGTACCTGGGCGCGCCATCGATCCTCGAGGACTTCAAAATCCCCTAAAAACTGCCGCGACGGTTCATACCCCCCCCCCCCCCCTCCCCCCATCCGTCTGTCCGTCCCTATTAGCGCCTAGTGCTCAGAGATTATTAAAATCTAGAGCAACGACATTTTATATCCAGACTTCGGTAATATGTAACTGTTACAAGTATATTTCAAAACTTTGCCCCGCCCACTTCCGCCCACACAAAAGACGAAAATCTGTTGCATCCACATCCACAATATTGCAGATGCGAGAAAACTAAGAACGCACAATCATAGAGAATTACCATATCTATCCGGTTGCGGAATCTGGATCAGATCGGATAATTTTTATAGCCAAAAGCAACAAATCAATTTGCAGTGGCTACGCAGCGCCCGTCGTCACGCTCAGACTGATTTTCTGTCTCTCTCGCACGCACTTTTTGTCGTGTCGCTTAATGTTAGCGGCGTCTACCGGAGGAGAGCCATACTGACTTAGTATCGGGTATAAATGTACAGTTGCGGTCTCCGCAGCAACTCACAACGTTCCCCCTCGTTTTTACTATGACTCAGTTTTTTTTTCTCCAACCCGCACAAATAAAAGTCAGTTTTGGGAACTTTCACTTCGACGGCTATCGAGGCAGGACTGTAACGCAGAGTTAATGAAAGTTACATAGGAATAGAAGGGCTCAGAAGGAACAAAAAAAAAAAAAGACAATTAAAGGTGGAGGTGGAGGAGGTGGAGTACCACCGCCTGCAGAACCTCGAAAATCATGTGCAAGGAACGCAATGACAAACTCAGCCATTATTAGTGGGAATATTAACGGGACACTGCCTGGCTGCGGCGCATGCGACAAAGCTAGGAATCACAAACAGAGACAGTTGTAGGAAATGTGACGAACCTGGGGCAACCGAAACCCTAGAACATCTCATCTGCAACTGTCCTGCTCTCTTAACGGCAAGGAGGAGATACCTGGGCGCCCCAGTGCTGGCATCACTGGAAGATGCCTCCAAGAGGACGCCACAGCAACTACTGGCCTATGCGAAAAATACCTCGATCCTCGAGGACTTAAAAACCCACTAAACACTGCCGCGACGGTTCATACCCCCCCCCCCCCCACTATCCGGACAACTTAGGGCCATACTGGCCTATGTGGGGCCCCCTCTGAGGGCCGTCCGGGTCAACCCAACCCCCATTGCGTCATGAAGGAACATAATTCTACGACCAAGCTTCGCGTCGTTTTTGATGGATCCGCTTCAACCTCATCTGGATATTCCCTGAACGACGTTTTAATGGCTGGTCCCGTAATCCAACCCAAACTGTTTCATATTCTTGCTCGATTTCGGTCATACGCCGTTGCGATTACGGGAGATATCTGTAAGATGTATCGTTGTGTAAGAGTCTCGACCGAGGATAGCAACTTGCAGTGTATTCTGTGGAGAAACTCCAGGGAAGAAGACTTGCGTGTGTTTCAATTGGACACCGTTACTTATGGGACGAAGCCTGCCTCCTATCTATCTGTGCGAGCGATGCATCAGTTGGCAATAGACGAGCAGATGGCGTTTCCAGCTGGAGCTGAAATCCTTCGCCGTGACTTCTACGTGGATGACTTGATATCTGGAGCCAGCTCGCAGGAGGAGGCTATCCGGATTAGGGAGCAAACTACTGGAATTTTGGTCCCGTAATTACTAAATCCAAAATCTTTCTCCAGCGTTTGTGCCAAGAGAAGTTGTCCTGGGATGAAAGCCTTCCAGTCGCACTGAACACCGAGTGGCAGGAAATATGCACCAGTTTTGGTCAGATTCGTCGACTTGAATTTCCTCGGCTTGTGCTCCTTCCAGACTCTACGCTGGAAATTCACGGATTTTGCGATGCCAGCATCGAGGCTTATGGTGCATGCATTTATGTCGTGTCCAAGGGTCAGCATTTCAGCAGTCACTTACTTTGTGCCAAATCTCGTGTGGCTCCTTTGAAGACACTTACAGTACCAAAGTTGGAGCTTTGTGGAGCGGAGTTGCTGGCTAGGCTCATATTTGAGATAGCTGGAATGAATGTATTCAAGGGAAGGTGTTACTGTTGGTGTGATTCTGCCGTTGCGCTCTCTTGGATTCGGGCGAGCCGTCAAGATTTAATATTTTTGTTGCAAATAGAGTGTCAACGATTCAGGAAATGACCGAAAAAATGGAATGGCGCTATGTTCCCACAGCTTTAAACCTGAGCTGAATGAGTCACCTCTTTGGGCTCATGGTCCTCCATTTCTTTGCGGCTCCTCAGATGACTGGCAACCCACTGTGCTACCTGATAAGCCAGCCCTTGAACTTCGTTGGAAGGCTCTTCTGGTCAAATCGCCCTACATGGACATTATTGCTGATTCCAAGTATGCGAATTCATTTGCTTCTTTGCAACGCGTTTTCGGATACATTCACAATGGGAAGACGGTAAACAAGGCAGTAAACAAGTGCGTAAGATGCTTTCGACTAAAACCCAGGGTATTGGAGCATATTATGGCGGATCTTCCAAAGGAGCGGCTCGATGGTTCTCATGCCTTTGAGATCACAGGCGTGGACTTCTGTGGGCCGTTTTTCTACAAACCGGAGGCACGCAACAAGGCTCCAATCAAGTGCTACGTCTGCGTCTTCATTTGTTTCGCTACCAAGGCTGTTCGTCTGGAGCTTATAAAGGACTTATCCACAGTTGCTTTTCTACATGGACTAAAGCGCTTCATATGTACCAGACGGAAGCCGCGGCAAATTTGGTCAGACCACGCAACCAATTTTGTCGGCGCTAAGAATGAGCTGATGGAATTAAAGCGCCTGGTCCTCAGCGATGACCATCAGAAGGCGCTGCTGGATTTTTGCTTGGTCGAGGCTATAGACTGGCATTTCATTCCTCCGCGCTCCCCTCATTTTGGTGGTCTATGGGAGGCTGCAGTGAAGACGGTCAAGTACCACTTCTACCGTGCGATAGGCAACTCGGTTCTTGGATTTGACGAGCTGCGGACGCTGTTGTGCCACATCACGGCAGTGATTAATTCAAGACCTTTAGTTTCAATTTCAGAGAGCCCTGCCGATCTAGATGTTCTAACTCCAGCGCATTTCTTGAATGGTGGCCCTCCTGCTTCGTTCGCTGAGCCTGACGTCACGCAGCTAAACTTCGATCGCCTGGACGGCTGAGAGCGCGTTTCGTACCTGCAGCAGCTCTTTTGGTCCCGGTGGAAGGAGGAGTACATAACGTCACTGCAGCAGCGCACTGCGAAGCCTAGTTTAGCAGTCGGAGATTTGGTTCTTGTCAAGGATGAGGATCTTCCTCCCATGAAGTGACCACTGGCGAGCTATTAGCTATTAGACTAACATCATTGCATCAATCGTTCGCCCCAATCATCCCCATATGTACATACGCGATAAGTTGGTTTACATATGCAAATAAATTGTGAATTATAAACAGCCTCTCGACTTTCAATAACTTCAAATTGCAACAGTTGTTAAAAACGCTTAATAGCTTAACAACGGTTATTTTAAATATTTCTGGATTTATAGTGCAAAAAAAGAACAAATCCAAATACAAGAAACAATTCCTTTAGCTATATAAATGATCCGATCTGATCCAGATTCAGCAATCTCATAGATACTGTAATTTTCTATGAATGTCCGTTTTTAGTTTTCTTGTATCTTCAATTTTGTGGATGCCACTGATTTTCGTCTTTTGTGGGAGCGAAATGGGGTGGGGCGAAATTTTAAAAATATACATTTTATAGTGAGATCTAACTGGAGTGTGGATACCAAATTTGGTTACTCTAGCCTTAATAGTCTCTGAGATTTGGGGATGCCCCAGATTTTCGTCCTTTGCGGGGGCGGAAGGGGGTGTGGCGAAATTTTGAAAATAACTTGTCACGGTCCAATATCTAAGAAGTTGTGAATACCAAATTTGGTTGCTCTAGCTTTTATAGTCTCAGATCTAGGCGCTAACTTTTTGCGATAGGCTAAGCCTACCATGAAACGTGGGTGTTAGAGAGAGACAGAGCGAGAGAAAATGAAATTGTTTTCTTCATTCTGGCTATAATAATGAAACGATCTGGTTCAGATTCTGCAGTCTAGAAGATATAATCATCCAATACGATTCTGCGTTTTAGTTTTCTCGTATCGTCGAAATTGTGGATGCCACAGATTTTCACCATTTGTGGGGGCGGAAGTTGGCGGGGCGAAGTTTTGAAATATACTTGTAACAGTGACATATCACAGACGTCCTTAAGCACTAGGCGCTCATAGGGACGGACAGACAGTCAGGGCTCAATGAACTCGGCTATTGATGCTGATCAAGAATATACTTGATATACTCAATGGGGTTGGAAACAATTCCTTCTGGACGTTACACACATCCATTTTCACCACAAATCTAATATACCCCAATACTCATTTTGAATATCGGGTATACAAATCCGGCCAACAAAAAAAGAAAGATGTGAAAATCTAAACCATTGAGCGCAGAGACAACGGAGACACACGTGCAACAGCGTCAACTTCACAAAAGTGGACGACATCGAGGTTCCGCTACATTTGGCGGCATTTGCCACATAAAGCTGTAGTTGCCGCGATCAGGACCGAAGATGAGGAGCCACTTCAAAATGTACCATTTTCCAGTAGGATCCACTGATTTCCTAAATAACGAAATAAAGGATTTATTGCGGAACGGAATCATTCGTCCATCCAGGTCCCCGTAAAACAACCCCATATGGATTGTTGGAAAGAAACGAACCGATAACTCACTTTCGAGCAAAAAGCGGTCATGGACTTCCGCAAGCTGAACGCAAGTTTCCTTATGATACTTTCGAATCTGGGAAAAGCAAAAAACTTCACTACCCTTGATCTCGGTACCACAAATCACGCTAGCTGAACGCGATCGTGAAAAGACGGAGGTAAAAATTAATTTTGCCGTATGCCATTTGGCCTTAGGAATGCGTCAAGCATTTTCCATCGGGCTATCGATGATTCTCACCACGTGTACCACGTGTACGTTGACGACGTCATCGTATTTTTAAAGAGCGAGTCAGAATATGTCAAGCACAATGACACTGTACTCAGTAGTCTCCATGACCCAACATGAGAGTGTCAAAAAAAATCCCAATTATTCATGGGAAATGTTCTTTGTTGTCAACTGAAGGCACAAGAACTAGCCCTGATACAGTCAGGCCATTCAAGAATTTTGGCAACCCTTATTCCTGGGTTTTGCCAGTTACAACAGGTGTTTCATAAAAGGCTTCGCATAAATAGCAAGACCTATTTCCAGCCTTTTGAAGGGTAAGGTAAGGTCCGGTAAGGTTAGCAAACAGCGCACGAAATCCATTCCTGTACACTTTGATGAGGTACAAAAACAGGTCTTCGACAAGCTTAGGAACATTTTGGCGTCGGAATACGTTATTCACCACTACCCGGACTTTAACTAGCCGTTTGACCTGATGCCTCATCCAGTGGCATCGGGGCGGTGCTGTCGCAAAAAAACACCCCCATACTAGATATTACACTAAAAGATAGAGAATTAAACTATTCGACCAATGAAAAGGTATTGGCCATATTATAGGCACAAGATACGCTTCGCCACTACCTATACAGAAAAACGACAAGAACACTTACAGAGACCATTAGCCTTTTACAAACCTGCAGTTTTATTAATGTTTTAGAGAACCCGAGACGATCAGACGCAGCTATAATTTAATACTCACAAGCGCACAACATCCCCATAATCGACAGATTAATCCCCATATAGAACAAAACCTTCCACATACACCACTCGACGAACCGGAGGGAGTATGAACTTAAAGTTCAAGAAACAATAGAAATGACGGACGTATTCCCTCAAGCACACATGACGAAAATACTAGAAACCGATACAAGACATCTACTGACACTGACGGCTGTGTTGACCACAGGCAAGCCAGAAGTTTAAATCTCCTTGGAACGGCTCTGAAGCTTATTGCAGGGAAACCGGACTTCGACGACTGTTCAAACATTAAAATATTAATGACAAAACCATGCCACTTTCGGCCCCTTGCAGAATGTTCAAACATAAACATATTATTGTACATATTCACGCATGTATCCAAAAATCTGATCTCTAAAGAAATCACATAAAGTAGTTAAGCCTAATTAAGTAACAAATTAAAGTAATATGTGATCAAAACAAATAATAAAGCTATTAGAGGCTCAAGCCGCGATAGCAAGAGAGATTAAGAAGATTTAAGGTGGTCATTTGACCAGCGATGTAATCCAAAGGTTAGGAGACCTTAAGAATAAAGTTAGCGCACTGGTAGCATATGGAGTATTCGATCATGACTACTATAAGAGACAGCAGTATGAAAAAATGATTAAAAATAGAGAGGACATACATAAAAAGTATGTAGAGTACAAAAATAATAAAACCCTAACGAATGGGAAGGTAGAAATAAAAAAGTTATAGTCAGTGGAGACTGGAACATTGAAGGAAGACAGAGCCCAAAATTGGCAATAGCATAGAAAAAATATCTGAGGGAATTGACAGAATAGTGGAAAACCTGAAGACGTATTTAGAGGAAACCATGCAGAAGTTTGATCAGACTAAACTAGGAGAGTGAAGAATCAGAAAGGGAAAAATTGAGTTCCTCAGTAAAAAACTGAACACAAAAATTCAGGAGTTTTATCATAGCTATGAAATAAACGACAGCTTCGACGACCAGATCGGCGAGGTGGAATTTGATATTAAAAGCATGTTAAGAAACTTAGAAGTTAGGATGCAAACCATAGCTGAAGAAAACAGCATGGATACTAAAGGGGCAATGGTAAAAATAGAAGATATCGATTTTCCTGATCTTCCGAAAGTGGAGGTACCCACATTCTCGGGCGAATAAAAAGAGTGGGACGGCTTTTCACAAATATTTTGTGAATTAATTCATAACAGATAAAGTCTAAGTAAATAAAGTAAATAAAAAATAAAATAAAGGGTGAGGCACGGAGTATGGTAACTAACTTTTTAACTGGGCCGCTGGAGAATTAAAATGCTGCTTGAGAAATTAAAGTCACAATTAACAGGCGCACATAGTGTCGAAAAAATGCAATAAGATGCCTTACAATTATATGAAAGTCATAAAAAAGGAAAAAAGAAATCCAAGCATTACCAGGTGTAATGGAGTTTTTAGAGCAACGGTAACACGTCGCAGGATAAAAAGTGGAAACCGTTGGAAAAGGTAGTGCAATATGGCAAAATAAGAGAAAATTTGACGCTATGTAAAATGGTAGGACATACCATAATTCTCTGCTATAAGTTTAAGGGAATAAGTCTGATAGATAGAGTTCAGTATATTAATAAGATCGATCTCGAAACTTTACAGAAAACGGTTTGTAGCCATCTCCTATTTGCACTTTGCTCGAACAGTTCTTGCGTAAGAAGCCTGGACGTAGCCAGAGGCATCCGATAAGAGAGTAATCGTAGTACCCTGCCTGGTTAGCACGTCGGCGGCGTCGTTGATTTCGACGATATTGATATTGATATTGATATTAGCTCGCTACAGTAGACTCCGCCTCCCATGCGGCCGTCTAGCTGTGAGCCATCAGAGTATAAGTTAATCGCATTTGCAGGTCCTGGTTCGCCCATCTCCCAGTCCTCCCTAGGTGGGATTGATACCAGGAAAGGCGTCGAGAGGTGATACAATAGGATACAATAATCAGTCCTCTCAAGTAGCTGCGGGAGTCTCGTCAGGATTCCTGAGTGCCCAACAGTGGACGCTTTCCACAGTTTGGCTTCTCTCATTCTGAGGGCGAAAAGTGTTGCCACATTCTTGAGATCTACTGGAAGAAGGTCCAGCACGGTATCCAGGGCCCGGCGTAGCCCGGCAGTTATGCCCAGGTCTGCCATGCGTTGAACTCTGTTGAATCTGTTGAGACAAGTTCTTTTAAGTCCTCTAAATATTGAAGCAATTATTCTTCCGAAACTGATGAAAGCTTTACCATTTTTCAACATTGACAAAACTATGTGGCAAGATTATGTATTGGCAAGCCCTAAATTTAACAAACCAAGTAGGGTAGATGTAATAATTGGGATAGATTTGTATACCCATATTTTACACGAGGGGAAATGTTGTGAGTTGCTGCGGCGTCCGCAATACTTAGTCAGTATGGCTCTCCTCCGGCAGACGACGCTATTAAGCGACACGACAAAGAGTCCGTGCGAGAGAGACAGAAAATCAGTCTGAGCGTGTCGTCGGAAGCTACGTAGCTACTGCCAATTGGCGAAAATTTTAAATAAACGTTTTATAGTGAGATCTAACTGGAGTGTGGATAGCAAATTTGGTTACTATAGCCTTAATAGTCTCTGAGATTCGTGGATGCCCCAGGTTTTCGTCCTTTGCGGGGGCGGAAGGGGGTGTGGCGATATTTGGAAACAAACTTGTCAGGGTCCGATATCATAGGAGTGTGGATACTAAATTTGGTTGCTCTAGCTTTTATAGTCTCTGAGATTTTGTTTTGGATGTATTTGAAGTCCGGATAAAAAATGTCGTTGCTCTAGCTCTTATAGTCTTTGAGCAGTAGGCGCTAATAGGGACGGACAGACAGGGCTCAATCGACTCGGCTATTGATGCTGATCAAGAATATATATACTTTATGAGGTCGGAAACGATTTCTTCTGGACGTTACACACATCCATTTTCACTACAAATCCATATATCATTTTGAGCATCGGGTTTAAAAACGGGTTTAAAAAAGAAAAGGATCTAGGGGATTCAAAACCACAAGCTATGGCGCGATTTACAGTTTAGAAAGAAAGCTCAGCAATAATAAAATATTAAAAGAAAATTACATAAAGTTTATGCATGAATATAAAAACTTAGGACATATGGTAGAGTCCAAAGAAGATGGGATATTATAAGGAGTCACAAGAGATTGCAGTCTAACGAAAAAGCGGAGGGTGGTTTTTAATCATAGCTCGCAAACAACGGTCAACACTTTTTCCCTTTGCTGTCTCGTCCCTGACAAAACAGAAGGAGACCACGCAGATACGGTCTCTCACTGAGCAGAACACTTTTTGCTTCTTCGCTTGTGTTATGTGTTTCGTGTTTTCGGTTGAGCCCGACACAGGATCGTGTCTCACAATAACAACTTAGAGAGACACTTTGGATCAATCGCTCACAGAAAAAGTGTCTTTAGATAACCAAAAAAGTGTCTGAGTAAAGTGTTTTTAGTTTTTTTTCGTGTTTATGTTTATTTATTCATGTTTTCCGCATCTAATAGGTTATTGTATTGTCATATGTATATTTTTATATATTTGAAATTTTCTGCAAACTGAACAGATACGATGAAGAAGAGTTGTGATGATAATGGAGTGATAATGGATAATGATAATATTCCCATTATAAATTCAATTCATTTTAAGCGCCAATAACCGCATGCAATTCACAAAGGCAAGTGATCGTTATCATAGGCACCAAACCTACAAGCACGCATACATACGCAAAAGACACGTTTTTCGTTCGCTCGCGACAAAATGCTTTGTGAAAAACAGTAACACAAAAAAAATTAAAAATTCGGTCTTTGGTTGAGCGAAGAGCGGAGTTGAGCAAAAACAGATTTGATCGGGTCTTTTCTGTCCCTTTTCTCAATGTGTCCGTAAATGAGAGGACTTTATCAGACCCGCCGTAAGTGACAACCGTTATTTGCGAGGTCTGTTTTTAATGCGTTAGCAAAAATCACAAACAATAAAAGTTTGAATGTTATCAGGTGGGTTGGAACAATAGTTCAAAAAAATATCTTCGATATTATGGTGAAGGGGCGTAAAAGGCCACTTGTAATATCTGCGAACATAGAAAAATATACCGACAAATTAATATAGAGGAAGAGTACCAAAGAACTCTTAGGGACAACATAAAATGTGCCAATGTTAAAAAGAGAACAGAACGAGTGGGATTCCCCCGGCAGGACCTCACTTCGGAGGTATCTAAGCGGCTGGGGTAAAATCAGTGAAATATCACTTGAAAAGGGTAATTGGGGACGATAGAATCAGAGTAGCAACCATAAAACATCAAGACAGGTCGACCTATAACTGAAATTTGTCCATTAAATCAGAAGAGCAAGACTCAGAAATGACTCCAATAGAGACCAGAAGTACTCGTAGTAGACCTCAAATATCCAAACTAAGACTAATGGCAACATTGTTACTACTTGTGTTATTTTGCCAAGTATCAAATGCAAAAATTTTTGCCAGGGGACAAGCGAAGTGGTCAATCGAAAAAATTAACAGTTCCACTTCGATATATTTAAACTCGCTGGGGGACGTTGAAATGGTCACCTCATCTTGGGATTTAATTGTTTGTTATAACATGGACCAGTATTTGCAAATGATAAAAAAGGGAAAAGATATTGTTTGGGATAATGGACGCTGAAGATAGGGAAACGTTAAACGACATTCACATTGCTTAAATAGCAAGATAGCAGAGACAAGATCATTATGGGTCGAGTTAGAAAGGCAGGGCTGGCTCTTCAAAGTTCCAGTAAACATTAATGCTAGAATTCAATGTGGTAACTCAATTCAAGAACTAATTGATCTTTCCCAACAAGGAATTTTAACAATAATACATGGCGTTACTGTGCGAACCGATGATAAAATACTAGTACCTCATCACAGTAGTCAAACAGAAAGTTCTTGGCTCTTCAAAGTTTCAGTAAACATTAATGCTAGAATTCAATGTAGTAACTCAATTCAAGAACTAATTGATCTTTCCCAACAAGGAATTTTAACAATAATCCATGGCGTTACTGTGCGAACCGATGATAAAATACTAGTACCTCATCACAGTAGTCAAAAAGAAAGCTACGAGCCAATTTCATCCTTTTATACAATCCATTGACAGTACCATTAATTAACCATACAGAAGAAATGGATAAGTTAAGAAACGAATTAAAATGTTTAAAAGAAGGTCATCATGATTTGAAAGGACTTATGTTCCATCATGTATCTAAACATGCGGCCATGATTATCGGAATCATAATAATAATAATATTAATAATCTATGCCATAAGAAGAATTAAAGTAGCACGAAGACTGCAAACGATAGCACTTCCCTACCCAATGTAATTGACTGTAAATGATTATCTGTACTTATAATTATACCTATAAAGAATATGTACACAAAAAGGTTCACAAGAATCAAAATACAAAACCATGCCACTTTCGGCCCATTGCAGAATGATCAAAAATTAACACATTATCGACAACACCATGCCACTTTCGGCCCCTTGCAGAATTTTCAAACATAAACATATATTCACTCATGTATCCAAAAAATTGATTTCTAAAGAAATCACATAAAGTAGACAAGTTATGACTGTTCGGGTGTAAACAAAGATCTGTAACCCATTAAAAGATATTACAACAAAACACAAGTGGAGAATACACTTAACCAATGCTTAAGTCTTAACAACGACCTACAACAGACACGATTTGGAGGCGATTTTGAATAAAAGTTCCACCGCTATCAGCGTAACCCAATTATTGTGCGCACCCAATGTGAAGGCACTAGTTAACAAAGAATTATGAATATTTTTAATCGAAATGCCTAGACCTAAGCTCAAATGTATGAAAACAACTATATTTCCTGCCGCCCATAGAGGAGTAATATTCCGACTGCCTGAGCGAAGAATACCAAGAACGCATCGCAGAAGTCCAGACAGGCATTGTTGCCATAGCCATGGCCATAAGAGTAATCATATGCGTCAACACAGCCGGAATAGCCAGGGCAAACCCAACAAGCCAAGCGGGTGAAAACCCACCTCACTAAATGATCGTTTTCTGAGGTGGCGAAGGGCAAGACTGTAGTTGGCGTTCTGGATAGGGGTAACAAGAACAATCGAATTCCTGCAGGAGCTTGGGGACAATGGCGGGCCATCACTCAAATGTGAGAACGCAGGGTGGCATCAAGGCACGGTGAAAGCCACCACCTACTAAGATGCTCAATGTGCGGCCCACTACATAAAAGCGGTGGATTCCCCTTAAGGAGATCTACCCAGGAGCCAAACTGCAGGCCGTAATATGGGAAGACGTTCCGAGCAGACCGAGGGCCACTGCATTCGTCTCGGGGAAGCCTGCAGAACCAGAGATGATCCTGACACTACTGCAGGTATGCAGTCCCCAACTTACTACAGCCGATTGGAAGCTGGTGCTTCCAAGCTGGTGCTTACTGTAACTCTCATGTTATAGATCTCGCAGTGTGGCTCGCCAGCTACAACAAGTGCAATGACCGCCCTAACTACTGCAATCGCAGCAAAAACAACATCAAATGCAACGGTCTTCGTCAACAACAGCGCGATTTCGACTATGTTCGTAACTTCTGCAACGCAAGCGCAAAATGCTATTACAAAGTGGAATGAAAGTTTCAGTGCCAATTTGGGTAATAACAACAATCTGCATGCACAAGACCCATAACAAGTTCAACAAGCTGGTCAGACATAATGGGATCGCTACATTAAAATCAAGAGAAAACTCAGGCTGCAAAACTGAGGGCAATAAACCAGAAATAAATTTTTGAAGCTCAAATCGCATAGTAAATGAAAAGCACCAAAATGTTTGCGTTGCTGACTGATAATACGAACGATCAGCTTACCAAAGCCGAAGAGGAAACCCCAAAAAGCCGAGGTCTCCATCAATATACATCCAAGTGAAAAGCTCCAGCGCGCTAGTTAACAAAGTCTTTGTTAATACTATAGTACCACAACTAGTTATCGATATAATTTTGTTTGGCACAGTCGAATTCCACAGTCAAAAGTCTTTTATTTTGTTGATTTAAATTATGAAAATAGTAACACCTCGAAACATTGGTGACCCCGACGTAATCTTTTTTCTCGTTTTGATACAATTCGTGGTTTTCATCGCGGTCTTGCCACTGCAGCAGACAGCAGACACGCGCTAGTCTCTTTAGAAAATGAATGCGGCGCCGACTGCGCAGCCCACGGCAGTAGGTCTAATATTAAGACTTCCATTTTTCTTAGTTTCAGATTCTCTAAGACCTCCGCCTGAGGAACAATAAATCTCAACTCTATAAAGTAAATTCGTCGTTCTGGCGCCCAATGGGATTTTACCCAGTTCACCCAACATAGTTTTAAATTACTAACACAGAAAATGTCATAAAAACAAAATTTAACGAGGGGGAACGTTGTGAGTTGCTGCGGAGACCGCAACTCTACATTTATACCCGATACTTAGTCAGTATGGCTCTCCTCCGGCAGACGCCGCTAATATTAAACGACACGACAAAGAGTGCGTGCGAGAGAGACAGAAATCAGTCTGAGCGTGACGTCGGGCGCTGCGTAGCCACTGCAAATTGATTTCTTGCTTTTGGCTACAAAAATGATCCGATCTGATCCAGATTCAGCAATCTGATAGATATGGTCATTATCTATGATTTTGCGTTTTTAGTTTTCTCGAATGTGCAATATTGTGGATGCCCCAGATTTTCGTCATTTGCGGGGGCGGAAGGGGGTGTGGCGAAGTTTTGAAATATACTTGTAACAGGGTCATATCTCGCCCCTTCCACCACCACAAAGAACGAAAATCTGTGGCATCCACAAATTTTAAGATATGGGAAAATTAAAAACCCACAATCATAGAGAATGACCATATGTTCCAGGTTGTCGAATTTTGATCAGATCGGATTAGTATTATAGCCAAAAATAACAAATCACAAGCCCGACGACACACTTAGACTGATTTTCTGTCTCTCGCGCACACATTTTTTGTCGCTCAATGTACACGTCGTCTGCCGGGGGAGAGCCATACTGACTAAGTATCGGGTATAATAGTAAAGTTGCGGTCGCAGCAGCAACTTACAACGTTCCCCCTCTTTTTTTTCTAAAAACATCATCTTTCGATGGCATCATTGGCCATCATTGGGCGACATAATGCTTAAAGTGCGATATGCACAGATTCGGTAACACGACTGAGGTGATAAAATTCAACAGCTGCATATGTAGATGTTAACCTGAAGTCGATGCACCCCAGCCATAAAGGCCAATTTTATTAAAATGTTAAATAAGATAAATAGCGCGACCCTAACGGAGCACTGCCTTATAAGTAGTTTACTTCGAGCTGCTCCCTTACCCTAGGTTAAAGTTAATAGCCTTTTCAAAGACAATCGCAAATCTAGATCGCCATATATTAATCGTATATGGGTCGTGGACAAAAAGTGCACTGATGAGGAGGGCAATAGGAAGAAACGACTCGTAATGGACTTTCGGAAGCTAAACCAAAAAACAGTGGCCAGCAAATCCCAACTGCCCTTTGGTCTACGAAATGCAGATAAACTTACTACATATGATTCGCGAAAAATTATGCATCAATTGCCCGACCGTTTTCCGACATTATAGAAGGGCAAAATGTGTCCGTCAATAAATATAAGTCTAAAACGAGGGGAAACGATACCCGATACTAATACTGAACGACAAAGAGTGTGGGAGGGAAAGACAGAAAATCAGTCAGAACGTGTAGTGATGCGTTTCTGATTTTTCGCATCTTCAAAATTGTGGATGCAATAGATTTTCGTCTTTTGTGAAAGCGGAAGGGGGCAGTGCGAAATTTTGAAATGCACTTGCAACTGGATACCAAATTTGGTTTTTCTGGCTCTTATAGTCTCGTAGATCTATGCGACCATCGGGACGGACAGATAGACGGACAGACAGACAGAAATGGCTCAATCGACTGGGCTATTGATGCTGAACAGAAATATATATACTTTATGTTATCGAAAACGCTTCTTCTGGGCGAAAAACCCCTATCATATTTAGCAAAGTCCAACGACACGCTTTTTTAAACGTAAGGAACAGTCTAGCATCAGTACACGTAAAATTAATTATGTAAATTACCCAATTTATAGAAAACCGTTCGACCTATATACCTGCGCCTCTGCCTATACCATCGGGACAGTCCTTTCGCATGGTGGTCGCCCAATACCATTGATTTCAAGAACCCTAAAGAACAGTGAGCTAAACTGCGCTGCTAACGAGCGGAAGCTTTTGGCAATTGTGTGGTCCTTGGTCCATCTACGAAGACTGGGACAAAAATGTATTCCAAACACTCACGTTTAAGGGGATCACAACGCTGGAAAACACGCATCGATGAGCTCGGTGAGAAGCTCTTTTATAAACCAGGCAAAGAGAACCACATCGCAGACGCATTGTCCAAATATTAATGCATTAGAAAACAGCGCACCACAATCACAGGAATCAGATTATCCTTGAAGACTCGCGTTTTCCTTTGAAGCAGGTTTTTGTTCTTTTCGGACAAAAATGTTCTTGTTATGGTCACGGAAATAAGCTGACCTCTCTGTATGTAGAAGAAACGGTAGAGGCAGACTTCAGGACAACGAACACAAAGGAATGACCAGTACAACATTCTGCGAAGCGTCGATGAGCGTCTCTTGTGCCCAAGCCTTGTATTCCGGTACACATCATTCCACATCACACTTGTCGACGACGGGATCATAGCTATCACCGATCAGCCAGCAGCGTGGCGTTCCACATCTCTGGTACGTATCTAGTCACGTTCAACGACTATGACGTCATAAATGGCTCTCGGTATAGGAATCTTCAAAGCCAAAGCCATTAACCAAAAAGGTAAAACAAGGAGCCGATAACTTCAGGCCGATGATCTAATTCTGCCTAGGACTAGTTATTTGTGTTCTAGCATGTAGCATTGCCAGTCTGGTCGACGAGCATAAACATTATTAAGTGGACCAAATGCTCCTTGTGCCGCGTCTAGTAACAGAACACTCAAAAGGCGCAGCGTCAGCAAAAGTGGTTGCGGTTAATTTCCAGGCAGCTGAACAGCTCTGGCTTGAAGAATGTAGGGACACAGCAGCTACGCAACATGACACCCGCTTCAGCAGATTGATGCGGTGGCGACTGCGCAGTCCTACGCTTGTATTAATACCTGAAACCACGAATTTCCTGCTGTGGGCATGCTAAGAGCCACTCAGGTGTATTTATACCTTGCCGTGCCTTGCTTGACTCTGGTTTTCAGCTCAACTTTATCAGTGCTCGTCTTGCTAAGCAACTCCAACTCAAAATTCATAATGTAGCCGTCTCCATATCTGGTATAGACGAAGCAACCCTATTTTCTAACATGTCCGCTGACATTTCAGCACAGTCACGTGACAGATTCAGCACAAAATTTTTTTCACATCATTCGTACGATGACGGATTCAACCTTACTTTGGATAAGATATCTCAGAATAGAATATCCCCAAAAACATCCCACTGGCGGATCCAACGTTTTTCAAATCCTAAAGAATAGATTTGTTACTTGCCGGACAATTTTTCGATCTCATTTGCATCGGCCAAATTCGAATATCGGATAACCTACCAACGCTCTAAAAGATCAAGCTCGGATGAAGCTCAAAATGAAAAGATAAGGAAGTACAGTAGCGTATGGAACTAAAACTGCTACGTTTCTAGCAATTCGAGCAATGAAACAGCTAACCTACGATGAAGAGCTTACCTTTCTATTAGATGCAAAGAGATTTGTCGAGCATTCTACATAGACGATTTAATCTGAGGAGGGGACTCTATCGAAGAAGGCATTCGAATCCGCCAGCAAGTAAACTTTGGAAAACTTTCCAATCAGGAAATGATGCTCGAACGATCCTGATGCCTTGAAAGGAGAAAGATAATAGGTTTGTGAGGAGGTTTGGTATAATGCCCTAGTTCTGATTGGCTGCTCTTCATTTTTTTCGGAAGTACCAGTCACAAGGCTCGATGAAAGCTAGATTCTACGATCCTCTAGGATTGATCGCGCCCATCATTACCAGGTTGAAGGTATTTCTCTAAGCAGTCGTTACACTTTGACTGGATTAAAGTCATTTCGCAGCTCTCATTTGTTAGCAGTTTCAAATTTCCCGTTTCCTTCTGATTCCTCTGGCTACACATGAACTGCATGGATTTCGCGACGCCAGCACAGCCGCTTATGGTGCGCGCGTATTTGTCCGATCCGAATTGCAGAGTTTTTTTACATCCACATTAACGTCTTTGTATCCAACAGGGAATATCGGAAACCCTGGAGCGCACGAAGAGCATGACCTGGCATCATCTGGCCTCCCAGCTGAACCCTGCGTACATTTTATCGCGTGGAAGCACTCCTCTGGAACTTTTGGACACACAGCTGTGGCACAATAGACTCTCATTCATACAGTCCAATACCTCGAATTGGCAACTTGTTAATTCTACAAGTCATTTGCTAAGGTACACCGTATTTTCCCAAACGTGTACAGATTTATATCGCTAAAATGATCTTATTCCAAAGGTCCACTCACTTCAGATGAGATCAAGCGCTGAACTCATTTATTTATAGAAAAAATTCAGCTTTCGCACTTCCTCAAGGAATACAATGCGCTCAGTTTAAATAAGCCTCTTCCAACAGAAGCAACCTTCGTTCTTTGTGCCCATTGTTGGATGCCAAGGGACTCTTAAACATCGGCGTTCGTCTTCAGAACTCAGACTTGGAATATGAAGCAAAGCATCCGTTATTGTAGCCTAAACGCTACTCAGTCACCGCAGAAATAATTACACATTATCATCTAAAATTTCTTCATGCCGGTTCGTAATTTTTCCTAGCAACGCTCCGTAAGCGATACTGGCCTTTTGGAGGCATCAAGTCTGTATCGAATATCATCAACAAATGCGTGCGCAGCTTTCGCATGCGACCTAAACTTCTGGACCAAATCATGGCCCCATTACCAAGTGAGTGTGTGCATCAAATTTTGCGGTCCATTTTAAATCAGAAGTCAGGAATCGCTCGCCAACGAAATGCGACATCTCAATATGCTTTGCAACGGTCGGCAGCAACGTGCTGCTGAAGGAGGACAATGCACCAGGTGGCCACCTGGTCAAATCGACAGCGCAATTTCTGTGGGTGACGGCATCGTGAGAGTAACAGTCATTCGTGCAGAAAATGGTCTGGTCAAAAGAGCCATTTCCAAAATCGCCATCCTGCCAATCGAGCCGACCTCGGTTGAAAGCTTGAATCCTTCAACGGGGGAGCATATTCGCAGCAAACCTAAAATATATTATTACTTTCAAAAATCCCGACATTGAAGTCACATAGAATAATTTTAAGGTAACACTATTGTTTCAATAGTAGTTACCGATATAATTTTTATTGGTACGGAAGTTAAGCACATCAATACTGCAGTCTGAAGGCTCTTATTTTTTTGATTTAAATTTGAAATTTAAGGGCCGAACTGGGGTGCAAAATACTAGCTCCTCAAAATAAACTCAGAAAATTATCATAGAACTCCTTAGGTGTGCGGATCAACAGATCTGGCAGCTTTTGGATGCAATCGCAAGACTTTGGTACTTTCACCAAAAATGGAAGAAGCCAATTATATTGATGATTACTAAACCAGGATAAGACAAAACGCAGCCATCGTTGTACAGACCAACAGACCTGCTTATTTGTTTTTTCCATGATATTTGAAAAAGTTCTCCTACTGCGCATCTGCATATACATCCAAACTAGCAACATTGTACCATACCATAATACCAATTCGGTTTTCGAGAAAAGGACTGAAAGATTGAGCAGGTCAACCGCATCACGTCAGAGATTTGACGGAAATATTGTACGGCACGATTCCTGGAATTCCTAGACTGCCTTATGTACAAAATAACAAAGCTACTTTCACAAAACGCAAATCTCTAAAATAGAGTCTTTGCGATGAGAGGCAACCTTAAATGATCGCATAATAAAAGCTGGAGTGCCCCAAGCGTTCTCGGACCTCCATGTCTTGTACACAAGTAACCAGGTAACAACCTCAACGTTTGTTGATGACACCGCGATTCTTAGTCGCTCCAGATGCCCAGTTAAGGCAACTGCCCAATTAGCCTGCCGTCTATTTACTGTGGAGAGATGGTTTTAGTTGAGTCTCAACAAACAAAGCTGTTCTCTTTTGGTTTTAAGCAATGCACGCGTTTCACAAGGTAACGATGTAGTTTACCTGGCCGTCCATTTAGACAGACGGCTCACCTGGCGCAAGCACATAGAAGCCAAGAAGAAGTATATTACAATAAAAGAAAGTAATCTCCACTGGCTAATAAGCGTTCGCTCTTCCCTAATCTTGGACTATAATGTCCTCATGTACAACTCCGTGCTGAAATTTATCTGGACTTATGGCTCCGACCAACGTCGACATTACCCAGCAAGCACATTTGTGAATCCTAGGAACCATTACTCTGGCATGGTATCTCCGTAAGGAGAATATTAAACTCGTTAAAGATGAGATACTAGGACAAAAGGGAAAACCAAAAAACAAAGCTCGCTTCCTATCCAAATCCCCTAGCAAGATCGCTACTTTAAGTTTTACAACCAACGTTTAAAAACATCAGATGTTTTTTGCACGTAGCGATGTGCAAATAAAAAGAAAATTGAGCCCACCATCAACTACGAGAAATAGCGCATTCAAAATAGAAAACTGAAAAAGCTGAAAATGCCGTTCCACCTTGATAAACCGTATGGGTACGGCTTACCAGAGTAGCTTTTCGGGTTGTTGGTAGGTAGTTTAGGAAAATTGGGCAAAGAGATTGGCCATTGCGTGATTATTATTTGAAGATAGCAAGGATGGGTGTGCGGACGTTCTAGACTTACTGTTTACGAAGCTGTAAAACTGTTTAGGGTCTTGAGAAAAACGTATAAAATACACTTGTAACAGATATCGGACAGGAGTCCGGATACAAAATGTGTTTACTCCAGCTCTTATAGTCTCTGAGATCTAGGCGCTCATTCGAATGGACGGACGAACAGACAAGCGGACAGACAGACATGCGATAGAGCTCATCGGCTTTTGATGCTGATCAAGAATATATATACTTTATAGTGGGGTCGGAAAAGTTTTCTTCTGGCTGTTACAAACATTCACTCTCACTAAAAATCGAATGTCGAGAGACACTTCGAAAGTAGGATGGTAAGCGTCTTCAGGTATACTGAGCGGAAACGCTCGGGTTTACAACACTATAGTCGGAACACGGGGAATTTTTCACATGATTGACTTGAGACAGGGACAAGTCGTCAACAAAGTCATGTCGTGACATGGGAACTAGGTGACTAGACTCGTTTACCTAAGACCAAACAGTTTCTGGCAAGTTGAAGACACCAAGAACTATCATATGATCTTTATCTGATGGCGAGGAAAAAACGTTTTTAAAGCTTTTCGTAAATTAAAATATCCGAAGAAGGCGGAATCAAGTAATGACGATAGCAAAGGCGAAAAAAATCAGTTTTACACACAGGAATTCCAGCTCTTGTTGAACTTAGACTGTGAAATATTCCGACGTGTTGTTCTACTCCAATGATCAGAACCCCACGTCGAGACCGACCTGACAAAACTTCGGATCTAAGAATGTCTGCTTTTAACCAGGTCTCGGTAAACACAATAACATGGGATGAAAATGCGTCACTATCCCGAAAAAGAGTGCTGGCTTACTGCGTAAGCCTTTAAAATACTGATAGGTTACTACAAGAGGAGAAGATAGTTTTTTTGGACGAGTGGAAGTATAGAAGATAAGAAAGTCACGTTGGGCTGATTTTGACTAGTGAGAGCTATGGAGACAATGAGCTGGGGAGACGCTTATCTTAAAGGAAGTTATCTCCCTGGCATAAGAGAAGTTCAACTTCTCCACCTTTAAGCCGACGGCTTTTATTTTGCTATGTATAAAACCAGGTACGGCATTAGATGTGCGGTCAGTGGCCACCGTTCGACGAAAATGAACATGATAATGAAAACATTACATATCCAAAACTGTAAGTTTAAACTAAAATGTTTGTATGGTCAAGAGGCATTAGCTTTTCTAAATTATAAAGTTATTTAAAAGTAGGCGTAACATACCAGAGTATGTGTGAGAGTGGGGTTGGCGCACGAGCGAAGCGATTCCGTAGAGGATTGCGTGTCCATAATATAATATAATTAATTAATAATTATTAAATAATTAATAATTATAATATAATTAATACATAATATAATAATAACCAAGAAATTTTAAAACAATGGATATATTTATGTTGTAAGAGAAATAGTTGCAAATAAAAGATCAAGCGGATGATATAACTATTGCATATATTGCAAATGAAGGATCAGATATAGGATCAGACAATAAACTCCAGGAAAACTTCTTAGAAGCTCGTCGAGACGTGATTAAAGAAGTGGAAAATTGTAATCGAAAATCGGAGAATTGGAAAATCGTCTGGATTATGCAAGAGTAAATGGAAATGGGTATTCCTGTTTATGATTGCTGTGTCTGGAATTCAATTATACTTTCTAGAGGATACCAGATAAAAGCTTTTGTCCACGGTATGTGACATCGGAAAACGCGCTTCACTATGGTTTTTATGCCCATCACTCTTTATATGCCGTCCATCGCCTAAATAGCATACTCTACTGGCTGAGGTTATCGAATGTTATTTAATTATTCGGGAGTGGAAATCATTACCAGGATTAATCACTCAAAACTAGGTACTCTCGAGGTACACTTGTTTTGAAATCTTACCATTCGAGACATGGTGTGCCGACATTAGACACATTTATTTCTCATTCAATAATTCAGAGTCGATTGAGAAAGAGAAATGTGGAGACTTTGAATGGGATGCGACTATGAAGGAATTCAAAATATTTTGATGAAGAAACTTCCTTTTAACACATTAGAAGAGAAGGAACTAAGTTCGTGAGGATAGGAAAACTGATCTGAGGATGCGATCGTTATGCTTTTTTAAAAGGCAGCAACGAGGGGCCGCGGGTAAATTTAACCGTTCGACTAAGAAGCACCGTTCAAGAGACTGGCAGCTGTAATACTTGGAACCGATACAAGACATCTAGTTCCATTGAATGAAAGCATAGAGCAGTCGCTTCCAATTTGGATATTGATAGAATAAAGGCCCAAAAAGATCTAGGAACTTCACCGACTCCGATATTTCATGAATTGTTTACTTCTGCGGCATGGAGATTCCCCAAATGTTATCCGATTCGTGTAATTTTTTTTGTGTCAATAAATCAATTCCTGACAAATTAAATACTACATTTTTTGATATCATGTTCATTCATTTAAATGAAAAATTTCCAAATAACTCCTTTTTCAACCATCATGTAGTAATTTGAGCAAACAGAGGAAAAAAATGCATTAAAATTAAAAAAAAAAACGATTTCTTTAACATAAACAAAATTGTAACCAATAGGTTATTTTATTTTCTATAAGGCCCTAGACATTCTCTATCGGATTGAAGTCGGGGCTGTTAGATGGCCAATCTAAGGCCCCGTTCCGGCTTCAAAATTGTAATCTGTCGTAGAAAAATAATCGAAACTAGTTAGAATGCATTTTCAATAATACCAAAACGTCATAGAATCACTGACACAGAGTGATGATGACAAGGTACAGAATATTCCTGAAAGATGGAATTTTTTTCCCTCTCAGCAATTGATTTCATACTGGGCACAACAACTGACCACTTTTTTGTATGTACCATACCTTTAATCATTATTAGTGATTCAGTTGTATATTTAGATATGCTTCCCCATATTTTCACCATCAGTCTCATCCGACAAAATGTTTCGTGACCACTCAGATTCAACGCAATTTGATTTTTTTTTAGACCAATTTAAGCGAGCTTTCTTAATTTGACTATTTAAAAGTGACTTTTTCGCAGGTGTCCTTGGCATCAAGCCCATCTCCTTTAGAAGGCGCTGTAAATTTCGAACTAAAATTTTTTTTGCAACCGATCCTGAGGCTTGTTTAATAATAACATGATCTTTCCTTATCCCATTAATTTGTTCTATTCTAATTTAAATTTTTTTTCACGTTTGATCAAAATTATCGAAAAATCGTTACAAACGTGTGATTTAAAAAAAGTATAAAACCAATTCTCTATTTTATATTCCTAACACCGGAAATATGTTCGGTAAGAACAAAATATATTTTATATTAGCATAATAGTAGAGGTTGAGTATCGGGTGTCTTGGGTGATCTACTGGCATTGGTGTGATTTTAAATACGAAGAGCTTTATTTTCTTTCTGTAGAAATATAAAATGGCATGTTACTTTAAAATCCGATAGCTCTCTTTGAAGTTATTATAAACCCCAATATTTTTTTTAGGTTTAAAAGTACCAGCTGTAGATGTTAAATAGAATTATAAAATAATTATATATACAGTACATCTTCATAAAGCCTATATTAACATACGAAAATGAGTAGCCCAACACTAGTTGTTATCTCTATTCTACGGTTTTGGTCAAATAAACTCAATTTTTTCCAACAAAGTAGCATTGATAATTGTAACAATGTCCGCTGGATATTTATATGGGTTCCAATATTTGAATAAATTGATATGTACTATGCAGCTGTTTATGTTTTTGTTAATTTCAAGTATGATTAAATCTTGTGACAAAATGATTTCTGTACATATACATATGGATGTATATATATGTATGTACTTATTCATCTGATTGGTTGAACGTCCTGAAAAAAGAATCGCAAAAGTCAATCGTCCATAAATTAAATGTATGATTTTGTAAGTACCTAAAACATGTACAGCTTATAGTTCATCCCTATTCTGACCTTTTTCACATGAGCATGAGTAGCTTAAACTTAGTTTTTCCATATCTGGGAGAACTTTGACTGGCGATATAAGGCGATTGCTCCATTCTTTAAATAGTGTCATGTTATAGCAATAGATGTGCTGAGGTAAAAGGTTTTCCTCAACAAACTTCCGCGCAGCTAAAGCGATCTCCTTTGCACGTATGTCGTTGTCTTTTGCCCATCTTATTTTTTCTATGATATCGCTTGATTGGCACATAATGTTTTTACGGCAGCAGCTTGCTATAAAAATGCTCATAGTAGGGCGATTCTTGTTTGAATACTAAGGAACCACCAGCAAGGAGATAGGGTAGCCGATATGCTGCAACTGCCCCATCAATATTCAGCTGATATTTATACTAAAAATATATTTATGAGTGTAAAGTAAAGCGAAGCTTTTTTTAACATACCCTAAAAAACTCATATTTTTGTTCTTCATTGCGAAAAAAGAAAAAGTTGGTAATAGATGCATTGATCAAGTCTGGAAATTTCCTGGCCAAATCGATTAATTTTAGCCTTTCTCGCCTGGAATCTCGACCGCGAAAAAACCCTATTTCTTCTTTGTTGTCCCATGGAATATCAGTTTGCTGAACTGAGAGCATATCTAACATGACTCGTCCCATGTTCTCCAACGTCGACTCGGTTATATCGTAAGTCGGTAACGTAATGTCATAACTATCATCACTTCCACAACAGGAAAATATGGGATAGGGTCCTGAAGTTCTTTGTTGGCCACCTTTTCTTGAAAGTGGCCAATCACCAAGATTTAAATAAAATTCCATTTCTGGTAACCAAACTACACGTGCAAGCGCTGAAAACGTTGCATCCATAAACATCTTAAAGCCAGTATATTTGCCAAAACATTTTCTCCAAATTTGTTGCTGTTTGATTACATAGTGGCATAAAGAAATACTTTCAAAGGCGTTATATCGTTTTAATATATTCTCTCTAATGGCACTAAAGCTTACGCGTTTAAATAAATGCAAGTTCCAAGATATCTGTTTTTCTTTTGAAAAATCCGAACATCTATTTTTCAATAACCAAATACACTTGCTCGCATATCTCTGCGTACACTTAGAAAACGAACTACATTTTCATGTTTAGTTGCGGATAACTTCTAATATAAGGCACTTTGGGCAATGGACCATATATTCAAATTCTGAAAGAAAACCTTCAGCAGAGTGCCCAAAAATTACAGCTTGAAGACGACTTTTGCTGACAACAGGACAATGATCCGACGCATACTGGCCACAATGGTAAGCTCTGTTTGCTTTACAATGTAAAAAATGAACTTCGATCGCCTCCTTAGTCCCCAGACCTAAATCCCATAGAACATCTATGGGATTTACTCGATCGCAGGATTCGTAGGCACACCATAAGCTCTAAAAACTTGTTGAAGGAAGTTATCGTGGAGGAATGGGGCAAAATAACTGCCGAGAACACCAGGAATCTGGTTGACTCAATGCCTAGACGTCTGGTAGATGTTTTAAAACGATAGGGAGATCCCACAAAATATTAACAACTTAGAATTTTAGTCGTGTACGCAGAATAGTGTACGCAGACTTTTGAGGTGTCAAATTTTTCTTATGTGTTTTTTAATGATTTTTTTCCTATTAAGTTTGTTTTATTGAATAAAAAACGAATGTAATGTAAGATATGAATATTAGTTTATAAGATTTGAATATTAGTTTAAGATTTACTCATCGATAGTATTATAAGAAATACCAATGTACTCGATATATCGATACTTGTCCTCGACAAGTATCGATATGCCAACACACATTCATTCGAATACGCCGATCAAGAAAGAAGAACATATAATAAAACCGTGCTATTAAAAGTTTACATCATGGCGCGTACCTAAAATTGTTTGCGGAAGGAAAAAATTAACATATTTCAAGACGTTCGCTGATAGTTTTAATCAAAAAGACATTTTCCGAAGCTTCTGGGGGTGCCTCACACGTCTACGAAGACGGCGCGAAGAAATTCCCAAAGCTTCATCAATTAAGTCGAAAAACCTGGAATTTACTGCATGGCGTTCCGGAATAACTCTTAAAACGGCTCTTGGAACTCCGTCTGGACCCTGAGAATCATGGCAAGCATAGGAAAGACAAGGATGGCCACGGAGAAGGTGACGGGAGTTAAAATTCGCATGGAAACGCTGGAGAAGCTAAATCCGCCATGCGGGTAGGAGTAAAGATGGCGGCAAAAACGGCTCCGCAGCTTTTGGCTTCTAAACTGCTGTGCAAGAAACCAAACTTGTCGACGAACGTGTCGACAAACATGTCCACGAACACGACAACAAGCATGACATCAAACATTTCTACGACGAAAGAGAGAGAGAAGACTGACGCGGTTTGTTTGGCTTCCGTGAGTACGAAAAACGGAAGTAACCGCAAAATCATCGTTAGCAAGTATTATGAGGGGCATAAAGGCCCATACATTGTTTGTATCGACAAAATGAGTGCGAATAATGCCAGAATTGCTATAAACCAGTTTGATCTATCCGATCTACTGCTGAAACAGGGCATTAGCGATATCGAGGAGGTTGCTAGAATGGGCTATGGCAGGTGCAAGATTGTGTGCGGGTCGGCGGAGTGTGCAAACGGGCTAGTGGAAAACAGTGTTTTCGCTGCTCAAGGGTACTCAACCCGAATCTTTAGGCACTTCGTCCAAAAAGCAGGGTTAATTTTTGGGATCCCCGGGCACTACTCGGAGAACCAGCTAGCGGAGCTTGTAACCTCGGATATCCCAATTGAGGAGATAGTTCGGATTACGCGAAGGGATAGAGCATCGGGGGAACGTGTACCTACTGGCAGGGTGAAACTCTGGTTCAGAGGAGAGCAGTTACCAACCAAAATCAATTTTCTATATTCTAAAGTAGAAGTGAAACCTTTTTTTCAGCTTATTCAATGTTTTAGGTGTTTTAGGTTTGGCCATCTGGCGCAACATTGCAAGAGTGGAGCGAAATGTTTCAAATGCGGACAAGATCACAGCAAAGATATTATCTGCTCAGGGCTGGTCTGTGCTAACTGCAAGGGGGAACATGCTGCCACCCACCCGCAGTGTGAGGCCAGGAAAAAAGCGTACGCCATTCAAAAGTGCATGACACTGGAAAACCTAACTAGAGCTGAGGTCAAGGCTAGATATCCGATCCTTTTTGATAGAACTTCCCCCAACCTAAGGGATCAAGGGGAATTTCCTAGACCCAGTTGGCAATCTAACCGCTCCCCTGAATTCTTAAATAACAGCTTAGAGTCCGCCAGGGAAATTCATTCTGTCACCTCTTTCGCGGAAGTGACCAAATCCAATAGGGTTGCCGCCCGGAACGCAGAGGCGGCCAAGGCAGCAGCCAACATGGCAGAGTGGAAGAACTCAATAAACTCAGACTACGTCCAAATGAGCGAGAAATTTGTGAGATCTTCATCCGTGGCATCTTCTCTGGCCCAGGATAAGCTAAACGCACTAGGAGCCAAACTCACAGCGTTCCTGATTGATCCAAACAACATCATTAAAGGGGATTCTTTAGCGAATAAATTTATTAAGGAAATTAGAGAATTTGTCAATGCTTCCAACGCAGAACTAGATAGGCGTCAGATTGCCCAAGGGATGGCAGTTGGTTCTCAAAACATCCAACAATGAAGATTCTTCAGCTAAATATTCAAAGACTGACACACAACAACAACAAACAGCTCCTCTCAATGTTCCTAGATAAGAACGCAATAGATATTGCCATCCTCTCAGAGATTTGGGTGTTGAACAACGCGGACTGCAGCATTTTAGACTATAACTTTTTCTGCAGGCCCAGAGAGGACGGCTACGGCGGGGTTGGCATCTACGTCAGGAAAAACATTCAATTCAGCATTTTAAGAATAGAGAACGACTTGGAAATTTTAGGAATAAAAACATTAAACCTCAAGAGCAATTTCAATATTTTTAGCATATATGCACCGCCATCAACAACAGTTTCACAGTTTAAATCGGGCACAAAAAAGTTTTTCGAATTCGCGGCTTCGCTTGACATACCCTCAATAGTGGGCGGGGACTTCAACGCTAGGTCTTCTATCTGGGGAAGTCCGATCTGTGATCGCAAGGGTCGCAGCATTGAGAATTCCACCCGGGAGGCCGGATTTATCTGCCTAAACGACGGTTCGGTACGACGGACCTTCTCCAGGAGCCCATCTCAATTCTCCGTTCTTGACCTTTCTTTTTCGAACTACAGAAATGGAACTATTAACTGGCAAGTCCGTAAAACAAAAATTACGAACAGCAACCACTTCCCAATTGTATTATCAGTGCAAGGCCTAAATTCCCCCCTCCAAGGCAAGAAGATCCTTCACAACAGAATAGCCCGGATTCTGGGTGCAAGTGATTTCTCAAATCTGGAGGAGCTCAATGAAAAAGTGAAATCCCTGACCTTAAAAAACACGGTCACATTCCCAAGCAAGAACAAGTACGTTGCTAAGAAATGGTGGAACGAGGAAACGGAATTCTTTTTCGCGTGAGAAACGCTTGCAGGCAAAAATTCTACCTCACCAAAAAATTGGCTGATGCCAGAGCAACCTTAGAAGCTGACAAAAATCTACAAAATCACGTAAAAAATCTTAGAAAGCGCAACTTTTCCAAGTTTATAGAAGAGGTCTCCTCATCGCCCTCTATGTGGAGCAGGGTGAAGAACATCAAAAAATACGGTCAAATCAAAAATGTAGGGAACAAATGGACGAACGAAGATGACAAAAACTTTCTCAATATGGTTAAAGGAACCCCATCCACGTCAAACAGTAGGCCCCTAAGAAAATTCCCTCCCTTTGTTAGGACCAGACGACCCGGAACCCCTGGAACTGGAAGAATTCCTGGCCTTCCTAAAAACCAGGAACCCCAATTCGGCTAGAGGCCCTGATGGCATCTCGTTCAGGATGCTTCAAAAGCTACCAAGTGGGAAAAAACAAGACATTTTTGAAATTATAAATAAAGTATGGCTGAGTGGCGTCATCCCTGAAGTCTGGCGCAGGATAAAAGTGGTACCCATCCCCAAGAAGAATGCAGACCCTACTTCCTTCCAAAACCATAGGCCGATTTGTTTGATTAACACGCTGTTTAAATCCATAGGGGTTGATAAAGTTGAAGTTGGACGAGCACATAGCAAACTGTGACCTGCTGCCGGTCAGGTCCCATGCCTTCAGGAGAAACAGGTCCACGGCTCTTTGCATCAACGACCTTATCAACAAAGTTCTGGCGCTGAAGGCGAGGGGTTGTCAGGTTGTCGCAGCTTGCCTAGATTTACAAAGAGCGTTCGACTACGTAAGAGTGGACACACTCGAGCACAGGATGAGGGATATGCGGTTCAATACAAGCCTCACGGCTTGGATCTCCAGCTTCCTTAACAGACGAATTCTCATAAAGGGCAAAAGCGAGGTAGAGGTGAACAGAGGTGTTAGCCAGGGTAGCTGTCTCAGCCCAACCCTTTTTAACCTTTACACAGCCGAACTACATGATATTAACAGTCATAACTGCTTACTGTTTCAGTATGCTGATGACTTTTTCATAGTTTGTTTTCATAAAGACGTATCCATTGCGAAAGGTGTGCTGGAAGACAGTATAGATAAGTTCGAAGAAAAATGCAATAGGCTAAACCTGTCATTCAATCCGGTGAAGTCTAAAGTGATTTACTTCAACAATCGTAGAGCTGCGCTAAATATCTCGCATCAAGGAGTTGAGATCAGACAAGTAGAGCAGATCAAATACCTAGGCAGGACTATCTCAGCAAACAACTCAGCCTCTGGTCACATTGATCTGGCCATCTCGGAATCGAACAGAAACTGTGCATTTCTCAGATTACTCAGTGGGTGTCACTATGGTATCAGCCCCAAAAGAGGGCTTATATTTTACAAGGCATTTGTCAGAAGTAGGCTAGAGTACGCGTGCTCATCATTCTGCAACCTGTCCAAATCTGCCTTGGCCAAAATCAAATCCCACTGCAACCATCACCTCAGAAAGTCGCTGGGTCTGATAATCTGCACTCCCGTTCCTATTATATATCACATGGCAGGAGAACTTCCCCCGCACTACAGGATGAGATTCCTGGCGGCGAAAGAGTTGGTTAAGGTGTTTGCATTTAATCTCTCAGCAAGTGAAACAGTGTCAGCAAATAGGGATTTAAACACGGGCTTCGCTAAGGCATATCGGGAGTTTGGCAGCATAATAGATAGAGTTGAGGTTTTCGAGAACACAGCTTCATTTTGCACTAAAATTAGCTCCGACTTAGAATTTTTCAAGGGTTCTGCACCCAACAAGCACGCTATAGACCAGGCAGGTATCATGCTGCTCCACGGGGAAAAGAAGGATCAGCTGACAAAGGGTGGTTTTGAAATCTATTACACGGATGGGTCAGTCGCAGATGGGCATTCCAGCGCCGCTTTCCTGCACGATAGGACAGGTTTTTTAGATAGCTATTACACGCACAAATCCCTTTCCTCGTTGTCCGCCGAGCTCCTTTCTATCGAGAAGGCATTAGACCATGCTATTTTGTACAATTTTCCTCGTGTCGCGCTCCTGACAGACAGCAGAAACGGGGCCCTTATTCTGGCGAAGAACATTCAGGATAACTCTATCGCCTACAAAATCAGAGAAAAGATCCAACAAAATCCACATCTAAGAACTGTAGAGGTTCACTACATTCCCGGACACGCTAACATCCCTCAGAACACTTCAGTTGACGCAGCAGCCAAAGAAGCCCACAGACGAGGAAAATACACAGTGGTTAAATGGAACCTTAAAGACGCTATGTGCGTAATACACAGAATCTTAAAAGCAGAATGGGAGAGAGAATACGCCGAGTTTGCTAGTATCAAGCACCGAGGTTACTGCTCGCTTTTCCCCTCAACATCATCCAAACCGTGGTTCCTAAATAAAACTAAGCTTAAAGCCATTGATGCTAAAAGAATCAACAGACTGCTTAGTGGTAACGCATTCGATAGGCACACTATCGCCAAAATGCATGTAGTTCCTAGTAACATATGTGATACATGCGATAGTATCGATAACGCCTCGCATTTAATTTTCAATTGTACAAAGTACAACACAACAAGGCAAAACTTCCCATCTCTAAGAAAATATAATGATATTTACAAATTCTTTGAAAAAGAAAACATCAGCGCGTACCAAACACTAATTGACTTCATCGACGAAATTGATGTAAAGCTATAAACAGTACTCCAACATCTTCTATTCTTTGACTTGGCAATTTCCACCTTCAAAAGGCGGGCGGCCAAATAATCCCACGCTACTCACGGGGAGCTTGGTAACTTAAATCCTAAAAAAAAAAAAAAAAAGTTTACATATCAGGTGTGGGGTTTGCCCAAAAAAAAAAAAAACTGCGATGAACAATGCAGACATAAGAGCGAAAACCAAAAGTGAACTTAGCGACATATTGCGTAGCGACATAACGTATATTTTGATCAAGATGCCAACATACACCAATTACGTACAGCAGTGAAAAAAATCATGGAAGACACGCATGAGCTAGGAAATACGGCGCCAAGCGCAGACGAGACTATGCAGGCAGACATTTTTGCAGTCCCGGTTGAGCGCGAGATAGATAGAGACAACCGTAGTGCACAACACGCAGTAAAAGCGGCGCCAGAAGAATATGGTGAAAATGTGCAGAAGGCTCGAGAAGCATTCATGCCGCGACAAGACAACGCTTGTTCGAAATTGACCATGCGATCAGATGAATACGAAGAAGAATCGCGCCGTTTGCAGCAGTTGGAACAATTGTACGTTTCTCGCAAGCGCTTAGCTGATCTCAAATTAAGCATATTGAAAACGGAGAAAGAGGCTATGGAGTTGGAAACGCCGAGAGATTGCATCGACTTGACACACATTGAGGCGTTGATGCGTCCATTTTCTGGAGATGACGACCAGGCTGTAACCAGTTGGATAAGTAACTTTGAGGACATTATGAATTTCCATGGTGTATCCGAGTCCAAATGCTGGATATTAGCGAAGCGGCTGCTAGGCGGATCGGCGAAGGCGAACATCGACCATGTGGCGCCTTTGACTTGGCAATTGATGCGAGCAGAATTGCTCAACGTCTTTGAGCAGAAAGTGACAGCGTGGGACATTGGAAAGCGACTGGAGGCACGGAAAATTGCAAATAATGAAAGCGCATTGCAATATTTCGTCGCAATGTGCAGCATAGCGTCGCAAGCAGACATGGCCACGAGCGATGTGGTCAAATTCATCGTAGAGGGACTGCAGGACAAGACGGGCATGGCAGCATCCATGCTATATTGCAGCACACTCAACGAGTTGCGTGGCGTCGTAGCAATTCGTAGCGATGGTATGACAAAGGGAAAACTAAATGTGAGTATGGCAGTTGGGCAGCAGCAAGGTGGTGGCGCAATGCGTTGCTACAACTGTCGGCAATTTGGGCACGTTATGAAGGAATGCAGTCAGCCAAAGAGACCGGATGGGGCATGTTTTAACTGTTGGAGTACCAGCCACCTATATTCGCAGTGCCCGAAACGAAAGATGGCCACTAGGGTAGCTGCAGTTCAAGATGAGGAGCGACCAGGAGAAAAAAACAACGACGATTTAGCGGCTGTCCAGTTAATCACTTTATGACTTCCGTTTGGTGAACAAAGAGGCGTCAGTATTTTTAGTCTATTTGATACAGGTAGCCCTGTAAGTTTTATTCATAAGTCTTTGATACCGAAGTCGGCTATAGTTGAAGCCTATAATGAAGTTAGGAAATACTATGGACTAGGAGGACAACCAATTCCCATATGGGGAAAATTTAAGTGCCATATTGAATTTTGCACAAAGAAATATATCGTTTTATTAAGCATCGTAGATGATAACATGCTGCCTTTGCCCTTAAAGTTATTGAAGTAAAATTATTAGGAACAAAAGCATTGTAGTGTACATGGATGATATATTAGTAGCGACTAAAACAGTTGAAGAACACATGGATATATTAAAAAGACTATGCATTCGGTTTAGCGAACAAAATTTAGAGATAAATCTAAAAAAGTGTAGGTTTGTCAATCGAAACATCGATTTCCTGGGGTATAAAGTTAATCAAAACGGAATAGTTCCTAGTGATTCCCATATTGAGGCCTTGAAAAAATACCCAGTCCGTCAAAATGTAAAAGCACTGCACTCATGCTTGGGATTCTTTTCGTATTTTCGACGTTTCATGTTGTCATTTGCGACGACAGCTAAGCCCTTGGTGCAGTTGTTAAAAGAAGGTGGTCCGTTTCCCATGAATAGAGAACAGGTGAAGACGTTTGAAACTCTTAAGAATGCGTTGGCAAATCCTCCGGTATTAGCCATTTTTAGCATAAAAAGGAAACCGAATTACATACAGACGCAAGTTCATAGGTCCTTCATAGCATAGGTCCTTCAAAATAATCACGGATTGTAATTCGTTAGTACAGACGTTAACCAGAAAGTCAATTAGTCCTAAGATAGCACGGTGGTCCCTAGAGTTAGAGAACTATGATTACTCCATTATGCACAGACCTGGGGCCAGTATGGCGCACGTTGATGCGCTGAGCAGACAAGATCAAGTGACGAATATGTTAGAGGATGGTTATAGAGTCAAATACGGTTTAGAAAAGTCTAATTTAGAAAAAGATGAGAGTAGAAAGCAATGTACAAGGAATAGTGTAAGTAGAGACAACACTGGTAGTGAGCATAGAGGTACAGTAGAGAACCCTGTGATTAAGTG
Source organism: Drosophila miranda (assembly GCF_003369915.1). Taxonomy (NCBI): domain Eukaryota; kingdom Metazoa; phylum Arthropoda; class Insecta; order Diptera; family Drosophilidae; genus Drosophila; species Drosophila miranda. The sequence continues at coordinate 46,342,043 of NW_022881603.1, forward strand.
TAGAGAATTAAATATCAATAGAGAGCGTAGTAGTACCGTACAGAACCCTGCGATTGAGTGTGGAGAATCAAGTGCAGTAGGAAGTAGATTGGGAAATAGGTGGAAGTCTGATGATAGAGAGAACCTTGGTGGTGATTGTAGAGATAACATAGAGAATAGTGAATATAGGGAAAAGGATGGATGGAAGATTGAAATTAGAGATTTGAGCCAATGTAGAGGAAGCGTAAACGATGTGGTGGGGGAGTAAAGTACATTTGTAGTAGGAATTCAGATAAAGAGAAAAAATGTGTTGAGGATACTGTAGAGAGGGACAAGTTAGAGTTTCAGGAGGAAAGATTACTAAAATCATTGATAGTTGGGGTAGTAGGTGCAACGCCAGAAGATGTTGATTTGATATTGCAAACAGAACAGATGCGAGACAAGGAAGTAGTTAGGATTCGAAAAATGCTAGAGGATGGAATTGAAGTAGATTTTGAAATGATAGATGGTATTGTTTACAAGAGGAGTTGTGAAAACAAACTATGTTTCTATGTACCAATGTGTATGGAAGAGCAGTTGATAAGGCGGTCACACGAAAAACTAGGACATCTGGCCGCAGAGAAGTGCGTGAGTGACCTTTTGAGGACCTACTGGTTTCCGTCAATGAGAAGTAAAGTGGCAAGGTTCATCAGAAACTGTCTACCGTGTATACTACTCCCGATGCCTAAAACAATCCATAACAGAACGCTCCATAGTATCCCAAAGTCGTGTGTTCCTTTTCATACCCTACATGTTGATCATTTGGGTCCGTTGCCGAGTATTAGATCTAAGCGAAAACACCTCCTTGTGGTAATAGATGCATTCACTAAGTTTGTCAAATTGTTCCCGGTTAATAGTACCAGCACGCGGGAAGCGAAAGATGCCTTAAGTAAATATTTTGATTTCTATAGTCGCCCTACTAGGATAATATCAGATCGTGGGACCTGTTTCACATCGTTAGAGTTCTCTAGTTTTCTGCAGGAGAGAGGGATAGAGCACATTAAGGTAGCTACAGGTGCACCGCGGGCGAATGGCCAAGTGGAGCGGGTGAATCGTGTTCTTACTCCTATGTTAGGAAAACTGTCAGAGCCCCTTGAGCAAGCCGATTGGTATAGGTTGTTGAGCAAGGTAGAGCACGCCATTAATAACTCCGTTAACAGCAGTACGAAAAAGACATCTAGCACATTGTTATTTGGAATACCCCAGAAAGGACCCGTTGTAGATGAATTTACGCCGATCAAGAAAGAAGAACATATAATAAAACCGTGCTATTAAAAGTTTACAGTAGATAGGTTTAGAAATAAGCAAAGAATATTATAAAACGAGGGGGAACGTTGTGAGTTGCAGCGGACACCGCAACTCTACAGTTATACCCGATATTAAGTCAGTATGGCTCTCGTCCGGCAGACGCCGCTATTATTGAACGACACGACAAAGAGTGCGTGCGAGTGAGACAGAAAATCAGTCTGAGCGTGACGTAAGGGCTGCGTAGCCAGTGCAAATTGATTTGTTCCTTTTGGCTATAAAAATGATCTGATCTGATCCAGATTCAGCTATCTGATAGATATGATCATTATCTATGATTCTGCGTTTTTATTTTTCTCGTATCCTCAATATTGTGGATGCAACAGATTTTCGTCCTTTGTGTGGGCGGAAGGGGGTTGGGCAAAATTTTGAGATATACGTTTTAAAGTGAGATCTAACAGGAGTGCGGATACAAAATTTGGTTACTCTAGCCTTAATAGTCTCTGAGATTTGTGAATATCACCAGATTTTCATCCTTTGCGGTGGCGGAAGGGGGTGTGGCGAAATTTTGAAACAAACTCGTCTCGGTCCGATATTTTTTTCTTGGACGTTGACATGCAATGACTGCATCTTTCAAGAGGCGATGCAGTTACTGCACCGTCAAGTGGCCCGTGTGACACCAGCAGAAGGCTGTTACGCGCGGATCCCAGGCAAAACGCAGCCCTCCTCCCGCCCAACCGACCGAGGGGCGCTGCCGCATGACGCGTGGTGCGTAGCCGAACCAAACGCGAACATGCAAGAAAGATAGATATTAGACTAACATTCGAGGAAAATGAGCACTAAACTTACTAAGAAACTAAGCATGCAATCAAAATACAAATACCACTACAGTTACTAATTAATAGAAAGGTGCGAGGTATATAGAGTCTTTGTTATATAGGGGTCGTCAAATTCCTTTGACCACCTCTTTATAAACCCAAGCACGCCCATGGCCTTATTTACCATGGTAGAAATGTGTTCGGAAAACTTTAACTTGGGGTCTAACATAACACCCAGATCATCCACCAGGGTAATTCTCTCAAGAGAACCACCAAATAGGGTGTAGGGAGCCAACAAAGGGCTAGAACGATGAAATGTCATAACTTTGCATTTCGAGGCATTAAGGTGTAACAAGTTTGCACAACACCATGACTGAAAGTTATTGAGATCTGATTGCAAGCGAGAATGAAATGAAATGTCCTTGTACTGGACACAGAGTTTAACATCATCCACATACATAAGTACTCGAGAGTATGTTAATACCGAAGGCAAGTCATTAATAAAGAGTCTGAAAAGTAAGGGGCCTAGATGGCTGCCCTGTGGTACTCCCGAAGAAACCTTTACCCCTTGCTGGGGTCTTATATCCCTGCTCATGGAATCCCAATTTTTGCATCTATTAAAGTGATGGCCACTAATCCATAATCGTCTAGCTCCCGTTATTCTAAAAAAAACAGCACGGCACTGTTAACAAAAGCTCTCGCTCTAGTGTTGATTACCGTCGAAGATTTTTAGGGTACGAAAATCTGTTTGTAGCGCCATTTGGCGTATAATAATTGTTATTAGGATCGAATTTTATGAAGTCTAGTGTAAGTTAGGCTAGGGCAAAGCGGGAGCGCAATAAAAGCTCGCTCTCTCGCTCTTGGCGAATTCGCCCCGCTTTGCCACCGTAGGTAAGATAGGCGAAGAAGAAATTGTTTTGAATATATGGAAAAACTCGAGAAAAACCTATTGAAACGAACGCACGCACTCCTTGTTTTCGTCGTCGTAAAATACAATAATTTGCAGTCACCCAAGTTTTTCGGTCTCTTTTTTTAGAAAAACTATTCTAAGTTTTCATGGCGCCCCCGGGTGGACTTGCAAATTAAACGTATTAAACAAAAGTGGAAGGCAAAAGTGACAGTGACACTGTGGAGAATAGATCAATAGCCAAAATCTATCATACCTATGTACATGCATATGTGCTACAGCTAAATTGCCAAATTGACCGCGACGTGTGTGCAAAGAATACAACAAACAAACTGAAAATCACCGCGTCGGTCGTGCAATACCCTGTCTGTAGCTATATACCAAAGGAGATATATATACCATCTACCAAAGGAGATCCAAGTGGAGCATCCAGGATCAGAAGAGGAGAGTACAGCACCTGGAATTTCCAATCTTATCAAGAGGTATTTGTGCAAAAATTGAAAGCTCGAGTGAAGACGAAAAGATTAAAAAACTCGCAATTATTGTCTTGTGCTGAAACAATTGCACCTCGCTTTCAATTCTTGGCACATACGTATGCATAGTAGAGCTAGATTTGCATGCTGTAGTTAGAGTTGAGCATATATATTAATACATATATACATACATATGTACATCTAACCCTCTTGGACGCAATAACTACACATATAACTCAATTTAACTGCAATCGCTGTCACCCCTTTCCCCTTTCTCGTTTTCGTTGTGTCAAATATAGTTGGTTCATTGGCCAAGCACGCATACCAATACGCAGCTGCAGCGGTGAATTTTTCGTCTCGCTTTCGCTCCTCGTTGCTTATCGTTGTTCTTTTGTTTGGCGCGCTTGATCCAAACCAAACACCAAGTGACGCGCTACCCTGTTTTCGTCGGGTATATTCGTTTGGTTTCAGTAGGATACAACTATCAATTAAGACAAAGTCGTGCCTCGCAAATCAATTTAGAGTCGATCGTTGTCGGTGCATACGTATACACAACATCCATTCTTCAGAACTACAGCGGTGAAATTTTTCGTTTTCGCTTGTCCCCATTGCTGTTCGTTGCTATTCTTGTGTGGTTTTCGTGTACGCGCCAGCCACGCGACGCTCTACCCTAAATTTGTCGGGTATATTGGTTTCTCACCTCGTTTGGGTACAATTACCCATTATTTCATTGAGTGCCTCGGCATTAAATACGATTATTAGAAACGATCTTTCGCCTTCAGTTGCTTGTATTGAGAATCAATATGACCTCAAAAGGCAACAATATCGCCCTTGAAGAGCTGAAGAAAAAGCGCAGTTGCCGTGTCAAAGGCATTATTAGCGGACCGTTTAGAAGCGCAGAGTGCAGACTCGAAACGCTGATGCGTAGCATTGACACGGCACGCGAACTTCAAGAGAAGATTGAAGATATAGACATTGACAATGAATTTGGAGTCGAGTTGGAAGAACTCTCAATTGTCACAAAGGCAAAATTAATGTCTCTCATTTGCGCATTGAAGACAGCTGATGAGACAAAACCGGCAGTACCAGCTTATGGTGGCCCAACTCGTGCTCGCCTTCCGAAGTTAGCGGACCGTTTAGAAGCGGGGGATATTCCGCTGGTATTGACGGAGCTCGAGTGCAGACTCGAAACGCTGATGCGTAGCATTGACACGGCACGCGAACTTCAAGAGAAGATTGAAGATATAGACATTGACGATGAATTTGGAGTCGAGTTGGAAGAACTCTCAATTGTCACAAAGGCAAAATTAATGTCTCTCATTTGCGCATTGAAGACAGCTGATGAGACAAAACCGGCAGTACCAGCTTATGGTGGCCAAACTCGTGCTCGCCTTCCGAAGTTAGCTCTGCCGCAGTTCAGCGGCAACTTTTCGGACTTTAAAAACTTCATAGGTTTATTTAAGACTCTAGTTCACAATGACCAAAGCATTCCAATTATCGAAAAGTTCAACCATTTGCTTTCGTGTCTCTCCGGTGAAGCGTTGGGAACAGTTAGGGCTTTCCAAGTAACCGAGACCAACTACGAGAAAGCAATGGCTAGCTTAAAACGGGTCCACCATAATGATTGTCTGATCTTTAAAAATCACATTGTTGCACTATTTAGTCTTCCCAAAATGACCCAGCAATTAGCATTGTCCTTAAGGAACCTTATCGATACCGCCTCATCCATATATGGTTCGTTGTTGTCGATAGGCGATGATAAAAAGATCTAGAATGCGATGATTATTCATCTCGTCTTGAGCAGAGTCGATCCGGTGACCAAAGAGAAATGGGAAGAACAGCTCGATTATGAGAAACGGCCACTTTGGACTGACTGTGAAAGGTTGCTTAATCGCAGACATCAGCATCTTTCGGCCGAAAATTCGGACAAACCAAAGCAGGAGCAGAAAGCTGTGCCAAGCAAGCCGCATAATCGGAGCTCATTCGCGTGTTCCACCGCGAATACCAAAAACCAACAATGCAGCTACTGCAATGCGAAAGGCCATTTGTTGACAGATTGCAGTCCATTTGGTCGGCTGGCGGTAATGCAAAGGTTCGAATTCGCAAAAACTGCATCCCTGTTGTGAAGGCATAAGCCTCCACAACACTGACCACGACACCATCCCCTGAAGGGACCGCCCCGACGGCTTGTTATCTAATTTCATTATTATCTCAGTTCATTATCACTATTATCCGATTTTATTACTTCTATTATTATTAGTATTACCAAGACAAGCAACAATGAATCCTTATTTTCACCCATTAAAGTAAGAAATAGGCTAAGAAACCCGAAAACAGTAGGCCTTTTTACTTATTAAAACTAAGAGAACCAACACGTAAGAGAGACGCACACTACGGCCACGCAGCGAAGAGAGACGCACACCACGGCTATACGAAGGCGAAGAGAACCAACACGAAAGAGATACGCTCTTACGCCCACGCAGCCAACGCAAGGAAGAGAACGGCTATACGCAGACGAAAAGAGACAACATGAAAGAGAGCGAAGCGGCAGAGAAGTCGCCGATCGGTCTTACGCCCACGCAGCCGAGGAAAAGAGCCGACGGCGAAGCAGGCAATACACCCACGCAGCCATACACCCACGCAGCCGAGGCCGGCAGCCGAAGGCGGCGCAGCAGCGAAGCGGCAGAGAAGCTGCGAAAAAGAAAAGCCGAGGCCTGGCACGGTCCAGCGCGAGCCAAGCTCGAGAGTGATCTCCGAGGGCTGAGCCAGACCGGTTGTGCGGCGGAAGCCAAAATAGATGTGAAAAGTGAGCCGGGACCGCGCCGTGTGAAAAACTAGCCGTGACCGCGCCGTGTACAGAATAAACCAGCTGTGACCGCACCCACGCGGTGTGCAAAGGAAGCCACCGAAGTGACGAGGACCCGCCGTGGGAGAACAGGACCCAAAGAAGGGAAACAAGGGTGAGCCACCTCACGTATGTGAGCTCTGGGGGGGATAGATCGGTGCAGTAGGCAGGTATAAGCAGAACATTCCCGCAGTTTCTTTACATATCTATGCCCACATGTTGTTTATGATATTTTTGTTGTTGTTTATTTCCCCGCTGCAGGCGCGGGATTTTAAGTAGGGAAATGATCCGAAAACAATAAAGACACCAACCTCAACCCAATCTCTGTCTCAGAACATTCGCCCGTAGGAGTCACTCACCCCCCTCCCCCTCTCTTCCCTTTTCCCGAGAGGTCCGGCGAAGTGGATGTGAGTCGTGGATTCATGCGGCATTCACCAAGCTGGGTTTTCCCTCTCCTATACCTTTCTCCCCTGGGGACCCGGCGATGCTGGATGTGAGTCGTGGATGGGTTCCCTCTCCTACACCCTCGCCCGGGGGACCCGGCGACGCAGATGTGAGTCGTGGATCATGCGGCATCTGCTAGGCTGGGCTCCCCTCTCCCACACCTTTCCGATCCCTGACCCAAACCCCGTCTCCCGCCACACATGACCCCCAACGCACGTCTCTGCAGCTCCCAAGCACGGCTTCACCCACGCCTCGTGGCCGGGCCAGGCCCGACCGTCCCACGATCGACCCCACGGGCGCGCTTTCGCCACGAGCGGCTCTCCCCTTAGGTCCTCACACAACAAATTTTTGCTCTGGGGAGGGACCGGGCCCTGGACAGACTGAGAAGCTGTACCTCGGCCTGAGAACTTCCTTACAGATGGCGCCCGAGCAGGGACTCACGAGGGGAGAGTCGGTGAGCATAGGGAATAAGTGAAAAGCAGTTAAAAGTGAAAAGGGAACCAAGCAGCAGCCAATAATTAAAAGGCAAGACCCACAAAAGCAAAACAGCAAACGATGCTTAGGAGCCACGGATCAGGAAAAGCAGCAGGAGAAAAGGAAGGAAAACTTAAAATCAGTGATTAGCAGCCAAAAATCAGAGTCCCGGCGAATAGCCAGCACCAATCTTTGATCCCTCGACTTATGTACAGCTGAGGCTGGTTTCTCTAATACCCCCCAAGCAACAGCCGCCGGCACGTGTCCCAGACGCGCCGGCGAAAACCACGCGGAAAAAAAAAAAACCACGCAGCCAGCCACCTACGAGGCAGAAAGAGACGGGGAGAGACGCGAAAAACCACGCGGCCAGCCACCTACGCGACAGAAAGAGACGGGGAGAGACGCCGAAGACACAGCACCGCGTGCCGGGAGAAAATGGCCGTGGACGGCGCCTAAAACTTTGGCACGCGACGGCGACAAAGCGGCACCAGCGACAGAGTAGCAAAGCAGCAGCAGCGGCAGAGCAGCAAAGCAGCAGCGACAGAGCAACGAGGCAGCGGCAGAGCGGAGAAGCAGCAGCGACAGAGCAACGTGGCAGCGGCAGAGCGGAGAAGGCGCAGCGACAGAGCAGTGAGGCAGTGACAGAGCAGCGAGACAGTGACAGAGCAGCCAAGCAGTGACAGAGCAGCGAGACAGTGACAGAGCAGCCAAGCAGTGACAGAGCAGCCAAGCAGCGAAGCAGCGGTAGAACAACGGAGCAGCGAGGGACAGCCGGCGATCGCAGAGTACATGGCAGAGGAGCCCTCGGCCACAAAGCCATGGCCACGGCCAATATAAGGCGGAGCAGGAACACCGGTCAGGACAGCTGTTACCGAGCAGTCAGACAGTCATTACCGAGCAGTCAGACAGTTGTTACCGAGCAGTCAGACAGTCATTACCGAGCAGTCAGGTAGTTGTTACCGAGCAGTCACACAGTTACCACCGAGCAGTCAGACAGAACCTTTTCCTAGTACCGTGCCACGTATCCTTCGACAGGATCATCCAACCCAGTGCTGTGTATCCTAGTACAGGATCACCGATCTAGTACCGTGCCGCGTGCCCTTCGAACAGGATCCCTCACCCCAGTGCCGTGTATCCCAGTATAGGATCACCGATCCAGTACCTCGCCACGTATCCTTCGACAGGATCCCCCCACCCCAGTGCCGTGTATCCTAGTATAGGATCACCGATCCAGTACCTTGCCGCGTGTCCTTCGAACAGGACTCTCCACCCAGTGCCGCGTATCCTAGTACAGAAGCCCCAAACCCAGTACCGTGCTGATAAGGATTCGTACCGGAGCCCCGATTAGTGTACCAGGATCAGGATGAACATCCGCTGGATAGCGTCCCGCAGGAAGGACGAGCTGCAGAGCCTAGCTAAGGAGTTTGGACTAGGAGAAACGGGGACTGTAGAGGACCTACGGAGCCGGATCACCGCATTCATCGCACGCCCTGGGCACCCCGAAGCCGTGCAGGCAAGTCTGGACGAATTGGCTACGCACTTTGGAAACATACCGAGCCCCAGGGACCATCGGAGTCCAGCCACGTCACCCGGTCCAGAGAGCCGGACGAAGATGGAAGACAGCAAGGAGGGACCAAAACTGCGATTAATTGTACCCGAGCTGCCCAGCACGAGCCAAGGATCCACCCACGGATACCGCGAGTCAGCAACCGAGACACCGGCCGCCCAGGACGAGCAACCACAACGAGCTGCCCAAGGACCACTCCAAGGAATCAGACCAGAGGCGTCCAGCAAGAACCACGCGCCAGTACCCACTACCGCTGGACCCCTGGCCACGCCTAGCCACCAGACAACCACGGAAGGAGAACAGCCACGTCTTCCTCAGGGACATCGGGTCTCACGCCCCGGAGGGGGTGAGATCTCGTACTCGTTACTGGCGGACAAACTCCGGAAATGGGGATTTACTTTCGACGGCCACGCGGACCCACTAGCGTTTATCGAAAGGCTCGAGGAGCGAGTGGAATCATACGGCGGGAGCCCAGAGCAGTTGCCGCGGGCCATCTCCGGTCTCCTTACAGGTAAGGCCGAAGGATGGTTCCGAACTTTTCAGATGCAGGGACAGAATTGGACAGACTTTCGGAAAGAATTCCTAGAATTCTTCCTGCCCCCCAGATACTTCCAGCGGCTGGAAGACACCATACGAAGTCGGGAACAGAAGCCCAAGGAATCCTTCCGGGATTACCTTATCGAGTTGCGTCTGATGATGCAACGAGCCCAGTATACTCGGGAACAGGAACTCGAGCGGATCTACGAAAATCTCCGTCCGGAGTATCAAATGTACACGCGCAGACAAGATTTCCGATCACTCACAGAATTGACCCAGCTCGTCTCGGCCTACGAAACCGCGCGAGACCGAGACGCACTCCGCAGCATCGGGACCACGCAGAACCATCGACCCCGTGCCGCCTTTACCGGCAATGGAACCAACCCCCAACGGGGCAACACACACGAGACGCCCGGGAAAACCGAGATCGCCAACCGAGGAATCGGCCAGGAGGAAGAGCAAGCGATCGATGTACAACGAGCCTGCCGGAACTGTGCGGAAAACGGCCATTTCAGTGGTGCGTGCACAAACCGACAGAAGCTGTTCTGTTGGGAATGTGGACACCGAGGGGTCCGGACCATCAACTGCTGCCGGAAACCAGCGTCGGGAAACGGGTCGGGTCTCCGCCCAACTGGGACATGGACGGAGGCGCGCACCCAGGAACAGGAGAAACCCACCCATTAAGCATGACCGGAGGAAGGATCGCTGCCCTGGTGGACATCAATGGGGGAGCATTTGCGGCCACCCTCGACACTGGAGCCACACGATCCTTCATCAGTGAGCGGCTGGCGAAGGAGATAGGGACGACCGAGAACAGGCGAGAGGTGAGGACCAGGATCCGCCTGGCAGATGGAACCAGGAAGGAGATCAATCAAGCGATAGCAGTCACAGTGCGCCTGGATCAGCAAGAAACACAGGTATCTCTTCTTATACTCCCCACGGTATTAGACGACTTCATCTTGGGACTCGACTTCCTCTGTGGCATCCGCGCAAGGATCCACTGCGGACGGGCATATCTACAGCTGAAGTTGCAGCAGAAACCCGCCGGGACGATACCATCATGCACCGCCCAGCCACGCCCACGGTCTGTCACGTTTGCGGACTCCACTGCCATCCGAGACCAGCCGCAGACCAACACCCCACAGCCAACCACGAACCATCCAACCGCAGTGACAACAAAGCCCTACCAGACAAGATCAAGCAACAACCCCAGGACTAAGCCACCACAACAGGACACGAAGAAAGCTACGACGGAAAGAACTGCGACACCGATGGAACCAACCATGGCCAGTTCCCCAGCACGAACCCCGACACCAACAGGACAACGCAACAAAACGAAGACTTGGGCAGAGACAGCTGCGGCTCCACTGGATCAATCCAGGGCCATCTCGTCGAACCAGGAGTCACCAACAGGACACCGCAGGAAACAAAGGGCTTGGGCAGAGACAGCTACGGCTCCACTGGATCAATCCAGGGCCAGCTCGTCGAACCAGGAGTCACCAAGAGGACACAGCAGGAAACAAAGGACATGGGCAGAGACAGCTCCGGCTCCACTGGATCAATCCAGGGCCAGCTCGTCGAACCAGGAGTCACCAACAGAACACAGCAGGAAACAAAGGACTTGGGCAGAGACAGCTACGGCTCCACTGGATCAATCCAGGGCCAGCTCGTCGAACCAGGAGTCACCAACAGGACACCGCAGGAAACAAAGGACTTGGGCAGAGACAGCTACGGCTCCACTGGATCAATCCAGGGCCAGCTCGTCGAACCAGGAGTCACCAACAGGACACAGCAGGAAGCAAGGGACTTGGGCAGAGACAGCTGCGGCTCCACTGGATCAATCCAGGGCCAGCTCGTCGAACCAGGAGTCACCAACAGGACACAGCAGGAAGCAAGGGACTTGGGCAGAGACAGCTACGGCTCCACTCGATCAATCCGGGGCCAGCTCGTCGAACCAGGAGTCACCAACAGGACACAGCAGAAAGCAGAAAACTTCGGCAGAGATAGCTTCGGCGCCGCTGGACCAACCCAGGGCCAGCTCATCGAACCGGGAGTCAGCAACAGGACCCAGGAATCACCTGGATATTCCAGCAAAGATAGCTGCGGCCCTGCGGGATCAATCCAGGGCCAGCTCATCGAACCGGGAGTCACCACGTAGTCACCCAACACGACAGACATCACGTAAGCCACGAGCCCCGATACCACAGGACGAGATCACAGAAACCCCGACGACGGACTACCAACTGGAGCCATTAGCCGACGCCGAGATAGCTCGGGAACGCAACCCGTTTCGCCCAGCCGACTCGGATGACAACGAGAACACGATCTTGGCCACCATTACCGCCCTGGAACTGGAGGACCTATCGCCGTGGCAGCAAGCCCTATACCCCACAACAAAACCCCACGGAACGAGCCAACAGGACGATCAAAACCATGATCGCCCAGTACATCGATGGAGACCAGCGGACATGGGACGAGCTGCTGCCCGAACTCAGCCTAGCCATCAACAGCAGCACATCGGACACCACAGGCTTCAGCCCAGCATTCATCGTACTCGGCCGGGAACCTCGGTTGCCTGGAGCCTTGTATGAAGAGGCGACCCCAGGACTAGCCGAAGTGACAGAGATCCCAACCAACAAGGCCAAGCGACTCAAGGAAATCTTCGCCATCGTACAAGAAAATACCCAGCAGGCATAACAGACCCAGAGCAGGACCTACAACCTACGTCGACGCGAATGGAGACCCACGATCGGGACGCTCGTGATGGTACGCCAACATCACCTGTCCAAAGCGGCGGACATTTTCGCTGCCAAACTGGCTGCCAAATATGAGGGGCCTTACAAAGTAATTAAATTTATTTCTCCCACCATAGCACGACTCCAGAAGCATCCAGGAAGACAACGACGAACGGCCGGACTAGCCGACCTCAAGGCCTACCACGACAACGAGCACACACTCACCAGCGAAGACAACGATGACGACGACCCCAGCACCAGGAAAACCGTGAGTTCATGAGGGCCACTTATGGTAGTGCGCTGCCGTAATGTCCTCGCCCGCAAGGGGCAACCGCGTACACACGCAGTAAGATAGCTTAACTCCCCTTAAGGGATTAGAGTAAGAAATAGCCAGAAACTAGAAAATTCACCGATCAGGGAAACCCAGGGCACAGGGCACATCAGTGGCACAGGTCAGGTTCTAACCAAACAAGGTTTCTTCCCCCCACCAGATCCCACATGGACAACCCAAGGACGAGCGACGCACAGCCTCTAGAGGCAGAGGATGGCACGGAGGGGCATCCTAGGGTTGCGTCGCCGCCCAGCTCAAGGCAACCACGGTCCACGACCAGCCAACCACAAGCAAGACACCACTCCCCGACCCCGCAAGCAGAACCGGGCAACACCACGCAGCATGGACCATCAACAGGAGAACCCAAACGGCCCGATCCCGGACACCAGCTGGGACGACGGGTGGCACGCCAGACTGCAGGAGTGGGACGCGCAGGAGGAGGCGGCAGCCCCGGAAAGAGGGGAGAATCCCGATTGGCAGCCGCTGGATCATGCACCAATGAAGTGGCTATCGCCAGTTCCCACCGACCACAACGCCCCGAACCCGGAACCGAAGGAGGACAGCGACCTGTCATTGGGCTTGGAAGAGGCAGAGGCGGGCGGACTGCTCACAGCGTTCGAGGAGATGCCCGAGCTAAACGCGCTGCAGGAGGAGCAGGAATGGCCAATCGCCCCAGTCGCCTGGCGGGTAAGCACGCCTGACCGCCGCAACCCGCAAAGCCTGCTGGAAGGCGCCAGCGCTCAGGCAAACGCGGCGCGTCACGGGCGCAGCCGGATCCGCAGCCTAGAACACCACCACGGCCAACGCTTCCGCGTATGCATCAGCGGAAATTTGGTGCGCATTTCACCGCGCCCCACCCCGAAGTAGGAAGGGAGTGTGAAGGCATAAGCCTCCACAACACTGACCACGACACCATCCCCTGAAGGGACCGCCCCGACGGCTTGTTATCTAATTTCATTATTATCTCAGTTCATTATCACTATTATCCGATTTTATTACTTCTATTATTATTAGTATTACCAATCCAAGCAACAATGAATCCTTATTTTCACTTATTTCGGGCTAAGAGGAGGATACTCAAAATGAGTATCGGGGTATATTAGATTTGTGGTAAAAGTGGATGTGTGTAACGTCCAGAAGGAATCGTTTCCGACCCCATAAAGTATATATATTCTTGATCAGCATCAATAGCCGAGCCGAGCCGAGCAACGATGTTTTGGATCCAGACTTCTGTGATATGTCACTGCTACAAAAATATTTCAAAACTTCGCCCCGCCCACTTCCGCCCCCACAAAAGACGAAAATCTGTGGCATCCACATTTTTAAAGATACGATAAAACCAAAAACGCAGAATCGTAGTGGATGACTATGTGTTCTAGAGTGTAAAATCTCAACCAGATCGTATAATTATTATAGCCAGAATCAAGACAACAATTTCATTCTTTCTCGCTCTGTCTCTCTCTAACACACAGGTTTCATGGTCGGTTTTGCCAATTGCAAAATATGAGTTCAAGGATCTCAGAACCCATAATAGCTAGAGCAACCAAATTTGGTATCCACACCCCCTTCCGCTCCCGCAAAGGACGAAAATCTGGGGCATCCACAAATCTCAGAGACTATTAAGGCTAGAGTAACCAAATTTGGTATCCGCACTTCTGTTAGATCTCACTATAAAACGTATATCTTAGAATTTCGCCCCACCCCCTTCCGCCCCCACAAAGAACGAAAATCTGTTGCACCCACAATATTGCACATTCGAGAAAACTAAAAACGCAGAATCATAGATAATGACCATATCTATGAGATTGCTGAATCTGGATCAGATCAGATCATTTTTATAGCCAATAGGAACAAATCAATTTGCAGTGGCTACGCAGCCACCGACGTCACGCTCAGACTGATTTTCTGTCTCTCTCGCACGCACTCTTTGTCGTGTCGTTTAATATTAGCGGCGTCTGCCGGAGGAGAGCCATACTGACTAAGTACCGGGTATAAATGTAGAGTTGCGGTGTCCGCAGCAACTCACAACGTCCCGCTCGTTACTTATTAGAACTAAGAGAACCAACACGTAAGAGAGACGCACACTACGGCCACGCAGCGAAGAGAGACGCACACCACGGCTATACGAAGGCGAAGAGAACCAACACGAAAGAGATACGCTCTTACGCCCACGCAGCCAACGCAAGGAAGAGAACGGCTATACGCAGACGAAAAGAGACAACATGAAAGAGAGCGAAGCGGCAGAGAAGCCGCCGATCGGTCTTACGCCCACGCAGCCGAGGAAAAGAGCCGACGGCGAAGCAGGCAATACACCCACGCAGCCATACACCCACGCAGCCGAGGCCGGCAGCCGAAGGCGGCGCAGCAGCGAAGCGGCAGAGAAGCTGCGAAAAAGAAAAGCCGAGGCCTGGCACGGTCCAGCGCGAGCCAAGCTCGAGAGTGATCTCCGAGGGCTGAGCCAGACCGGTTGTGCGGCGGAAGCCAAAATAGATGTGAAAAGTGAGCCGGGACCGCGCCATGTGAAAAAGTAGCCGTGACCGCGCCGTGTACAGAATAAGCCGTGTTCGGCCGCACGCGGTGAATAAAACCAGCTGTGACCGCACCCAGAATCCACAGAAGTGACGAGGACCCGCCGTGGGAGAACAGGACCCAAAGAAGGGAAACAAGGGTGAGCCACCTCACGTATGTGAGCTCTGGGGGGGATAGATCGGTGTAGTAGGCAGGTAAAGCAGAACATTCCCGCAGTTTCTTTACATATCTATGCCCACATGTTGTTTATGATATTTTTTTTTGCGTTTATTTCCCCGCTGAAGGCGCGGGATTTTAAGTAGGGAAATGATCCGAAAACAATAAAGACACCAACCTCAACCCAATATCTGTCTCAGAACATTCGCCCGTAGGAGTCACTCACCCCCCTCCCCTTCTCTTCCCTTTTCCCGGGAGGCCCGGCGAAGTGGATGTGAGTCGTGGATTCATGCGGCATTCACCAAGCTGGGTTTTCCCTCTCCTATACCTTTCTCCCCTGGGGACCCGGCGATGCTGGATGTGAGTCGTGGATTCACGCGGCATTCGCAAAGCTGGGTTCCCTCTCCTACACCCTCGCCCGGGGACCCGGCGACGCAGATGTGAGTCGTGGATCATGCGGCATCTGCTAGGCTGGGCTCCCCTCTCCCACACCTTTCCGATCCCTGACCCAAACCCCGTCTCCCGCCACACATGACCCCCAACGCACGTCTCTGCAGCTCCCAAGCACGGCTTCACCCACGCCTCGTGGCCGGGCCAGGCCCGACCGTCCCACGATCCACCCCACGGGCGCGCTTTCGGCACGAGCGGCTCTCCCCTTAGGTCCTCACACAACAAATTTTTGCTGTGGGGAGGGACCGGGCCCTGGACAGACTGAGAAGCTGTACCTCGGCCTGAGAACTTCCTTACACTGTGCATCAATTGTCTGCAACAAGGCCACTCTGTAGTACAATGCAAAGCTAAGAAGTGTCGAGTGTGTGGCTGCTCACACCATACCTGATTGCATAGGTACACAGTGGCGAATAAAAGTCTGGCGTTCCCATCCCCCCCAGAGAATTCTTCTCCTCCTCCCAATCAGAATCAACCTTCCACTTCGCATGCTCTCCATGCGACAGCTATGGATAGAGTTATTCTGGCTACGTCGATCGTAAGCGTCCGAACAAATAATGGTGAACATGTTTTGGCCCGAGCTCTGCTTGACTCGGGGTCTCAAACCGATTTTATAACTGAGGACTTAGCACAGCGCTTACAGATCCGTAGGGAGGAGTCGGGTATGAACTTGCTTGGTATTGGTGAATCCAATTCACAAGTCAAGAAAAAGACACACGGTGGTGAAGTCGCGAATTACTGGTAGTGAGTTTTCGGTTGATTTCTGGATTTTAAGATCCATTTCGGGGTATCACCCTGATCAAACACTTAACGTGAGTGACTGGAAAATCCCGAAGAACTTACCACTTGCAGACCCATATTTCTTCAAGCCACAGAAGATAGATATGCTGATAGGTGCAGAAACATTTTTCGAACTTTTATCTGTTGGTCAGATTCGACAAGGTCCTGACTATTCAACTCTGCAGAAAACGCTTCTCGGCTGGATTGTTTCGGGCAGATACACTCCAAAGGTGACTGCCACCCAAGAAACGAGGAATTGTTTGAGTTGTCAAGAAGAGTCAGTGATACACATCGACAACACATTACAAAAGTTTTGGTCACTGGAAGAATTGCCGTCTTCTAAAAAGTCTTTATCTCCTGAACACAAGTTATGTGAAAAGCATTATAGAAGGACTACTCAGGTCGTGCCTTCAGGTCGGTTTGAAGTAAAACTGCCGTTCAAATCAGATCCCAGTATCTTAGGCAACTCCTTTGAAGAGGCTAAACGGCTGTTTTTATCGCTTGAAAAAAGATTGTCTCGTGACCCCGAGTTACAGAAAATGTACTTGGAGTTCATAGAATAGTTCCTCTCCCTGGGTCACATGTCTACCACAGACAACTCAATCCCCAAAACTCCACATTATTTCATTCCACATCAGTGTGTGTTGAGGCCCCAAAGCCCGTCGACCAAGCTCCGCGTCGTTTTCGATGCGTCTTGTAAAACGTCCTCTCAGGTGGCCTTGAACGACATATTGATGGTCGGTTCTACGATACAGGATGAGCTGTATTCGACATTGCTCCGATTCAGACTACACAGGTACGCCTTGACAGCCGATGTCAAGAAGATGTATCGCCAAGTCTGGGTCGCTGATGCGGATAGACAATTCCAGCTCATAGTGTGGAGAAGAGACCCGTCTGAGTCCTTGAGAATATACCAGCTCAACACCGTAACGTATGGGACTGGACCAGCCCCATTTTTGGCTGTTCGGTGTTTGAAGAGGTTGAGTGAGTCTGCAAAACTCTCATTCCCTAAAGCTGCTGAAGTTATTGACTCCGACTTCTATGTCGATGACATGTTGACAGGTGCTGGTTGCGTAGAGGAGTTAAAGACAATTAAGTCTGATGTGGCTCAGGTTCTTCAAACCGCTGGGTTTGAATTGAATAAATGGGTTTCGAACTCACCCACAAATGACAAAAATCTGTGGCATCCACATTTTTAAAGATACGATAAAACCAAAAACGCAGAGTCGTAGTGGATGACTATGTGTTCTAGAGTGTAAAATCTCAACCAGATCGTATAATTATTATAGCCAGAATCAAGAAAACAATTTCATTCTTTCTCGCTCTGTCTCTCTCTAACACACAGGTTTCATGGTCGGTTTTGCCAATTGCAAAATATGAGTTCAAGGATCTCAGAACCCATAAGAGCTAGAGCAACCAAATTTGGTATCCACACCCCTGTGATATCGGAGCTTGACCGTTTCGTGTCCAAATTTCGCCACACCCCCTTCCGCTCCCGCAAAGGACGAAAATCTGGGGCATCCACAAATCTCAGAGACTATTAAGGCTAGAGTAACCAAATTTGGTATCCGCACTTCTGTTAGATCTCACTATAAAACGTATATCTTAGAATTTCGCCCCACCCCCTTCCGCCCCCACAAAGAACGAAAATCTGTTGCACCCACAATATTGCACATTCGAGAAAACTAAAAACGCAGAATCATAGATAATGACCATATCTATGAGATTGCTGAATCTGGATCAGATCAGATCATTTTTATAGCCAATAGGAACAAATCAATCGGTCTTACGCCCACGCAGCCGAGGAAAAGAGCCGACGGCGAAGCAGGCAATACACCCACGCAGCCATACACCCACGCAGCCGAGGCCGGCAGCCGAAGGCGGCGCAGCAGCGAAGCGGCAGAGAATCTGCGAAAAAGAAAAGCCGAGGCCTGGCACGGTCCAGCGCGAGCCAAGCTCGAGAGTGATCTCCGAGGGCTGAGCCAGACCGGTTGTGCGGCGGAAGCCAAAATAGATGTGAAAAGTGAGCCGGGACCGCGCCGTGTGAAAAACTAGCCGTGACCGCGCCGTGTGTGACCGCACCCACGCGGTGTGCAAAGGAAGCCACAGAAGTGACGAGGACCCGCCGTGGGAGAACAGGACCCAAAGAAGGGAAACAAGGGTGAGCCACCTCACGTATGTGAGCTCTGGGGGGATAGATCGGTGTAGTAGGCAGGCAGGCAGTAAGCAGAACATTCCCGCAGTTTCTTTACATATGTAAACATGCCCACATGTTGTTTATGATATTTTTTTTGGCGTTTATTTCCCCGCTGAAGGCGCGGGATTTTAAGTAGGGAAATGATCCGAAAACAATAAAGACACCAACCTCAACCCAATATCTGTCTCAGAACATTCGCCCGTAGGAGTCACTCACCCCCCTCCCCCTCTCTTCGCTTTTCCCGGGAGTCCCGGCGAAGTGGATGTGAGTCGTGGATTCATGCCGCATTCACCAAGCTGGGTTTTCCCTCTCCTATACCTTTCTCCCCTGGGGACCCGGCGATGCTGGATGTGAGTCGTGGATTCACGCGGCATTCGCAAAGCTGGGTTCCCTCTCCTACACCCTCGCCCGGGGGACCCGGCGACGCAGATGTGAGTCGTGGATCATGCGGCATCTGCTAGGCTGGGCTCCCCTCTCCCACACCTTTCCGATCCCTGACCCAAACCCCGTCTCCCGCCACACATGACCCCCAACGCACGTCTCTGCAGCTCCCAAGCACGGCTTCACCCACGCCTCGTGGCCGGGCCAGGCCCGACCGTCCCACGATCCACCCCACGGGCGCGCTTTCGGCACGAGCGGCTCTCCCCTTAGGTCCTCACACAACAAATTTTTGCTGTGGGGAGGGACCGGGCCCTGGACAGACTGAGAAGCTGTACCTCGGCCTGAGAACTTCCTTACACTGTGCATCAATTGTCTGCAACAAGGCCACTCTGTAGTACAATGCAAAGCTAAGAAGTGTCGAGTGTGTGGCTGCTCACACCATACCTTATTGCATAGGTACACAGTGGCGAATAAAAGGCTGGCGTTACCATCACCCCCAGAGAATTCTTCTCCTCCTCCCAATCAGAATCAACCTTCCACTTCGCATGCTCTCCATGCGACAGCTATGGATAGAGCTATTCTGGCTACGTCGATCGTAAGCGTCCGAACAAATAATGGTGAACATGTTTTGGCCCGAGCTCTGCTTGACTCGGGGTCTCAAACCAATTTTATAACTGAGGACTTAGCACAGCGCTTACAGATACGTAGGGAGGAGTCGTGTATCAACTTGCTTGGTATTGGTGAATCCAATTCACAAGTCAAGAAAACGATACACACGGTGGTGAAGTCGCGAATTACTGGTAGTGAGTTTTCGGTTGATTTCTGGATTTTAAGATCCATTTCGGGGTATCACCCTGATCAAACACTTAACGTGAGTGACTGGAAAATCCCGAAGAACTTACCACTTGCAGACCCATATTTCTTCAAGCCTCAGAAGATAGTAATGCTGATAGGTGCAGAAACAGTTTTCGAACTTTTATCTGTTGGTCAGATTCGACAAGGTCCTGACTATCCAACTCTGCAGAAAACGCTTCTCGGCTGGATTGTGTCGGGCAGATACACTCCAAAGGTGACTGCCACCCAAGAAGCGAGGAATTGTTTGAGTTGTCAAGAAGAGTCAGTGATACACAACGACAACACATTACAAAAGTTTTGGTCACTGGAAGAATTGCCGTCTTCTAAAAAGTCTTTATCTCCTGAACACAAGTTATGTGAAAAGCATTATAGAAGGACTACTCAGGTCGTGCCTTCAGGTCGGTTTGAAGTAAAACTGCCGTTCAAATCAGATCCCAGTATCTTAGGCAACTCCTTTGAAGAGGCTAAACGGCGGTTTTTATCGCTTGAAAAAAGATTGTCTCGTGACCCCGAGTTACAGAAAATGTACTTGGAGTTCATGGAAGAGTACCTCTCCTTGGGTCACATGTCTACCACAGACAACACAATCCCCAAAACTCCACATTATTTCATTCCACATCAGTGTGTGTTGAGGCCCCAAAGCCCGTCGACCAAGCTCCGCGTCGTTTTCGATGCGTCTTGTAAAACGTCCTCTCAGGTGGCCTTGAACGACATATTGATGGTCGGTCCTACGATACAGGATGAGCTGTATTCGACATTGCTCCGATTCAGACTACACAGGTACGCCTTGACAGCCGATGTCAAGAAGATGTATCGCCAAGTCTGGGTCGCTGATGCGGATAGACAATTCCAGCTCATAGTGTGGAGAAGAGACCCGTCTGAGTCCTTGAGAATATACCAGCTCAACACCGTAACGTATGGGACTGGACCAGCCCCATTTTTGGCTGTTCGGTGTTTGAAGAGTCTGCAAAACTCTCATTCCCTAAAGCTGCTGAAGTTATTGACTCCGACTTCTATGTCGATGACATGTTGACAGGTGCTGGTTGCGTAGAGGAGTTAAAGACAATTAAGTCTGATGTGGCTCAGGTTCTTCAAACCGCTGGGTTTGAATTGAATAAATGGGTTTCGAACTCACCCACAAATGACAAAAATCTGTGGCATCCACATTTTTAAAGATACGATAAAACCAAAAACGCAGAGTCGTAGTGGATGACTATGTGTTCTAGAGTGTAAAATCTCAACCAGATCGTATAATTATTATAGCCAGAATCAAGAAAACAATTTCATTCTTTCTCGCTCTGTCTCTCTCTAACACACAGGTTTCATGGTCGGTTTTGCCAATTGCAAAATATGAGTTCAAGGATCTCAGTACCCATAAGAGCTAGAGCAACCAAATTTGGTATCCACACCCCTGTGATATCGGAGCTTGACCGTTTCGTGTCCAAATTTCGCCACACCCCCTTCCGCTCCCGCAAAGGACGAAAATCTGGGGCATCCACAAATCTCAGAGACTATTAAGGCTAGAGTAACCAAATTTGGTATCCGCACTTCTGTTAGATCTCACTATAAAACGTATATCTTAGAATTTCGCCCCACCCCCTTCCGCCCCCACAAAGAACGAAAATCTGTTGCACCCACAATATTGCACATTCGAGAAAACTAAAAACGCAGAATCATAGATAATGACCATATCTATGAGATTGCTGAATCTGGATCAGATCAGATCATTTTTATAGCCAATAGGAACAAATCAATCGGTCTTACGCCCACGCAGCCGAGGAAAAGAGCCGACGGCGAAGCAGGCAATACACCCACGCAGCCATACACCCACGCAGCCATTCACCCACGCAGCCGAGGCCGGCAGCCGAAGGCGGCGCAGCAGCGAAGCGGCAGAGAAGCTGCGAAAAAGAAAAGCCGAGGCCTGGCACGGTCCAGCGCGAGCCAAGCTCGAGAGTGATCTCCGAGGGCTGAGCCAGACCGGTTGTGCGGCGGAAGCCAAAATAGATGTGAAAAGTGAGCCGGGACCGCGCCGTGTGAAAAACTAGCCGTGACCGCGCCGTGTGTGACCGCACCCACGCGGTGTGCAAAGGAAGCCACAGAAGTGACGAGGACCCGCCGTGGGAGAACAGGACCCAAAGAAGGGAAACAAGGGTGAGCCACCACACGTATGTGAGCTCTGGGGGGCATAGATCGGTGTAGTAGGCAGGCAGGCAGTAAGCAGAACATTCCCGCAGTTTCTTTACATATCTATGCCCACATGTTGTTTATGATATTTTTTTTGGCGTTTATTTCCCCGCTGAAGGCGCGGGATTTTAAGTAGGGAAATGATCCGAAAACAATAAAGACACCAACCTCAACCCAATATCTGTCTCAGAACATTCGCCCGTAGGAGTCACTCACCCCCCTCCCCCTCTCTTCGCTTTTCCCGGGAGGCCCGGCGAAGTGGATGTGAGTCGTGGATTCATGCCGCATTCACCAAGCTGGGTTTTCCCTCTCCTATACCTTTCTCCCCTGGGGACCCGGCGATGCTGGATGTGAGTCGTGGATTCACGCGGCATTCGCAAAGCTGGGTTCCCTCTCCTACACCCTCGCCCGGGGGACCCGACGACGCAGATGTGAGTCGTGGATCATGCGGCATCTGCTAGGCTGGGCTCCCCTCTCCCACACCTTTCCGATCCCTGACCCAAACCCCGTCTCCCGCCACACATGACCCCCAACGCACGTCTCTGCAGCTCCCAAGCACGGCTTCACCCACGCCTCGTGGCCGGGCCAGGCCCGACCGTCCCACGATCCACCCCACGGGCGCGCTTTCGGCACGAGCGGCTCTCCCCTTAGGTCCTCACACAACAAATTTTTGCTGTGGGGAGGGACCGGGCCCTGGACAGACTGAGAAGCTGTACCTCGGCCTGAGAACTTCCTTACACTGTGCATCAATTGTCTGCAACAAGGCCACTCTGTAGTACAATGCAAAGCTAAGAAGTGTCGAGTGTGTGGCTGCTCACACCATACCTTATTGCATAGGTACACAGTGGCGAATAAAAGTCTGGCGTTACCATCACCCCCAGAGAATTCTTCTCCTCCTCCCAATCAGAATCAACCTTCCACTTCGCATGCTCTCCATGCGACAGCTATGGATAGAGCTATTCTGGCTACGTCGATCGTAAGCGTCCGAACAAATAATGGTGAACATGTTTTGGCCCGAGCTCTGCTTGACTCGGGGTCTCAAACCAATTTTATAACTGAGGACTTAGCACAGCGCTTACAGATACGTAGGGAGGAGTCGTGTATCAACTTGCTTGGTATTGGTGAATCCAATTCACAAGTCAAGAAAACGATACACACGGTGGTGAAGTCGCGAATTACTGGTAGTGAGTTTTCGGTTGATTTCTGGATTTTAAGATCCATTTCGGGGTATCACCCTGATCAAACACTTAACGTGAGTGACTGGAAAATCCCGAAGAACTTACCACTTGCAGACCCATATTTCTTCAAGCCTCAGAAGATAGTAATGCTGATAGGTGCAGAAACAGTTTTCGAACTTTTATCTGTTGGTCAGATTCGACAAGGTCCTGACTATCCAACTCTGCAGAAAACGCTTCTCGGCTGGATTGTGTCGGGCAGATACACTCCAAAGGTGACTGCCACCCAAGAAGCGAGGAATTGTTTGAGTTGTCAAGAAGAGTCAGTGATACACAACGACAACACATTACAAAAGTTTTGGTCACTGGAAGAATTGCCGTCTTCTAAAAAGTCTTTATCTCCTGAACACAAGTTATGTGAAAAGCATTATAGAAGGACTACTCAGGTCGTGCCTTCAGGTCGGTTTGAAGTAAAACTGCCGTTCAAATCAGATCCCAGTATCTTAGGCAACTCCTTTGAAGAGGCTAAACGGCGGTTTTTATCGCTTGAAAAAAGATTGTCTCGTGACCCCGAGTTACAGAAAATGTACTTGGAGTTCATGGAAGAGTACCTCTCCTTGGGTCACATGTCTACCACAGACAACACAATCCCCAAAACTCCACATTATTTCATTCCACATCAGTGTGTGTTGAGGCCCCAAAGCCCGTCGACCAAGCTCCGCGTCGTTTTCGATGCGTCTTGTAAAACGTCCTCTCAGGTGGCCTTGAACGACATATTGATGGTCGGTCCTACGATACAGGATGAGCTGTATTCGACATTGCTCCGATTCAGACTACACAGGTACGCCTTGACAGCCGATGTCAAGAAGATGTATCGCCAAGTCTGGGTCGCTGATGCGGATAGACAATTCCAGCTCATAGTGTGGAGAAGAGACCCGTCTGAGTCCTTGAGAATATACCAGCTCAACACCGTAACGTATGGGACTGGACCAGCCCCATTTTTGGCTGTTCGGTGTTTGAAGAGTCTGCAAAACTCTCATTCCCTAAAGCTGCTGAAGTTATTGACTCCGACTTCTATGTCGATGACATGTTGACAGGTGCTGGTTGCGTAGAGGAGTTAAAGACAATTAAGTCTGATGTGGCTCAGGTTCTTCAAACCGCTGGGTTTGAATTGAATAAATGGGTTTCGAACTCACCCACAAATGACAAAAATCTGTGGCATCCACATTTTTAAAGATACGATAAAACCAAAAACGCAGAGTCGTAGTGGATGACTATGTGTTCTAGAGTGTAAAATCTCAACCAGATCGTATAATTATTATAGCCAGAATCAAGAAAACAATTTCATTCTTTCTCGCTCTGTCTCTCTCTAACACACAGGTTTCATGGTCGGTTTTGCCAATTGCAAAATATGAGTTCAAGGATCTCAGTACCCATAAGAGCTAGAGCAACCAAATTTGGTATCCACACCCCTGTGATATCGGAGCTTGACCGTTTCGTGTCCAAATTTCGCCACACCCCCTTCCGCTCCCGCAAAGGACGAAAATCTGGGGCATCCACAAATCTCAGAGA
The DNA here is from genome assembly GCF_003369915.1 of Drosophila miranda. Taxonomy (NCBI): domain Eukaryota; kingdom Metazoa; phylum Arthropoda; class Insecta; order Diptera; family Drosophilidae; genus Drosophila; species Drosophila miranda. The sequence goes on from NW_022881603.1 coordinate 46,366,713, forward strand.
CTATTAAGGCTAGAGCAACCAAATTTGGTGTCCGCACTTCTGTTAGATCTCACTATAAAACGTATATCTTAGAATTTCGCCCCACCCCCTTCCGCCCCACAAAGAACGAAAATCTGTTGCATCCACAATATTGCACATTCGAGAAAACTAAAAACGCAGAATCATAGATAATGACCATATCTATGAGATTGCTGAATCTGGATCAGATCAGATCATTTTTATAGCCAATAGGAACAAATCAATCGGTCTTACGCCCACGCAGCCGAGGAAAAGAGCCGACGGCGAAGCAGGCAATACACCCACGCAGCCATACACCCACGCAGCCATTCACCCACGCAGCCGAGGCCGGCAGCCGAAGGCGGCGCAGCAGCGAAGCGGCAGAGAAGCTGCGAAAAAGAAAAGCCGAGGCCTGGCACGGTCCAGCGCGAGCCAAGCTCGAGAGTGATCTCCGAGGGCTGAGCCAGACCGGTTGTGCGGCGGAAGCCAAAATAGATGTGAAAAGTGAGCCGGGACCGCGCCGTGTGAAAAACTAGCCGTGACCGCGCCGTGTGTGACCGCACCCACGCGGTGTGCAAAGGAAGCCACAGAAGTGACGAGGACCCGCCGTGGGAGAACAGGACCCAAAGAAGGGAAACAAGGGTGAGCCACCTCACGTATGTGAGCTCTGGGGGGGATAGATCGGTGTAGTAGGCAGGCAGGCAGTAAGCAGAACATTCCCGCAGTTTCTTTACATATCTATGCCCACATGTTGTTTATGATATTTTTTTTGGCGTTTATTTCCCCGCTGAAGGCGCGGGATTTTAAGTAGGGAAATGATCCGAAAACAATAAAGACACCAACCTCAACCCAATATCTGTCTCAGAACATTCGCCCGTAGGAGTCACTCACCCCCCTCCCCCTCTCTTCGCTTTTCCCGGGAGGCCCGGCGAAGTGGATGTGAGTCGTGGATTCATGCCGCATTCACCAAGCTGGGTTTTCCCTCTCCTATACCTTTCTCCCCTGGGGACCCGGCGATGCTGGATGTGAGTCGTGGATTCACGCGGCATTCGCAAAGCTGGGTTCCCTCTCCTACACCCTCGCCCGGGGGACCCGACGACGCAGATGTGAGTCGTGGATCATGCGGCATCTGCTAGGCTGGGCTCCCCTCTCCCACACCTTTCCGATCCCTGACCCAAACCCCGTCTCCCGCCACACATGACCCCCAACGCACGTCTCTGCAGCTCCCAAGCACGGCTTCACCCACGCCTCGTGGCCGGGCCAGGCCCGACCGTCCCACGATCCACCCCACGGGCGCGCTTTCGGCACGAGCGGCTCTCCCCTTAGGTCCTCACACAACAAATTTTTGCTGTGGGGAGGGACCGGGCCCTGGACAGACTGAGAAGCTGTACCTCGGCCTGAGAACTTCCTTACACTGTGCATCAATTGTCTGCAACAAGGCCACTCTGTAGTACAATGCAAAGCTAAGAAGTGTCGAGTGTGTGGCTGCTCACACCATACCTTATTGCATAGGTACACAGTGGCGAATAAAAGTCTGGCGTTACCATCACCCCCAGAGAATTCTTCTCCTCCTCCCAATCAGAATCAACCTTCCACTTCGCATGCTCTCCATGCGACAGCTATGGATAGAGCTATTCTGGCTACGTCGATCGTAAGCGTCCGAACAAATAATGGTGAACATGTTTTGGCCCGAGCTCTGCTTGACTCGGGGTCTCAAACCAATTTTATAACTGAGGACTTAGCACAGCGCTTACAGATACGTAGGGAGGAGTCGTGTATCAACTTGCTTGGTATTGGTGAATCCAATTCACAAGTCAAGAAAACGATACACACGGTGGTGAAGTCGCGAATTACTGGTAGTGAGTTTTCGGTTGATTTCTGGATTTTAAGATCCATTTCGGGGTATCACCCTGATCAAACACTTAACGTGAGTGACTGGAAAATCCCGAAGAACTTACCACTTGCAGACCCATATTTCTTCAAGCCTCAGAAGATAGTAATGCTGATAGGTGCAGAAACAGTTTTCGAACTTTTATCTGTTGGTCAGATTCGACAAGGTCCTGACTATCCAACTCTGCAGAAAACGCTTCTCGGCTGGATTGTGTCGGGCAGATACACTCCAAAGGTGACTGCCACCCAAGAAGCGATGAATTGTTTGAGTTGTCAAGAAGAGTCAGTGATACACAACGACAACACATTACAAAAGTTTTGGTCACTGGAAGAATTGCCGTCTTCTAAAAAGTCTTTATCTCCTGAACACAAGTTATGTGAAAAGCATTATAGAAGGACTACTCAGGTCGTGCCTTCAGGTCGGTTTGAAGTAAAACTGCCGTTCAAATCAGATCCCAGTATCTTAGGCAACTCCTTTGAAGAGGCTAAACGGCGGTTTTTATCGCTTGAAAAAAGATTGTCTCGTGACCCCGAGTTACAGAAAATGTACTTGGAGTTCATGGAAGAGTACCTCTCCTTGGGTCACATGTCTACCACAGACAACACAATCCCCAAAACTCCACATTATTTCATTCCACATCAGTGTGTGTTGAGGCCCCAAAGCCCGTCGACCAAGCTCCGCGTCGTTTTCGATGCGTCTTGTAAAACGTCCTCTCAGGTGGCCTTGAACGACATATTGATGGTCGGTCCTACGATACAGGATGAGCTGTATTCGACATTGCTCCGATTCAGACTACACAGGTACGCCTTGACAGCCGATGTCAAGAAGATGTATCGCCAAGTCTGGGTCGCTGATGCGGATAGACAATTCCAGCTCATAGTGTGGAGAAGAGACCCGTCTGAGTCCTTGAGAATATACCAGCTCAACACCGTAACGTATGGGACTGGAACAGCCCCATTTTTGGCTGTTCGGTGTTTGAAGAGTCTGCAAAACTCTCATTCCCTAAAGCTGCTGAAGTTATTGACTCCGACTTCTATGTCGATGACATGTTGACAGGTGCTGGTTGCGTAGAGGAGTTAAAGACAATTAAGTCTGATGTGGCTCAGGTTCTTCAAACCGCTGGGTTTGAATTGAATAAATGGGTTTCGAACTCACCCACAAATGACAAAAATCTGTGGCATCCACATTTTTAAAGATACGATAAAACCAAAAACGCAGAGTCGTAGTGGATGACTATGTGTTCTAGAGTGTAAAATCTCAACCAGATCGTATAATTATTATAGCCAGAATCAAGAAAACAATTTCATTCTTTCTCGCTCTGTCTCTCTCTAACACACAGGTTTCATGGTCGGTTTTGCCAATTGCAAAATATGAGTTCAAGGATCTCAGTACCCATAAGAGCTAGAGCAACCAAATTTGGTATCCACACCCCTGTGATATCGGAGCTTGACCGTTTCGTGTCCAAATTTCGCCACACCCCCTTCCGCTCCCGCAAAGGACGAAAATCTGGGGCATCCACAAATCTCAGAGACTATTAAGGCTAGAGTAACCCACAATATTGCACATTCGAGAAAACTAAAAACGCAGAATCATAGATAATGACCATATCTATTAGATTGCTGAATCTGGATCAGATCAGATCATTTTTATAGCCAATAGGAACAAATCAATCGGTCTTACGCCCACGCAGCCGAGGAAAAGAGCCGACGGCGAAGCAGGCAATACACCCACGCAGCCATACACCCACGCAGCCATACACCCACGCAGCCGAGGCCGGCAGCCGAAGGCGGCGCAGCAGCGAAGCGGCAGAGAAGCTGCGAAAAAGAAAAGCCGAGGCCTGGCACGGTCCAGCGCGAGCCAAGCTCGAGAGTGATCTCCGAGGGCTGAGCCAGACCGGTTGTGCGGCGGAAGCCAAAATAGATGTGAAAAGTGAGCCGGGACCGCGCCGTGTGAAAAACTAGCCGTGACCGCGCCGTGTGTGACCGCACCCACGCGGTGTGCAAAGGAAGCCACAGAAGTGACGAGGACCCGCCGTGGGAGAACAGGACCCAAAGAAGGGAAACAAGGGTGAGCCACCTCACGTATGTGAGCTCTGGGGGGGATAGATCGGTGTAGTAGGCAGGCAGGCAGTAAGCAGAACATTCCCGCAGTTTCTTTACATATCTATGCCCACATGTTGTTTATGATATTTTTTTTGGCGTTTATTTCCCCGCTGAAGGCGCGGGATTTTAAGTAGGGAAATGATCCGAAAACAATAAAGACACCAACCTCAACCCAATATCTGTCTCAGAACATTCGCCCGTAGGAGTCACTCACCCCCCTCCCCCTCTCTTCGCTTTTCCCGGGAGGCCCGGCGAAGTGGATGTGAGTCGTGGATTCATGCCGCATTCACCAAGCTGGGTTTTCCCTCTCCTATACCTTTCTCCCCTGGGGACCCGGCGATGCTGGATGTGAGTCGTGGATTCACGCGGCATTCGCAAAGCTGGGTTCCCTCTCCTACACCCTCGACCGGGGGACCCGGCGACGCAGATGTGAGTCGTGGATCATGCGGCATCTGCTAGGCTGGGCTCCCCTCTCCCACACCTTTCCAATCCCTGACCCAAACCCCGTCTCCCGCCACACATGACCCCCAACGCACGTCTCTGCAGCTCCCAAGCACGGCTTCACCCACGCCTCGTGGCCGGGCCAGGCCCGACCGTCCCACGATCCACCCCACGGGCGCGCTTTCGGCACGAGCGGCTCTCCCCTTAGGTCCTCACACAACAAATTTTTGCTGTGGGGAGGGACCGGGCCCTGGACAGACTGAGAAGCTGTACCTCGGCCTGAGAACTTCCTTACACTGTGCATCAATTGTCTGCAACAAGGCCACTCTGTAGTACAATGCAAAGCTAAGAAGTGACGAGTGTGTGGCTGCTCACACCATACCTTATTGCATAGGTACACAGTGGCGAATAAAAGTCTGGCGTTACCATCACCCCCAGAGAATTCTTCTCCTCCTCCCAATCAGAATCAACCTTCCACTTCGCATGCTCTCCATGCGACAGCTATGGATAGAGCTATTCTGGCTACGTCGATCGTAAGCGTCCGAACAAATAATGGTGAACATGTTTTGGCCCGAGCTCTGCTTGACTCGGGGTCTCAAACCAATTTTATAACTGAGGACTTAGCACAGCGCTTACAGATCCGTAGGGAGGAGTCGTGTATCAACTTGCTTGGTATTGGTGAATCCAATTCACAAGTCAAGAAAACGATACACACGGTGGTGAAGTCGCGAATTACTGGTAGTGATTTTTCGGTTGATTTCTGGATTTTAAGATCCATTTCGGGGTATCACCCTGATCAAACACTTAACGTGAGTGACTGGAAAATCCCGAAGAACTTACCACTTGCAGACCCATATTTCTTCAAGCCTCAGAAGATAGTAATGCTGATAGGTGCAGAAACAGTTTTCGAACTTTTATCTGTTGGTCAGATTCGACAAGGTCCTGACTATCCAACTCTGCAGAAAACGCTTCTCGGCTGGATTGTGTCGGGCAGATACACTCCAAAGGTGACTGCCACCCAAGAAGCGAGGAATTGTTTGAGTTGTCAAGAAGAGTCAGTGATACACAACGACAACACATTACAAAAGTTTTGGTCACTGGAAGAATTGCCGTCTTCTAAAAAGTCTTTATCTCCTGAACACAAGTTATGTGAAAAGCATTATAGAAGGACTACTCAGGTCGTGCCTTCAGGTCGGTTTGAAGTAAAACTGCCGTTCAAATCAGATCCCAGTATCTTAGGCAACTCCTTTGAAGAGGCTAAACGGCGGTTTTTATCGCTTGAAAAAAGATTGTCTCGTGACCCCGAGTTACAGAAAATGTACTTGGAGTTCATGGAAAAGTACCTCTCCTTGGGTCACATGTCTACCACAGACAACACAATCCCCAAAACTCCACATTATTTCATTCCACATCAGTGTGTGTTGAGGCCCCAAAGCCCGTCGACCAAGCTCCGCGTCGTTTTCGATGCGTCTTGTAAAACGTCCTCTCAGGTGGCCTTGAACGACATATTGATGGTCGGTCCTACGATACAGGATGAGCTGTATTCGACATTGCTCCGATTCAGACTACACAGGTACGCCTTGACAGCCGATGTCAAGAAGATGTATCGCCAAGTCTGGGTCGCTGATGCGGATAGACAATTCCAGCTCATAGTGTGGAGAAGAGACCCGTCTGAGTCCTTGAGAATATACCAGCTCAACACCGTAACGTATGGGACTGGACCAGCCCCATTTTTGGCTGTTCGGTGTTTGAAGAGGTTGAGTGAGTCTGCAAAACTCTCATTCCCTAAAGCTGCTGAAGTTATTGACTCCGACTTCTATGTCGATGACATGTTGACAGGTGCTGGTTGCGTAGAGGAGTTAAAGACAATTAAGTCTGATGTGGCTCAGGTTCTTCAAACCGCTGGGTTTGAATTGAATAAATGGGTTTCGAACTCACCCACAAATGACAAAAATCTGTTGCATCCACATTTTTAAAGATACGATAAAACCAAAAACGCAGAGTCGTAGTGGATGACTATGTGTTCTAGAGTGTAAAATCTCAACCAGATCGTCTAATTATTATAGCCAGAATCAAGAAAACAATTTCATTCTTTCTCGCTCTGTCTCTCTCTAACACACAGGTTTCATGGTCGGTTTTGCCAATTGCAAAATATGAGTTCAAGGATCTCAGTACCCATAAGAGCTAGAGCAACCAAATTTGGTATCCACACCCCTGTGATATCGGAGCTTGACCGTTTCGTGTCCAAATTTCGCCACACCCCCTTCCGCTCCCGCAAAGGACGAAAATCTGGGGCATCCACAAATCTCAGAGACTATTAAGGCTAGAGTAACCAAATTTGGTATCCGCACTTCTGTTAGATCTCACTATAAAACGTATATCTTCGAATTTCGCCCCACCCCCTTCCGCCCCCACAAAGAACGAAAATCTGTTGCACCCACAATATTGCACATTCGAGAAAACTAAAAACGCAGAATCATAGATAATGACCATATCTATGAGATTGCTGAATCTGGATCAGATCAGATCATTTTTATAGCCAATAGGAACAAATCAATCGGTCTTACGCCCACGCAGCCGAGGAAAAGAGCCGACGGCGAAGCAGGCAATACACCCACGCAGCCATACACCCACGCAGCCATACACCCACGCAGCCGAGGCCGGCAGCCGAAGGCGGCGCAGCAGCGAAGCGGCAGAGAAGCTGCGAAAAAGAAAAGCCGAGGCCTGGCACGGTCCAGCGCGAGCCAAGTTCGAGAGTGATCTCCGAGGGCTGAGCCAGACCGGTTGTGCGGCGGAAGCCAAAATAGATGTGAAAAGTGAGCCGGGACCGCGCCGTGTGAAAAACTAGCCGTGACCGCGCCGTGTGTGACCGCACCCACGCGGTGTGCAAAGGAAGCCACAGAAGTGACGAGGACCCGCCGTGGGAGAACAGGACCCAAAGAAGGGAAACAAGGGTGAGCCACCTCACGTATGTGAGCTCTGGGGGGGATAGATCTGTGTAGTAGGCAGGCAGGCAGTAAGCAGAACATTCCCGCAGTTTCTTTACATATCTATGCCCACATGTTGTTTATGATATTTTTTTTGGCGTTTATTTCCCCGCTGAAGGCGCGGGATTTTAAGTAGGGAAATGATCCGAAAACAATAAAGACACCAACCTCAACCCAATATCTGTCTCAGAACATTCGCCCGTAGGAGTCACTCACCCCCCTCCCCCTCTCTTCGCTTTTCCCGGGAGGCCCGGCGAAGTGGATGTGAGTCGTGGATTCATGCCGCATTCACCAAGCTGGGTTTTCCCTCTCCTATACCTTTCTCCCCTGGGGACCCGGCGATGCTGGATGTGAGTCGTGGATTCACGCGGCATTCGCAAAGCTGGGTTCCCTCTCCTACACCCTCGCCCGGGGGACCCGACGACGCAGATGTGAGTCGTGGATCATGCGGCATCTGCTAGGCTGGGCTCCCCTCTCCCACACCTTTCCGATCCCTGACCCAAACCCCGTCTCCCGCCACACATGACCCCCAACGCACGTCTCTGCAGCTCCCAAGCACGGCTTCACCCACGCCTCGTGGCCGGGCCAGGCCCGACCGTCCCACGATGCACCCCACGGGCGCGCTTTCGGCACGAGCGGCTCTCCCCTTAGGTCCTCACACAACAAATTTTTGCTGTGGGGAGGGACCGGGCCCTGGACAGACTGAGAAGCTGTACCTCGGCCTGAGAACTTCCTTACACTGTGCATCAATTGTCTGCAACAAGGCCACTCTGTAGTACAATGCAAAGCTAAGAAGTGTCGAGTGTGTGGCTGCTCACACCATACCTTATTGCATAGGTACACAGTGGCGAATAAAAGTCTGGCGTTACCATCACCCCCAGAGAATTCTTCTCCTCCTCCCAATCAGAATCAACCTTCCACTTCGCATGCTCTCCATGCGACAGCTATGGATAGAGCTATTCTGGCTACGTCGATCGTAAGCGTCCGAACAAATAATGGTGAACATGTTTTGGCCCGAGCTCTGCTTGACTCGGGGTCTCAAACCAATTTTATAACTGAGGACTTAGCACAGCGCTTACAGATCCGTAGGGAGGAGTCGTGTATCAACTTGCTTGGTATTGGTGAATCCAATTCACAAGTCAAGAAAACGATACACACGGTGGTGAAGTCGCGAATTACTGGTAGTGAGTTTTCGGTTGATTTCTGGATTTTAAGATCCATTTCGGGGTATCACCCTGACCGAACACTTAACGTGAGTGACTGGAAAATCCTGAGGAAATTACCACTTGCAGACCCATATTTCTTCAAGCCTCAGAAGATAGTAATGCTGATAGGTGCAGAAACATTTTTCGAACTTTTATCTGTTGGTCAGATTCGACAAGGTCCTGACTATCCAACTCTGCAGAAAACGCTTCTCGGCTGGATTGTGTCGGGCAGATACACTCCAAAGGTGACTGCCACCCAAGAAGCGAGGAATTGTTTGAGTTGTCAAGAAGAGTCAGTGATACACAACGACAACACATTACAAAAGTTTTGGTCACTGGAAGAATTGCCGTCTTCTAAAAAGTCTTTATCTCCTGAACACAAGTTATGTGAAAAGCATTATAGAAGGACTACTCAGGTCGTGCCTTCAGGTCGGTTTGAAGTAAAACTGCCGTTCAAATCAGATCCCAGTATCTTAGGCAACTCCTTTGAAGAGGCTAAACGGCGGTTTTTATCGCTTGAAAAAAGATTGTCTCGTGACCCCGAGTTACAGAAAATGTACTTGGAGTTCATGGAAGAGTACCTCTCCTTGGGTCACATGTCTACCACAGACAACACAATCCCCAAAACTCCACATTATTTCATTCCACATCAGTGTGTGTTGAGGCCCCAAAGCCCGTCGACCAAGCTCCGCGTCGTTTTCGATGCGTCTTGTAAAACGTCCTCTCAGGTGGCCTTGAACGACATATTGATGGTCGGTCCTACGATACAGGATGAGCTGTATTCGACATTGCTCCGATTCAGACTACACAGGTACGCCTTGACAGCCGATGTCAAGAAGATGTATCGCCAAGTCTGGGTCGCTGATGCGGATAGACAATTCCAGCTCATAGTGTGGAGAAGAGACCCGTCTGAGTCCCTGAGAATATACCAGCTCAACACCGTAACGTATGGGACTGGACCAGCCCCATTTTTGGCTGTTTGAAGAGGTTGAGTGAGTCTGCAAAACTCTCATTCCCTAAAGCTGCTAAAGCTATTGACTCCGACTTCTATGTCGATGACATGTTGACATGTTAAAGACAATTAAGTCTGATGTGGCTCAGGTTCTTCAAACCGCTGGGTTTGAATTGAGTAAATGGTTTTCGAACTCACCTGAGGTCACCGCATCCGAGAGCACAGTTAAACCGATAACGATCTCGGACTCAGAGTCAACTAAGGCGTTAGGAATATCGTGGCTGCCACACGAAGACGTCTTTAAGTTCCAAATTGACACGGCAGTTATGGGTCTCCGAGCGACAAAACGGAACATATTATCGGTGACATCAAAGCTGTTTGACCCCCTTGGCTTGTTAAGTCCTTTAGTAATTAAGGGAAAGATCCTACTGCAGGAGCTTTGGCTTAACAAGCTAGATTGGGATGAGTCAATTCCAATGAACTTGGAAACAGCATGGAACTTATTAAAAGAATCCTTGGGTCAGCTGGAGAAGATTACCATACCTCGATTTGTGCATACTGATCCCATGTCACCGATTCAAGTACATGCCTTTGCCGACGCATCCATGAGAGGTTACGGAGCCTGCGTCTATATGCGTAGAAAGACTGCAGAAGGTTTCGAGGTCTCCTTGTTGACTGCAAAGTCGACGAAAGTCGCGCCGCTCAAGACGAAAACGCTCCCAAGGCTTGAGTTATGTGCCGCTCACCTTCTCGCAGACCTTTGGCACCGAATCAAATCACTGCTCCAGGTTCCAATTGAGCAAATGATATATTGGTCAGATTCAGAAGTTACACTTCATTGGATCAGATCCCACCCTTCGTCGTTGTCAACAATCGTTGCCAACCGAGTAGCGGAGATTAAAGAGTGGTCAAGTGAAGCTACGTGGCGGCATGTGCCAACAAAACAGAACCCAGCAGACATAGTTTCGAGAGGTTGTGACGTAGAGGAAATCGTGCAGTCGATCTGGTTTGGTGGACCAGAGTTCTTAAAGTTTGAAGAAGAGAGCTGGCCCAGAAATCCACACTTCGAGCTTTCCGAAGAAGAGCTACAGATAGAAAGTCGGAAGAAATCGGTCGGACTGACCGTCGCGGCCAAGCCAAATTATTTAGTGGATGCAATCTAGGGATACTCGTCAGACCTCAAACTGCTAAGAGTGTTAATTTTCGTGTTCCGCTACATCCGAAAATGCAAAGACAAAAGTCTCAACTTTGGAAAAATTCCGTCATCCGTAGAATACGACGAGGCGTTTCTAAAAATAGTCGAAATAACACAGAAAAATGAGTCTCAAGAAGATATTGAAAGGGTTCGTAAAGGCACCAAGTTAGGCCCCAGTCTTCAGCGTTTGAATCCCTTCATCCATGAAGAGGCTGGGACTTGGTGCTCTTTTTCGTTGTTGCGAGTTTGGGGGCGACTAGTTAACGCTCCTATGTCATATAATGCCAAGTTTCCCTTTTTATTGACAAAACGCTCGCAGTTTGTGCAGACATACGTTCGCTATCTGCATCAAACGAATTTTTATGCCGGCCCACGAGACAGCGCATTTGGACAGTGAATGCTCAGGCGGTCTGCAGGGCGACAGTTAGGTCGTGTATTCGTTGCTTTAAATGCAAGCCTCTACTCCAGACCCAAATGATGGGCAACTTACCCGCAGACCGGCTCCGTGCTCTCCGCCCATTTTCAGTATTTGGCGTTGATTTTTGTGGCCCAGTCTATACGACTCTGAAAATTCGTGGAAGGCCCCCTTATAAGTCCTACATAGCGTTATTTGTCTGTTTTTCGCCCAAGGCGGTTCATTTAGAAATTGTCTCCGATTTGACGACTAATTCCTTCTTGTTGGCATTCCAAAGGTTCGTCGGTGGTCTAGGATGTCCGCAACGCGTGAACTGCGACAACGCGACAAATTTCGTCGGACCAAGTCGCCACTTCAGCGAACTGCGGAAGAGGATAGAAGCGGAAGCGGACGCGATACGCGAATTCGCGTCAAGAAGCGGGTGCGAGTTTGCCTTCATACCGCCTCGAGCACCGCACATGGGCGGACTTTGGGAGGCCGGTGTGAAGTCTGCCAAGGGCCTACTCCTACGGGCAGTCGGAAGCGCTCTCCTCACCGCAGAGGAGCTGGAGCCCGTGCTGGTCGGGATCGAGGCGGTACTCAACTCGCGCCCGCTAGGACCCCTAAGCCCAGACCCAAGCGACGGAGACGCGCTGACTCCCGGGCACCTGCTGACAGGCGGGCCGCTCATCGCACCCCCAGCACCCAGGACCCCGGACCAGGAGGGTCTGAGTTGTTTAAAGCGATGGCGGCTTGTCTCGTCAGCCAGGCAAATGTTCTGGCAGCGTTGGTCCCGGGAGTATGTGCTGGGATTGCAATAAGATGCAAGTGGCACCAGGAGGAACCAAACATCAAGGAAGGCGACCTCGTAACAACCTGCCCCCTCAACAGTGGCTCCTCGGAAGGGTGGTCGGAACAACCGCCTGGCAGGACGGAAGGGTCAGAGTGGTCGACCTAAGGACGAGCAGCGGAGCCACGTTCAGGAGGCCAATTCACAAGTTGGCGCTTCTGCCACTGGTTTGAAGCCTTCCAGGCCTTCAACGGGGTTGGTGTAGCGCCATTTGGCGTATAATAATTGTTATTAGGATCGAATTTTATGAAGTCTAGTGTAAGTTAGGCTAGGGCAAAGCGGGAGCGGAATAAAAGCTCGCTCTTTAGCTCTTGGCGAATTCGCCCCGCTTTGCCACCGTAGGTAAGATAGGCGAAGAAGAAATTGTTTTGAATATATGGAAAAACTCGAGAAAAATCTATTGAAACGAACGCACGCAGTCCTTTTTTTTCGTCGTCGTAAAATACAATAATTTGCAGTCACCCAAGTTTTTCGGTCTCTTTTATTTAGAAAAACTATTCTAAATTTTCACTGTTACATCTACAATTTTGAAGGTGGGAGAAAACTAAAAACGCGGAATTATAGAGAATGACCATGACCAGATTGCCAAAATTAAATAAGATCGGATTAATATTATAGGAAGGAACAAGTTAAGCTGCTGTGACTACGTAACGTCTTCTACACACACTCGTATCGTGCAATGTGTGCGCCCTCTGGCGGAGGCGCTGTCTACTCAAACAAACGCTAAAAAAACGTTTGAATATATATATAATTAAATATGCGACACTTCAGTTTACGTTTTAAAAAAGGTTTTATTCTTCACTTAAACTTTAGCGTACATTGATTAGTTATTTCCCCGACGATGACTGAGGTCTGAAGTCTTGAACGGAATTAACTTTGGTTGAATTCTCCGACGGTGTCGCGATTGACGTTTGTCTTGAACAGAACTGAGTTGGCTTCTTAGATGCAGACTATTTATATTATGATGCTCGGTTTGGGATTCGGATTTGGATTCGGAGGCGTTGGCTTCGACTTCGGCTTCGGAGATGGAGTACGTGACTCGAGCGATATGTGGGAAAGGCGGCTTTTGATGAAAGGCTTCCGCTGCGTATGATCGGTGTTGCATTACTTGGGGGTGGCTGAGAATAGGGCCTCTGATTGGTCAGCTAGGATGGTGTGATTCTTGAGAATCGATTCGTAATTGATCTCTGAAGAGTGGCGTGATTCTGGTGCGGCTGGATTCTAGGGCGACATCTATTGTTTTATGTTCAACTTCCAGTTTAGGGTGTTTGTTTACATTGCCTGCAATCGGCTGCGCGTGGTCCATTTCGAGCGTGGGATTGTTTATGAGGGTTCGAAGCTGAGGGTGTCGTATTGTTTATAGTATTGTGGGTGCAGGGTAATAGACATAGACAAGGGTATGCGGAGCATGGACTATAGATATGTCACTCCCCCATTGTTAGATTTAAGCCTGTCCTCAGGCGATTATCCTTGGATATAGTTCGGGTGCGTCTAAAACTGTGCCTGCTGGGGATTCCTCGTCTTCGTCTGAAGGTGTTTCTATGTGCGGGTCGGTTTTAGGCTTATTGCTTTTACTTAGATTAAACAATTTGTAGCTTAATCCTATTATGATTATGACAAATAGTAGTATTAAGCTTACATGTAATACATTATTTAATCGCGTATTTTCTATTACGATTTCTTTGGTTTGCAAATAAGACAATGGTTTAATTTTTGTTACGTTATTGTTGATGTAGATGCTTTGTGCAAATTCTGGTATGGAGTTGGATATTAAGAATTCGTTTAACTGTACACTGCAATTATGTATTTTTATTAATGCGTTACCTTCTACTTTTATTTCTTGGTTTAGGCAATCTTGGTTTAATATGGTTTTTGGTAATTTCCAAGTTAACAATATGTTGGGTTCTATGAAACTTATTTGAAAGTTTTGGTGTGCTTTGGTGTATGGACATTTTGTTTCTACTTGTTTGACTATTCCTAAAATACATTCCTCATTTATTTTTCGTTTTGATTCTTTTTCATATACCTCGTTTTCTAGAACGTAATAATTGTTTTGCGTTAGGTCAGTGAGAATGTTATTATCTTCATCTGGATATGGGACAATTTTAAGTATAGGAATATTTCTGATCTCTCGTGGGATGTTGGAAATTATTAGTATTTCGTTAGTGTCTGTTTTCAACCAGGTAGATGTTTTGATATTTAATAATTTCTCTGAATCGATGTGTTTCAGGTAATCCTGGCTCAATAATTTTGGATTAAAGATCCCTAATCTTGTTAGCTGCATGCCTAATTCAATATCCTCTATGTACTCTGTAAAATGTTGAAGGTTAAATATTAATATCTCTAGTTGCTTATTTCTATCATTATCCTTGCTTAATTTATTGACAACTTCTATGCCAGAATTTACTGCTTGGATTACTAAGTTTAATTCGTTAGCTTGAACACTGTGGCTAGCCAGATTGTTTATTTTCCCTTCTAATTCGACTTTATCATCTTGATCTAATGTTCCAAATAGATATTTATATACTGTGCCTACTGCATTTATAAGGCCTCTTTTGTTTCTTTTGGCTATTTTGATGCCGTTGAATTCACGTTGCAATTTCTCGACTAAATATTGAACTTGGATTTCGTTATTAAATTGGGTTGCCTGTTCTAGTAAACTCTGATATGTTTCATCTGTTCTTGTTATATTAATTGTTAGATAATGGTATTCATAATTAATGGGTATGTTAATGGTATTTGTTTTGAATATGAGATATCCATTCCTTGAGTTGATGGGATCTATCTCTATATTCTGTCCGGAAGACTGTAGGACGGTGAACATTAGTAAGATTATAATCTTAATCATGTTGTAGCTCCGGATTCCCAGTACTCTCTTCGGGTACTCTGCAATTATCGTATTTACTTTTATTAGATTTTTTCTTTCTTTTGAATTTCGTTTTATAGTGGGTGATTTTCCTCCCTCTATTTTTCTCTTCAAAGTGCTTTTCGTCTACCTGCCTAATTTCCCCTGTTCTTTTGAACGGGTTGGTTGTTTTTGTTTTAACTAGGGGTGCATTCTTGAAGCCTGTGTCTACTTCAAAGTCGATTCTATCGTTATTCAAATGATTGATCTTCCTAACTTTATTCAGTTGAGTGTTATAATCTGGTAGTCCGGCGTACAGGAAGATATCAGCTGGGGATCTTTTTGTAGTATTATGAACCGTTTTATGGTTATAAGTGTATAGAATTAACTCGAATTTTGTGATCTTGTTTTCTATGTTATCCTCACTTGAAATGATTCTTAATTTTTCATTGATCGTTTTATGTAGTCGTTCTACATCAGAAACTCCGTTTTTACTGGTGGTGATTTCGATTTTCACATTTTCCGCATTCAACCATGCTTGCAATGCTGCGCACATAAAGGCTGAATCTTTGTCGGCTTTAATTCCTGTGACTTGCCCATTTCGTTAAAGACTTTTATGATGGCTCTCTTGGTTTCTAACCAGTCACGACTCTTACATCAATGCATGATAGGAATTGTTGATTGCCTACCAAATAGAAATCCATGACATACTTTTCTCTGATATTTTGTATTTCAGGGGTAATTTCGAAGGTTAGATTGGTGTTACGATGCTCAGTTTTAGCAACGTTGCACGTAGGACATTCATTGATAATATTTTGGATTAACTTTTGATAATCGGGGTAGTAGAATTTTCCTTTAAACCAATTAGTGGTCTTTTCGATACCTGGGTGAAGTAGCTCTTTATGATTCTTCAATATTTGTTCTTTGAATTCGGAGTAGTTGGGAATATTTATGAGTTTGGTACTGGATTTAATCAGTTTATCTCCAGGAATGCCCTTTGGAACAGTGGGAAGTCTACTTCGTTATGGAAATATAGTGCACTCTTTTTGGTACACACATATTCCTTTATTATATCTTTTGCTAATGATTCTGTCATTTCGGTATATGCGATTTTTATCAGTATCTTGTGGAAATAGTGGGATGTTTCTACCTTATCCTCATTACCTTTAATCAGTTCTATTTGCCTATTATAGTAATTGATTGGTCTCTCTGTAAGTGGAATATAATTTGTATTATCTTCTTGCGCGCTATGGACCGTTGCACAATCACTATTAATGGTTTCCCCGAGTAGGTTTTCGTTAATCTTTACTCTTGATAGCGCATCGGCTACATGGTTCTCCTTTCCGGGTAAATATTTTATTTTGAAGTCAAATTCATTTAATTTGATCTTCCATCGTTGTAGCTTCATATTTGGTTCCTTGAGGTTATTCAACCAAATCAAGGGTTTGTGATCACTTAATATCTCAAACGTTCTACCAAACAGGTATGATCTGAAATACTTAGTTGCCCAAACTATAGCTAGTAATTCCTTTTCTATTGCTGAATAATTGATTTCGTGTTCGTTTAAGGTTCTACTTGCATAGCAGATTGGTTTGTGGTCTTGCGACAACACTGCTCCTAATGCAATGTTACTTGCATCGGTTGTTACCGTGAACATTTTGTTGAAATCTGGGAATGCGAGGATGGGGTCTGAGGTGATAAGTACTTTCAATTTTTCGAAGGCCTCGACGTATTTTTCCTCTGTTGGGTCTATGACTGCTCGTTTCTTTAATTTGAGTGTCATAGGTTTTGCTATATTAGCGAAGTTGGGAATGAATTTCCTATAGAATCCACATAAACCTATGAATGATTTTATTTTTGTGGTTGTATTGGGTATTGGGAAGTTTATTATGGCAGATATTTTCTTTGGATTAGGAACTATGCCGTTAGTTGTTACTACATGGCCTAGGAATTCCGTTTCTTTCTTCAGGATTTCACACTTATCCATTTGTAGCTTTAAGTTGGCGTCCCTCAACTTTCCAAATACTCTCCTTAGTGACAACAGGTGTTCTTCCAATGAAGTGGAAAATATAATGATGTCGTCTAAGTATACGAGGCAATCTTTGAAGATTAACTCTTCTAGCAGATTGTTCATACATCTTTGGAAGGTAGCGGGGGCAGTGGTTAGCCCAAAGGGCATACGAGTGAACTCGTAATGACCATGCTTCGTGGAGAAAGCTGTTTTTGGGATTGAGCTAGGTTCCATAGGAATTTGATGGAATCCCTTAGCTAAATCGATTGTTGTGAAATATTGGCACCTACCTAGTTTATCTAGTATTTCGTCCATTCTGGGTGTAGGAAATTTATCCTTTATTGTCACCTCGTTTAGACTTCTATAATCTAATACCATACGATATTTCTGCTTTCCTGTAGCATCTATTTTCTTTGGTATCATAGCGATGGGTGCACAATAGGGAGAGTTCGACTTACGAATGATTCCCTGTCTAATCATATCTTTGATTTGTTGTGTCACTTCTTGATCGTGTATTTGAGCATATTTATATGGTCGACGATATACAGGATCTTCGTGATGGGTTTTTATTTCGTGCTTTATAGTACTAGTGAAGGTCAAAATGTCACCTTCTTTATACTGCACGTCCTTAAATTCATAGAGAACTTTCTTTAGTTTCTCCTTTTCTTCGTCATTTAAATGTTTCAACCTTAGCTGGTTGCATTCCCTTAATTCATTCTCTAATGCGGAAGCGAAGTATTGCTCTCCTTCAGGAGATGGGTCAAGGCACTTAGGTGTAGATATATCTTCCTTTGAAGATGGCTTAGCACCTTTGTGTGCGGTCTTGCCGACGGCAATTGCTTCTCCACTTTGGATGATTGGGTATGACCTTTCTCCTAACGTTACCGTTTCATTTCGGTAATCGATGACGGCTTTGCTGGCCATCAAATATTCTCTGCCTAAGAGTATGTCATAATTTTCAGAAAAATTATGAATATAAAATTTTTGTTTTGTCGGACAGTTTTTGGTTGCATACCATTGATGGTATGGACGGTGAGGTTGTCGCTATCGACTTTGGAATCTGTATAGTTTTCTTTTATTATATTTATTGACGATCCCGAGTCCGCGATACCTCTTAATTTTTTATTATTTACGATTATTTCTATATATGGTCTTCCTCGATTTCTTCCGAGGCACTCTGCTGAAAATTTACATCCATTTTCATTTGTCCGCTTTGGCTTTCCCTAGATCGTTTGACTGGCTGATTTGGTGCACTGCTACCTGCCTGTGTCTGATTGATTTGATAGTTAGTGGGATTCTGTACTCTGCCCTGGTTTAAGGAATTTCTAAATTCGTTAAATAACCCTTTATTATTTACGGCATTATTTCCTGAATTATTTCGATTCGATCCAAGATTATTTCTGGAAGTACTTGGGTTTTGATTGTTATAATCGTTACTACTATAGCGAGGGTAATAAGTTCCAACATTCCTACGATTGTTATTTCCGTTTCTTGAATGTTCGTGATTCTTGTTATCAGTTACGAAATTTTCGTAGATTCCTAACTCTTGAGCTGATTTTTCTAGATTAGCCATAGTAGAAATGTCTTTTTTTGCTAAAATGATGAATAGTTTATTGGGTAGAGCATCTTCTATGGTATGTCTGGTGGCATTTGCCAGAGCGTTTTTAAAGATTATCTTATTTTCTGGGCTAGTCTCCCAGATTTAGTTTACTTACTATAACATTTGACTTAATTTCTAGTTCTTCTACGAACTTACGAATATTCCCATTGAATTTGGTGTCGTGTAATTGTTGTAGCAGCGTCTCGTATGGAGTGTGGTTGTTGAATTTGCTGATTAGGGCTGCTTTTAGATCGGTCCAGGTGTTGGGTTGAAGGCTTTGTGATAAAAGTTGTGCTCGTCCGCACAGTTGACCCTCAGTGGCTCCGTACATGATGCTTTGTTGCCGGATGTCTTCTGTTGAGTACAATTCGGAGATGTACTCGATCCTACTTATGAACGAGCTTAGGCGTTCTTGGCATCCGTCGTATGGTGGAATTTGCCTGATTGACTTCAAGGCTTGGTTCAGGTGTATTTCTGTTAGCGGCATGTTGATTTCTTTTTATTTATTTATTTTTTCTAATATTAATTGAGTTTCGTGTGTAGATTCTTTGGCGGATCTCTTTAGTATTAGCGTTACTTTTCCTCTGATCACTGTAGGTTATTACGCACTGTAACTGTCACTACGCCAATTGATCGTCTTAAAAAAAGGGATTCACTTTTAACTGAGATCCTACCGGCTGCGTCAATTAAATATGCGACACTTCAGTTTACGTTTTAAAAAAGGTTTTATTCTTCACTTAAACTTTAGCGTACATTGATTAGTTATTTCCCCGACGATGACTAAGGTCTGAAGTCTTGAACGGAATTAACTTTGGTTGAATTCTCCGACGGTGTCGCGATTGACGTTTGTCTTGAACAGAACTGAGTTGGCTTCTTAGATGCAGACTATTTATATTATGATGCTCGGTTTGGGATTCGGATTTGGATTCGGAGGCGTTGGCTTCGACTTCGGCTTCGGAGATGGAGTACGTGACTCGATCGATATGTGGGAAAGGCGGCTTTTGATGAAAGGCTTCCGCTGCGTATGATCGGTGTTGCATTACTTGGGGGTGGCTGAGAATAGGGCCTCTGATTGGTCAGCTAGGATAGTGTGATTCTTGAGAATCGATTCGTAATTGATCTCTGAAGAGTGGCGTGATTCTGGTGCGGCTGGATTCTAGGGAGGGCTCTTTTGGTTTATGTTCAACTTCCAGTTTAGGGTGTTTGTTTACATTGCCTGCAATCGGCTGCGCGTGGTCCATTTCGAGCGTGGGATTGTTTATGAGGGTTCGAAGCTGAGGGTGTCGTATTGTTTATAGTATTGTGGGTGCAGGGTAATAGACATAGACAAGGGTATGCGGAGCATGGACTATAGATATGTCACTATATATACCTATGCTTAAAATGCAAATTGATTAATGACATTTCATTTTAGCTCTATTCTTTTGTTGGCTCCTTACTCAATTAAAGTTTTCTGAAAATGTTCTACCATTGCAAAAAATGGTATGGGCATGCTTGCGCAAATATAAATATTCGAAGCAGAGCAACGCAGAATTGTTTTAAGCAAGTGCCATCGAGCATCAGTGTTTGTTTTTGCTATTGCCTGTTTGCGCTCTGATTAATCTTTTATGGATCTTGCGTTTGATCTACTGCTGCAGCCGGGCCGCGTTGATGGAATCAGCGCAGCTCCGACCACAAACCTACAATAAACCTTTAATATATTTGAATAACTAATTCAATAACTGCTCATTCACTGTTAGGTTTTCACACATATACACAAAGCCCGCAGCTGCACACGCATACATCGATGTGTACCGTTTTGCATTGGACCGTCGCATGATCTTTCAATTCCCTTTTGCTCGACTTCTTTTGTGGATTTGAAGGTAGTAGTTAATTAGACTCACAACCAACTTCCCGCACATCGCTGTACCGCCGCAAATCAACCCCCACTATTGATATATATATAACCGCCGATATTATTATGACTAAATATATGAAATAAAACCTATTAAAAATTATACAGTCCTCATTCATAACCTCAACCATGGATATCCTCTAAAAAATAAACACCGAATAGTATAAAATCAGTTAAAAAACTTTATACTTTTTGGTTTGATTAAGATTACCATCTAACACTCACAGACTTAGAGGTGTTGTCACCTATCTGGCTTGTGCCCTACTGTCTTCGTCATGCTTGTCCGCCCGCGCCTAAATTCAGCAGTCCAGTATTTAATGGTTAAAGTCGATGGAGCTGATTCCTCATAAACCTTTTTCCATAATTTCTTTGTTGGAAAAACAGAAAACAGAAAAACCGCCTGAAACTTTCACATCAGTCAAACAACACTGTTCTTTTGGTAGCTCAGACTATTTATCAGCTCGTCCTCGTATTTTTTTTTTTAATTGGTTCAGGTATCGCCCATACCTTCACCATACGCATTCCAAACTTCGTGCGAGTCTGTGGTTCTAGCTAATAGCTAAGGCTCAAGAATTGATGTCCATGCGGAACGGACAGAAGATAACAAAAGTCCAAAAAGTAACAAAAATTTTTAACTAGGAACCAACAGTTTTTTTTTTTTAACACAGAATTTCTGATTTTTTTTTCCGAAAATAAAAACTTAAATTTTGGATGCTCCCCACTCGAGGCCTGGGGACTGATTAGAAACTTTACACAGGTTTTCTTCCGGGTTGTTGATCACTAGATCATTGCATGTTTTCAAAACTTACGATTTAATGTTCTGACGGAAGGACCTTTGCAGCTGAAAAGGACCTTTGAAAAGCTAACGAAAAGAAAATTCTCGTTCTTAATTGACTAACGTACTTTATCTTAACATGAACCATTTTTTTACTTACTCTGATATCCTTAAGTGTTAAGATGTCATTGGTAAATGTGTTATTTATAACAGCTGGCTTATTTTTAACGCTGGGAAATATAATGCCACCTTTTCGAATGGTTGATTTAGTAGTAACTGGGCTGTAAGAGGCTGTAGAAGCGGAAAGTGTTCCACCGACAATATTGCTTATGCTGGTGCTCGTTGACAATATCGGCACATCACTTGTTATTACATCTCCAGTGGGAGTAGTTTTTTGTGATTGGGAAGGTGATGGGGATGTGGTTTCAGATATTGGTATAGAAGACAATATTGGAGGCAATAGCGTCTTAACCTCTGTAAAATTGTCATCTATTATTGAATATCTTCAAAAAATTAAAAAGTGAAAAAATAATTCCTTAAAAAAGAAAATAAATTAAATTACTTGCTTGAGTCATATTCCACCAAACGATCGATGGTTGGGTCCATTAAAAGTTCTGTGGGACCTGGACGCGTTGCCAATAATTGCACATCATTCTCTTGTTTTTTTAAACGCTTTTCTACCATATCTAAGTTGTTGATAATTAAATTAGTTTTTGTTTTTAGATCTTGGTGAATTTCATCAATGGCCCGTTCCTGGCGTTGTGTTTGTGTCAAAAGGGCATCAGACTTTGGTAAAAGATGGTCAACTGTAGATTTTGTGCCTACCACGACGTCCCAAACTTCGTCCATTTTTTCAGATACTGAAACCATAGGTCGTATTTGCTTAACAAGAGCATCAATTTTGCTTGATTTGATGGGTGGTGGTGAAGTTGTGGTGATATTGAATGCATTTACTTGCTCGTGATGATCAACCACCGCATAGTGAATATCGTGGATCATTCGAATCATTCGCCCAATATTTTCTGACACAATATTAATGTGAAATTGCAACTTCTTGTCAATACTATCTGTTGAATCACGAAGCTCACTTAATTCTTCGGACACATGAGTCATCGTTTCTGGGTTTAAAGCCTTTGTTATATCAATTACATTCATAGATATAGGCTTTTTCTCACTAGCCTCGGCGTTAAAATCTTCAGCTTGTAAAAAGTTATTATCTATTTGTGATTTTAGAACCTCTAGTTTGATATCAATATTAGTAACTTTTTGGTCCAACTGTACTAATTGATTCTCAAGGATATTGCTTGAAGAATTTAGAGGTTTTTGTTTTTCCTTGTCATTATCCGAACGTGTAACTTGTATTTCAGGAACATCATGAATAAGGTGGGCCTCTAACCTATGAAGCTTAGATATAATCAATTCACTTTTTCCAATGTTATCAGCCACTCTATTATCCAATGTATCCATGTGATTCATCATAAGTTCCACTGTTTTATCTAAGTTATCAATACGTTTTAGTTTTCCTTCAAGTGTGGTTATAATAATTTCAAATATATTCAGTAATTGTTGCTCTCTATAAAACAAAACGGAAAAAGAAAGTATTACAACCTAAAAATTAACTGTGTACATATTTAAGCGTATTATAAATTCTAAATGAGGAAATCAAAAATTGATCACTCTGTCAGAATACACGCTACACATGCTAGCCTTATAAGCTCTTATACACTTATACATTACAGAAGGATTTTGCTAGGATGGGCTAGGATTTTGCTTGCACTGCATTTGTCATGATACGATGGGAAAAAGAGAGGTGCGACCGCTAGTTATTTTGTAATGTCCATTCTTTAACATTGTTTATGAGTGAGCTGCAGTGATCCAATACGATCAGTCTGCGTATCTCGTGGAGAGATAACAAAAGTATTTTATTTTATTTATTTATTAAATTAACAAATTATCTGTTAATAATGGTACTTAATTATAAAAGGCGGAAAAAGAGAAGTTAAAAGTTAGCTAAATTTAAGTGATTATAAATATTGCATGCAATTAGCTTAAGAGACAGTTCAGGGGATATGGTTTGGCAAAGGAGTTATAATTATGGCATAAAACCCTAAAAGGTTCATGATCAGCATAATTAGAGCTACGTATGGGTAAACGGATAGGCCTACAAGTACGGGTGGGTCTAGATGGAACGGCCAAGTCAATCTGACCCAAGATAGTTTGGGAGTCAACAGTCCCGAGAAGGAGCTTGTGCACGAACATTGCATGCGCCATTGCATATTCTGCGATGGTGCAACGACGGCAGGTCAATAAGATTTAGCCTAGACCGGTAGGGTGGCAAGATTCTACCCGAGTCCCAGTTAAAGTTCCGAAGGGCAATTTAATTTTTGCCCTTGCTTTTGCACGGATTCAATAACAACCTGCTGCTCTTTATACTGCGGGCTCCATACACAAGAACAATACTCCAATATAGGACGTACGAACGAGATGTACAGTTGTTTTGTAACGTACGGGTCGTCAAACTACTTGGACCAACGCTTGATGAACGCTAAAACACCCTTAGCTTTATTTACAGTTGCAGCTATATGGCTGTTAAAACACATCTTATGATCAAAAAGGACTCCGAGGTCATTTGAACTCGAAATTCGCTCAAGGACATGATTTCCTAGAACATATGAGACAAAATGTGGAGCGCGACGGTAAAATGTCATAAGTTTGCATTTGGAAAGGTTCAGAAAAAGAAGATTAGTTAAACACCACAATAGTAGTTAACTTAGATCCAGTTGAAGGCGTGTGTGCAAATACCAATCAGAGTAAGAAAGACAGATTTTAACATCATCAGCATACATTAGTGTAGAAGAGTATGTTATAACTTGAGGAAGGTCATTCACAAATAAAATAAACAGAAGCAGGCCCAGATGACTTCTCTGTGGCACAACTGAAGTAACATTAACAGTATTTGACAACACGTTAGAAAACAAAACACGTTGAGTACGATTGGAGAGGACAAAATTCCATTTAGAAAATTCTTTGGGAACCCTAATATAGAAAGCTTGTGAATAAGCAGAGCATGGTTCACGGAATCGAATGCCTTGCTGAAGTCCGTAAATACTACATCCGTCTGCAAACCAATTTGAAAACCACGGTGGATTAGGTTAGAAAACCCAAGAAGGTTAGTCGATGTTGAACGATGTCTGAAAAAACCTTGTTGCGACGGAGATATCAAGCTGCAACAAAGATGTTGCAGTTGCCGGGTGACCAGGAACTCAAGAAGCTTCGGGATGGCGGAAAGCTTTGCGATACCACGATAGTTTTCAATGTTTGATCTAGAACCTTTTTTGTAAAGCGGAATGATGTAGGACTCATTCCAAATTACTGGGAGACTGTTCCAAAGAGGCGTTGAAGAGAAAGGTCAAGGGTTTGCAAAGGGACTGGGCACAGTGTTTTAAATGGCAACTTGGTACCTTACCTGGACCCGCAGAAAACGATATGTCCATAGATGACAAACCTTCCAGAACAACGCTTTCCTCTAAAAAGGGCAGAAAAATGCTGTTAGCTTGAGGTAGCTGGTACGGATACGGAGTGGATGCGTTGTTAATATGAGACGAGTACGTTGTTTGGAAAAAGGTAGCGAATAAATTTACAATACCAACAGCAGAAGCTAATGTTTTGTTCTGGTAATGAAAGGACGGAGGAAAAGCGTTTGACTTACGCTTAGAGTTAACGAACGAATAGAATTTTTTAGGATCACTACGAAAGTTACTACTACATTGTGAAAGGTAATGATTATAACACTGACTATTAACGGCAAGGAACAGAGAGCGAGCGGAGGAGTATAGAGCTAAGGCCGACGTGGAGCCCGACTTCTGGTACTTTTTATAGAGCCGGGATTTATTGTTTTTTAAGTATGACAAATACTTGGAGAACCAGGGAGGCTTGGACGATACGGGTACAGTGATATCTGGAACAAATGTATTAAGGGCGGAGTAAAAGAGCTATAAAACGAGCTAACAGTTGCATATATGTTCGGTAATGAATAAAGAAACGACCAATCAAGACGCGAGAGATGTAGATCTAAATCGATAAAATTTGTTTTGCGAAAACACTTTATGTGACAATGAGCCATGGAACTCTCAGCAGCACCAGATCGTGTACACTCCAGGGATATCGACAAAGTTGGATGGTAAGGATCTTCAGGGAGTGATATTGGGCTTGCTCTAGATACCGTAGCAAGAAAGGCATCGTTAACAAACACGACGTCAAGAAGTCGTGTTGCGACGGATATATCAAGCTGCAGAAGAGATGTTGCAGTTGCCGGTTGACCAGGAACTCAAGAAGCTTTAGGATGGCGGATAGCCTTGCGATACCACGATAGTATTCAATATTTGATCTTGAACGTATTTTTTGAAGCGAAATTCCATTCTCATTTAAAATTACTGGGAGACAAGACTTTTCCAAAAAGAGGTTGAAGAGAAAGGTCAAGGGTTGGCAAAGGGACTGGCACAGTATTTTAAAATACCACTTGGTACATCAACTGGACCCGCAGAAAAAGATATGTCATAGATGAAAAACCTTCCAGAACAACGCTTTCCTTGAAAATAGGTAGAAAAAATGCTGTTATCGTAAGGTAGATAGTAGGGATTCGGAGTGAAGACGTTGTAGCGAATAAATTTGCAATACAAACAGCAGAAGCTGCTGCTTATTCCAGATACTCAAAATGAGAATAGGGGTGTACTAGATTTGTGGTGAAAATGGATGTGTGTAACGTCCAGAAGGAAGGATTTTTCGACCCCATAAAGTATATATGTTCTTGATCAGCATCAATAGCCGAGTCGATTGAGCCCTGTCTGTCTGTCCGTCCGTCCGTCTGTCCGTCTGTCCGTCCCTATTAGCGCCTAGTGCTCAAAGACTATAAGAGCTAGAGCAACGATGTTTAAGATCCAGACATCTGTGATATGTCACTGCTACAAGAATATTTCAAAACTTCGCCCCGCCCACTTACACCCCCAAAAAGGACGAAAACCTGTGGCATTCACAATTTGTAAGATACGAGAAAACCAAAAAGGCAGAATCGTAGAGAATGACCATATCTTTTAGACTGCAGAATCTGAATTGGATCGTATCATTATTATAGCCAGAATAAAGAAAACAATTTCATTTTCTCTCGCTCTGTTTCTCTCTAACACCCACGTTTCATGGTCGGCTTTGCCTATCGCAAAAAGTTAGCGCCTAGATCTCAGAGACAGAGCAACCAAATTTGGTGCATCCACAAATCTCAAAGACTATTATGGCTAGAGTAACAAAATTTGGTATCCACACTCCTGTTAGATCTCACTATAATACGTATATTTCAAAATTTCGCCCGACCCTCTTCTGCCCCCACAAAGGACGAAAACCTGTGGCATCCACAATATTGAAGATACGAGAAAGAAGATCATAGAGAATGACCATATCTATCAGATTGATGAATCTGAATCAGATCGGATCATTTTGATAGTCAAGAGGAAGAAATCAATGTGCAGTGGCTACGCAGCGCCCGACAACACGCTCACACTGATTTTTTGTCTTTCTCGCACTTACTTTTTGTCGTGTCGTTTAATATTAGCGGCGTCTGCCGGAGGAGATCCATACTGACTGTAGCGCCATTTGGCGTATGATAATTGTTATTAGGATCGAATTTTATGAAGTCTAGTGTAAGTTAGGCTAGGGCAAAGCGGGAGCGCAATAAAAGCTCGCTCTCTCGCTCTTGGCGAATTCGCCCCGCTTTGCCACCGTAGTTAAGATAGGCGAAGAAGGAATTGTTTTGAATATATAAAAAAAACTCGAGAAAAATCTATTGAAACGAACGCACGCACTCCATTTTTTCGTCGTCGTAAAATACAATAATTTGCAGTCACCCAAGTTTTTCGGTCTCTTTTATTTAGAAAAACTATTCTAAATTTTCACTGACTAAGTATCGGGTTTAATTTAGAGTTGCGGTCGCCGAAGCCACTCACAACGTTCCCTCTCGTTTGTTCTGGTAATGGAGGGGAGGAGGAAAAACATAAACTTATGCTTAGGGTTACCGAACGAAAAGAATGTTTTAGGATTGTTACGAAAGTTATTACTTCATTGGGAAAGGTAATGATTATAACACCGACTATTAAAGGCAAGGAACAGAGAGCGAACGGAGAAGTACAGAGCTAAGGCCGACGTGGAGCCCGACTTCTGGTTCTTTTTATAGAGCCTGGATTTATTATTGTTTAAGTATGACATATACTTCGAGAACCAGGGACGCTTGGACGATACAGGTACAGTGATATCTGGAAAAAATGTATTAAGGGCGGAGTAAATAGAGATATAAAACGAGTTAACAGTTGCATCTATGTTCGGTAATGAATAAAGGAACGACCAATCAACAAGCGAGAGATGTAAATCTAAGTCGATAAAGTTTGTCACACTTTATGTGACAAGGAGCCATGGAACTGTCAGCACAACCAGATCGGGTACACTCAAGGGATATAGACAGAGTTGGATGGCAAGGATCTTCAGGAAATGATATTGGGCTTGTTCTGGATACCGTTGCTAGAGAAGCATCGTTAACAAACATGAGGTCAAGAAGTCTGTACCTTTTGTTTTTAATAGCATTAGTTTTGGACAATGGAAATTTCCGTTAGCCCATTAATAAAATCATTGTATCAATTGGGAAGCAACAGGTTAGCGTAATCGCAAGGCAGCCAAGAAAGAAATGGTATGATAAAGCCTCCTATGACAATAATTTAATTATTGCAACCTAATGCGGATACGACAATATTAATTGCAGATAGGTGGTTAAAGTAAACCCAGCATCAGACCTGGAAGGTATGTAAGGAAAAATACCGATACAATACGAACTTTGACTGCAACAAATTCTATTCCATGGATGTTATTGAATGGGAGTAACTCAGATGAGAAATAAGTCTTGACTGCAATCAGAACAAAGCCAGCAAAAGATGGGCGGTCCATTTTATAAATAGTGTAATAGTCATTAAAAATTTCATGATCATTGATAGATGAGTTCAGCCAGGTTTCAAAATACGCATTATTTGATAGTGAATAGAAAAATGATTCATCAGTTTTGTGGAGCAGCATGATCGGTATTTCTGGGACTCAGTTAAGCATCTTTATGAAGGAACTCATGCATAATTGTATGCTCAAGCCATATTGACGGTTCAAGAGATTTAGATAGTAAAGAACCAGGGAGAAGAATTTTAAAGGATGATATGATGCGCTTATGTTTAAATGTAAATTTGGTCACAACTATATCATCAGGCGAAGCGTTAAGTTTAGAATGAAGCTGTTGTTTAACATCCTTCGTTGTAGCCTCAGCCTCCGTAGTGATACTGATGGGAACTTGGATAAAGCACATTGTTCGGTATAAAAAACACCGGAGCAGCAGTTGGCGGATTCACTGCTAACGGCGAGGCAAGACCACTCAGAGTAACAAATGGTTTCGTTGTATGCAGGTGGGAAACAGGCGTTACAATCTTATTAGGATGCAAGAGGTTGTTGTTATAATTATGCAGAATATTCCGTAAATTCCACCACCAGCACATTTTATGTGGGCAAAATTGTCATACAGCCAGCAGCTGAGGAATGAATAATAATTAGACCACCGAATTCGCACCGTGCGCTTGCAGTGCCATTTTAGACAGCAGTAGAATGACTGTGCACGGATAATAAAAGCACAGAGTGAGAGCGCAAACGAAATGGGAGAGCAGACAGCAGAGCGAGCCCGACAATCATCCAACAAAGGGCAGGGAACGAACAGTGAACTCACCAAAGCAGAGACAACAAAAGTATAGTCCAAAAAGAAGAAGAACTGTAGGCAATCCAGAGAGAGTGAGAGTTAGAATTCGAGCAGCAGGCCCGCTCGGTGATGCGTGACATCAGTGCACACAGAAGAAGCGATGATCAAAATATGAAGTCAATTTGTATTCAACTCATGTTTCCAAATGACATCATTTGGAGCAACAGATATAGTTAACAATATTGCTGCAAACGGTCAACAATTTAATTCCACGTTCAAAATCAAAGGCCAAGTTTATCACATTGCTGCCAATGCCAAACAAATCTCCTATATTTTTACAAATCTACTACTCTGGTCTGATGAGCTGGTGAGGTTGGGGGCTTAGCTGAGGCCACCAGACGGGTCACAGGTTCCGGATGGCGAACGACCTACCTACATAGCGTAGCGAAATACCGGACATCCCTAGGGAGAGTACCGAAAATAGGAAGCGGGTGTTTGCGAAGCACTCACACACTCCTCTATCCCTACACACTACCTACCCACATCCCAACCCGTGCCGAGAGTCAGCCTGGCTGGGGCCCCGGTATATAAAACTAGCCCAGTCGTTAACGGAGAGCTCAGGGACTTGGCAGCCCCTGTTCTAGGTATGCCTTATCCGGGCAACTTGGATCTGTACCCGGACGGACCGTACACCTTCTCTGCAGCTCGTGGGAAAACAATGGAAGATTATAATAAAACAAAAAACCAAACTGAGTCGCAGGAGACTCCTGGACCAGCACCGAAGCGCTCCAGAGTACTGCCAAATACCTCGTTTGTGCAGATTGCCAGAGAAAGGACGCGGATTGGCGTCCTGGACAAAACCAGCGCGGACTCGCGAATCCCCAGGAACCAGTTGAAGTGGGTGGAAACGGAACTGGCCGCTTTGAGCTGAAGGAAAAACCCGCCTGGACCCCCTCCCCCGGTCTGCAAGGACATGGGCTGGTACCATGGCTGCATCAAATTTATAGCTGTACAAAGCAGCGCTAGCGCAAGTCGGAGAAGTTTACCCAGGGGGGAAGCTCGTCGCTGTAGACTGGGGCGAAGTGACCAGTAGACCAAAGGCTAGAGTTTGGGTGCCCGCCTAAATGAAAGAGCCGGAACGTATCTTAAAAATGCTGCAGAGATGCAACCCCCACCTCACAACATCGGAATGGAAGGTGGTCAAAGTGGAGACGATACAGGGCCCTACCAGTTAGTCCTCAATAAGGAGGCCGCGATTGAGGCTGCCAAAGGCGAGCTCAGCTTTGGGTTTAGCGCAGTGACCGTAAAGGTCTACAAGTCGAATTCAGCGGCCGGGGCGCGTCCTGTCGATAATCCAGTCGAGCAGGACGCTGCCTTCGAAATCGAAGCACCTGAAGATTACACGGAGACAGACCCAGAAGGCTACTCCACCGATGGCACGCTGAGACGTGATTTCGAGGCGATGTGTTGCGACGATTAAGTCGAAGACGATCTAGGCGCCGACATTACAGTGCTGCTCTTATACTCCGCATCGAAAAGAGCTGAGCACACGTAGCCCTAGTCCAGGAACCTTGGATAGTGGCGGACAAGGTTTGTGGACTAGGGACATTGACCTACTAATAGGTTGTGAAGACAACGCTCACCTCACTCAATGAGGGAGCTCGAAAACAAATGTAAGGGGTGAATCACTTTTCAGCTTCATCGTTAACTCAAATCTATTTATTTGTAATCCGGGCAACGACCCCACTTTTATAATTAAAAATCGACAGGAGGTTATTGACCTCATCGTAGTGTCTCACAGACTGTTAGACATAGTCAAGAGTTGGCAAATCCTCGATGACCACTCCTTCTCTGACCACAGGTACATCGAGACCACACTATCCGTCGAGTGTCCCAAGCCTAATGACTACATTAATCCCAGGAAAGTCAACTGGGAAAAATATAGCTCAGCCCTGGAAAACTTACCCCCTCTAAATAGCTAAAAGAGCGAACGAGGAGATCCACTGGGAAGACTACAAAATCAGTCTGTCACTATATAAAAAGGAAACAAGGCAAGCAAAAAGGGCCTCTTGGCAAAAATTTTGCTCGGAAATTGAGGAAACGTCAGAGGCCGCAAGGCTACGCAGGATTCTCTCGAAAACTAACCCGTCAGTAGGGTATCTTAAAAGGAATGATGGTACGTGGACCAACCCCAGTGAGGAGTCCCTACACATTTTACTGGACACGTATTTCCCCGGGTGCACAACCAACGAGCCGGCACACCTCCCAGGAGAGGGACCGGTAACCTCGATAGATCACACCCTCACAAAACGTAACAAAAGCTGGGCAATAAACAGCTGCAGGAAGATGCTGGCTGTGGTGACCTGATGTTGGACCGTCACTTGGTGATGCTCATTGATCAATTGCTCATATGCAGGATGGTGACATCATCGATGGGATCGTCCGCCCAGTCAAGGTATATCTCATCTTCTGTGGAACATAGCAGTCAACGAGATTCTATGTGACCTGGAAGGTTCTACTTTTAAGTAGATGGTTTGTTAATTGGGGAGATACTAAAAATGTCAGGACTCTTGTCAGGACTCTTAGCCAAAGTAAATTTCAAGATCAGGAAATGTTGCTCCAATGATACATCTGTTCTCGATCAAACACCCAGTGAAGATAGGGAAACATTTGTTAAATTCACTGATGGCAGCGAAGTAACCAAGACGCTAGTTTTAGCATGGAATCCCACTTCGGATGAGCTATTATTTTCATTCTGTCCCAATCAAGTCCCTTCGAAACCAACTAAGCGAGTTGTATTGTCAACTATTGCACGATTTTATGATCCCCCGGACTTATACGGCCAGTAATTAACAAAGCAAAAATATTTATACAGCAGCTGTGGAAAGAAAAGCTTCATTGGGATGAAAGTTATCTAGTCTCCTTATCTCCTCCAACTTGGATCGACTTTATTCAGCAGTTTGACTCTATGCGACAAATTTCTTTCCCGAGCCTATCGTTCCTTAGAAGCAGCAACCTTGAAATGCATGGATTTTGTGATGCTAGCATGAGTGCTTATGGAGCTTGCATCTACGCTGTTTCGAAAGGCAACAATGGAGGCAAGGCAAATCTTCTATCTTCCAGATCTCGAGTAGCGCCACTGAAGACTATTACAATACTCAAGTTGGAATTATGTGGTGCAGCGCTACTCGCTCAGCTTATGCATGAAGTGCCTTTGATGAACTGTAATTGCTCTTATTATTGCTGGTGTGACTCCACAGTCGTTTTGGCTTGGATCAAGCATCAAGCTTGTCTCAACGATTGCATGGATTCATTCCTCCTAGATGGCCATTTTTTGGAGGATTATGGGATGCGTCAGTCAAGCTTGCTAAACGTCATCTTCGACGTGCCCTTGGATCTTCTGTGCAATCATTAACTCAAGGCCATTGGCTCAAGGATATCACAACTTTCTTGGAGCTTGACTTTGTTCATTTAAACGTCGATCGCTTGGACCGTTGGCAGAAGGTCACACAGCTTGAGTAAATCTTTTGGTTTCGCTGGCTCCAATCTAATTTAAACATTCTTCAAGAAAGAACGAAGTGGCGCACCCGGAATCCTGAGTTTCACGTCAGTGATGTAGTTCTTGTTAAGGACGAGAACTTTCCTTCCATGAAGTGGCCTCTAGCGAGAATCCTCGAGCTCATCCCAGGAGCTGATGGCGTATCTCGAGTCGCCTTGATCAGAATGGTTACAGGTGTTAGCCGAAGAGCACTAGCAAAATTATGTCTATTGCCTCTATGAGATGAGGGGAAAGGCATGGATCCTTCCACGGGGGGAGTATGTTCGGGCGAAGCCCGATTGTAAATTTTGTACCAACTTTCTATTGCCTATTAATTCAGTTCCTGTACCATTTTGGTCAGTACACTAAACTAACGTAACGTAAGCGTAGCTCTAGTTATCTTTTCTTTCCTTAGCGACGGCATGCTAAGCAGTCAGCAGCATGCTACTGCTTGATATAGTTGGAGAACAGACCTTTTTTTGTCCCCAATCTTATACTTTGGCTCGAGATCGGCTCGCTTGCGTCATCCAAGTGTATCACTCTTTAAAACTATTGTAAAAGGCTCTGGCATCTTCCGTCTCTAAATATCGCTGTGATCAGAATGATATTTTTTTTATCTAGAAAACTAAAATATAAACCATCCCCTAAAATTTCAGCTTGATTTTTTAACATTTAAGACAACAATAAATAGTTAACCGTCAGCTTTGTTATTATATTAAGGCATTTTTAAAATTCAGGGGATATTGACTATTCTTTTATGACGTTCAGAAAATTCTGAATTGCCTAGTATTTGGTTATAGTTTGCATAAGTTTACAACACATATCACTAACCACTTTTAAATGTTTTAATATATTAAAAGCGTTTTGGAAATCTTCATTACTATGCCATTCTGAAGAATCTTCAGTTAAAACACGTTCCTTCGCCATTACTCGTTTCTCCATGAAAGTAACTTTATCGTCAAACAATGCAAATGCAAAATTTTCATCTGATAAATACCATAAATGTATGCAAGTCTTTCAATTCTTTATAGTTGTACATTTCGCATATAAATTGAAAGTCCAAATTCAACAGCTAATGTTGACCGAAACCAGGTGAACGTTGTGAGTTGCTGCGGAGACCGCAACTCTACATTTATACCCGATACATAGTCAGTATGGCTACATTGAGTGCATGTGTACGTGCGGGAGAGACAGCGAACATGTCTGAACATGCCGTCGAGCGCTGCGTAGCTACTGCAAATTAATTTGTTCCTTTTGGCTATCATGAACCGATCTGATCCAGATTCAGAAGACTCACAGATACGGTCATTCCTATGATTGTTAGTTTTCTCGTATCTTCAATATTGTGGAAGCCACAGATTTTCGTCCTTTGTCGGGGAGGAGGAGGGTGGGCGAAATTTCAAAATAAACTTGCAACAGTGAGATCTAACAGGAGTATGGATACCAAATTTGGTAACTCTAGTCTTAATAGTCTCTGAGATTTTTGGATGCCCCAGATTTTCGTGCTTTGCAGGGGCGGAAGGGGGTGTGGCGACATTTTGAAACTAACTCGTCAAGGTCCAAAATCACAGGAGAGTGGATCAAAAATTTGGTTGCCCTAGCTCTAATAGTCTCTGAGAGGCACTCTCTAATGTTTTACGCTAAGAAAATCCGGCTATGATACGTGTGTGTTAGAGAGAGATAGGGCGAGAAAAAATGAAATTTTATTCTGCATTCTGGCTATAATAATGATACGATCCAATTCAGATTCTGCAGTCTAAAAGATATGGTCATTCTCTACGATTCTGCGTTTTTGGTTTTCTCGTATCTTACAAATTGTGAATGCCACAGATTTTCGTCCTTTTTGGGGGTGGAAGAAGGCGGGGCGAAGTTTTGAAATATTCTTGTAGCAGTGACATATCACAGATGTCTGGATCTAAAACATCGTTGCTCTAGCTCTATAGTCTTTGAGCACTAGGCGCTAATAGGGACGGACAGACGGACGGACAGACAGACAGGGCTCAATCGACTCGGCTATTGATGCTGATCAAGAACATATATACTTTATGGGGTCGAAAAATCCTTCCTTCTGGACGTTACACACATCCATTTTCACCACAAATCTAATACACCCCTATTCTCATTTGGAGTATCTGGTATAAGCAGCAGCTTCTGCTGTTTGTATTGCAAATTTATTCGCTACAACGTCTTCACTCCGAATCCCTACTATCTACCTTACGATAACAGCATTTTTTCTACCTATTTTCAAGGAAAGCGTTGTTCTGGAAGGTTTTTCATCTATGACATATCTTTTTCTGCGGGTCCAGTTGATGTACCAAGTGGTATTTTAAAATACTGTGCCAGTCCCTTTGCCAACCCTTGACCTTTCTCTTCAACCTCTTTTTGGAAAAGTCTTGTCTCCCAGTAATTTTAAATGAGAATGGAATTTCGCTTCAAAAAATACGTTCAAGATCAAATATTGAATACTATCGTGGTATCGCAAGGCTATCCGCCATCCTAAAGCTTCTTGAGTTCCTGGTCAACCGGCAACTGCAACATCTCTGCTGCAGCTTGAAATATCCGTCGCAACCCGATTTTTTCAGCCATCGTGCAACATCGACTAACCTTCTTGAGTTCTCTAACTTAATCCACCGTGTCTTTCAAAGTGGTTTGCAGACGGATTTAATTTGTACGGACTTTAGCAAGGTATTTGATTCCGTGAACCATGCTCTGCTTATTCCCAAGCTCTCTATATTAGGGTTCTCAAAGAAATCACCACAAATCTAATATACCCCAATACTCATTTTGAGTATCGGGTATAAAAATAGAAAAGTCGCGCATATATTTCTCTTCTTGGTTTTTTATAAGTTGTTAACTTAAACTTCTCTCGCCTTCTACATCCAGCGTGGATGGTGCATTGATCCAGGGAGTCAAAAAATTACCTCTCGGAACCAATTATAAACAAATTTGAGTTAACTCTAACAATCCAAAGTAATTAGTACGCGTATGAGTTTTCTCAATTCAACTTGACATTAGTTAATTATAGCATTTCTTCTGACATTTAAATGCGTTGCAACGTACTGATCAGTCACACCAAACTTAAACTTGTTTTGTTCAATAGTTTTCCAGGAATCTTTAAATCTGGCAAAGAGTGTAACGTTTGTACCTGATGTAGCTTCGGCACATGACTCAAATGCTGCGCGCAAATGTATTTCGCTGGTGTGATGTCCGCATGGGAGGTATAAGAGTATTATGTCTAATAGGTTCTCTAGGCGGAATGTTTCGCCCTCAAGTTGTCCAGAGTTGGAGACAGTTGTATCAAAGCAGGCTTTTTTAATGATCAAATACTCCCAATTTAATTCCCATTCCGAATGCATTTTGGGTAGACGAGGGTGGCAAATCGATATTTTAATAATTGCACATTAGTCTGAAAAGTTGAATGTTAACTATTTATTGTTGGCTTAAATATTAAGAAGTCGAGATGAAATTTTGGGGGCTAGATTATGTATTAATATTGTGAATCAGGAAAAATATTCAATCCGTTCAGAGCGATATATTGTATAGCTGCCATAGGAACCATTGGATAAATATCGTATTTTTGAACATTGACCTCAAGTCGGACCTCTAGACGTGGTCGAATCGGGCTGAAACTTTATATTTTATTGTATTACAACAAAAGGAACATTTTTAGACCCTGAGACTTTTGATTCCGACATTTTTTTTCGCCAATAAAAATAAGCGCCTAATATATGTATATACAGAGTGACATATCCAAAAGTCTCCACTTCACATACACATTATGTTTATGTCCAATTCACCTACCCCATCCACAAAAGTAACAGGACACCACCGAAGAATCAATAACTGATTCTTCCCACACTCCAGCTAGAGTCCACTAATGTAAACAATGGTCCCCATTGATTCATCAACATTAGAATCACGCCACCCTCAAGAAATCGATCCGTTAGAATCATGCAACTCATGAGGACCAATCAGAGCTAGTCATAAAGCCAAGGAGTATCACATTCCTAGCTCCCTCATGTAATGCAACACCGATCGCCAGCAGCGGATGCCTTTGATCAAAAGCCGACGCATCCCCAAACATCGGTCCAGGCACGTACGCCACCGACACGAAGATGCAGCCGAGGAAGGCAGCACCCGAAGCCAGAGTCGAGAGAAGGGCTCATGGAAACTAGCCAACAATAGAGAAATCAGTTCCGTTTGAGAAGAGCAGACATAAAGTTAAGTTGGGGAATTCATTATAAATCTGGTGACATAAAGATCTTAAGTTGTGAAATAAAATCTTTTTTAAAAACTTAAAATCGTGTTGCGGATATTTAACTGGCGCAGTCGGTAGGATTTCGTTTAAAATTAACTCCTATATTTCGGTAATGGTCAGCTTGCGTAATTTTTTTAAACTACTGTGATCACGTAATTTCGGAATCGTTAAAATTAATTTGTGAAATCCGTCAAAGAACCTATGTGCTACGAGCATGTACGATTTGCAAACTAAAAATAAGTGAACTGAAGTGAGCTGAAATAGTGAATCACTAAAACAGTGAAACACGAAAGACAAAAATCAAAAAACTTACAAGTGAACCAAAATAAGTTCAAAACTACTGAAAAGCAAACCAAAACCCAATCAACACAAACAACTACACCATGGCGCGACCACCACAAACATTGAGTGAGATCCACTTTAACCAGGCACTGCTGTCGATACGACAAATACCTGCCTTTGATGGTTCATCTGGACAGTTGAGTTTGTTTATCAACCGAATCGAATATGTATGCAGTTTATATCCGACTAAAGATCTTCGCCAACAAAGAATACTATTTGGAGCGACCGAGATTCAACTAACAGGAGAGGCCCAGCGAATATCTCAAATGATACAACCCAACACGTGGCTCGAACTAAAGACGGCGCTGATCAACGAGTTCAATTAGAAGTAAAGGCTCTATTAATAAACAATAAGCAAAATTTTGAAAATATACCAGAAAACAATATGATTTATAGAAATGCTTTAAACAATACAATAAAGGATGTTATTATACGAAAACTCCTAGATAGAATGTTCATGACATTAGCTAGAAAAGATATTTCTACATTGACTAATCTTAAGAAGGCAGCGCAAGAAGAAGAATTGCATGAAACTATTACGACAGATTCAAATACAAATAAAGATCAATCGAAATCGTATCAATCAAATCGAAAAAATTTTGGAAACTATTATCCAAATTATAATAATACTAATTATCACAACAAAAATCAGAATTCAACTAGAACAGGTCAGACTAATCGAACAAATCAAAATCAAAATTCCTTGAATCAAGGTAGGACTCAGAATCCATTCAATCAACAAATATCTCAAAACCAAGCTAGTGGGAGTAGACCCAACCAACCTACTAAAAGAATGAGAGAAAGCCAGAGTGGGCAAATGAAAATGGACGTAAATTTTCATCAAACCGCCTCGGACGAAACCGGGGAGGACCCTATATAAACATTACTATTAATAAAATTATATTGAGGTGTATCGCTGACTCAGGATCATCGATCAACATCATGAAAAAAAAACCTACACAGATTCCGAGATAAAGGACGATAGCCTTACAGTTCATACCATCAATGGACCTGTCCGTTTAACTTAAAGTATAAGGAGGAATTCTAACAAAACATGTCCGTCCGAACAAAAGTTCTACATTCACAATGATATGATTATGATATTTTATTAGGAAGAGAATACTTGATGGCAAGTAAAGCCGTCATCGACTTCAGAAATAAAACTGTAACATTAGGACCTAGGTCGTACCCAATAATTCAGGGTGGAGAAGCTTTTGAAGCCGGCAAGACCGCACAGAAGTGCACTGATCTCTCTACAAAAGAAGAGAAGATCGCACATAAGTGCCTCGACCCATCTCCAGAGGGAGATCAATACTTCGCTTCCGCTCTAGACAGTGAATTAAGGGAAGGTAATCAATTAAGATTAGATCATTTAAACGACGAAGAAAGGGAGGCATTGAAAAAGGTCTTATATGAGTTTAAAGATGTGCATACAGAAAATGTGACAATTTGACTTTCACAAGTACAATCAAGCTCGAAATCAAAACTCAACATGAAGACCCGGTCTACAGACGACCATACAAGTATGCCCAGATACACGATCAGGAGGTAAACCAGAAAATCAAAGATATGATCAGGAAGGGAATAATTCGAAAGTCGAATTCTTTCAAAAAAGATAGACGCTTCAGGAAAGCAAAAATACCGAATGGTAGTAGACTATAGAAGTCTAAATGAAATAACAATTAAGGACAAGTTCCCAACTCCAAGAATGGATGAAATCCTAGACAAACTAAGTAAATGTCAGTATTTCACGACAAGCGATTCAGCAAAAGATTTCCATCAAATACCCATGGAACCTAGCATGGACATTACGAGTTCACTCGTATGCCTTTTGGGCTAACCACTGCCCCCGCTACCTTCCAAAGATGTATGAACAATCTGCTAGATGAGTTAATCTTCAAGGATTGCTTCGTATACTTAGATGACATCATTATATTCTCCACTTCATTGGAAGAACACTAAGAAGAGTATTTGGAAAGTTGAGAGACGCCAACTTGAAGTTACAAAAGGAGAAATGTGAATTCATGAAAAAGGAAACTGAATTCCTAGGTCATGTAGTCTTTACTAAAGGAATAGTACCAAATACTGGCAAAATCTCTGCCATAGTCAAGTTCCCAATTCCGGAAACGACTAAACAAATAAAGTCATTCTTAGGTCTGTGCGGGTTCTACAGGAAATTCATTCCTAACTTTGCAAACATAGCAAAGCCCATGACACTCAAACTAAAGAAAGGAGCTGTCGTAGACACCAAGGAAGAAAAGTACGTCGAGGCATTTGAGAGACTAAAAGTACTCATCACCTCAGACCCTATCCTTGCGTTCCCAGACTTTGAGAAATTGTTCACGGTAACAACCGACGCTAGTAAAATAGCATTGTGAGCAGTTTTGTCACAAGAACACAAACCGATCTGCTACGCAAGCAGAACCTTAAATGAACATGAAATAAACTATTCAGTCACCGAAAAGGAATTATTTGCGATCGTATGGGCAACCAAGTATTTCCGTTCATACATTCGAGATACAAAGCGATCATAAACCCTTGATTTGGTTGAAAAACCTCAAGGAGCCTAATATAAAATTACAAAGGTGGAAAATAAAACTGAATGAGTTTGATTTAAAAATAAAATATCTACCAGGCAAAGAAAATTGAGTTAATAAAAGGCAATGAAAATAAGGTAG
Source organism: Drosophila miranda (assembly GCF_003369915.1). Classification (NCBI taxonomy): domain Eukaryota; kingdom Metazoa; phylum Arthropoda; class Insecta; order Diptera; family Drosophilidae; genus Drosophila; species Drosophila miranda. The sequence continues at coordinate 46,406,433 of NW_022881603.1, forward strand.
AAACCATTCGCTATTTCCACAAGCTAATTATCAAGGTCACATATAAAGAAATGACTAACACCTTAGCAAAGGATATAATAAAGGAATATCTGTGCACCAAAAAGAGTGCATTATACTTCCATAATGAAAGAGATTTCCTTCCTTTCCAGAAGGCTTATTTAGAAATCATTAACTCTAACAATATAACCAAAGATATTAAATCAAGCACTAAACTTATAGATATTCAAAATTACTCTGAATTTAAAGAAACCATATTAAAGAATCATAAAGGCTTACTCCACCCAGGGATAGAGAAAACAGTCAATTGGTTTAAGGGAAAATATTACCCGGATTACCAGAAATTAATTCAGAATATCATACACGAATGTCCCACTTGTCATATCGAAGTTGGCATTCGAAACCACACCGGAAATATTGAACATCCGAAAGAAATACGTAATGGATTTCTACATGGTCGGTAACCAACAGTTCCTATATTGTTATGACGTATACTCTAAGTTAGCCACTCTAGTAGAAGTAAAAGGTCGTGATTGGTTAGAGACTAAAAGAGCCGTCATGAATGTTTTTAGCGAGATGGGCAAACCTATTGAAATTAAAGCCGACAAAGATGGCTAAGATAATACAACGAATAGGACACCAGCCGATATATTCATTTATGCAGACACACAGTTGAACAAAGTGAATAAAATCACTCAATTGAAAAAAAAAAAAATCGTATAAATTATGAGATAGATACCCGCTATAAACAGTCACATATAGTTAAGTCGAAAGTAACGAACCCTTTCAAAAGGACAGGCGAAATTAGACAGGTAGATGAAAACCATTATGAAGAAAAGACTAGGGGCAGAAAAATTACTCACTATAAATCAAAATTCAAAAAGAAAAAGAAAACTAATAATAGTAATAATAATAATAACGGGAATAATGAACCGCAACCTGATTAGATCAATGATCATCCTCATGCTTGCGATTCTATTGACGAATGGACAAAACGTCGATATTAACCCAATAAAATCACCGTATGGATATTTCATATTCAATACTGGTACAATAAACATACCAACTAATTACGAATATTACTACCTTACAGTAAACATAACAAAAACTGAGGAAACTTATGCAAGCCTATAAGAAAAAGCTAACAATTTCAAAGAAGTAATTCAAATACAATATTTAGTAGATAAGCTCACAAGGGAAATAAACGGGCTGAAACGCAGTAAAAGAGGACTAATAAACATAGTCGGTACAGCATATAAATAGTTATTTGGAACATTGGACAAGGAAAATAGGAAAGAACTAGAAAACAAAATAGACAGTCTAGCCAAAAAAAGTATCCAAACCAATGAATTAAACTTGGTAATAGAAACGATAAACAAAGGACTTGAGGCCATAAATAATTTAAACGAAGAGAAAAATAGAAATCAACAACTAGAAATTTTGATAGTTAACCTCCAACACTTCACAGAATACGTTGAAGATATAGAGTTGGGTATGCAGCTATATAGACTTGGTATATTCAACCCAAAATTATTAAAACAAGATAACCTGAAACATATAAATTCTGAGAAAATATTACACATCAACACTTCAACATGGTTAAAAGTAGATTCCAATGAAATATTAATAGTTTGCAATATTCCAAGCGAAAGCAATAACACCATTATACAAAATAATTCCCTATCCAGATGAAAACAATAATATTTTAACAGAAATAACATCTGAAAAATATTGTGTTGTTAAAAATAATGTATTCAATAAAGACACTAGACAAATAAAAAAAGACGATTGCATAAATGGCATCATAGAACAGAAACCCGCAAAATGCCCTTATACAAAAACATATAAGAACATTCAAGTAAATTATATAGAACCAAACATTTTAGTAACATGGAATCTTCCAAGTACCAAATTAAACCAAAATTGCCAAAATAAAGAGATCACTATAGAAAGAAATAATATTATCAAAATTTATAATTGCTCAATTCAATTAATCGAATTAGTAATAACCAATTCAATGATTGATTTTACACAGAACGTCTACATTAGTAATAAGACCATTGTCTTATGTACAGGCAAAAGAAATAATCATAGAACACACAAAGTTGTACAATGTATTACAAACAATAATTATAATTCATTATAACAATAATAATTATAATTATACATGTAACCATTACATTTAAGAAACGTCCTAAGACATTCACTGTAAAATGCATAAACCCGACAATAGAAGAGGAAGAAGACCCGACCTCAACTGTCATACTCGACAACCCATCATAAATAAAAATTGAAAATAATTTGTATGTGTTCATTTTTATATAAAAATTTATATATAACAATTATTTTTTAATTTTTATCATTTAAATTAATTTTAATAATTAAAAAAAATTTAAAACAAAAATTCAACAAATAAATCTTATTCCTTAATTTAAAAAAAAATATATTATAATCGTTACGGTCCCTGCTAATCTGTGCTTGAGAATTTGAATTTAACGCCAACGTCAACAAACTGCTGAAACGGCTTGGCAGAACAAAACTGTCGTGCGATTAATACAACTGGCGGTCAGAAAGAATTTCACGATAAAATAAACAAACTGCGGCCACAGCTTGGCAGAGAAAAACTGACATACGACAAAGACAAATGTTGTCGCAAACAATAATCCATCTCATTGACCATTTATTAAAATTGTTCATCAGTTCAGTCTGAATATTGAACTTTGACCTGAGGAACGAGTAGAAATAATGGATGCGATACAGCTCTGTACTAGAGTTTCAAACGGCTTACTTTGAGGAGCGTCTAAAAATGGTAACTAACCAGCAGCAGGCAGTGATAGTTCTGGAAACCGAGGCCAAGCCCTACGAGCGGTCTACCTTAGATAGAGCGGTAGTTTGTGAGAAAGCTATAGCTGAGGTAAAAACATTGCCAGAGTTCCATGGGGCCCAGGAGCTCAAGCAAGAGCTTGCCACTCTCCACTCTTGCAGGGTGGCATGACCATCGTACAATTTTTTGAAGAGGTTGAGAAAAAACACCCTTCTTACCAACAAAACTAATACGTCACAAAAAGCCGCACAAACACAACGAAAAGTATCAGAGTAACCAGCACACAAATGGTACCGGTGGCTAGGATATGGTTGAAAAGATGGATGTCGACCCCTCCTTCCAACAGCAACAGGTAAACCCAAATGAGGCCCACCTGCCTTGGCAGCTCTTGGTAACAGTCACTAACAGGTTACATTCAAGAGGCCGACTTGATCTCAGAGAATCTCTGACCAGCGCAGGCATAGGGTTACCCACCTCGCACAAGTAGACACAGGCCAATACAAACAACAATATGAGCAGTTAGCAGAGGAGGCAGAATATTAAACTTCCTAATAGATACCACGGCCGTTAAAAACTACATCAAGCCGCTAAACGAAAAATGATGTCCAGCCACATAAAGGCATTTGCCACATACGGCTGTAGTAGCCACAATAAGGACCGAAGATGAGGAGGCACTTCGAAATGTACCATTTCCCAGTAGGATCCACTGATTCAGAATCATTCGTTCATCTAGGTCCCCGTACAACAAATGTAGATTGTTTAAAACAAACGAAACGATGACTCAGGTTCGAGCAAAAAACGGTCATGGACTTCCGCAAGCTGAACACCAGTATCTCTATGATTCTTTCGAATCTGGGAAAAGCAAGATACTTCACTACCCTTGATCACGGTACCACCAAATCACGCAAGCTGAACGCGATCGTGAAAAGACGGAGGTAAAAATGAATTTTGCATATCGGCTAGATGTGCTACGTGTACGTTGAGCGAGGCAGCAAATGTCAATCACACTGAGACTGTACTCAGTAATCTCCATAACGCCAACATGAGAGTGTCAAAAGAAAAATCCCAATTATTCATGAGAAATATTCTTTGTTGGGTCAACTGAAGTCACAAGAACTAGCCCTGATACAGTCATGCCAATCAAGAATTTTAGCAACCCTTATTCATAAGGGTTTTCATAAAGGTTTTCATAAAAGACTTCGCATAAATAGCAAGACCATTTTGGCGTCGGAAAATGTCATTCACTACCCGGACTTTAACCAGCCGTTTGACCTAACCACTGATGCCTCATCCAGTGGCATCGAGGCGGTGCTGTCGCAGAAAACACACACCCATAACCATGATATCTAGTACTCTGAAAGATAGAGAATTAAACTATTCGACCAATGAAAAGGTATTGGCCTTATTATAGGCACTAGATAGGCTTCGCCACTACCTATACGGGAAAAGCGACATAAACACTTACACAGACCATCAGCCTTTTACAAACTTACAGTTTTATTAATGTTTTAGAGAACCCGAGTCGGTCAGACGCAGCTACAATTCACAGTAAGGGCTCGCTTACTTTTGTAATCAAAGCTGTTGATAAACCATTAAGCTGCTTCAGGAATAAAATAATCCTGAACGAATTAAATACGCCTTCGAAGCGGTTTTACATCCCCAAAAAACACGTCATAGGATTGACTTTGTCAGTCGCGACACACTTCTTGAATCCATCAGTGCCAATTCCATTGCACCCTGCCAGTACTGGCGTCTAGTGCAAAATTACCTTGTCAAAGCCTTTTCGGACACGAATATCCGTTATTGTAAGACCCTGGTGACGGATATAAACAATGATAGAGAGTGAAAGGAAATAATAACCACAGAGCACAATCGAGCGCACAAGGCAGGCAGAAATGTGAACCAGGTGCTGCGCTAAAACTACTTTCCAAAAATGGAAAATGGTCGCGGCAGAAACAGTGGCAAACTGCAGGATATGTCTAAGAGCCAAGTGCGATATTCTCCAATATTCTCCACTGGAGCAAAATATTTCCTCACTACGGTCGACAAGATTTCAGTGTTTGCGATTGCGCAGCAAGTAGCTTCGCGCGCAATCACTAACGTGAAAATGCCGATTCTGCAATTGGTAAACATCTTCCCAAACATCAGAATCATTTACTATGACAATGGGGCAGCTTTTATTTCAGAGAATATTCGGTCTTTGTTAAAGAACCAGTTCGACACTACTTAAAGCATTAACACGAAGTAGATGATACGGTTGAGCTAGTTGTTCTAGCTACCATTGTGTACAACCGAACAATTCACTCGGTCTCAAAAAAGACACCCACTGAAGTGGTTCATTTAAGCTGCGACCTTGGGGATATATATTGTTGAGCGTTTAACAAGAACAGCTTGATAGGAATAACACAGCCAGACAAAATAGGACTTTCGACATAGTATAGAAAGTAGTAAAGACAAATAAGAGCTTAGGGAACAAGCTAGTTCCTCTTTGCGCCGAACAACATCCCCATAATCGTCGAACCGGACGGAGTATGAACATTAAGTTCAAGAAATAATAGAAATTATTTTTACCTATTCCCTCAAAAACACATGAGGAAATTATTAGACACCGATACAAGACATCTACTGACAGCGGAGTTAGGAGGAGTTCACTACAGGCATGCCAGAAGTTTAAATCTCCTTGGGACGGCTCTGAAGGTTATTGCAGAGAAATCGGACTTCGACGACCTACAAGAAACGCGACAGGTAAAGAACGAATTAATAAACGCTAGCAATAGGCAAATAGCTATCAATACGAAAATCAAATCACAGATTAACGCCGTCACCGCAAGGGTCAACCATTTGTTAAAGATGAGCAGAAAGGAAGAAATTAATGCTTCACACCTATACGAATCCCTTCTAACTAAAATATATTGATCGCCACCACTTTTCCGAAAAATAAAGTAATAATTAATAAAAATAAATATAAGTATAAATAATAAATATAATAGTCTGTGAGGGCACTAGTTAACAAAGAATTAATAATATTTGTAATCGAAATTCCTGGACCTAAGCTCAAATGTAAGAAAATAACTATATTTCCTGTCGCCATAGCGGAGTAATTATCCGACTGCCTGAGAACATCGTAGCTGTATGCGATAGCAAGGTCATTGCGGGCACGTCATGCAAAGGGCCCCCAAGCCTTAACTTTTGCAAGTAGCACCGACAAACAACTGTTCCCAAGAGCTACACTCCGCAGATGTGGCATACTGTGACACACAACCCAACGATAGATCTCCGGTCGTGGAAATAGATGAGGGCGAAATAGATGAGAGAACGTTCGTTCTCTCTCGTAGTGACCAGACGTGTGTTTGTTTTGCGCTCCTCTTCTTTTCCTTTTATTTTTCAAATACAGCCGGTGTTTTTCAAAATAAACCTTGATAAAATTCCCCATTTAACCTACAGATAAAAACTTAATTTTTGATATAAATTCTGTGCGTTTGTTAATCGTTTGTTTGTGTGCTGCTTTCTGTAAGTACGCTCAAGCTGAATTTAGCCCGCTCTTATCCCGAAGCCTTTGCTTTAGCTATCAATCTCTCCCTATTATCCAAACTCAAAAAACTGTTCTTTCTCTCACGCTCTCTAAACTTTCTGAGCAATAGCGCTCTCTGTTTAGTAGCTCTCGCCATAACCGCTCTCCTCCCTGCTCTCTTTTTTACTAATTCCGCTTTGAGCGTTGTCTGGCACATTGGTCTAATACCAATTTGTTTTGAAATTTTGAAATAAATAAATAATAAAAATGAAATACGCTGTGGTCTGCGCAAAAAAACTTGTAAGAAGCAGATCACCCACGATCAGCCGAATGTCCCCTGCTGGCTCTGCGACAGCGTAGTGCACGCAAAATGCGCTGGATTTCCTGGCCTCGTGAGTGATGCTATAGCCAAAGTAAAGGGTTGCATTAAAGTTGCGAGGCATGCCGTGCGGTGGAGAATGATATGGTGGCATTTATGAGGCCGACGCGGAAGGGCTTTAAGGAGCTGACTGTTGGCTTTAAAAAGCAGTACGATCGGCTCCTAGCCATGGAGTCTCAATTTGGCAATCTGCAACTGCTGAATGAGTCTCCGCGGCGTAAAAGGGTCACTCCGCGCACTCAGCCGCTCGCCGCCGAAAAACTGACTCCGACCACTCCCGGTGTGCAGCAGTTGACCTCGTTTACCACTCCAAGGGCCACGACAGCTGCTGGCGATGCAGATTCGGTAGCCGAATTCATCGCCTCGGAGAATGTGCAGCCAAGTACGTCTCCAGCGTCCGTGTCCGTGGTGTCCGCAAGTTCGCTAGTATTCCCGTCTATTCCGACGGGAATAGTTTAAGGCCAAATAATAGTATATATATAAATAAATAATAAAATAAAATGGAATACGCTGTGGTCTGTGCCAAAAAAAGCTGTAAGAAGCAGATCACCCACGATCAGCCGAATGTCCCCTGCTGGCTCTGCGACAGCGTAGTGCACGCAAAATGCGCTGGATTTTCTGGCCTCGTGAGTGTTGCTATAGCCAAACGTAATGGCTTGCATTACAGTGGCGGGGCATGCCGTGCGGTGGAGAAAGACATGGTGGCTTTCATGAGGCAGACGCGGAGTGGCTTTAAGGAGCTGACCGTTGGTTTTAAAAACCAATACGATCGGCTCCTAGCCATGGAGGCTCAGTTTAGCGGCTTAAAACTGCTGAATGAGTCTCCGAGGCGCAAAAAGGTCACTCCGCGGGATCTGCAATTGCCAACCGTCACTCAGCCGTGCGCCGCCGAAAAACTGACTCCGACCACTCCAAGTGTGCAGCAGTTGATCTCGTTTGCCACTCCAAGGGCAACGACAGCTGCTGGCGACGCAGATTCGGTAGCCGAATTCATCGCCTCGGAGAATGTGCAGCCAAGTACGTCTGCAGCGTCCGTGTCCGTGGTGTCCGCAAGTTCGCTAGTTGTCCCGTCTATCCCGATCCCACCAGTAAATAGACGTTCCGGACCTCCGGATATTGCCACCACAGGTACTAGGCTTGTGGTGACTAAACCACTGGTGGGAGTCCCACCAAAACGACAAGTTTTTGTTTCACGGCTGGCCCCTGACCTCACATCTAATGATGTAATTGCTTTTATTCAAAGCAAAATAAAAGCCGTGGGTTTAAAGGTGGAGAAATTTAACTTCTCTTATGCCAGGGAGATAGCCTCGTTTAAGATAAGCATCTCCCCAACTCAATTTGACACCATTTGCTCCGCCAAATTTTGGCCGGAGCATTTGGTGGTGAAGGAGTTTAAGGCTAAGAAGAAGAATAGGCCCCCCATATCCCTTCCAAACCTTTCCAGTGTGCCACCCTCAACCTCAACCTCAACTTCCCGTCCTGCTTCCACCTTTCCAAAAAACTAACTTCTCTTTTAGTAACCTATCAGAATGTAAGAGGCTTGCGTAGTAAGCTCAGCATTCTTTTCCGGGATAGTGTTGCATTTGCTTCCCACGTTATTGTGTTTACTGAAATCTGGTTAAAGCCGGACATTCTTAGTTCCGAGGTTTTGGCAGGTCGGTACACAACTTTTAGAAAGGACCGTTCGTCTCGACGGGCAGGGGGGGTTCTAATTGCAGTGGACTCTTACTTCACGTCGGAACACTTCACAGTCCAAGTTCAACAGGAACTGGAATTCCTGTGTGTAAAACTGATTCTTCCCGCTTTCGCTATATTCATTACTTGCTCGTATATCCCACCTTCTTCGGATATTTCAATTTATGAGCAGCACTTGTCCGCTTTAACCGCTGTTTCTTCCTCGCTATCTGATAAAGATCGTATGATAGTTCTTGGTGACTTCAACTTGCCAGGAACTGTTTGGTCTTCGGTAAACGAGTCTAGTATCCTAGTGCCCATGTCACGACATGACTTTGTTGACGGCTTGCTTGACCTATCCCTGTCTCAAGTCAACCATGTGAAAAATTCCTTGGGTCGATTGCTTGATCTGTGCTTTGTATCGGATCCGACCATAGTGTTGTTAACCCGAGTAAAGCCGAGTTTGCGAAGCTTAATAACCTCATTAGGGATTTTGATTGGTCCGCTTTGTACTTGTGCACTGATATCATAAAAGGCACAAACATTTTTTACAATGCTCTTGGCACATTTTTCGATTCTTGTGTCCCGCTTTCTTGTCCGACTAGATCTGGAAAACCCCCTTGGTTTACCAAAGAGTTATCCAGTCTAAAAAACTTAAAATCAAGACTTTATAAAAAATTTCAAGAAGTGGGTTCTCCTACTTCTCACTCTCGCTATGTATTAGCTCGGTCAAACTTTTCAGTTCTTAATGCTCAATGCTATAAGAACTACCTATCTCGATGCAGGATACGTTTTTCTCAGGACCCTAAACAGTTTTACAGCTTCGTAAACAGTAAGCGTAGAACGTCCGCACACCCATCCTCGCTATCATTTTGTAATACGTCGGCAAATAATGATCAGGCAATTGCCGATCTTTTTGCCCAATTCTTCCAAACCACCTATTCTGAGGAAAGCTACTCTGGTCATCCGTACCCATACGGTTTACCGAGGTCGAACGGCATTTTCAGTCCCTTGTTAAATGAATGTTCCCTACTTCATGATCTTCGACTAGTTAAGCCGGTGTTTTCACCGGGTCCAGACGGGGTTCCAGGTTGTGTACTCAGGTACTGCGCCGAGGCTCTGTGTGGACCTTTGCTTAAACTATTCACCCTATCCATTGATTCTTCTTGCTTCCCCCCGATCTGGAAGGAATCGTTTATAATTCCTCTCCATAAAAAAGGTAGCAAGTCTGATGCAAAAAATTATAGAGGTATAGCAAAGTTATCCGCTATTCCTAAAATGTTTGATAAGGTTTTAACTCCGCACTTGCAACATCTCTGCAAGTCACTTATATCTCCAACTCAGCATGGATTTATAAAGCGGCGATCAACCACCACGAACTTGTTAGAGTTTACCTCTTTCATTATTAAAGGTTTTCAAGGTAACTTACAGACGGATGTTATTTACACCGACTTTAGTAAAGCATTCGACTCTGTAAACCATTCCCTTTTAGCGCATAAACTTGACCTTTTAGGGTTTCCGCCCAACCTCCTGAGATGGATTTCTAGCTATCTTTGTTCTAGGTCTCAAAGAGTCCTCTTCAAAAACTCCCTCTCTTTCCCAGTAAAGGTTTCTTCGGGAGTACCACAAGGCAGCCATCTAGTCCCCTTACTCTTCACACTTTTTATTAATGACTTACCTTCAGTATTAACATACTCTCGAGTACTTATGTATGCGGATGATGTTAAACTCTGTGTCCAGTACAAGGACATTTCATTTCATTCTCGCTTGCAATCCGATCTCAATAACTTTCAGTCATGGTGTTGTGCAAACTTGTTACACCTTAATGCCTCGAAATGCAAAGTTATGACATTTCATCGTTCTAGCCCTTTGTTGGCCCCCTACACCCTATTTGGTGGTTCTCTTGAGAGAATTACCCTGGTGGATGATCTGGGTGTTATGTTAGACCCCAAGTTAAAGTTTTCCGAACACATTTCTACCATGGTAAATAAGGCCATGGGCGTGCTTGGGTTTATAAAGAGGTGGTCAAAGGAATTTGACGACCCCTATATAATAAAGACTCTCTATACCTCGCTTGTTCGTCCGATCTTAGAATACGGCTCCTGTGTATGGTGCCCTCAGTACAAAGTACACCAGGACCGTATAGAATCAGTACAGAAAAACTTTTTACTCTTTGCTCTGCGGGGCCTTAACTGGGATGCGGGTGTAAGACTCCCATCTTACTCTAGTAGACTACTATTAGTAAACCTCCCATCCTTAGTTAACCGTAGAAAAATGCTTGGTGTGATATTTATGCACAACTTGATCAGGGGTGACATAGACAGCCCTGATCTGTTGAGCCGCATAAACTTCACGATTCCTATTAGACTGACTAGAAATTTTATACCGTTGTTCCTTCCACTTTGTAGATCGAATTATTCCTTGCAAGAACCGTTTAGGGTCTTATGCTCGGATTATAATTCCCTCTACCATATTATATCCACCACTAATTCTCTTCCTCTTATTAAATTATTAATCCTTACACACCTTTCTATTAATTAGTAACTGTAGTTTGTAATTTGATTGCATGCTTAGTTTCTTAGTAAGTTTAGTACTCATTTTCCTCGAATGTTAGTCTAATAGCTATCTTTCTTGCATGTTCGCGTTTGGTTCGGCTACGCACCGCGCGTCATGCGGCAGCGCCCCTCGGTCGGTTGGGCGGGAGGAGGGCTGCGTTTTGCCTGGGATCCGCGCGTAACAGCCTTCTGCTGGGGTCACACGGGCCACTTGACGGTGCAGTAACTGCATCGCCTCTTGAAAGATGCAGTCATTGCATGTCAACGTCCACAAAAAGAAGAATAGGGGGCCATAACTCTTACAAATCATTCCATTCTGCCATCCTCAACTTCCTTATCTTCCCGTCCTGCTTTCAAAAAAACGAACTTCTCTTTTAGTAACTTATTAGAATGTTAGAGGCTTGCGTTTTAAGCACAGCATTCTTTTCCGGGATAGTTTTGCATTTGCATCTCACGTTACTGTGCTTACCGAAACCTGGTTAAAGCCGGACATTCTTAGTTCCGAGGTTTTGGCCGGCCGGTACACAACTTTTAGAAAAAACCGTTCGTTTCGACATGCTGGAGGGGTTCTGATTGCAGTGGACTCTAACCTTACGTCGGAATATTTCACAGTCCAAGTTCAACAGGAACTGGAATGTGTAAAACTGATTCTTCCCGCTTTTGCTATATTCATTACTTGCTCGTATATTCAACATTCTTCGAATATCTCAATTTATGAGCAGCATTTGTCCGCTTTAACCGCTGTATCCTCCTCGCTATCAGATAAAGATCGTATGATAGTTCTTGCTGACTTCAACTTGCTCTTACATCTTACTCTTCGGTAAACGAGTCTAGTAACCTAGTGCGCATGTCACGACATGACTTTGTTGACGGATTGCTTGACCTATCTTGACCTGTCTCAAGTCAACCATGGGAAAAATTACTTGGGTCGATTGCTTGATCTGTGCTTTGTATCGGATCCGACCATAATGTTGTGAAGACGAGGCCATCATCATCCATCACATCCATCATTCATCATCCATATCGTCGTTGGAGACTTGAGCTTTGTCCGCCCCACTACAAACATTGGTTCTTCGAGCCGGATCTTCGCCTAAACAAAAGGAGAAGTCCACACCAGCAAGCACCGGCGGACAATTCCCAACCTCCAGGATAAGTACGGATTCCCCATCTGCTCATCTCCAGTGGCTCCTCACCTGGTCCCATTCGGCTGGACATATATACATATATATACGTGCCGCGTCTTTCCTTTCACCGTTCTATCGACGGCGCCATATTCTTGGCAATTCCGGGCGCTCTCCGCTTCTTCGAGTGCTCGTATATACCCACATCTACATACCAAATACAACGGTCGTGCTTATAGTTCCGTTGTCTGTGCAATCAGTTGTGCCACAGTGAAATAAAAAGAATTCACCTGCAGCGAGACCAATTTTATCCGCCTCTGATCCAGCGCTTACATTCATACACATATGTATGCATATCTGTCGGTAACTCATCTGCCTTCCTCTCCCAGCTACCGGCTGAGTTTTCGCGGCTGACAAACGTACATACATATGCACATACATATTCTGCATATTTTTTTGGTTTTATAATTACATACATATATAAACTAACACGGGTCACTACGTCGCCCCTTTCGTAACTAATTATATTGTCAAAAACCTAATACACGATTTCATACGCCCGGCACAAATTTATTTACATATACATAAGTACGCATTCTTTTTAAAGTAGCATATTCTTGCATATCTATATACATACACACATCTTGTATTTAAAACGGTCACCGTTTTGTACCCGTTGTTCAATTGCGCTAACTCAAGGCACCGTACCTAACATTTACATCCATACACACACGCACATACAAGCAACAGCAGCGGTGCATTCTTTTCGTCTTTCCTTTCGCTTTCGCTTCTCCACCGTTTTGCTTGCGTTGTTGTTGGTGGGAGAATATTTTTCGGTGCCGCGCTTGACCGTAACGGAGCGTCAAGTTACGCGCTACCCTGCATTTCGAGGGTATATTGTTTGCCGTTTGCAACCGACTCTATATATTGATACCTCGTGAATCAATATTATTGTTCATCCTCAATTTTCATCCTAATCTCCGTATACAACCAAGGTTGTGGCCATTCGCACCACACTTCCTCATCCGAGTGGGAGTTTGTTCTCCTTTCTTCGTGTGATTTCCGAATATGCCAACAGGGCGTGAAGAGAACAAAAAAATTTTGTCCGTGACCTCTCCAAGTGTCAGAAGACCACGCAGCTCGTCCGCCCCAGAAACACCCACCTCGGTGACTCGCAAAGTTAAGTCATCCAGTACTCCCGGGCCCACCACAAGCTCCGCGGGTGCGAAGACCAGATCGGTCCCATTCCCGTCGCCGGTCACGCTTAAGGTGCCAAGCCATTCTCAACCCTCCCACACAATGGGTCATTCCGCCGCCACTACATCAATGGCTAAATTTGAAGCAGCCTCACGCAAACTTATGCATTTCGGAGAGCGAATAAACCTTCCGAATCCCCGCACTCCATCTGCCTCTCTTGCCACGGTACGCCGTGACCAAATCCGAAGCATGTGGGCGGAGGTTGAGGCAGAGCACAAAAATTGTTTCGCGGTTGTGGCTGAAGCCGGTGCGCAGGCTGAAGCGGACCTTCAATCGAAGTTCGATGACTGTTTTACGGTGTACGAACAGTGCGTTGCTGATCTCACTGATCAGCTCCAACAACCAGCAGTCCTTCCCGCCGCACAGCCAGATTTCCACGGCGGCTGCAGACTCCCCCCATGCGACATCGAAGTTTTCGCTGGGGACTACGTACGCTGGCCTACGTTCCGAGACCTGTTTACTGCGATCTACATACAGAATCCCAGGCTGTCTCCCGTGGTGATCCGAAGGCCATAGTGGAAAAGTCCCCACTCACAAATGACGGCTTCGAGGCTGCCTGGACTGCCCTTCGGGACCGGTACGAAAATAACAGGCTCCTGGTGACTAACCAAATAAATATCCTCCTTTCATTGGCTTCCGTTCGTACCGAGTCCAAGTTCTTCCGACGCGCCACCCAGCCTTCAAAATTATTTCGCCTCCGGCCAAAGAGCTGTCCTTCTGGGAACAGCAATCATTAATATTTGCACCTGGGGACAAATTTCAGCGCCCGCGCTCTAATCGACCCGGGATCCGAGGCAACGTTTATCACGGAACGTCTTTTTAACATAATCAAGTTGCCGTTCCGACTCATCCAGGCACAAGTCTCGGGCCTCAATCGGACAGTATCCGCTCAATCCACGAAGATATGTCATTTTGCCACGACGAGGCCGGACTTGCACTTAAACGCCACGGCCTATGTTCTGCCGGAACTGGCGGGTCACCTGCCATCCTATCCGATTCCGCAAACTTCGTTGCGAGACCTGCCGGGACTTGCATGGGCAGACCCGACCTTCCACGAGAGTTCACAAATAGATGTCCTGATTGGAGCGGATATCCTTCCGTCCATCCTGTTAAGCGGCTCACAGACCAACATCTGTGGCTCTCTCCTCGGGCAGGAAACCATTTTCGGGTGGGTACTTACCGGCCCAGTTCCCAATACTGTAAAAAGCAGTATTTCATCCGTCTCTACGCAAGTTTCGAACGAGCTAGAGTCTCCCTTAGACCAGCTTCTTACCAAGTTTTGGGAGGTGGAGACACTACCGGTGAAAATCGTAGGCGAGTCGGATGCCTACTGCGAAAGCAATTTCCTCCGAACCACTTCGAGAACGTCGAACGGAAAGTACGTTGTCGCGTTGCCGTTCCGTGACCCAGATCGTCTCGGATCCGATCTGGGGTATTCAAGGTCGATTGCCGTGACTCATTTTCTGCGGAACGAAAATCGTTTAAAAAGAGACTCTACCTTACAAGCGCAATACGACTCCGTGATCCAAGAATACCTAGACCTTGATCACATGACAGAAGTTCCTCCGATTCATGGGACCTCAACCTACTACCTGCCGCACCACGCTGAAGCGTAGCCTGATAGCACCACCACGAAAATCCGCGTTGTATTTAACGCATCCAGCCCGTCGACTAACGGTATCAGCTTAATTGATCTTCTGCACCCCGGCCCTGTTCTCCAGTCCGACTTAACCCTTCAGATCCTGAAGTGGCGCTACTACCGGTACGTCTTCAATGCTGACATCACCAAGATGTATCGGCAGATTTGGTAGATCCGAAACACACCCCCTTCCAGCGAATATTGTTTCGCAACAAGGAGGGCGAGATACGCGACTATGAGTTGCAAACTGTTACCTTTGGAGTCAATTGTGCTCCCTTTCTCGCCATCCGGGTGTTGCAACGGCTTGCAGACGATGTCCAGTCCCGATTCCCGAGAGCCTGTATTCGGTCCTGTATGTATGTCGACGACGCCCTAGCGGGAGCAGACTCTCCCACTAAAGCTCAACAAGCTATCCGCGAGTTACAGGCCGCCCTGAGTTCTGCCGGGTTTCCACTGAGAAAATGGACGTCCAACCATAAGGATATCCTGACTACCATTCCGAATGACCATCTCCTTCACACCGACTTCCTTGAAATTGAGGCAGAAAGCACAGCCAAGACTTTTTGAATTCGCTGGAAGGCGACAACAGACGATTTCTTCTTCGTTCCGCCAGAACTGGCATCTACGGCATCCTATACCAAGTGAGCGGTGCTTTCCCAGATAGCACGGTTGTTCGACCCTGCGGGCTGGTTGGCTCCTTTCATTGTTCGGTCAAAGATCTTCATGCAAGAGATCTGGCTGCAAGAAGTGGGATGGGACGAAGATCTTCCGACCGAGATGCGTCAGCGCTAGCAGAGTTTTCTGCAGAGCTACTCCGCTCTCGACCAGATCCGCATTCCAAGGTGGATTGGCTCCGAACCATCTGTAAGGGTCGAGCATCACGGATTTTGCGATGCGTCCGAAAAGGCGTACGGTGCGGCGATCTACGTACGCATCGAGACTGACCACCTGGTCAAGGTGCAGTTGCTCACCGCGAAAACACGGGTCGCACCTGTTAAGACTGTATCGCTCCCGCGCGAACCAACTAATTGTGCGTCTTATCCGATCCAAGTTCTGGATTCCCAAGGTTCAGAAACTCATGAAGGGCGTGGTAAACTCCTGCAAGGTATGCGTCATCCACAGACAGAAGTTGCAAGCCCAAATGATGGGTGATCTCCCTACGGAACGAACGTCCTTTTCCAGACCGTTCACGCACACCGGAATTGACTACGCGGGTCCCTTCGAAATACTGAATTACACAGGCAGAGCGTGCCTGATAACCAAGGGGTATTTGGTGTGTGTTCGTGTGTTTTTCCACGAAGGCGATCCATTTGGAGCCCACGTCGGATCTCACGACCGAGAAATTTCTTGCAGCCTTCGCTCGTTTCGTCGCACGACGAGGGTGTCCGCAGCGCATTCACTCCGACAATGGCAAAACTTTCGTTGGTGCCGCCAAGGTGCTTTCCCGTGACTTCCTAGAAGCATTCAAGGGTTCGATAACTGATGCGTACAGCCATCACCAGGTTTCGTGGCGTTTTATCCCACCAGGAGCTATACACATAGGAGGTCTGTGGGAAGCCGGGGTGAAGAGTTTCAAAACTCTCTTCTACAAAGCCACGTCCACTCGGAAGTAGACTTTCGAAGAGCTTTCCACGCTTCTCGCAAAGATCGAAGCATGCCTTAATTCCAGGCCGCTCTCGCCGATGTCCGAAGATCCAACTGAGTTGCTGGCCCTTACTGCCGGGCACTTCCTTACCGGGGGACCCTTGATGTCTACGGCCGAACCCGAAATAAAGGGTGACCTTAAATCAATAATCAATCGATGGCAGCATTTAAAGGCCCTCTTCCAACAGTTTTGCCAGCGGTGGAAAGAGGAATACCTCAAAGAGCTCCACAAGCGCACTAAGTGGCAGACGCCGACGCCAAACCTCCAGGTTGGGGATATGGTTGTCATCAAAGAAGACAACCTGCCCTCCAATGAATGGCGTCTCGGGAGAGTCCAGTCCGTGTATCCCGGCGCTGACGATAGAGTCCGTGTGGTAGATATCCTTACTGCCCGCGGGGTCCTTAAAAGGCCTGTTGTAAAGGTCGTTCTCCTCCCAGTAGACCGCCCTAGTTCCGTCCAACAATAACGCGAATGTACCTTCCAAAGCTCCAAGTTTCATTACTAATACTTCTTCGACCACTTTCCTTCCTCCTAGTTCATCGTATCCAGACATGGCCCCACGCTCACGCGCCAACCGCACCGGGGAGAGCTGGCATCCACGGGGTAGAGGCACCTACCGTTGCCGAGTCTGCTCAGGAATACACCCGCTACGGACCTGCCACGTGTTTCTGCGCCTGAGCCCTGAGAAGAGGCTCCGAGCCGTCCTCAGTGGCGGGCTGTGCAGGGTGTGTGGCAAGAACCACCACACGCTACTCCACATATCCGCGCCTCGCTGTCCAGCCCGCTCAGCCTCGGGAATACAGTCGACAGCTACATCGGCCCACGCCGGACGCCGCCCTCGTCGCCCAGCCCGTCCAGCCCCGGCTGCACCGCCGCCATCTACGCCGGCTAACGCCGAGCGCCGTCCTCGTCGGCCCGTCAGCCGACCGGTCGTAGGAACCGCGACCTCATCGTTTTCGAGTCCAGCGTCTCAAGCTGAGTGCCGTCCCCGTCACCCCGTGAACCGCCCCGTCGTAGGAACCCCGGCGCCCTCCGTAAGCTCCCTTCTACAACATAGGAGCCTCAATATCCTCCCGACGGCGCTGATGGTCCTGGATACGGGCTCGAAGGATTTCGAAACGGGCGCGCTCATCGACCCATGCACGCCGGTGAGCTGCATTGACGACTCATTGGCCTCCGCCTTCAAGCTACCTACTACGCGCGTCGGCAACGAGAAGGTGTGCACCGCCGTCATTCGTACCAAGACGGGCGACTTCCGACTAGAAGCCATCCTGAAGGTCGAGCCCCGTTTGCGCATCCGCCCGCCGATCCGACCTTTGAGCGATACGATCCGGGCTCGATTTGACGATCTGAAGCTCGCAGATGCGCAATTCCATCGACCAGCCACCATCTCTCTGGTCTTAGGCGCCGAAGTCTACCCGAAAGTGATCCAACCCGGGTTCCTGGCACGCGAGGACGGCCTTCCTGTGGCCCAGAGCACGGTGTTTGGATGGATCGTATCCGGTGCATGCACACAGCCATAGACACCGATTGGGCGTTGCATCCTGTAGGGGGGAGGGGGGAGGGGGGGGGGGAGGATGTTCAGGCCAGCAGCAGATGAGTGCCGCGCACTGTGCCAACTTCGTGCGCTCCGGTCCCAATTCGCTCTCGCGCGCTCGGAGGGGCGCTCGGGAGATTTTACGACACACGATCCACCCGGCGCTCAAGCCATCATGGAGCATAGATCGTAAGGCCTAGTTTAGTGACGTTTCAACCCCCGTTTCAAACGCACGATCTACCGCGCGACCCCCGAAATAACTACTACACATTTACCACAAAGCACCACGGCATTTTATTTTCTTGCGACGGCTACAGGAGGTTTCACTTCATCATCCATATCGTCGTTGGAGACTTGAGCTTCGTCCGCCCCACTACAAACACCTACCATCCTACTTTCGAAGTGTCGCTAGCTATAGGACCAACTGTATTCGATCGGTCGAACGTGTCCCCTGCTTTCGTAAAACCGCATTTGCGAAGCTTAATAACCTCGTCGGGATTTTGATTGGTCCGAAATGCAAAGTTATGACATTTCATCGTTCTAGCCCCTTGTCGGCTCCATACACCCTATGTGGTGGTTCTCTTGAGAAAATTACACTAGTGGATGAATTTGGTGTTATATTAGACGCCAAACTAAAGTTTTCTGAACACATTTCTACAATGATAAATACCTCCATGGGCGTGCTTGGGTTTACAAAGAGGTGGTCAAAGGAACTTGACGACCCCTACATAATACAGACTCTCTGTACCTCGCTAGTCGTCCGATTTTAGAATACGGCTCCTGTGTATGGTGCCCTCAGTACAAAGTACACCAGGACCGTATAGAAGGGGGCTATGCGGGGCCTTAGCTGGGATGAAGGTGTGAGACTCCCATCTTACTCTAGCAGACTGCTATTAGTAAACCTCCCATCCTTAGTTAACCGTAGAAAAATGCTTGGTGTGATTTTTATGCACAACTTGATCAGGGGTGACATTGACAGCCCTGATCTGTTGAGCCGCATAAGCTTCACGATTCCTATTATACTGACTAGAAATTTGATACCGTTGTTCCTTCCACTTTGTAGATCGAAATATTCCTTGCATGAACCGTTTAGGGTCTTATGCTCGGATTATAATTCCCTCTACCATATTATATCCACCACTAATTCTCTTCCTCTTATTAAATCACTAATCCTTACACACCTTTCTAGTAAATAGTAATTGTAGTGGTATTGTATTTTGAATGCATGCCTAGTTTTCTCAGTAACTTTATTGCTAATTTTCCCCGAATATTAGTCTAACAGCTATCTTTCCTGCATGCTCGCGTAACAGCCATCTGCTTATTTCAGACGGGCCACTTGACGGTGCAGTAATTGCATTGCCTCTTGCAAGATGCAGTCATTGCATGTCAACGTCCAGAAAAAAAAACGTTCCAAAAAGTAATTTCAAAGAAGAGTTATTTAGAGTCATGAAATTCACCAATTTGTCTTTACATTGTACTATACAACCAACAACCGACAATAGAACTGGCTGTCGATTATCTTAATGTGCCGAATTTTGAATAAAATTCTCCTTCTCATTCAGAGTTACGCTCATACATATGTACATACGTCACTCGTGCCGTTGTACCATTTCACCCGGTACCATTTTGTATACACGTATACAATCTTATAATTTATATAAACTATCTTTTCCATCTAATGACAAATATTCTAGCTGTTTACGAAGCGCACTTCATTTACATTTCTTTTTCCCCAAAGAGATAGAGAAAGCTGGGCTTGAAGGTAAGCTAAAAGATTTTTCTTTATTTATTCTGTCCAAAATGATAATCCGATCTTAAAAATAATTCATTTTAGTTTTAGGAGGCGTCGAAAAATGTAGATATGTACATATATGTACTTGTTTTAGTATTAATTCGACGCAAAACAGATTGACATGGCTATCGACTCGGCTATTGATGGTGGCCAAGAATATATGTAAAAAGTAAATCAATTAAATTTGTTATTTGCATTACATTCACTTTCAACAAAGTGAACATACATACATACATACATACATATGTATGTAGGTAGCTAAGTTGGGTTGACCAATTCCCACACCATTCAACAGACCGGTTTTTTACCAAGCAGCGTGAAATTAAACCAACAGCTCTGCCATCTCCCTACTCTTAACTTTGGTTAAAACTCGGAATATTCTTCTTTAAAATATAATGTTTTACATTTTATTTGCAAATAAAAGATTTGTGTGACTTAAAGAGTATAAAAAACTGTAAAGATTTTTCAATTATTTATGCCGAACGTATTGCCTATTACTTTTTTGTTACACATATTATTGTATGTGTTTATAGGCTACATAAAAATGCATATACATATGTATGCATATGTATGTATATACCCAGCAAACCAAACGCTCACAAATGATATCGCATACGAGTCAAATGCGAGACTTAACCCGACAAAACGCTCGCATTCGGACCCGCATATGATAGAAATATGATACTTGTGTCGTTCAGTTTGTGGCAGTGAAAGTATCATTTATGATAGCTCGCAAAGGAATCGTTTGCGAGCCTTTTGCGATATCATTTATGAGCCTTTTGCGATATCATTTGTGAGCCTTTTGCGATATCATTTATGAGTCGTTTTTGATATAAAATAATATCAAAAGAAATATTTTTTCGAGCCCATAGCAGTATCAAAAAAGACTCATAAATGATATCGCAAAAGGCTCACAAATGATTCCTTTGCGAGCTATCATAAATGATATCGCAAAAGGCTCGCAAACGATGTCGCAAAAGGCTCGCAAGAAATAGTTTTTGCGAGTATTTTTTTTTGACCCGTTCCCATTTTGTTCCGTAATAAAAAATATTTTTAAATTGTAATATGAAATGAATTTAATGTATATATGTAATATGTATGAACTATGTACTAAAATTTAAGTTTTTTTGCATCACTTTTTTCCATAGCTCGCAAATAACTGTTGACACTTTCGGCGTGTCTGATAAAAACCTCTCATTGACGGACACATTGAGAAAATGGACTGAAAAGACCCGATCAAATCTGTTTTTGCTCAACTCGCTCTTCGCTCAAGCAAAGACCGATTTTTTCACTTCTCTTTTGTTCCTGTTTTTCACTGAGCATCTTGTCGCGAGTGAACGAACAAAATGTCTTTTGCGTATGTATGCGTGCTTGTACGTGTGATGCTTATGGCAACTATCAATTTTTGTGAATTCTATACGGTTTGACTATTGGAGCTTAAAATGAATCGTGAAAAGCAAAACGAAAATGTTCGTTTGCCAATTTTGCAAATAAATATACATATTACAATACAATAGCCCAAAAGATGCGGAAAACATGAATAAATAAACATATACACGAAAAAAAAACTAAAAACACTTTACTCAGACACTTTTTTGGTTCTGCTCATCTAAAGACACTTTTGCTGTGAGCGCTTGACCAAAGTGTCTTTCTAAGTTGTTATTGTGAGACACGATCGTGTGTCGGGCTCACCCAAAAACCCGAACACACATAACACAAGCGAAGAGACAAAAAGTGTTCTGCTCAGTGAGAGACCGTGTCTTCGTGGTCTTTTTCGGTTTTGTCAGTGACGAGACAGCAAAGGGAAAAAGTGTTGACCGTCGTTTGCGAGCTATGCTTTTTTCTAATCTGGCCTTCCGTTCCTGAGCATACTGGAAATATTTTTGAGTTGTATGGTCGAAATCCTGATCGTCGAGCGCAAACTTCTGTTTAAATGCATCTGTAGAAAATGTATATATATTATATATTAAAAATTGGGGAATTACATGTTCGATATATGTTCGGCATTTTCTTTTGTAAGACATTTTATTTCTTTTATTAATAATATACTTACCGATTGGCAGAAATTTCTTTTAAATGCGACGAAAATAATTGAAATGACGGCGCAAGGAACGCACGCTTTATTTGCACTTGTTTATAATGCTCGACACATGTAAAAAAAGAAAAACACGAATGACTTTTCGACCACTAATCTGTCGACACGTCATCTGTCGAGACGTGAACACAAAGCCGAAAGAGAATTGCCGGACCGAAGGCACACGAAGGCTTGCTTTTTTTTTTGGCTTTCGACCGGCAGCACAGTCGAAGCGCACTTTCCTATTGTAAAACTCCCGCTCGCGAGCTCGTTTGCGAGCGTTTTGCGACACAAGAAGTAGAGGTCATTTTTGGCTCGCTTGCGAGCTCGTTTGCGAGCGTTTTGCGACACAAAACCATATCGCTTGTACACAAGCTCGCTTGCGAGCTCGTTTGCGAGCATTTTGCGGAACTCTCGCAAAAGGCACGTTAGTTGGTTTGCTGGGTATGATCGTCATGGGCGAGTATGCATTTATGTACATGAACACATGTCTGAATACTTACGTACAATACGTACATATGTACACATATATGCAGTATGTCTAGGTGTGTGTGCATGAGAGGTTTACAGTTAACCACAATGCAAAAACCGGTTTGTTGGCGCAATCGTTTGTTTTGACCACAGATATATATGTACCTTGTATTTTAGGTTTATCTGTGTTCATACCAACAACAAACGTATTTGAAAATGCAAAATCACAGACCCTTACCTTGTTCGCAGGTTTCCATTTCGAGTTGTATTTAATGATTTTGTGGCAAGCTTGAAACTTGTGGTGGCTCCGTTGCCACTATTAAGTTGACTGGCACTTGTACGAGGTAATCGCGGATTTGCATTCCCATTTCCTGTAAGCGGGCGTGCCGCACCACTAGCACTATTGCTAACGGCAAGTGCTCCCGGTAACATATCAAGGTGCATGATGATTCCAATGCACAGTAGCGTTACTGGAAGCGCCGCCCGGCTAATAAATTTATACCGTCTTGTATAAACCAGAAAGGCTACCATGACTGCGAACCGTATCATCTCTACACATTCATATATTTTGCACACGAAAGAGCCGTTATTACCTGTAATAATTCATAGCTTTGTAAATGGAATTTTTGCATTGTATAACGACCAACAACAAATTTTCAGACTGGCTTGGATTACAAAAAATACTAATTTACCCAAGTAAAATATTTTAAAAATCTTAAAATATTAAAAATATTTCTTGCTTTAATATTTGTAGTATATGTATATATGCAGTTTAGATATGGATTCTAGGTGTTCGCAGTCTCCCATTCTTTAAATCAAACGTTTGCGTGTTTTTTGTTCGTTTTATGACCACTTTTGCATTAATAATGAATTTCAATATTCAACTCTTTAACCGTTATCCGGTGATTTAAAATCTTGTCGAAATTGAATAGATATACACAACCACTATTAAGTCATACATCCATTTTATTTACTTTAAGAAAAACGTAAATGTACATTAAAAGAAAATCTTATATTTTCGGCATTCAACAATTCACAACCGATTAGAGCATTGGGTGAAACCTTTCTGTTTCTGTTATAGATCTCAGTAGCTATACAGCTGCCTAAGCACACACAAAGCACAGCTTTACAACATGCCAAGAAACTCACCACTAAGATATAGCTATTGTGGAACTCGTTTACTCTATCCGAATGTGAGAGTTGCTTCACAGTTTAATATAAGAAACATATGTAGATACTTACATATGTATGTATGTATTTAAAATATGCTTTTGTATTATATGCATACAAATTATATGGTTGAATACAATTTGTGTTGGTATGAGTTTATGTTTAAGTACAAATGTAGTAAATATATTGATTCTCAAAATCTTTAGATATTTGATAGTATCCAGTCTCCAACTAGTTTTAGAAATTGATTAGTTTTAAAATATGTTATTGGCCGTTTTTGTACTTGATAGTCAGTCCTGGAAGTTTATTTGTTTCTATACATTAGTTTGTCGTTTCCAACAAATGGCATAATAATTTGTAAACTCATTCCATTTATTCAATACATTCAATTTAAATTCAAACGTACGTTGCATAAAGCATAGAAAAAGCATAACCAAAAGATAACATATAATACTAAAATAATTCAATGTAATAATTATTATTAAAATTATAACTATCCAATCGACATGATCGAAATTACTGCAGAAATAACTGGAGTGGATATTGACATTATCAAATGATTGGGTGTCACTTTGAATATTTAAAACTGTAAAGAAAAAATAAATACCCGCAAGTTTGATGAATATGCCTCGAAGACTTCAGAGTTGTTACTGAAAAAATATCCTGAGAAGAAGCTAACTCCCACGCTTCATAAAATTCTGGCACATGGTCAAATTTTAAATGAACATCAGAGCCTACCAATTGGAGAGATGTCAGAGGAAGCACAGGAAACAAGAAGCAAAGATTAAAAAAAATACAAGCAAAACCAAAACCTTTTCAACATCCATTAGATATGTGAGATCACAAAGAAAATCGGCAAGCAGTTATTCTTCAGAAATTAGAATAAGAGCTGGAGCAACGACATTTTGCATCCTTTCGCCCCCACAAAGGACGAAAATCTATGGAATCCAAAATTTCAAAGATTCGAGAAATCCAAAAACGCAGAATCGAAGAGAATGAATATATCTTTTAGACTGCAGAATCTGAACCAGATCGTATCATTATTATAGCCATAATGAAGAGAACAATTTTATTCGATCTCGCTCTGTCTCTCTCTCTGTCTCTTTCATTTATGAGACAGACTCGAACTGGGTTTCTGGATGTCCGGAAACAATTTGTGGCTCTCAACGAGAAATTTCTTGCCCTTGAATTACAGTTTCTTGGGCTCAAACTCGTGAGCGAATCGCCTAGACGGAAAACTCCGCATAATGATACCAATCTCTTGCAACCAAATCCGATTGGTACGCCTGCCTCCCACCTTCATCCATCGGAAGCATTTGTTACTCCGTGTGGTCATGCCTCGTCGTTATCTGTAAATCCGCCAACGGTGGTTCCGGTGTTCTTTACACCGAGCAATGTGCTTCCTTCGAGCATCCAAGTTCCCAACAGCATCAATCCCATCCCTGCAGTTTCTGCTGCCGTCACTTCTGACGTGGTGAGTGCTCCTAGTGCGGGTGTGTTGGTTGCTGGTGATGTCTTGCCAATTCCTGCTCCAGCCGTTGCTGCCAATTCTTCTGCCCCAGGACCGAGATCTCTTTTAGGAGTTGCTCCACCATATCGATCTCGCTCGGGACTTCAACTTAGAGCAGTGGTCCCTCGGAAAGCAATATTTGTTTCTCGTCTTATTCATGAGGCTACAACGGAGGATGTTAAACAACATCTTTCCTCTAAACTTAACACTTCGCCTGATGATATAGTTGTGACTAAATTTACATTTAAACATAAGCGCAACATATCATCCCTTAAAATTTCTCTCCCTGATTCTTTACTATCCAGTTCTCTAGAACCGTCAGTATGGCGTGAGCATACAATTATGCATGAGTTCCTTCTCAAAGATTCGAACTCGAATCCAAGAATTACCGTACCTGCTCCAAAAAACTGATCTACCATTTTTCGATGCACTATCAGAACGTTCGCAGTTGGTTGGGCAAATTGCGTCAAATTCATACTAATAGTGCGTCCTTTGATTTCGATGCCATCGCGTTTACCGAAACCTGACTTCTTAACTCTTCTGTCAATGATCATGCAATTTTCATTGATAGTTACACTATTTATTTTGCAGGTGGGGTTCTGATTGCAGTCAAATCTGTTTTCTCATCTGAGTTATTCCCATTCAATAACATCCATGGAATTGAATTTGTTGCAGTCAAAGCTCGTGTTGGCTCGGCATTTTTCTATTTAACCTTCTCTTACATTCCTCCCAGGTCTGATGCTGAGCTTTATTTCTCTTGTCCAAATTAATGACGTTAAAAACATTAGGGACAGACTTCTTGACCTCGTGTTTGTTAACGATGCTTCTCTTGTTACGGTATCTAGAGCAAGCCGAATATCACTCCCTGAAGATCCTTACCATTCAACTTTGTCGATATCACTTGAGTGTACCCGATCTGGTTGTGCTGACAGTTCCATGGCTCCTTGCCACAGGGAAGTAATCTGGGCCCGCTTCTGTTTATTATACCCGATACTCAAAATGAGTATTGGGGTATATTAGATTTGTGGTAAAAGTGGATGTGTGTAACGTCCAGAAGAAATCGTTTCCGACCCCATAAAGTATATATATTCTTGATCAGCATCAATAGCCGAGTCGATTAAGCTATGTCTGTCTGTCCGTCTGTTCGTCTGTCCGTCCGTCCGTCTGTCCGTCTGTCCGTCCGTCCGTCTGTCCGTCCCCTTCAGCGCCTAGTGCTCAAAGACTATAAGAGCTAGAGCAACGATGTTTTGGATCCAGACTTCTGTGATATGTCACTGCCCCACAAAGGACGAAAATCTGTGGCATCCACATTTTTAAAGATACGATAAAACAAAAAACGGAGAATCGTAGAGGATGACTATATGTTCTAGAGTGTAAAATCTCAACCAGATCGTATAATTATTATAGCCAGAATCAAGAAAACAATTTCATTCTTTCTCGCTCTGTCTCTCTCTAACACACAGGTTTCATGGTCGGCTTTGCCAATTGCAAAATATGAGTTCAAGGATCTCAGAACCTATAAGAGCCAGAGCAACCAAATTTGGTATCCACACTCCTGTGATATCGGACTTTGACCGTTTCGTGTCCAAATTTCGCCACACCCCCTTCCGCCCCCGCAAAGAACGAAAATCTGGGGCATCCACAAATCTCAGAGACTATTAGGCTAGAGTAACCAAATTTGGTATCCGCACTTCTGTTAGATCTCACTATAAAACGTATATCTCAGAGTTTCGCCCCACCCCTTTCTGCCCCCACAAAGGACGAAAATCTGTTGCATCCACAATATTGCAGATTTGAGAAAACTAAAAACGCAGAATCATAGATAATGACCATATCTATCAGACTGCTGAATCTAGATCAGATCGGATCATTTTTATACCCAAAAGGAACAAATCAATTTGCACTGGCTACGCAGCGCCCGACGTCACGCTCAGACTGATTTTCTGTCTCTCTCGCACGCACTCTTTGTCGTGTCGTTTAATATTAGCGGCGTCTGCCGGAGGAGAGCCATACTGACTAAGTATCGGGTATAACTGTAGAGTTGCGGTGTCCGCAGCAACTCACAACGTTCCCCCTCGTTTTATTTGTGAATGACCTTCCTCAAGTTATAACATACTTTACTACACTTATGTATGCTGATGATGTTAAAATCTGTCTTTCTTACTCTGATTGGTATTTGCACACCCGCCTTCAACTGGATCTAAGTTAACTACTATTGTGGTGTTCAACTAATCTTCTTTTTCTGAACCTTTCCAAATGCAAACTTATGACATTTTACCGTCACGCTCCACATTTTGTCTCATATGTGTGGACGTTGACATGCAATGACTGCATCTTTCAAGAGGCGATGCAGTTACTGCACCGTCAAGTGGCCCGTGTGACACCAGCAGAAGGCTGTTACGCGCGGATCCCAGGCAAAACGCAGCCCTCCTCCCGCCCAACCGACCGAGGGGCGCTGCCGCATGACGCGCGGTGCGTAGCCGAACCAAACGCGAACATGCAAGAAAGATAGCTATTAGACTAACATTCGAGGAAAATTAGTACTAAACTTACTAAAAAACTAAGCATGCAATCAAAGTACAAATACCACTACAGTTACTAATTAATAGAAAGGTGTGTAAGGATTAATAATTTAATAAGAGGAAGAGAATTAGTGGTGGATATAATATGGTAGAGAGAATTATAATCCGAGCATAAGACCCTAAACGGTTCATGCAAGGAATAATTCGATCTACAAAGTGGAAGGAACAACGGTATAAAATTTCTAGTCAGTCTAATAGGAATCGTGAAGTTTATGCGGCTCAACAGATCAGGGCTGTCTATGTCACCCCTGATCAAGTTGTGCATAAATATCACACCAAGCATTTTTCTACGGTTAACTAAGGATGGGAGGTTTACTAATAGTAGTCTACTAGAGTAAGATGGGAGTCTTACACCCGCATCCCAGTTAAGGCCCCGCAGAGCAAAGAGTAAAAAGTTTTTCTGTACTGATTCTATACGGTCCTGGTGTACTTTGTACTGAGGGCACCATACACAGGAGCCGTATTCTAAGATCGGACGAACAAGCGAGGTATAGAGAGTCTTTGTTATATAGGGGTCGTCAAATTCCTTTGACCACCTCTTTATAAACCCAAGCACGCTCATGGCCTTATTTACCATGGTAGAAATGTGTTCGGAAAACTTTAACTTGGGGTCTAACATAACACCCAGATCATCCACCAGGGTAATTCTCTCAAGAGAACCACCAAATAGGGTGTAAGGAGCCAACAAAGGGCTAGAACGATGAAATGTCATAACTTTGCATTTCGAGGCATTAAGGTGTAACAAGTTTGCACAACACCATGACTGAAAGTTATTGAGATCGGATTGCAAGCGAGAATGAAATGAAATGTCCTTGTACTGGACACAGAGTTTAACATCATCCGCATACATAAGTACTCGAGAGTATGTTAATACTGAAGGTAAGTCATTAATAAAGAGTGTGAAGAGTAAGGGGCCTAGATGGCTGCCTTGTGGTACTCCCGAAGAAACCTTTACTGGGAAAGAGAGGGAGTTTTTGAAGAGGACTCTTTGAGACCTAGAACAAAGATAGCTAGAAATCCATCTCAGGAGGTTGGGCGGAAACCCTAAAAGGTCAAGTTTATGCGCTAAAAGGGAATGGTTTACAGAGTCGAATGCTTTACTAAAGTCGGTGTAAATAACATCCGTCTGTAAGTTACCTTGAAAGCCTTTAATAATGAAAGAGGTAAACTCTAACAAGTTCGTGGTGGTTGATCGCCGCCTTATAAATCCATGCTGAGTTGGAGATATAAGTGACTTGCAGAGATGTTGCAAGTGCGGAGTTAAAACCCTCTCAAACATTTTAGGAATAGCGGATAACTTTGCTATACCTCTATAATTTTTTGCATCAGACTTGCTACCTTTTTTATGGGAGGAATTATAAACGATTCCTTCCAGATCGGGGGGAAGCAAGAAGAATCAATGGATAGGGTGAATAGTTTAAGCAAAGGTCCACACAGAGCCTCGGCGCAGTACCTGAGTACACAACCTGGAACCCCGTCTGGACCCGGTGAAAACACCGGCTTAACTAGTCGAAGATCATGAAGTAGGGAACATTCATTTAACAAGGGACTGAAAATGCCGTTCGACCTCGGTAAACCGTATGGGTACGGATGACCAGAGTAGCTTTCCTCAGAATAGGTGGTTTGGAAGAATTGGGCAAAAAGATCGGCAATTGCCTGATCATTATTTGCCGACGTATTACAAAATGATAGCGAGGATGGGTGTGCGGACGTTCTACGCTTACTGTTTACGAAGCTGTAAAACTGTTTAGGGTCCTGAGAAAAACGTATCCTGCATCGAGATAGGTAGTTCTTATAGCATTGAGCATTAAGAACTGAAAAGTTTGACCGAGCTAATACATAGCGAGAGTGAGAAGTAGGAGAACCCACTTCTTGAAATTTTTTATAAAGTCTTGATTTTAAGTTTTTTAGACTGGATAACTCTTTGGTAAACCAAGGGGGTTTTCCAGATCTAGTCGGACAAGAAAGCGGGACACAAGAATCGAAAAATGTGCCAAGAGCATTGTAAAAAATGTTTGTGCCTTTTATGATATCAGTGCACAAGTACAAAGCGGACCAATCAAAATCCCTAATGAGGTTATTAAGCTTCGCAAACTCGGCTTTACGAAAGCAGCGGACACGTTCGGGCAGCCTACTCGACCGATCCAATACAGTTGGTCCTATATCTAGCGACACCTCGAAAGTAGGGTGGTAGGCGTCTTCAGGTATAGTGAGCGGAAGGGCTCGGGTTAACAACACTATGGTCGGATCCGATACAAAGCACAGATCAAGCAATCGACCCAAGGAATTATTCACATGGTTGACTTGAGACAGGGATAGGTCAAGCAAGCCGTCAACAAAGTCATGTCGTGACATGGGCACTAGGATACTAGACTCGTTTACCGAAGACCAAACAGTTCCTGGCAAGTTGAAGTCACCAAGAACTATCATACGATCTTTATCAGATAGCGAGGAAGAAACAGCGGTTAAAGCGGACAAGTGCTGCTCATAAATTGAAATATCCGAAGAAGGTGGGATATACGAGCAAGTAATGAATATAGCGAAAGCGGGAAGAATCAGTCTTACACACAGGAATTCCAGTTCCTGTTGAACTTGGACTGTGAAGTGTTCGACGTGAAGTAAGAGTCCACTGCAATTAGAACCCCCCCTGCCCGTCGAGACGAACGGTCCTTTCTAAAAGTTGTGTACCGACCTGCCAAAACCTCGGAACTAAGAATGTCCGGCTTTAACCAGGTTTCAGTAAACACAATAACGTGGGAAGCAAATGCAACACTATCCCGGAAAAGAATGCTGAGCTTACTACGCAAGCCTCTTACATTCTGATAGGTTACTAATAGAGAAGTTAGTTTTTTGGAAAGGTGGAAGCAAGGCGGGAAGTTGAGGAAGAGGAAGTTGAGGTTGAGGTTGAGGGTGGCACACTGGAAAGGTTTGGAAGGGAAATCTTGTCCTTGAGCGAATTTCGAGTTCAAATGACCTCGGAGTCCTTTTTGATCATAAGATGTGTTTTAACAGCCATATAGCTGCAACTGTAAATAAAGCTAAGGGTGTTTTAGCGTTCATCAAGCGTTGGTCCAAGGAGTTTGACGACCCGTACGTTACGAAACAACTGTACATCTCGTTCGTACGTCCTATATTGGAGTATTGTTCTTGTGTATGGAGCCCGCAGTATAAAGAGCAGCAGGTTGTTATTGAATCCGTGCAAAAGCAAGGGAAAAAATTAAATTGCCCTTCGGAACTTTAACTGGGACTCGGGTAGAATCCTGCCACCCTACCGGTCTAGGCTAAATCTTATTGACCTGCCGTCGTTGCACCATCGCAGAATATGCAATGGCGCATGCAATGTTCGTGCACAAGCTCCTTCTCGGGATTGTTGACTCCTGTTGACTCTTGGGTTAGATTGACTTGGCCGTTCCATCTAGACCCACCCGCCTATCCGTTTAACCATATGTAGGTCTAATTATGCCGATCATGAACCTTTTAGGGTTTTATGCCATAATTATAACTCCCTCTGACATACCCTATCCCCTGAACAGTCTCTTAAACTAATTGCATGCAATATTTATAATCACTTAAATTTAGCTAACTTTTAACTTCTCTTTTTCCGCCTTTTGTAATTAAGTACCATTATTAACAGATAATTTGTTAATTTAATAAATAAGTAAAATAACACTCACGTTTCATGGTTGGGTTTGCCAATCGCAAAAAGTGAGTTCCTAGATCTCAGAAACTATAAGAGCAAGAGCAACCAAATTTGGTATCCACACCCCTCTGTTATTGAACCTTGACAAGTATATTTCAAAATTTCAAATTTTATTATGCAGCATCGACCCCTTCCTGAGCGTCCGCTGCCAGCATTTGTTCTTACCAGTCTATAAGAGCTGTGATATGCAACAGCATAAGAGAAATAATGAAAATCTAGGGTGTATGTTAGAACGCCTAGAGTCATAACGCATGACTTAGCCTTCCTCGAGTGGAACTAAAACGCTTTAGTGCGCCTAGAAACGATGCGGTGGTCAAATCCTTTACGAGCTCCATGTGTATAGCCTTAGAAGTGAAGCAGATGAATACGCTAAAGTAGCACTTGATCGGAGGCCTCGTGCGGATTTCTGATCGGTAGAAAAAAGGTCCACAGTAATCTACTCCAGTGACTTCAAAAGCTCGAGATCCTTCCAAACGTTCCTTAGGTAGGTCTCCCATGATGTGTTCGACCATACGCGGCCTAGTCCTGAAGCATCTCACTCATCTGCTGACGACCCTTGACACTGCCTTAACACCTCCAATGGGCCAATATTCCAGCCGAATTTTGGATAGCAAGGCGCGAGGTCCGGCATGGAGGTTTCTTTCATGATAATATCTTATCAGCGCAAAGGTAATGGAATGTCCCTTTGGCAGAATGAGCGGGTGCTGAGCGTCAAATCCTAGCGATGAGTTGCCAAGACGACCTCCAACTCTAAGTAGTCCAGAATGATCGATGAACGGGTTGAGCGAACTAATAGAACTGGATTTCATAACTTGACCATTGCGCCGAATCTCCTTTATGTCCATCCACAAATTTGCCAGCTGAATGTGTCGAATTAGAAGATGCGTTCCTTGCCGAATATCAGAAACGGTGAGTCCTGGATGCCTAAGACGATGTATAAATTTACTCCAAACTTGCTATGTTGTTAGATGGAGATACAGGCCACTTATCCTTGGAGCCTAGCAAAAAGGATGGGACGTGAAACCATAGCTCTGACTGGATAAGATGGTTGGGAAGCGAGCCTCTCGAGAGAATATCAGCAGGATTTAAAGATGTGGGAACATAGCGCCATTCCATGGCTGCCGTCAACTCCTGAATTGATGCCACTCGATTTGCCACGAAAACTTGAAATTTAGCTGGCTCGTCCCTAATCCAAGATAATGCTGTTGACGAATCCGACCAGCAATAGAACCGACCTGTAAAGATTCCCATGTCCTTTACATTCTGCATGATTTTTGCAAGCAACTGGGCTCCACTTAATTCCAGCTTAGGAATGGATATAGTCTTTAGCGGCGCCACTCGCGACTTTGAGCACAAAACGTGGCTCAAAGACTGGGCTTCCCTGGACACGACATACACGCAAGCGCCATATGCTTCTAAGCTGGCATCACAGAATTCGTGAACTTCCGTAGCCACACTAGAACGAAGAACCAAGCGTGGAAATGAGATCCGAGAAATGCTTGCCAAACTATTTCTCAAGTCCATCCAAGTTGAATGCAACGCTGAGGGTAGGCTTTCATCCCAATCCAAATTTTCTCTCCAAAGCTGCTGAAGGAAGATTTTGCACCTGACAATGACTGGATTTATCAATCCAAGAGGGTCGTAGAACTGCGCAATCGTAGATAAAACCGACCGCTTTGATGGCTTTGAGTTTGTGTCCAGTGCGGACAAGGCAAAAAGCAGCTGATCCGAAGCAGGGTCCCACGCTAAGCCGAGAGTTTTGGCAATGTCGCTTCCATCATTAAACTTTAGGAACTTCTCTATGTCATCTTCAGGGGTTCCCTCAAGTACTTCCTGGTGACTGGAGCACCATTTCCTAAGTCTAAAATTACCACGGGACAGTAAAGCTGATGTTTGGTGCATCTTGTCCATGACCTGTGCGACCGAATTACCGCCCGAAATAAGGTCATCCACGTAAAACTCCTGCCGCAGAGCAGCTGAGCCAAGAGGGTAGGACTCACCCTCGTCGATGGCCAGCTGGTGCATTGCGCGGACCGCTAAAAATGATGCAGCCCTCGTCCCGTATGTGACGGTGTCTAATGTGTAGACTTGAACCTCGGACTCGATGGAATCTCGCCATAGGATGCACTGATACAAATTGTCGGGTGGAGACACTCGTACGCAGCGGTACATTTTACAAATGTCCCCAGTGAGAGCGACTGGATATGTTCGAAAGCGAATCAATATGTTAAACAATGCAGGCTGAATAACAGGGCCTGTCATTTTTTCTGTGGACGTTGACATGCAATGACTGCATCTTTTAAGAGGCGATGCAGTTACTGCACCGTCAAGTGGCCCGTGTGAAACCATCAGAAGGTTGTTACGCGCGGATCCCAGGCAAAACGCAGCCATCCTCTCCGTGAAGTTTATGCGGCTCAACAGATCAGGGCTGTCTATGTCACCCCTGATCAAGTTGTGCATAAATATCACACCAAGCATTTTTCTACGGTTAAATAAGGATGGGAGGTTTACTAATAGTAGTCTACTAGAGTAAGATGGGAGTCTTACACCCGCATCCCAGTTAAGGCCCCGCAGAGCAAAGAGTAAAAAGTTTTTCTGTACTGATTCTATACGGTCCTGGTGTACTTTGTACTGAGGGCACCATACACAGGAGCCGTATTCTAAGATTGGACGAACAAGCGAGGTATAGAGAGTCTTTGTTATATAGGGGTCGTCAAATTCCTTTGACCACCTCTTTATAAACCCAAGCACGCCCATGGCCTTATTTACCATGGTAGAAATGTGTTCGGAAAACTTTAACTTGGGGTCTAACATAACACCCAGATCATCCACCAGGGTAATTCTCTCAAGAGAACCACCAAATAGGGTGAAGGGAGCCAACAAAGGGCTAGAACGATGAAATGTCATAACTTTGCATTTCGAGGCATTAAGGTGTAACAAGTTTGCACAACACCATGACTGAAAGTTATTGAGATCGGATTGCAAGCGAGAATGAAATGAAATGTCCTTGTACTGGACACAGAGTTTAACATCATCCGCATACATAAGTACTCGAGAGTATGTTAATACTGAAGGTAAGTCATTAATAAAAAGTGTGAAGAGTAAGGGGCCTAGATGGCTGCCTTGTGGTACTCCCGAAGAAACCTTTACTGGTAAAGAGAGGGAGTTTTTGAAGAGGACTCTTTGAGACCTAGAACAAAGATAGCTAGAAATCCATCTCAGGAGGTTGGGCGGAAACCCTAAAAGG
The DNA here is from genome assembly GCF_003369915.1 of Drosophila miranda. Taxonomy (NCBI): domain Eukaryota; kingdom Metazoa; phylum Arthropoda; class Insecta; order Diptera; family Drosophilidae; genus Drosophila; species Drosophila miranda. The sequence goes on from NW_022881603.1 coordinate 46,441,118, forward strand.
TCAAGTTTATGCCCTAAAAGGGAATGGTTTACAGAGTCGAATGCTTCACTAAAGTCGGTGTAAATAACATCCGTCTGTAAGTTACCTTGAAAGCCTTTAATAATGAAAGAGGTAAACTCTAACAAGTTCGTGGTGGTTGATCGCCGCCTTATAAATCCATGCTGAGTTGGAGATATAAGTGACTTGCAGAGATGTTGCAAGTGCGGAGTTAAAACCTTCTCAAACATTTTAGGAATAGCGGATAACTTTGCTATACCTCTATAATTTTTTGCATCAGACTTGCTACCTTTTTTATGGAGAGGAATTATAAACGATTCCTTCCAGATCGGGGGGAAGCAAGAAGAATCAATGGATAGGGTGAATAGTTTAAGCAAAGGTCCACACAGAGCCTCGGCGCAGTACCTGAGTACACAACCTGGAACCCCGTCTGGACCCGGTGAAAACACCGGCTTAACTAGTCGAAGATCATGAAGTAGGGAACATTCATTTAACAAGGGACTGAAAATGCCGTTCGACCTCGGTAAACCGTATGGGTACGGATGACCAGAGTAGCTTTCCTCAGAATAGGTGGTTTGGAAGAATTGGGCAAAAAGATCGGCAATTGCCTGATCATTATTTGCCGACGTATTACAAAATGATAGCGAGGATGGGTGTGCGGACGTTCTACGCTTACTGTTTACGAAGCGGTAAAACTGTTTAGGGTCCTGAGAAAAACGTATCCTGCATCGAGATAGGTAGTTCTTATAGCATTGAGCATTAAGAACTGAAAAGTTTGACCGAGCTAATACATAGCGAGAGTGAGAAGTAGGAGAACCCACTTCTTGAAATTTTTTATAAAGTCTTGATTTTAAGTTTTTTAGACTGGATAACTTTTTGGTAAACCAAGGGGGTTTTCCAGATCTAGTCGGACAAGAAAGCGGGACACAAGAATCGAAAAATGTGCCAAGAGCATTGTAAAAAATGTTTGTGCCTTTTATAATATCAGTGCACAAGTACAAAGCGGACCAATCAAAATCCCTAATGAGGTTATTAAGCTTCGCAAACTCGGCTTTACGAAAGCAGCGGACACGTTCGGGCAGCCTACTCGACCGATCCAATACAGTTGGTCCTATATCTAGCGACACCTCGAAAGTAGGGTGGTAGGCGTATTCAGGTATAGTGAGCGGAAGGGCTCGGGTTAACAACACTATGGTCGGATCCGATACAAAGCACAGATCAAGCAATCGACCCAAGGAATTTTTCACATGGTTGACTTGAGACAGGGATAGGTCAAGCAAGCCGTCAACAAAGTCATGTCGTGACATGGGCACTAGGATACTAGACTCGTTTACCGAAGACCAAACAGTTCCTGGCAAGTTGAAGTCACCAAGAACTATCATACGATCTTTATCAGATAGCGAGGAAGAAACAGCGGTTAAAGCGGACAAGTGCTGCTCATAAATTGAAATATCCGAAGAAGGTGGGATATACGAGCAAGTAATGAATATAGCGAAAGCGGGAAGAATCAGTTTTACACACAGGAATTCCAGTTCCTGTTGAACTTGGACTGTGAAGTGTTCCGACGTGAAGTAAGAGTCCACTGCAATTAGAACCCCCCCTGCCCGTCGAGACGAACGGTCCTTTCTAAAAGTTGTGTACCGACCTGCCAAAACCTCGGAACTAAGAATGTCCGGCTTTAACCTGGTTTCAGTAAACACAATAACGTGGGAAGCAAATGCAACACTATCTCGGAAAAGAATGCTGAGCTTACTACGCAAGCCTCTTACATTCTGATAGGTTACTAAAAGAGAAGTTAGTTTTTTGGAAAGGTGGAAGCAAGACGGGAAGTTGAGGAAGAGGAAGTTGAGGTTGAGGGTGGCACATCATCATCACATCATTTAGAGAATATCCAGTTGATGTAGCTGCGGATCCGTCGAAAACGACACGGAGTTTTGTCGTCGTACTGTCCTCCTTTAGGACACAGTGATGAGGCAAGAAATATTTGCAGAGACTACGGGAATCAGGGTTGACTTGGTGCATATGATGCAAATCAATGTACTCCCTCATAAAGGCGGAATACCGCTCCTTGAGTGTAGGATTACGCTCCAGTTTTCGCTCCAGACTGATGAACCGTCGATAAGCCTGAGCATAAGATTCTCCTAAACGATCAGTATTGTTATTTAGCGGCAGATGAACTGCATACTCCCCGGATAGCAACCGTGAAAGGTGGCTTACGAAATGTGCTTCACAATCGTCTTCTTCTTTGGTATTCAACCCAGCCTCCACACAATTCTCGACTTCCCAAAACATACGAAGAGTTTTATCCAACCTTGCTTCCATCTCAGTATCAATCGAGCGTGATACCTTCTGTCCACCGCCAGATACGATCCACCCAAGCCGGGTCTTCTGCAGAAGAGGCAGTCCATCGGTGAGTTTGATTTGCCCTACGCAGAGGAGATCATAAAAAACGCTCGCACCAATGAGAAGATCAACCCGTTGAGGATTGAAAAATGCAGGATCAGCGAGCTGAATGTTAGATGGAATACGCCAATCGGATACATTTACTGTCATACTTGGTTGAGAATCGGTAATTGTGGGGGCGATGAGAGCAGTAAGTGTAGTTGTGTAAGCAGAGGTGCGAGAATGCATACAAATGCTTATGGTGGATCCCTCAGTAGAAACGCTGGTATCGCCCAGCCCAGACACAAGTGCAGACGATTGAGTTCTCCTAAGCTGAAGCTGCTGGGCGAACCTGGATGTGACGAGATGCAGCTGCGATCCTGAATCTAAGATGGCACGACAAGGAACTAAAACGCCAGACCGATTCTTTACGAGAACCACGACTGTAGCCAGAAGCACGACATCAGAGTGAAGACCTTGGGCAGCAAGAGAGGTAGACGAAGGTAGAGACGAGCTGCTAGCAGAATTTTGAGCAACGGAAGAGTGTCCGGTTGAACGGCCAGATCGGGAGGAGTAATACCTGGGCAGCCTTGTGTTGTGGGCTGTATACTATCGAAGTGCAACAAACTATGATGCCTACCGCCGCATACTCGAAATTTTCCACTATTGCATGCGCGGGTCCGGTGCCCCGGCTTTAGGCAATTGAAGCATAGGGAAAGCTTCTTCACTTCTTTGTGGCGCAGCAATGGTGAGAGATTTCCGAATATCTTGCACGAGTATATTCCATGGCCCGCTGAGTGGCAAAAGACGCATACAGACGGGTCGGCGGAAGAGTTGGAAGCTACAAACGTTTTCTTAACCTGCGTATAGGAATGGTTTTTTCCCACCTGATCGCTACTAGCGTGTGTCGCTGTAGCATATTCCAACCGCTCCATTTTCTGGCAGCGTTGCTGCAAGAATTCGAAGAATTCCTCTGCGGTAGGTATAGCATCCGACGATGTGTGCTCCTCCCATTTGGTTTGCGTCTTCGAATCCAACTTCTGCAGCAGCATGTTGATGACCATGAATCCATGAATCTCCTCAGCAGTTCCCAATGTCTGCAACGCTCGCATGTGTAAATTGACTGCATCCGAAAACTCCCGAAGCCTTTTAGCAGAAGGCGAGTCTACCCTCTTTAGCCCAAGAATCTTCTTGATGTGTGCCTGGAAAACAAGTCTTTTGTTATTAAAGCGTTTATTAAGTATATCCAGAGCCGCACGATAATTGGCACTGGAGAGCTCTAACGATCGAACCGAATCCAAAGCCGCATCAGCGAGGCAAGAGCGAAGGTGCTGGAATTTCTCGATGTCACTGAGATCCGCATCCGCTTCAATCACCGATTTGAACATTGCCATAAAATCCGAGAACTCGACGTATCCACCAGAAAATTTAGGCACCTTCAGCTCAGGAAGTCGCTGCTTGTGAGCCATGATGATGGCACTATGTCCGGAATGGCTTGGCAGAGTCGTAGAATGGGCAGCGGCGTGTGACTGGCTTACTTCAACAGCAGCCAGCAACTCAGCTTTCAACGATATGAAAAGAGTATCGAAGATTTCGCGCAGCTCACTCCCAATCTCGTTTTGATCGAGAGCCTCCAACTCATTATGGGCCTTATTAAATTCCTCTCGAATTTCTGCCAACATATCAAGGCGCACCTCGACTTCCGCGGCGGTCAGCTTATCGATTTTATTCCCCGCGAAGGATTCGCCAAGCCTGTGCAATCGATCATATAATGACTGACTTTTACGCTTATACAGACTCAGTCTTGAATCAGCCACCACAATATTTCCGCCCGCGCCTGTATTCGGATCGTTGTCCATGTTAACCGTTGTGCAATTCGACACAACAACGGAAAATGAAATACTGCTTAAGCGACGATGTATAGACGCGAGAGCGAGAATGCAAGACACGAAAAGTCAAGAACCGCGGCTGCAGCTGCGCAGAGAATGAGAGATTCGACGCTTAAAGTACCGGAATTTGTCTATAAATATTCCATCCGCACTCTCACTGAATTTGCACTTTAAACTGTTTTTCAACGTGCACCCAAATGTATTTGTTGGTAGTTAAACTACCCAACAACAAAATATTGTATAAATAATAAGTGTTTTAACGGAACGCGATTAAGCAATGGTTTTATATCACGTCGGGGTCACCAATGTTTGAGATGCCAAGCTTTTTTGGCACCTATGTGTTTCAAAAATGAAAAGAGATTTCGGGCTAAACTTTATAATTCGTATTTAATCTTGGTGGCTTAGCGGAAGCCGATTGCTTGCTATTGCCAGATAAACTTTATGCGAGATCGATATGCAACCAATGCGCAGAGGGGTTAGCATAGAACTAAACTATAGACGACGGCGTTAGATCAAAGTGATTGCCGAAGTGGCGGCAGCAGATCAAAGTAGTTGCCGAAGTGGCGGCGGCAGAGAGCCCCTTTAGCGGGAGAGCGCAGCAGCTCTGCAGAACGTCAACGTTTTACAACATAGGCGGCTCTCTCTGCTCATACAATAATAATGTTAAAGTTACGGTTATTCTTCAGCGGCTGGCCCGAACAATTAGTGTTGGGTAAAAATTGCTCATTTTGATGAACATGTTCACATCTTCACTTAGATTGCTCACTTGCTCGCTTAGATTGCTCAGTTGCTCACTTAAGTGAACATCTCTTTTTGTTCACTCACTCGTGAGCAACACAACACTACAGAATATGCAGTGCACTCTCATACACAAATACTCATAAATACAATTGACCATGTCATTTCATGGACGAATGTGACGACACGAGAAATACATTAGCAACTAAGAATAAACAATAGCACTTGTAAGCTCGAACCCACTAAAGGGATTAAGCAATAAACTATTTACTTTATTGCTGCCAAGCACTCAAGTAAATGCACTGGAATATAACACCCCGCACTTACCGCAGCGCACCCTATCTAAAAATACACACTCATAAGGAGCCTGTGCGTTCCCTCCCATACAATAAGATTACCACTGCTAGCTATATTCAAATTCAGTATCAGAAACAGTACCACAACTGCCTGTCACTCTATTCCCATCGCAATCATCAGAGGCTGTCGCTGTGTCTTCAGATCCTCATTTGCTCACCGTAGGATACCCACTCCGCAGTCCAACTGGTTCAAGTTCTAGTTGCGACGACCAAACTGTAGACGTTTTCTGTACCGTATACAACCCGGCATATTAATTAGTTATAATTTTGTGACTGAACACTACTCTACGAAGTTACAGTGTGGCGGACTGCTTTATCAAAAAGGATATTCACCAAACAGCTGGGCAAAGTTCACCGAACTGCCCTCCTTTGCATCGGTGGAGCTCTTCGCACCACCCCAAATGATGAGCTAAACGCCATGTTATGTCTCCAGAGCCCTGACCTTGCAGGTAAAGCGCGGACAGAAATTTCAGCAATACGTCTTAGAGACTCTGACCAAAGGGTACCACAGCACAAAGGTCACTCATCCATACTGAATTACAACAACATTGTCCCAGAAAAAACGGCCTATCAAGTTCCAGGAGAGTGCACAGGTACTCCCTTCAACACCTACAACCACTCTACTCTGAACAGCTAAACATAAGGCATTCCATCAGGCTCCCAGATCACTGCAGCGACTTTCAAGCGGAAGTCATAGCAATCAGGGAGGCTCTAAGTTGCCTACAAGCGGATGCCGGTACGGCCACTAAGCTAAACAACAGCTAAGCAACAGCCAGGCTGTGATCAAATCGCTAACTACTATTTCCTGCTCGGCCACCGTGGCAGACTGCTGCAAATCTCTCCACGAGATGGCTCAGCAATTTGCTATTAGCCTGATTTGGGTTCCGGGCCGCCGGGATATCGAAGCCAACTGTATAGCGGACGAGCTGGCCAGATATGGCACTACAATTCCCTTTCTCCAAGACAAGGAGGATATCTGTATGTCAATGGCCACCTGTAAGCTTATTATAAAAGAGCAATACAAGCGACTAACAGACGATATGAGGCAAATAGTGCCACGATGTCGCATAACTCGGCAAACATGGCCGATCATGGACAAGAAGCGCACCTCCGAGCTCTGCAAGCTAGGCAGTAAAAGGTGCAGCGTCATACGTTCCCTCACGGGACACTGGCCAATAGGCCCCACATAATGATTTTTGCCGTAGCTGTAGAGACGAGGAAGAAACAGTAGACCTGTTCTGCTCCTGCCCAGCTCTCAGCAGAAGATGGCTATAACACTTGTGCTCAGCCTTGCTAAACGACATTTCGGAGATGTCCAACTGTGTCCCAGGAAGATCGCGAACTTTGTGAGAGCATCTGACAGGAAGTCTCACAACGCAGGAAAGGAAGATCATAATCGGTATCAGAACGGGCCGAAACCGGCCTAAGTGTGACGGGCTCCGAGCGAGCCCGGCAGTCGCCTCAACCTAAGCTAACTTTCTGCAACTGAAAAGATACCATAACCGTCTCAAAAATAAACATTTTCAACACAACAATTTTAAATGAAACAGATAACATTAATAGGCATTAAAAAAATCCTGTTGAACGTCTGATTTACTAGATATTGCAACGGTTAAAATAATTCGAAATGCTGATTTAATAATCATTTATATTAAATATCTTCAAATTAACGATATTTGCAAGCTTAACCATGCAAGACCCATCTCTCAACACGATGGAATGTTAGTTATAAGTAATCAAATTTGTGAATGTAGGGGACAATACTATTTAATGAATAACTTCAAAAGTGAGACATTTAACAACAACAACTCTACATTTATACCCGATACTTAGTCAGTATGGCTCTCCTCCGGCAGACACCGCTAATATTAATCGACACGACAAAGAGTGCGTGCGAGAGAGACAGAAAATCAGTCTGAGCGTGTCGTCGGGCGCTGCGTAGCCACTGCAAATTTGTTCGTTTTGGTTATATTAATGATCCGATCTGATCCAGTGATTCGGCAATCTGATAGATATGGTGTGATGGACCTATTTCAGGCAGAGGTGAGCTCAGTCACGTCCAGGGGTCAATCCACAAGAAATTTGTAGCAATGGATGGAACTTTAAGGGGGACGTCGAGGGTGGCCTGTCGTGGAGGGAGAGAGTCGGGCTGCGGGCGAGCGTCGCTGACGGCGTATGGCGAGTGGCGTACGTGGGTGGGTGAAGTGTGGTGTCAAGTGAACTAAAGCAGCGAAATTGTTTTTGGTGTTTAGAATCTGGTTTATTGTAAGGAAATTTATAATTTAAACTTCTTGTATTTTCTAGGGGGGTGCTCGGATGGTAGGCTTATCTGTAGTATTATTGCACGTTGGGAGAGGCGTTGTAGCGAGCCTATTTAGGTTCGTTACAATGGTCATTCTCTATGATTGTGCGTTTTTTGTTTTCTCGAATCTGCAATATTGTGGATGCCACAGATTTTCGTCTCTTGTTGATACGGAAGGGGGTGGGGCGAAATTTGTAAATATACGTTATATAGGGAGATCTAACAGGAGCGTGAATACCAAATTATTTTTCTCTAAAATCTGGGGATGTCACAGATTGTCGTCCTTTGCGGGGGCGGAAGGGGGGGTGGGGAAATATTGAAATAAACTTGTCAAGGTTCGATATCACAGGAGTGTGGGTACCAAATTTGGTTGCTCTAGCTCTTGAAGTCTCTGAGATCCTTGAACTCACATTTTGCAATAGGCAAAGCGGATTTTGGATTTAATAATTATACGATCTGGTTCACTGGTTTTGCACTCTAGAAGATATAGTCATCATCTTTGAAACAGATTTTCGCCCTTTGTGTGGGGCGGGGCGAAGTTTTGAAATATACTTGTAACAGTTACATATCACAGAAGTCCGGATAAAAAACGTCGTTTCTCCAGCTCTTCTAGTCTTTGAGCACTAGGCGCTTATAGGGACGGACAGACGGACAGACAGACATGGCTCAATCGTCTCGGCTATTGATGCTAATCAAGAATATATATACTTTATGAGGTCGGAAACGATTCCTTCTGGACGTTACACACATCCATTTTCACTTTGAGTATCGGGTATAAAAAGACCTCTTTCACTTATTTACTTAATGGCTTAAAAGCCAACTGCACTAAAATAAGGGAAAAAATAAAGAAATTTGTTAGGCAACAATAACGTAGACAATACTACCTTAATAATATCTTATCTCCTAATATTCAACAATACACTTAAAATAAACAACAAAAACATATAAAAGAAAAGAATAAGATTCTGAAATACATATCGAATCATAAATATAGCGACTTTGATTTCGTTGACTATGTACAATCAAATGATAAAATACTTGCCTTTCAACATGTTAATATTCTACATCCATTAATAACATTAGGTAATACGGCCTTACCATTAACAACCTTATTTTTGATCATTTTGAAATAAATTAAACAAATTTGTCATCACTCCAAAACAATAATGCCACCAGTAGAAGAAATTGAGGAAAATAAAATTTAACAACTATCAGAAGAAATTAGAGTTCTATCATAGCTTCAAAATGTATCGGTGGAGTTAACGTACCCAATTCTATTGACCTCTTATACGAGCTGTAAACAATCTTTGGCTTTCTAAGACCAAAACAATTTCAATCTTGGGCCTCCGCTTAATTTGTTTTTTTCAAGATATAAACAATCCCAATCTTGCGCTCCCGCCACAATCACAAAATCTCACACCCGGCTTTCTGCAGATTCTGCACTTTCAGCATTTTACAGTTGTCAATCTTTGGATGACGAAATCCAATATTCGGGATGGCAAAATCAATCGGAATGTTTATAGAAAAAATAATTCCCGAAAGGGATTGACGATGCAGAGATCAAAAAGTCTTGATCCAGAAGCGAAACCGAAAAGTCGAGCTAAAAACTAAGATCGCGCAAACCCATTGGCCGGAAACCCTCAACTCAAGTCTATATCTGTGAAATTAGAGTTAAATACAAAATGTTGTAAAACCAATCCGCTACCGCAGTTATTTAATTTGCACGCAGTCGACGGCACTGGTTTGAAAGGCAGATAAAACCGAATATAAGGCAACGAACGGTACTTGATCAATAGTTTTGAATATTGAATTATAATTTGTGATTTGCAATACCGAATTGTTTATTGCACAAATCAGGTGTTTTGTTATGTATAGTTTATTGGGTATGTATATTAGGCCATTATAGGCCAAAAACGGTAACCCGTATTTGTGTATTGCTATGTTTAGAATGCGATTCGTATGTCTGTAATTGCAAGACCAAATATGCATGTATGCATCTGACAATAGAAACCCTGCAGTCCGGGACTCCGATGACTCAGCTGTTAACACATCGATGACCGCGTCACTACCTCCGATGACACAGTTGATGACGCGCCATACGATGAGCTGTTGACATTAACATGGAGAGGTCCTAGGGCATAGTCAATGACATTGTCATCGAGCATTGCCGAAAAATCATGTATAAAATGCAAAACTGATAAAATAAAATAATAAAATGATGATCACAGCACTTAATTTCACTTTTTTGCGCACAAACAGACGGAAAAGGGACGAAAAGAAAAAACGAAGTTCCCTTCTACTTCGCACGGCCGGCAGAACCGAATTACGTTCGGCACACGCGGAAAAGACAAAAAAAAAGAAGAGAATACAAAGGGTTCGATTTGGCTGGAGTCAACGCCTAGATAACATTGTAGATGACATTCGTCATCACTCACTGCTGGTACTGCAGGGAAGTAAGAATGATTGTGAAAGTATGCAGAAGGAAAAAACTGGAACGGCCGCTGCCGTGCGTAAGCATTTGCGGTGCAACAATGTTTCTGTACAGTAAGCAGTGGAAATAGAGAACAATTAGAGGGATTTACTTTAGGCTCCACCACAATAATTTGGCTATGATACTTAATAACTAAATATAGGGCTAGGAAACCCGACAGCACCCTTCAATGATATAAATATATAGCAATAAAAATACTTGCAGGGTACATGGAAGTTAACGTACCCAATTCTATTGAGCTCTTATACGAGTTGTAAACAATATTTGGCTTTCCAAAACGAAAACAATTTCAATCTTGGGCCTCCGCCATATTGATTTCTAAGATGTACAACCTCAAGGGCTCCCGCCGCAATCCCAATCTTTGACACTCGCCTAAATGGAAAACCAATGTTTGCCCACACCCGGCTTCTCATAAACAATCTCACTCCCGGCTTTCTGCAGATCCTGCACTTTAGGCATTTTACAGTTCTCTCTTTGGATGACGAAATCCAATACTCGGGATGGCGAAATCAATTGAAATGTTTATAGAAAAACTATTCCCGAAAGGGATCAACGATGCAAAGATCAGAAAGTTCAAGTCAGTCTTGATCCAGAAGCGACACCGCAAAGTCGAGCTAAAAATTAAGATCGCGCAAACCCTTTGCCCGGAATCCTTTGTGACCCTCTACTTAAATCTATATCAGTGAAGTTAGAAGTAAAATAAAAACTTTTTAAAAACACAATCCGCTACCGCAGTTATTTAATTGGCGCCCAACGTGGGGCGACGTTGTATAAAAAGCACCGAATAATAAAAGTGTTGCGTCGTGCCGAAACCCGAAGGACAATTAATTAATGGAATAAATCCTTCAGATATAAAAACGCGGAGTGACTGTGAGATATAAGATAAGAAAAAGTGAGATAAAAAGGAAACAAACCGGAGCTTAGGGTGTGCAAAAATAAATACAATATACAATACAAATACAAATACAAATACAATACAAAATACAAATAAATACAAAAGCTAATCAAGACAATTCAAAAATACAAAAAAACCAAAAAAACCAAAGTTTTTAAACAAAACCAACCAAACCAAAACACAAAGAAAGTGAAACTATCAGCTAAACCAAAGAAGGAAGACCCCCAGAAGACCCAGTTAAACAAAGAAATTTAAGAAGGAAGACCCGTTCGAAGACCTGTCAGCCAAATCAAAAAGGAAGAACCGATCGAAGATCTGTCAGCCAAACTAAGAAGGACGACCCCTACCGGATAGTTCGTGAGCAAAAGTTGTATTAATAAATATAGTGACATATCCATAATTCCCCACATCCCATACACATTATGTTTATGTACAATTCATCCACCCCATCCACACAAGTAACAGGACCCCACTCAAGAATCAATAACTGTTTCTTCCCATACTCCAAGCTAGGGCCCCCCATAATATAAACAATGGACCACATTGTTTCATCAACATTAGAATCACGCCACTCTCGAGAAATCGATTCTTTAGAATCACGCCACTCATGAGGACCAATCAAAGCTAGACATAAAACCAAGGAGTATCACATTCCTAGCTCCGTCATGTAATGCAACACCGATCGCCAGCAGTGGATGCCTTTCATCAAAGCCGACGCATCCCCAAATATCGATCCAGGCACGTACGCAACAGACACGAAGATGCAGCCGAGGAAAGCAACGCCCGAAGCCAGAGTCGGGAGTTCCAAGAGAAGGGCTCATGGAAACTAGCCAGCAGCAGAGAGATCAGTTCCGTTTGAGACAAGCAGACCCAAAGTAAAGTCGGGGAATTCATTTAAATCTTGTGACATAAAGATATTTAAGTTGTAAAATAAAAGTCTTTTTTAAAAAACTTAAAATCGAGTTGCGGATATTTAACTATATATAAGTTCAATTAGGTTATATTAGATTATAAAAACAAACATATAAAAAATTTAAGGTGGATCAACTAACTTTAGATTTTGAAAAACTAAAAATGATTAACTCACAAACAAGGACCGATCTCACTGCAGATCTGGTCAAACAATTGATAGCACTTCAAATTTCACAAGTACAGGAGCAAATTGTAAAATTAAAACAACAAATAGAATTTAAATCCGATCAGGTATCAGATTATCAGGCAGAAACAATAGACGAGACAATAAAAGATGACACCACATTAAAGGTAATAGAATCCCTACCAATTTTCAATGGTGGATTAAACCAATACGTAGGATGGAGGGAAGCTGCAGAAACTGCAGTGAAGTTATATAAGAAAGGAAGTAAGCAATATTATATTGCCTTAACAATTTTGAGAAACAAAATAACAGGACCAGCACATGACGCACTGACCAACCACGGGACAGTTTTAAATTTTGATGCCATACTTTCACGACTTGACTTTGTTTACAGTGACAAGAGACCAATTTACATAATAGAACAGGAGTTAAGCGTTCTCCGACAAGGGAACCTTTCAATAATAGATTTCTATAACGAGGTTAACAAGAAAATGACCTTGTTAATAAATAAGACAATAATGACTCACGGAAAGGACAGTGAAATCACGAAAGAATCAAATAAGAAAATTAGAGACAATGCCTTACGCATTTTTGTTACTGGCCTAAACGGCGGCATTGCAGAAATCCTATTTTCATTGAATCCCCCAGATTTACCGAACGCCTTGGCAAAGGTACAGGAATTGCAATCAAATAACATTCGGGCCCAATTTTCCTACCAATTCAGTGGCCCCAGAAATTCAGGGAATAATAACTACAATACATTAAGATTCAACCAACGACAACCAAGGACTAATAGTTCACCATTCGACCAAAAAAGGGATCTTCAGAGGAATAACATGTCATGGGGACAACCCTATTTCTTGGGTAATAGACAACAAAATCAGGCCCCAGAACCAATGGATGTAGACGAATCGATACAAATCAAGAACCGACAGAACAGCAATCAATTCAGGGGAAATAATAATAATAGAAATTATCGGGAGAATACTAACGGTTATTATAGGAGAAATAATAACAATTATAACCAAGCTCAGCATTTAGGCAAACGTAGTACGAATAATCAGTCTAACGAAAATCAGCGCAGAAACGAAAGCAAACGAAATGTCGAAAAACGGCTAATAAAGCAATGCGGATAAATAACATTGAGGAGGACATTTTTAGATCAGCCGAAGTAGTCTGCTACTTAAAAGAGTAGATAAAAAATAAACAGAGAATTCAAAGTTTGATAGATACGAGCGCAACTTCTGTTATATAAAAAGGAATTTACGAAAATAAAAAAGAATTATCAATTTATAAGAAAGTTGCTACATGAATGGTTTCAATAATTAAATATTCATAATATAACTATTTCAACACAAAAAAGTTTTATGAAATAATGAATGAGCAGATTTACTAATAGGATTTAACCTATTAAAGAAAATCGGAGCTGTTATTGATAAAGGAAAGGGGACTTTAAGTTATAAAGACAATGAGGAGAAACTAATATATGACGAGGTCCTTTCTTTAAACAAATTAACCTTTATAGAAGGAAAAACCATGTTTCCGTTGAAGGAATATATAATAAAAAAATATTTTGAAGAAGAAAAAGAAATGAAAAGTGATTCAGTAAAGGTAGAAGGAAGTTTATATAGCTTGGGATCAAAAAATCCTGAGCACGCCGACGAAGAATTATCCGTCAATAGTTTGGGATTCAAATATCCTGAACCCGCCATCGTTGAATTATCCGACATCCAAAGTTTTAATAGTTTGGGATTAAAATATCCTGAGCACGCCGTCGTTGAATTATCCGACACTAAAAGTTCGAATAGTTTGGGATTAAAGAATCCTGAACACGCCGTCGTTGAATTATCCGACAATGAACAATTTATAAGTTTGGGATGCAAAAATCCTGAACGCGCCGTCGTAGAAATATCCGACATTCAAAATTATGCAAATTCTGAATTGAAAAAAAGGAAATTGTATAACACAATAACCTACAAAGAGGACAATTTAGAAAATCTCAGAGAGAAAATGGTATCTATCATCGAAGAAGTCCATGCCAATATAAATTTACACTTACCGTTCAGAACGGATATAAAAGGAGAGATTAACACTGAACATGATAGACCGGTATATGGCAAGCAGTATCCATACGCTTATTCGGTTAACGATTTCGTTAATAACGAAATAAGTAAAATGTTAGATGAAGGTATAATCAGACCTAGTAAAAGCCCATATAATTCACCGGTAATAGTAGTACCAAAGAAGGGAGTAAATGAGGACGGAACTCCTAAACATAGATTAGTAATAGACTTTAAGAAACTTAATGAAAACACCATACCGGATAGATACCCTATGCAAGATCCTTCAGTAATCCTTGCCAATTTAGGTAAGGCAAAGTATTTCTCGGCCACTGATTTAGAGTCAGGTTTCTATCAGATTTTAATGAGGGAATCAGATATTGAAAAAACATCTTTTTCCATAAATAACGGCAAATATGAATTTCTAAGAATGCCTATGGGATTGACGAACGCTCCCAGAATTTTCCAAAGGGCAATGGACGATATACTTAGAGAACAAGTTTGGAAAACGTGTCACGTCTATATGGACGATAAAATAATATTTTCAAAAACTATAGAACAACATTATAAAGATCTAATTCATATAATACAGATATTGCAAAACGCTAACATGAAAATTTCCCTAGAAAAGTCTAAATTCTTTCAATTGGAAACCAAATTTCTGGGATACATTGTTTCCCAAAATATCATTAAAACAGATCCAGACAAAATCTCCACAATACAAAACTATCCAATTCCTAAAAATATCAGAGAGCTACGTAGCTTCTTAGGACTAACAGGGTATTACAGAAAATTTGTCCGAAATTATGCTACAATTGCCAAACCATTAAAAAAATATCTGAGTGGAGTAAATGGGAAAGTTTCACGAAGGGCATCCAAGAAAACATTAATACAGCTGGATGAACCAGCAATGGGAGCATTTAATAATTTAAAGGACAGTTTAATAGCACATATTGAATTAGTACAACCAGATTACAATAAAAAATTCACATTAACCACAGATGCATCGGACATAGCAATAGGTGCAGTTTTGTCGCAAGATGGGAATCCCATAACATTTATTTCTAAAACTTTAAGTAAAACCGAGCAATTATATGCTACTAATAAAAAGGAATTATTACCTATTGTATGGGCATTAAAAAATTTGCGAAATTATTTATACGGAGTGAGTGGAATTGAAATACATACAGATCACCAACCTTTGTCCTTTGCAATGTCTTAAAAAAATCCAAATGTTGAAATGAAACGTTGGTATTACTTCATAGAAAGTTTCACACCAAAAATCATTTATAAGCCAGGCTCAACTAACGTAGTAGCGGACGCTTTATCTCGGATTAAAATAAATCATATGACAGATAGTGATGTCGACCAGACAGATTCAGAATCAGACATAAATACTCAGCATTCAGCAGAGAGTAGTTTTGAAAACGTCATTCAAAAGACTAGCAAGCCTCTAAACCAATTTAAACAGCAGCTACTATTAGCGCAAGGGAGATTCACAGTTCATGAGTTAGTAAGAGTTTATGAAAATACCCGACATATTATTGAATTTGATACGGTAGACAATCTGCTAATCATTTTAAAAGAATTTATTCAGCCTCACTTAACCACAGGAATACACTGCACTTTAGAAGATTTATACCTTATCCAAAATAAGCTAAAGGAAAACTTCATAAATAAATTTCTCTTCACGAGAAAGTTCCTCCAAGATGTAGTAAATTCAGAAGATAAAGCTATAATTATAGAAGAAACACATTGCAGAGCCCATAGAGGACTAGACGAAAATTACAAACAAATAACTAAGCTGTATTATTGGCCAAACCTGCACAAAAAATTAAAAGAATATATAAAAAATTGGGAGATCTGTAACAAAAACAAATATCACAGACACCCTGTAAAAATTCCAATTGGGGAAGCTCCCATTCCAGCAAAAGAAGGAGATCAATTACACTTAGACATATACTATGCCCAAAACCTAACATTCATAACTTGTATAGATTCTTATTCCAAATACTTGGTTGTCAAGGAAATTCAAAGTAAATTAAACATTTAAAATAAGGTAATGGAAATTTTGCAACACTTTCCGTTAGCAACATCTTTAATGACTGACAACGAACCAAGCTTTACTTCAGCACAATTTAGATCATTCATACAAAGAAGTAACTTAACTATTTATTATGCTGATCCCAGACACAGCACCTCAAATGGTCAGGTAGAAAGGGTACATTCCACACTAACAAATAGCGCGTTGCATCAAGGATGAACTAAATCTAACAGATTATTCAGAAATAATAATAAGGGCGGCACTGAAATATAACCTGACGATACATTCAACGACCAATCAAATGCCATATGACATATTGTATAACAAAATAGAACACAAGCATAATCCAATATTACTTAAGGAAGCTCAGACCAAAATGCTTAAGCTACATAACAAAGATAGAGGAGAAAAAGATTATAAAATAGGAGAAGTAGCTTATGAAAAGAAATTCGGGGAAAGAAATAAACTTCAATCCCGATACAAAAAGCAGGTAGTTAAGGAAAATCGACCGAATAAAATTATAATCAACAATAGAAACAGAATTATACATAAAGATAACATCAAATATAAAATATTTTTTTTCCAGAAAATGTATGCGAATATACTAATACTGACTTTTGTTATATTGACGACTTCGGAAGTAATTGACTATACGCATAGTGACTATCTATTGCTCAAAGACGACAGAGACGTTTACACTTATGAAACATACGCTGAACTTTTCCATATTACTAATTTGAGTTTTTATAGAGAGATAATTGATAAAGAATCCAAATATGTCAGCAAATCAATTAATTCAGACGATGAGTGGGAAATATCAATGGACTTAAGTCTATTAAAATTAATGATTTCAGAATTATTTCCAAAACGGAATGAAAGGGGAATAAATGAATTAGGTACCATTTGGAAATGGATAGCAGGCAGCCCTGATCATGACGACTTTTTGAAAATACAAAATAAAGTAAATGAATTAACTGAAAATAATAATAAACAATTTGTAATAAATTCCAAATTTTTCAAAGAAATTGAATTGCTATCAAATTCATTAAAAAATGTCATCTTCAATGAAGAAACGATACTGAGAAAGCATCGTTTAAAATTAATAGCTTTTGACCTACTAAATTTAGTTGATACCATAACCCTCTTAAAAGTAAACATTTTCAATACAAAAATTTTAAATAAAAACGAAATAGAGGACATTTATAAGCATGAAAAACATCCTGTTGAACTGTCTGATCTGCTGGACATTGCAACGGTTAAAATAATTCGAAATGCTGATTTAATAATCATTTACATAAAACATCCTCAAATTAAAGATATTTGCAAGTTTTACCATGCAAGAGCCATCTCACAAAATAATGGAATGTTAGTTATAAGTGAAAAAGTTTGTGAATGTAAGGAGAAATACTATTTAATGAATAATTTTAAAAGTGAAACTTTTAACAATTACGCACAAATAAATTTAAAGAAGACCTGTTTCACCAATTTACTTAATGGCTTTAAAGCCAACTGCACTAAAAAAAAGGGTAAAAAACAAAGAAATAGACATCATTCAGGATGGTGCCATATTAGTTTCAGGCAAAAATATCGTAGACAATACTACTTTGTTAGGATCGTATCTCCTTATATTCAAGAACACAATTGTAATAAATAATATTACCCACATAAATGATAAGGGTTAAATTCTAAGATATATATCGCATCATAGATATAGCGATTTTGAATTAGTTGATTATGTACAATCGAATGATAAGCAATTTTCTTTTGATAATGTTAATATTTTAAATCCCCTTATAACATTAGGTAATACGGCCTTACCATTTACAACATTATTCTTAATCATTTTGATATTGATAAGGTTATTTTACTTCGGCTATAAATTAAGCAAATTTGTACTTATTAAATCAATAAGAATACCGTCAGAAGAAATAGTGGAAAGCAACATTCAAATACTGTCAGAAGAAATTAGAGCTCTAGCAGAACTTCAAAATGTATCGGGACGAAACATTTAAGAATGGGGGGAGTTAACGTACCCAATTCTATTGAGATCTTATACGAGTTGTAAACAATCTTTGGCTTTCCAAAACGAAAACAATTTTAATCTTGGGCCTCCGCCTAATTGATTTCTAAGATGTACAATCGCAAGGGCTCACGCCGCAATCCCAATCTTTGACACTCGCCTAAATGGAAAACCAATGTTTGCCCACACCCGGCTTCTCATAAACAATCTCACTCCCGGCTTTCTGCAGATCCTGCACTTTAGGCATTTTACAGTTCTCTCTTTGGATGACGAAATCCAATACTCGGGATGGCGAAATCAATTGAAATTTTTATAGAAAAACTATTCCCGAAAGGGATCAACGATGCAAAGATCAGAAAGTTCAAGTCAGTCTTGATCCAGAAGCGACACCGCAAAGTCGAGCTAAAAATTAAGATCGCGCAAACCCTTTGCCCGGAATCCTTTGTGACCCTCTACTTAAATCTATATCAGTGAAGTTAGAAGTAAAATAAAAACTTTTTAAAAACACAATCCGCTACCGCAGTTATTTAATTGGCGCCCAACGTGGGGCGACGTTGTATAAAAAGCACCGAATAATAAAAGTGTTGCGTCGTGCCGAAACCCGAAGGACAATTAATTAATGGAATAAATCCTTCAGATATAAAAACGCGGAGTGACTGTGAGATATAAGATAAGAAAAAGTGAGATAAAAAGGAAACAAACCGGAGCTTAGGGTGTGCAAAAATAAATACAATATACAATACAAATACAAATACAAATCCAATACAAGATACAAATAAATACAAAAGCTAATCAAGACAATTCAAAAAAACAAAAAAACCAAAAAAACCAAAGTTTTTAAACAAAACCAACCAAACCAAAACACAAAGAAAGTGAAACTATCAGCTAAACCAAAGAAGGAAGACCCCAGAAGACCCAGTTAAACAAAGAAATTTAAGAAGGAAGACCCGTTCGAAGACCTGTCAGCCAAATCAAGAAGGAAGACCCGTTCGAAGATCTGTCAGCCAAACTAAGAAGGACGACCCCTACCGGATAGTTCGTGAGCAAAAGTTGTATTAATAAATATAGTGACATATCCATAATTCCCCACATCCCATACACATTATGTTTATGTACAATTCATCCACCCCATCCACACAAGTAACAGGACCCCACTCAAGAATCAATAACTGTTTCTTCCCATACTCCAAGCTAGGGCCCCCCATAATATAAACAATGGACCACATTGTTTCATCAACATTAGAATCACGCCACTCTCGAGAAATCGATTCTTTAGAATCACGCCACTCATGAGGACCAATCAAAGCTAGACATAAAACCAAGGAGTATCACATTCCTAGCTCCGTCATGTAATGCAACACCGATCGCCAGCAGTGGATGCCTTTCATCAAAGCCGACGCATCCCCAAATATCGATCCAGGCACGTACGCCACCGACACGAAGATGCAGCCGAGGAAAGCAACGCCCGAAGCCAGAGTCGGGAGTTCCAAGAGAAGGGCTCATGGAAACTAGCCAGCAGCAGAGAGATCAGTTCCGTTTGAGACAAGCAGACCCAAAGTCAAGTAGGGGATTTCATCTAAATCTTGTGACATAAAGATATTTAAGTTGTAAAATAAAAGTATTTTTAAAAAAAATTAAAATCGAGTTGCGGATATTTAACTGGCGCAGTCGGTAGGATTTCGTTTAAAATTAACTCCCATATTTCGGTAATGGTCAGCTTGTGTAATTTCTAATTACTGTGATCACGTAATCCCGGAATCGTTAATAAAATTGTGAAATCCGCCAAAGAACCTATGTGTTACGAGCACATACGATTTGCAAAACTAAAATTAAGTGAACTGAAGTAAGCGGAGATAGTGATCCACCAAGAACAGTGAAACACTAAATACAAAATCAAAAAACTTACAAGTGAACCAAAATAAAGTTAAAAACTACTGAAAACAAAACAAAACCCAATCAACACCAACAACATGTCGTTACCACCACTATCATTGAGCGAAATCCACTTGAACCAGGCACTGCTGTCGATCAGACAAATACCTGCCTATGACGGTTCATCTGGACAGCTAAGCTCATTTATCAAACGAATCGAATATGTCTGCGGATTATATCCAACTGAAGATCTTCGCCAACAAAGGATCCTATTTGGAGCGACCGAGATCCAACTGTCAGGAGAGGCACAACGCATATCGCAAATGATACAACCCAACACGTGGCTCGAACTGAAGACGGCGCTGATCAACGAACTCTTGCGACAACTATACACCACCAGATTCAACGGCAGTCTTCGTAAGTTTATAGAAGAATTAGAGATAAAAGCATTATTAATAAACAATAGGCTAAACTTAGAAAACCTACCAGAAAATAATGTCATTTATAAAAACGCTTTGAACAACACAATTAAAGATGTCATTACTCGAAAACTTCCTGACAGAATGTTCATGACCTTAGCAAGAAAAGATATTACCACATTGTCTAATCTTAAGAAGGCAGCACAAGAAGAAGGATTGTACGAAGCTAGTACAACAGATTCAGGTACAAATAAAGATCAATCGAAATCGTCTCAATCAAATCGAAAGAATGTTGGAAACCATTATGCAAATTATAATACTACTAACTATCACAATCAAACTCAGAGTTCATCTGGTACAGGTCAGACTAATCGAACAAATCAAAATCAAAATTCCCAAAATCCTGGATTATACAATGAGTTCAAAAATTCCTTGAATCAAGGTATTGCTCAGAATCCATTCAATCAGCAAATATCTCAAAACCAAGCTAGTGGGAGTGGACCCAACCAACCTACTTAAAGAGGGAGGGAGAGCCAGAGTGGCCAAACGAAGATGGACGTAAATTTTCATCAAGCCGCCTCGGAAGAAACCGAGGAGGACCCTATATAAACATTACCATTAATAAAAGAATATTAAGGTGTATCGCTGACTCGGGATCATCGATCAACATCATGAAAGAAAATTATACAGATTCCGAGATAAAAGACGATAACCTTACGGTCCATACCATCAATGGACCTGTCCGTTTAACTAAGAGTATAATGAGGAATGCGAACAAAACATGTCCGTCCGTACAAAAGTTCTACATACATAACTTTTCCGAAAATTATGATATTTTATTAGGAAGAGAATACTTGATGGCAAGTAAAGCCGTCATCGATTACAGAAATGACACTGTAACACTAGGAGCTAGGTCGTACCCAATCATTCAGAGTGGAGAAGCTATTGAAGCCGGCAAGACCGCACAGAAGTGCACTGATCCCTCTACAAAAGAAGAGAAGATCGCACCTAAGTGCCTTGACCCATCTCCAGAGGGAGATCAATACTTCGCTTCCGCTCTAGACAGTGAATTAAGGGAATGTAATCAATTAAGATTGGAACACTTAAACGACGAAGAGAGGGAAGAGTTAAAGAAGGTCTTATATGAGTTTAAGGATGTGCAGTACAGAGAAGGTGACAATTTGACTTTCACAAGTACAATCAAGCACGAGATCAAAACTCTACATGAAGACCCGGTCTACAAATATTCCCAGATACATGATCAGGAGGTAAACCAGCAAATCAAAGATATGATCAGGCAGGGAATAATTCGAAAGTCGAATTCTCCTTACTGCTCGCCCATATCTATGATTCCGAAGAAGATAGATGCTTCAGGAAAGAAAAAATATCGAATGGTAGTAGACTATAGAAGTCTAAATGAAATAACAGTTAAGGACAAATTCCCAACTCCACGAATGGATGAAATCCTAGACAAACTAGGTAAATGTCAGTATTTTACGACAATCGATTCAGCAAAAGGTTTCCATCAAATACCCCTGGAACCTAGCTCAATCCCCAAAACTGCGTTCTCCACTAAGCATGGACATTACGAGTTCACTCGTATGCCCTTTGGGCTAACCACTGCCCCAGCTACCTTCCAAAGATGTATGAACAATCTGATAGAAGAGTTAATCTTCAAAGATTGCTTTGTATACTTAGATGACATCATTATATTTTCCACTTCATTGGAAGAACACTTGTTGTCACTAAGGAGAGTATTTGGAAAGTTGAGAGACGCCAACTTGAAGCTACAAATGGATAAATGTGAATTCATGAAAAAGGAAACTGAATTCCTAGGTCATGTAGTCACTACTGAAGGAATAGTACCAAGTCCAGGCAAAATCTCTGCCATTGTCAAATTTCCAATACCAGAAACGACTAAACAAATAAAGTTATTCTTAGGTCTGTGCGGGTTCTACAGGAAATTCATTCCTAATTTTGCAAACATAGCAAAACCCATGACACTCAAACTAAAGAAAGGAGCTGTCATAGACCCCAAGGAAGAAAAGTACGTCGAGGCATTTGAGAGACTAAAAGTACTCATCACCTCAGACCCTATCCTTGCGTTCCCAGACTTTGACAAAATGTTCACGGTAACAACCGACGCTAGTAACATAGCATTGGGAGCGGTTTTGTCACAAGAACACAAACCGATCTGCTACGCTAGCAGAACCCTAAATGAACATGAAATAAACTATTCAGCCATCGAAAAGGAATTATTAGCGATCGTATGGGCAACCAAGTATTTCCGTTCATACCTGTTCGGTAGAACATTCGAGATACAAAGCGATCATAATCCCTTGATTTGGTTGAACAACCTCAAGGAGCCAAATATAAAATTACAAAGGTGGAAAATAAAACTGAATGAGTTTGATTTTAAAATGAAATATCTACCAGGCAAAGAAAATCATGTAGCTGATGCCTTATCAAGGGTAAAGATTAATGAAAATCTCCTTGGAGAAGCTTCCAATAGCGTTGGTGCAACTGTACATAGCGCACAGGAAGACAATCTAAATCACATTGCTATCACGGAAAGACCAATTAACTATTACAATCGGCAAATTGAGCTAATAAAAGGCAATGAAGATAAGGTAGAAACAATTCGTTATTTTCACAAGCTATAAGGAAATGACTAACACCTTAGCGAAGGATATAATAAAGGAATATCTATGCACCAAAAAGAGCGCATTATATTTCCATAACGAAATAGGTTTTCCTCTATTCCAAAAAGCCTATTTAGAAGGGATTAATTCTAACAATATAACCAAAGCTATTAAATCAAGCACGAAACTCCTAGATATTCAGAATTACGCTGAATTTAAAGAAACCATATTAAAGAATCATAAAGGCTTACTCCATCCAGGGATAGAGAAAACCGTCAATTGGTTTAGGGGAAAATACTATTACCCGGATTATCAAAAACTAATCCAAAACATCATAAACGAATGTCCTACTTGTAATATTGCCAAAACAGAGCATAGAAATACGAAGTTGGCATTCGAAACTACACCGGAAATACTGAACATCAGAGAGAAATACGTCATAGATTTCTATATGGTTGGTAACCAACAGTTCCTATCATGTATTGACGTATACTCGAAGTTTGCCACTCTTGTAGAAGTAAAAAGTCGTGACTGGTTAGAAGCAAAAAGAGCCATCATGAAAGTTTTTAACGAGATGGGCAAACCAATTGAAATCAAAGCCGATAAAGATTCAGCTTTTATGTGCACATCATTGCAAGCATGGCTGAATGCGGAAAACGTCAAAATAGAGATCACTTCCAGCAAAAATGGAATATCTGACGTAGAAAGATTTCATAAAACAGTAAATAAAAAATTAAGAATAGATAGATTCACGAAGTTTGAATTAATTCTTTATACTTATAATCATAAAACCAAACATACTACCACAAATAGGACACCAGCTGATATATTCATTTATGCAGGCTCACCTGATTATGACACCCAACTAAATAAAGTGAATAAAATCACTCAATTAAATAAAAACCGCATAGAGTATGAAGTAGATACCCGCTATAAACTATCACCTCTAGTTAAGTCTAAGGTAACAAATCCTTTCAAAAGGACTGGCGAAATTAGACAGGTAGACGAAAAACATTATGAAGAAAAGAATAGGGGTAGGAAAATAACTCATTATAAATCAAAATTCAAGAAAAAGAAGAAATCTAATAGAAGCAAATATTATAATTCCAGAGAAACCGAGGAAGTTAATGGAATCGGCGAACTTCAACACAATTAAAATCCTCATCTTCCTCATAATTACCATCGTAATGGCACAGGGCCAAAACATAGAAATAAATCCTATAAAATCCCAAAACTGATATATGATATTCAAAACTGGATCGATTAACATACCTATCAATTACGAATACCATTATCTAACTGTTAATGTAACTAAAACCGAAGAACTATACCAAAATTTATTAATGCAAGCCACTAAATTCCAGGACATAATCCAAATAAAATATCTAGTAGACAAATTGCAAAGAGAAATGAACGGGCTAAAAATAACCAAAAGAAATAAAAGAGGCCTAATCAATATAGTAGGAACAGCCTACAAATATCTCTTTGGAACACTAGATCAGGAAGATAAAGTCGATTTGGAACAAAAAATAGAAAATTTAGCCTGCCATAGCATTCAAATGAATGAACTAAATTTGGTAATAGATGCAGTTAATAGCGGAATAAACGTTATAAACAAACTAAATGAAGAAAAAGACAGGAATCAACAAATAGAAATTTTGATATTCAATCTACAACATTTCACAGAATATATCGAAGATATAGAACTAGGTATGAAATTAGCTAGGCTCGGTATATTTAATCCAAAATTATTAAAACAAGACTACCTGGAACAAATAAATTCTGAGAAAATACTAAATATAAAAACCTCCACATGGCTAAAATCCGATACCAACGAAATTCTAATAATTTCCAACATTTCCAAAGACATTACAAAAGTACCAATCTATAAAATCGTTCCGTATCCAGACGAATTAAATAACATGTTAACAGATATGACATACGACAAGTACTACATAAAAAATGAAGAAGTATTTGTTAAAGAAACTAGATTGAAAACCAATGACAATTGTATAAAAGGAATTTTAATGCAAATTCCCACTAAATGTCCATATTCCAATACTTTTCAAAACTTTCAAATAAACTTTATTGAACCCAATATACTAATCACATGGAATCTTCCAAAAACAACGCTAAACCAGAATTGTGTAAGCCAAGAAATCATAGCGGAAGGAAATACCATTATAAAAATCTACAACTGTTCAATCCAATTAAATGAATTTACAATATCAAACACAATGTTAGATTTTGCCCAGAATGTTTATGTCAACAACAACATAACTGAAATAAAACCACTGTCGTATGTCCAAACTAATGAAATAATTATGCAATACACCAAATATAGTAACCTATTACAAATAAGTCTACTAATTTCATTTGTCATAATTATATTAGTACTACTAAGTTATGTAGCTGTTAAATTTAAGAAAACTTCTAAAATAGTCACGGTTAAATGTATTAACCCTATAATAGAAGCAGAAGAGGAACCAACCTCAGCCACCGCACTTGACACCCCGTCACTATACCGAGGGTAATCGCCTAGGGACAGGCTAATAACAAACGTTGGGGGAGTGACATATCCATAATTCCCCACATCCCATACACATTATGTTTATGTACAATTCATCCACCCCATCCACACAAGTAACAGGACCCCACTCAAGAATCAATAACTGTTTCTTCCCATACTCCAAGCTAGGGCCCCCCATAATATAAACAATGGACCACATTGTTTCATCAACATTAGAATCACGCCACTCTCGAGAAATCGATTCTTTAGAATCACGCCACTCATGAGGACCAATCAAAGCTAGACATAAAACCAAGGAGTATCACATTCCTAGCTCCGTCATGTAATGCAACACCGATCGCCAGCAGTGGATGCCTTTCATCAAAGCCGACGCATCCCCAAATATCGATCCAGGCACGTACGCCACCGACACGAAGATGCAGCCGAGGAAAGCAACGCCCGAAGCCAGAGTCGGGAGTTCCAAGAGAAGGGCTCATGGAAACTAGCCAGCAGCAGAGAGATCAGTTCCGTTTGAGACAAGCAGACCCAAAGTCAAGTCGGGGAATTCATTTAAATCTTGTGACATAAAGATATTTAAGTTGTAAAATAAAAGTATTTTTTAAAAAAATTAAAATCGAGTTGCGGATATTTAACTGGCGCAGTCGGTAGGATTTCGTTTAAAATTAACTCCCATATTTCGGTAATGGTCAGCTTGTGTAATTTCTAATTACTGTGATCACGTAATCCCGGAATCGTTAATAAAATTGTGAAATCCGCCAAAGAACCTATGTGTTACGAGCACATACGATTTGCAAAACTAAAATTAAGTGAACTAAAGTAAGCGGAGATAGTGATCCACCAAGAACAGTGAAACACTAAATACAAAATCAAAAAACTTACAAGTGAACCAAAATAAAGTTAAAAACTACTGAAAACAAAACAAAACCCAATCAACACCAACAACATGTCGTTACCACCACTATCATTGAGCGAAATCCACTTGAACCAGGCACTGCTGTCGATCAGACAAATACCTGCCTATGACGGTTCATCTGGACAGCTAAGCTCATTTATCAAACGAATCGAATATGTATGCGGATTATATCCAACTGAAGATCTTCGCCAACAAAGGATCCTATTTGGAGCGACCGAGATCCAACTGTCAGGAGAGGCACAACGCATATCGCAAATGATACAACCCAACACGTGGCTCGAACTGAAGACGGCGCTGATCAACGAGTTCAAAAATCACACACCATATGAAGAACTGTTGCGACAACTATACACCACCAGATTCAACGGCAGTCTTCGTAAGTTTAGAGAAGAATTAGAGATAAAAGCATTATTAATAAACAATAAGCTAAACTTAGAAAACCTACCAGAAAATAATGTCATTTATAAAAACGCTTTGAACAACACAATTAAAGATGTCATTACTCGAAAACTTCCTGACAGAATGTTCATGACCTTAGCAAGAAAAGATATTACCACATTGTCTAATCTTAAGAAGGCAGCACAAGAAGAAGGATTGTACGAAGCTAGTACAACAGATTCAGGTACAAATAAAGATCAATCGAAATCGTCTCAATCAAATCGAAAGAATGTTGGAAACTATTATGCAAATTATAATACTACTAACTATCACAATCAAACTCAGAGTTCATCTGGTACAGGTCAGACTAATCGAACAAATCAAAATCAAAATTCCCAAAATCCTGGATTATACAATGAGTTCAAAAATTCCTTGAATCAAGGTAGGGCTCAGAATCCATTCAATCAGCAAATATCTCAAAACCAAGCTAGTGGGAGTGGACCCAACCAACCTACTTAAAGAGGGAGGGAGAGCCAGAGTGGCCAAACGAAGATGGACGTAAATTTTCATCAAGCCGCCTCGGAAGAAACCGAGGAGGACCCTTTATAAACATTACCATTAATAAAAGAATATTAAGGTGTATCGCTGACTCGGGATCATCGATCAACATCATGAAAGAAAATTATACAGATTCCGAGATAAAAGACGATAACCTTACGGTCCATACCATCAATGGACCTGTCCGTTTAACTAAGAGTATAATGAGGAATGCGAACAAAACATGTCCGTCCGTACAAAAGTTCTACATACATAACTTTTCCGAAAATTATGATATTTTATTAGGAAGAGAATACTTGATGGCAAGTAAAGCCGTCATCGATTACAGAAATGACACTGTAACACTAGGAGCTAGGTCGTACCCAATCATTCAGAGTGGAGAAGCTATTGAAGCCGGCAAGACCGCACAGAAGTGCACTGATCCCTCTACAAAAGAAGAGAAGATCGCACCTAAGTGCCTTGACCCATCTCCAGAGGGAGATCAATACTTCGCTTCCGCTCTAGACAGTGAATTAAGGGAATGTAATCAATTAAGATTGGAACACTTAAACGACGAAGAGAGGGAAGAGTTAAAGAAGGTCTTATATGAGTTTAAGGATGTGCAGTACAGAGAAGGTGACAATTTGACTTTCACAAGTACAATCAAGCACGAGATCAAAACTCTACATGAAGACCCGGTCTACAGACGACCATACAAATATGCCCAGATACATGATCAGGAGGTAAACCAGCAAATCAAAGATATGATCAGGCAGGGAATAATTCGAAAGTCGAATTCTCCTTACTGCTCGCCCATATCTATGATTCCGAAGAAGATAAATGCTTCAGGAAAGAAAAAATATCGAATGGTAGTAGACTATAGAAGTCTAAATGAAATAACAGTTAAGGACAAATTCCCAACTCCACGAATGGATGAAATCCTAGACAAACTAGGTAAATGTCAGTATTTTACGACAATCGATTCAGCAAAAGGTTTCCATCAAATACCCCTGGAACCTAGCTCAATCCCCAAAACTGCGTTCTCCACTAAGCATGGACATTACGAGTTCACTCGTATGCCCTTTGGGCTAACCACTGCCCCAGCTACCTTCCAAAGATGTATGAACAATCTGATAGAAGAGTTAATCTTCAAAGATTGCTTTGTATACTTAGATGACATCATTATATTTTCCACTTCATTGGAAGAACACTTGTTGTCACTAAGGAGAGTATTTGGAAAGTTGAGAGACGCCAACTTGAAGCTACAAATGGATAAATGTGAATTCATGAAAAAGGAAACTGAATTCCTAGGTCATGTAGTCACTACTGAAGGAATAGTACCAAGTCCAGGCAAAATCTCTGCCATTGTCAAATTTCCAATACCAGAAACGACTAAACAAATAAAGTCATTCTTAGGTCTGTGCGGGTTCTACAGGAAATTCATTCCTAATTTTGCAAACATAGCAAAACCCATGACACTCAAACTAAAGAAAGGAGCTGTCATAGACCCCAAGGAAGAAAAGTACGTCGAGGCATTTGAGAGACTAAAAGTACTCATCACCTCAGACCCTATCCTTGCGTTCCCAGACTTTGACAAAATGTTCACGGTAACAACCGACGCTAGTAACATAGCATTGGGAGCGGTTTTGTCACAAGAACACAAACCGATCTGCTACGCTAGCAGAACCCTAAATGAACATGAAATAAACTATTCAGCCATCGAAAAGGAATTATTAGCGATCGTATGGGCAACCAAGTATTTCCGTTCATACCTGTTCGGTAGAACATTCGAGATACAAAGCGATCATAATCCCTTGATTTGGTTGAACAACCTCAAGGAGCCAAATATAAAATTACAAAGGTGGAAAATAAAACTGAATGAGTTTGATTTTAAAATGAAATATCTACCAGGCAAAGAAAATCATGTAGCTGATGCCTTATCAAGGGTAAAGATTAATGAAAATCTCCTTGGAGAAGCTTCCAATAGCGTTGGTGCAACTGTACATAGCGCACAGGAAGACAATCTAAATCACATTGCTATCACGGAAAGACCAATTAACTATTACAATCGGCAAATTGAGCTAATAAAAGGCAATGAAGATAAGGTAGAAACAATTCGCTATTTTCACAAGCTATAAGGAAATGACTAACACCTTAGCGAAGGATATAATAAAGGAATATCTATGCACCAAAAAGAGCGCATTATATTTCCATAACGAAATAGGTTTTCCTCTATTCCAAAAAGCCTATTTAGAAGTCATTAATTCTAACAATATAACCAAAGCTATTAAATCAAGCACGAAACTCCTGAATTTAAAGAAACCATATTAAAGAATCATAAAGGCTTACTCCATCCAGGGATAGAGAAAACCGTCAATTGGTTTAGGGGAAAATACTATTACCCGGATTATCAAAAACTAATCCAAAACATCATAAACGAATGTCCTACTTGTAATATTGCCAAAACAGAGCATAGAAATTCGAAGTTGGCATTCGAAACTACTCCGGAAATACTGAACATCAGAGAGAAATACGTCATAGATTTCTATATGGTTGGTAACCAACAGTTCCTATCATGTATTGACGTATACTCGAAGTTTGCCACTCTTGTAGAAGTAAAAAGTCGTGACTGGTTAAAAGCAAAAAGAGCCATCATGAAAGTTTTTAACGAGATGGGCAAACCAATTGAAATCAAAGCCGATAAAGATTCAGCTTTTATGTGCACAGCATTGCAAGCATGGCTGAATGCGGAAAACGTCAAAATAGAGATCACTTCCAGCAAAAATGGAATATCTGACGTAGAAAGATTTCATAAAACAGTAAATAAAAAATTAAGAATAGATAGATTCACGAAGTTTGAATTAATTCTTTATACTTATAATCATAAAACCAAACATAATACCACAAATAGGACACCAGCTGATATATTCATTTATGCAGGCTCACCTGATTATGACACCCAACTAAATAAAGTGAATAAAATCACTCAATTAAATAAAAACCGCATAGAGTATGAAGTAGATACCCGCTATAAACTATCACCTCTAGTTAAGTCTAAGGTAACAAATCCTTTCAAAAGGACGGGCGAAATTAGACAGGTAGACGAAAAACATTATGAAGAAAAGAATAGGGGTAGGAAAATAACTCATTATAAATCAAAATTCAAGAAAAAGAAGAAATCTAATAGAAGCAAATATTATAATTCCAGAGAAACCGAGGAAGTTAATGGAATCGGCGAACTTCAACACAATTAAAATCCTCATCTTCCTCATAATTACCATCGTAATGGCACAGGGCCAAAACATAGAAATAAATCCTATAAAATCCCAAAACGGATATATGATATTCAAAACTGGATTGATTAACATACCTATCAATTACGAATACCATTATCTAACTGTTAATGTAACTAAAACCGAAGAACTATACCAAAATTTATTAATGCAAGCCACTAAATTCCAGGACATAATCCAAATAAAATATCTAGTAGACAAATTGCAAAGAGAAATGAACGGGCTAAAAATAACCAAAAGAAATAAAAGAGGCCTAATCAATATAGTAGGAACAGCCTACAAATATCTCTTTGGAACACTAGATCAGGAAGATAAAGTCGATTTGGAACAAAAAATAGAAAATTTAGCCTGCCATAGCATTCGAATGAATGAACTAAATTTGGTAATAGATGCAGTTAATAGCGGAATAAACGTTATAAACAAACTAAATGAAGAAAAAGACAGGAATCAACAAATAGAAATTTTGATATTCAATCTACAACATTTCACAGAATATATCGAAGATATAGAACTAGGTATGAAATTAACTAGGCTCGGTATATTTAATCCAAAATTATTAAAACAAGACTACCTGGAACAAATAAATTCTGAGAAAATACTAAATATAAAAACCTCCACATGGCTAAAATCCGATACCAACGAAATTCTAATAATTTCCAACATTTCCAAAGACCTTACAAAAGTACCAATCTATAAAATCGTTCCGTATCCAGACGAATTAAATAACATGTTAACAGATATGACATACGACAAGTACTACATAAAAAATGAAGAAGTATTTGTTAAAGAAACTAGATTGAAAACCAATGACAATTGTATAAAAGGAATTTTAATGCAAATTCCCACTAAATGTCCATATTCCAATACTTTTCAAAACTTTCAAATAAACTTTATTGATCCCAATATACTAATCACATGGAATCTTCCAAAAACAACGCTAAACCAGAATTGTGTAAGCCAAGAAATCATAGCGGAAGGAAATACCATTGTGAGGACCCATACTGGGACCCTCACATAGTAACAAGAATAATAATAATAATATTAATAATTGGATTACTCACAACCATATGCTATAGTAGTAAATAAGCTAGTTATGTTTTGCATAGCCGAAATCCCGCCAAACGGCCAGCTCACACGGAACAACCGCAAAGAAGACGGCGAGGAGAGGGAGCCATGCTCAGCCGGCAGCAGAGCGGAGCTCTTTCGGAAAAATCCCGTTGGCCCGAAAACGAGCGCGAGGCGTGGCGAGAACGTCGAGCGACCGTAGCGAGAGAAGGAGTCGATTCTGGGAAGTGAGCGAAGACGGAACGTCGCGGACATCGAAGTGAAGAGAAAAAAAAAGGTGTTGAACGGCCGCGCGCCAGAGAGGAGAGAAAAGCATGGAGGAGCTGCGGGAACACAGGCGCCGGATCCGCGGGTGAGCTGGCCGCTGGCCAAGGTAGTAGTAGGAGTAGGAGGGAGTGCGAGGGGAACCAATCCAATAAAACTTCGATCATAGAATTAAGAACGCGTTGGCTTCCATTTATTTTCTCTGGTCGGCCCACCGACTGCGGTCATCTCTCCACCCCCTCCCCACCCGTTTTCCTGACTGTTCTCGGTCACTACGCTCCCGCTCTGACTCTGGCAACAGGGTTTTACCCTGCTGGAGTGAGAAGTGGTACGCGTTTCGACAGAGGCGCCCCCCCTCATCCTTTTCCTTCACCTCCCCGGACCCGCGGCCCACTTCGACCTTGGCAACAGGGGTTTTACCCTGCTGAAGTCGGGGAGTGCAGCGTCTCGGGTGAGTTTCGCGCCGCCCGGCCCAACGCCGCTTTCCCCCCCCCCTCCCTAATTTCTCCCGAAGGCCCCGTCGTTGACGGCGGCTCGGCGATCCCTGCGCCAACGACCCGCCTCCCCCCCCAGTCTCAACGTCTCAGCAACTTACAAATAAACTGTAGGTGACCCTGGGCAGACTGAGACTGACCCCAGCCTAGGATCACTACTTTACAGATGGCGCCCGAGCAGGGACTGTTGAGACAATTCAAACGATAGTTTTCTGGGGGGGATTTCACCCTTCGTGGCCTAAAGATCCACAAGTAGATCGCGTAGGTAGCGCCGCATCAAACCGAGGAGAAATTTATAGGGTATCAATAAGAAAATACGATACGAAGGTACAGGCCAGCAGCGAGCAAAGCGTGGCTGAAAAGCTGTACAATCCCCGTTAGCCGTCGGCAAATGAAGAGGAGAGAACGGGAAAGAGGAAATGAGAGAGGAAAACGACAGAATGAAAGTACAGCCCGCAGCCAAGCAAAGCATAGTGATGCCCTTCCCATGTCCAGCAGAAAGAGAAAAAAAAAAATCCAAGCGAAACACCAGCGACGAAGCAGCACGCAAAGCAGAACGAAAATTCTGTGGTCCCCGTTATCCTCAGGCAAAACCATGCGGGATCATAGCGCCCGGTACAGTGGGGAAAGAGCCAAGGGCAGCCAGACCTCTGTTACATCTCAGTGGGGAGAGAGGGGGTGAAGACCGGAGAACAGTTCTGGGCGTCGGCGGCGGGCATGAGCCGAACGACCCACGAGTATAATACATGAAATTATCCCTTTCTCATACTACCCGCACCCCCCGATCTTCGACTATTTACCTAACCATTCGCCCGCGGCTCTCTCGCGTGGTGTTCTCGGCCGACTCCGAGACGTCGACGTCGGCAGAGGCTCGGCCGTTCAGCCAGACCCAATATAAGCCGGGTTGTATACAACGCAAGAGACAGTCATCCTCAGCATTCGGTCAAACATACAACGTGTGAAACAGAGTGATCCCCTGCCTTCGATCAGTACACAACGCGCAAAATACAGTGGTCCTTATCCCGCAGCATACAGTGGTCCCTATCCCGCAGCATACAACGTGCGAAAGACAGCGATCCCCGCGTCTTCTGTCCACCTCGCGCTCCCCCCGAAACTGAACACGAACCAACGGATTCTAACCGGAACAATCCTGCAGAAACCAACGACTGAAGTACCCCTGAACAAGCGCGTGTTAATTGCCAGCCCCCGTGTCCAGGCCCACGACCAAGACGGCCCACCGGTAATTCACTACCGAATAGCCTCGCACGCGTCCTCGCCGTTTAAGGATTCAGAGCCCCGTCTTTCGCCGCGTCCTTAGCTACGTTTTTCGACTCCTCGGGCGACGCTCCAGACGTTTGATCGTAGACCACGTGCAGCAACAGTGACCCGGACCAACTCAACATGGGAGTCAAGTGGATTTCGGTCAGGCGCAAGAACGAGTTGGAGATGATTACCGCGGAGCTTGGGTTAGACAGCGCTGGAACTGTCGAAGAGTTGAGACGTCGACTCGCGACCTTCGCAAACTCGGCCGATTTACCAAGTACGGCGCGTTCTCGGTTGGAGGAATTGGAGGCCCAGTACGGAGTCGCCGTGACTCCAGAGGTTAAACCACTTTCTCCCCGCCCTTCTACACTCGCGCCTCTTAACCTACAACCCCATCCCCCGGCTGCGTATGATGTCGTACCCGCCAGTAGCCGTAGTATCGTGGCGTCGGGATCCGCTGTGCCGGCAGAGAGCCTACTCCATGGCATCGACGTCGGTGCCGCGCAGAGAAACTTGCACGGTAGCAAGGACCCACCAACGAAGGGGTCCACCTGGAACGAAGAGCATTTTAACGCTGCGATCACCGAGAAAATGGTCCGCTGGGGAATCGTGTTTGATGGGTCCGGCGATCCGTTAAGTTTCCTGGAGCACGTGCAAGAGAGGGCAGCCACTTATAAGATAGATCTACGCCACTTATCACAGGGAATCCTCGTGTTGTTGACCGGTCGGGCCGAGAGTTGGTTTCGAACGAGCCGCCTTAGTGGAGAACCATGGGAGACCTTTCGCAAAGAGTTTTCAGAGTTTTTTTTGCCTCCCCGGTACTTTCAACGGCTAGAAGACGAGATCCGAACCCATTTTCAACGACCAAAAGAAGCGTTTAAAACGTACCTCGTGGACATTCGACTAATGATGCAGCGCGCGGGATACACCGAGGCTCAGGAATTGGAAAGGATATACGATAACATGCTCCCGGAATACCAGTTGTTTACGAGACGAAAAGATTTTGATTCTCTCTCCGAATTAACGCAACTGGTTGTGAACTTCGAGGTGACGCGTAACAAGGGACCGTCGGAGCTCACGGGCTACGCGAACCAAGCACGAGACACCCATCCGCGGGAAACTTTAGGGCCAACGGCTGGTCAACGAGGACCAAGGAATCACGCGGCCGCGAGGACACAGGATCTCCGGCACGATAGAACCCAGGTGAGGGATTGGTCGACGGACTCGCAGCAGCCGGATGTCAGGAATGGAACCATCCTCCAAGACGCCGACCCCATAATCGACGTGCAGCATGCTTGTAGGAACTGCGGCGGGTCCGGACACTTTTCCAGGGAGTGTAAACAGCCCCAAGTCTTGTACTGCTGGGACTGCGGCCGCCGCGGGCTACGCACCATCGAATGCTGTCGCAGGAATTCGTCGGGAAACGGACAGGCGCTTCACTCGGCAGGGGACCGGGCGAAGACCGCCAATCCCACCCCGAGGCAGTAAAGGGAACCCTGCGGCTGGAGAGAGGACGAATTCGCGCGCAAGTAACCATGGAAGGAGAGGACCTACTCGCTACTCTGGACACAGGCGCCACACGGAGCTTCGTTAGCGAACGCAAAGCCCTGGAGCTGGACAACGGACAGAGTATAGCGATGGTGCGAACGACGATCAGATTGGCGGATGGGTCCCTCCGGGAATTGACTCAGGCGCAGATGGCAGACATACGACTAGGAGATCAACAAGTAAAGATGCCGGTGCTAGTAATGAAAGACGTGCTGGATGACGTCCTCCTCGGGATGGATTTCCTATGCGGAATAGACGCGACCCTGCAGTGTGGAGGAGTCCCCTTGCGCCTGCAATTTAAACACAGCCATGATACCAGGACTCAAGACATAGGATCCCCAGCCCGCCTGGATCAACCTACGAATCTCAGCCGAGACCGGGTCGCCCAGCATCAAGAACCGACGAGGGACGACGTACCAAACGAGACGTGCGTGGCCGTTTCTTCAAGGAATTCTAGGAATTCGGGCGAGGTCTCGACCCCGGCAGGATACCAACCCGGATGGACATCGGCGCTCCCCGGCCTCGACCACAGAGCCATGCTGAAAAACCCCTTCCGGGTACACGAGGTACAGCAGCGATCCAAGAAACGAGTGCGATTCGAGCCCGGCATCGGCGACAACGGGCCCCGCCGTAGGCGCACCAGGGAACGGACACAGGGAGCAACAGTGGCCACCGTGAGTATATCCCAATTGCCCGACGTTTTGGCCCCTGGATTCGAGCCCGAAGACGACGAACCCCTGGAACCCCGGATCACCGAATGGTTGCAACAGGAACTGAAACAATTCGACGGCCTCAGCGGAGTGTCTCCCATTGCAGAACACACCATCGTGATGCGCGACAACAAGCCTATAAAACAACGTTATTATCCAAAAAACCCCGCTATGCAAGCCGTCATTAATAAACAGGTCGACGAACTGCTTAAGGAAGGGCAGATTGAACCTTCGAAGAGTCCACATAGCGCCCCAATTGTCCTCGTGGGCAAGAAAACAGGTGACATCAGGATGTGCATAGACTTCCGACAGTTGAACGCGCGATCAATCCCCGACGCGTATCCCCTCCCCAGGATTCACCACATATTGGAACAGCTGAGAGATGCCAGGTACATATCGACCCTGGACCTGAAGAGCGGCTACTGGCAAATTCCGCTTGCCCCAACCAGCCGCGAGTGCACGGCGTTCACCGTGCCGGGCCGCGGGTTGTTTCACTGGAAAGTGATGCCTTTTGGCCTTCACTCCGCCGGCGCGACCTTCCAGCGAGCACTGGATAGCGTGATTGGCCCCGACATGGAACCACACGCATTCGCCTATCTTGATGACATTATCGTCATCGGGCACACCGTGGAGGACCACATGCGGCATCTTGGGACAGTTCTACAGCGGCTGCGCAAGGCTAATCTTCGACTCAACAAGGACAAATGCAGCTTCTTCAAACGCAGACTGAAGTATTTAGGACACGTCATCAGCGGGAACGGCATACACACGGATCCTGACAAGATCGCCGCAGTGCGCAACCTGAAACCTCCGGCAGGTGTCAAGGAACTTCGCCGATGCATCGGTATGGCCTCCTGGTACCGGCGGTTTGTACCCAACTTTTCCGAAATAGTAGAACCCATGACGGCGTTGTTAAGGAAAGATCGGCAATGGAAATGGTCGGAAGAACAGGAGAAAGCCTTCGAGGAGTTGAAGATCAGGTTAACCGAAGCGCCGGTCCTCGCCTGCCCTGATTTTTCTGAAAAATTCTCATTGCAAACCGACGCTAGCGAACAAGGATTAGGAGCCGTCCTTACACAAAAGATAAGGGACGAGGAACGAGTAATAGCCTACGCGAGTCGACGCTTGTCCAAAGCCGAGGAGAACTACTCCGTTACTGAGAAGGAATGCTTGGCAATAGTGTGGTCAATCCGCAAGCTGCGCTGTTACTTGGAAGGATACCGATTTGACGTGATCACGGACCATCTCGCCCTCAAATGGATCAACTCGATCGACAACCCCACTGGACGGATAGCACGTTGGGCTTTGGAGCTGCAGCAATATCAATTCGATATTCGCTATCGCCGAGGGAAGCAGAACGTGGTAGCAGATGCACTTTCCCGCCAACCATTGGAGTTACTACATCAAGCTCTGGAGGAGGAGTCACAGTGCAAGTGGATCAGGAAAATGTTGGCGAGAATCAGGCAGCAGCCGGGCAAATATGAAGACTACCGAAGCGAGAGTGGACAACTGTATCGGCGCCTGCACACCGTGCCCGAAGAAGAAGACTCCACCCCATGGAAACTCTGCGTCGCTGCAGAACATAGACGACGCGTACTAAAAGAATGCCATGACCACCCGACGGCCGGACATCTAGGAATCCGAAAAACAAGCACACGAGTCGCCCAAAAGTACTACTGGCCAGGCCTGTTCCGAGAAGTCGCCAGATACGTTCGCCAATGCGTAGTGTGCCAAAAATACAAGGTGAGCCAGTTCAAACCGGCGGGGAAAATGTTCACCAGACAAGTTGACGAACCCTTCAGCGTGTTATGCGCCGACTTTGTTGGGCCGTTGCCCCGCTCCAAACATGGAAACACCGTCCTCCTGGTTTTCTTCGACGCATTTAGTAAGTGGGTCGAACTGGTGCCTCTACGCAAGGCAACTACGCCACACCTGGAAAGATCATTCCGAGAAAGAATCCTAAGCCGCTTTGGTACCCCTCGTACCTTCGTTTGCGACAATGGGGCACAGTTTACCAGCCGATCGTTCAAAGGATTCTGCAAAAGGCTAGGGATGGAACTTCAGCATACTGCCCCGTACACTCCCCAACAAAATCCAACAGAACGCGCGAACAGAACAATTAAAACGATGGTGGCGCAATACATCGACGGAAAACAGAACACTTGGGACGAGCTCTTGCCAGAAATCACGCTCGCGATCAACTCAAGCGTGTCCGATTCGACGCGATTCAGCCCCGCGTTTTTGATCCAAGGTCGCGAGCCAAGACTGCCAGGCGCCTTGTACGACGAGGTTACGCCAGGAACGGGAACTAGCATCGCCGACCCGGAGACCAGGGCACGACAGATGAGAGAGGTGTTCGAAATCGCAAAAACAAACTGCGACAAAGCATCAGAAGAGCAAAAACGACATTACAACCTCCGCCGTAGGGAATGGAAACCGGCTATTGGATCCCAAGTGATGTTACGTCGCCACACTCTGTCCAAAGCAGCCGAAGGCTTCGCCTCCAAGTTGGCCACGAAATTCGAGGGACCATACCGGGTGACCAAGTTTCTCTCTCCGAATCTCGTCCGATTACAGGTTCTAAACGGACGTAAGCAGCGATCAGCCAGTTTGAACGACCTGAAGGCGTTCTACCCGACCATCGACGAAGATGACGAAAAGACCGACCAGATCAGGACGGACAGTGAAGACGACCCTGACCGAACCAATATACAACAATCTTGATTACAACGCAGATCTACTCAAACCGCCACGACGATGCTGACACCCCGGATACACAGAGACGAAACCAATCAGGAACCCGGATATCTTGCGAGGAACGACGCACCGAACGAGGCGTGCGTGGCTGCTTCTCCTGGACACATCCGCTTCGGGAACCCGGATATCTTGCGAGGAACGACGCACCGAACGAGGCGTGCGTGGCTGCTCCTCCTGGACACATCCGCTTCAGGAACCCGGATGTCCTGCGAGGAACGACGCACCGAACGAGGCGTGCGTGGCTGCTTCTCCTGGACCCATCCGCTTCAGGAACCCGGATATCCTGCGAGGAACGACGCACCGAACGAGGCGTGCGTGGCCGCTTCTCCTGGACACATCCGCTTCCGGGACCCGGACATCCTTCGAAGAACGACGCACCAAACGAAGCGGGCGTGGCTGTTCCTTCAAGGGCAAACCGCAACCGTGATTGTACCGAAGGGACCAACCAAGGCCGACATTTTGGAGATTCTCATTAAGTCTATAACCGCTCCGCCGCACTCATAGAGTATCAAAGTATTTCTTGCCTGTAGTCAACAAGTCCATTCCTATTCACAGCTCATCGAATGCGAGAGACCCCCGCCGTCGGAGAACTACGACAAAAGCCAGGCCGGAGCCCCCAGTCGACTGGGAGATCATCGAGGAACTGATTCTTCGCCCCACTCCACGAGAATTCCAAGTCCACCCAGAGGTCCTCAGCTGGGAAAATTTATGCGGCGACGTCGTAAGCTGGCCCCGCATCGACCAGATCATCGAGGGGCACGATTTAGACCCCGATCACGTCAATATTACAGGAGACGTAGCCCAGACGTACAGGGACCCAAGCCCTGGCAACGCCGCCAGAGCCACGTTCACCCATGCTCAGGGCCCCAGCCAGGTCAACCCCGACCAGGTCGCCGAAGACCACGCGCAGGGCCCTGGACACGCCACCGTAGGAGAAGCAGCCGACTACACCGCTCCGGGTCCGAGCCCCGACGAGGGGGCAGAGGCCATCACTATCCCTGACGGGCTGCCAGGTGCCACCGCACGCGGATACCGCCAGCAATTCGAGCCGACGGAGTTCGAAAAAGAGGTGCTCCGCTGGGAAGAGCCACCGCTTCCGGCACTCTTCGGGGCCCTTGATACGCTCAACCTTCTCGAACGGATAGACGGGTTGGACATCGCCCCCGAAGATGCAGGACTACCGGCCGTCAGCAACTTTGACGCCATCCTGCGTCCCGAAGACATCGCCACCGAAGATGCAGGACTACCGGCCGTCAGCAACTTTGACGCCATCCTGCGCCCCGAAGACATCGCCACCGAAGACGCAGAGCTACCGGACGCCTGCGATCTGGACGCCATCCTACATCCCGTAGGCGGCCGTCCGGAGATACCAGAAACGTCGACCCCCAACCCAGCCGTTCGTTGGGTGACTGGGGAGGCGGATTGGAGAGTACGTACGCCCGACGGCCGGCTGCCAGACACCCTGAAAGCCCGGCTCCTGGCACAACTCGTCAACCCGCGGCGTAAAGATGTCCGATTCTTGGCAGAGGCGGACAACACCTTCTTCCAGGTCCACATCAGCAAGACGAGCAAAGTGACTATTCGCTCACGGGCCCCCCGAAGTAAGGAGAGGGTGTGAGGACCCATACTGGGACCCTCACATAGTAACAAGAATAATAATAATAATATTAATAATTGGATTACTCACAACCATATGCTATAGTAGTAAATAAGCTAGTTATGTTTTGCATAGCCGAAATCCCGCCAAACGGCCAGCTCACACGGAACAACCGCAAAGAAGACGGCGAGGAGAGGGAGCCATGCTCAGCCGGCAGCAGAGCGGAGCTCTTTCGGAAAAGTCCCGTTGGCCCGAAAACGAGCGCGAGGCGTGGCGAGAACGTCGAGCGACCGTAGCGAGAGAAGGAGTCGATTCTGGGAAGTGAGCGAAGACGGAACGTCGCGGACATCGAAGTGAAGAGAAAAAAAAAGGTGTTGAACGGCCGCGCGCCAGAGAGGAGAGAAAAGCATGGAGGAGCTGCGGGAACACAGGCGCCGGATCCGCGGGTGAGCTGGCCGCTGGCCAAGGTAGTAGTAGGAGTAGGAGGGAGTGCGAGGGGAACCAATCCAATAAAACTTCGATCATAGAATTAAGAACGCGTTGGCTTCCATTTATTTTCTCTGGTCGGACCACCGACTGCGGTCATCTCTCCACCCCCTCCCCACCCGTTTTCCTGACTGTTCTCGGTCACTACGCTCCCGCTCTGACTCTGGCAACAGGGTTTTACCCTGCTGGAGTGAGAAGTGGTACGCGTTTCGACAGAGGCGGCCCCCCCCCTCATCCCTTTTCTTTACCTCCCCGGACCCGCGGCCCACTTCGACCTTGGCAACAGGGGTTTTACCCTGCTGAAGTCGGGGAGTGCAGCGTCTCGGGTGAGTTTCGCGCCGCCCGGCCCAACGCCGCTTTCCCCCCCCCCTCCCTAATTTCTCCCGAAGGCCCCGTCGTTGACGGCGGCTCGGCGATCCCTGCGCCAACGACCCGCCTCCCCCCCCCAGTCTCAACGTCTCAGCAACTTACAAATAAACTGTAGGTGACCCTGGGCAGACTGAGACTGACCCCAGCCTAGGATCACTACTTTACACCATTATAAAAATCTACAACTGTTCAATCCAATTAAATGAATTTACAATATCAAACACAATGTTAGATTTTGCCCAGAATGTTTATGTCAACAACAACATAACTAAAATAAAACCACTGTCGTATGTCCAAACTAATGAAATAATTATGCAATACACCAAATATAGTAACCTATTACAAATAAGTCTACTAATTTCATTTGTCATAATTATATTAGTACTACTAAGTTAAGTAGCTGTTAAATTTAAGAAAACTTCTAAAATAGTCACGGTTAAATGTATTAACCCTATAATAGAAGCAGAAGAGGAACCAACCTCAGCCACCGCACTTGACACCCCGTCACTATACCCGAGGGTAATCGCCTAGGGACAGGCTAATAACAAACGTTGGGGGAGTGACATATCCATAATTCCCCACATCCCATACACATTATGTTTATGTACAATTCATCCACCCCATCCACACAAGTAACAGGACCCCACTCA
This sequence comes from Drosophila miranda, assembly GCF_003369915.1. Taxonomy (NCBI): domain Eukaryota; kingdom Metazoa; phylum Arthropoda; class Insecta; order Diptera; family Drosophilidae; genus Drosophila; species Drosophila miranda. The sequence goes on from NW_022881603.1 coordinate 46,483,175, forward strand.
AGAATCAATAACTGTTTCTTCCCATACTCCAAGCTAGGGCCCCCCATAATATAAACAATGGACCACATTGTTTCATCAACATTAGAATCACGCCACTCTCGAGAAATCGATTCTTTAGAATCACGCCACTCATGAGGACCAATCAAAGCTAGACATAAAACCAAGGAGTATCACATTCCTAGCTCCGTCATGTAATGCAACACCGATCGCCAGCAGTGGATGCCTTTCATCAAAGCCGACGCATCCCCAAATATCGATCCAGGCACGTACGCCACCGACACGAAGATGCAGCCGAGGAAAGCAACGCCCGAAGCCAGAGTCGGGAGTTCCAAGAGAAGGGCTCATGGAAACTAGCCAGCAGCAGAGAGATCAGTTCCGTTTGAGACAAGCAGACCCAAAGTAAAGTCGGGGAATTCATTTAAATCTTGTGACATAAAGATATTTAAGTTGTAAAATAAAAGTCTTTTTTAAAAAACTTAAAATCGAGTTGCGGATATTTAACTATATATAAGTTCAATTAGGTTATATTAGATTATAAAAACAAACATATAAAAAATTTAAGGTGGATCAACTAACTTTAGATTTTGAAAAACTAAAAATGATTAACTCACAAACAAGGACCGATCTTACTGCAGATCTGGTCAAACAATTGATAGCACTTCAAATTTCACAAGTACAGGAGCAAATTGTAAATTTAAAACAACAAATAGAAACTAAATCCGATCAGGTATCAGATTATCAGGCAGAAGCAATAGACGAGACAATAAAAGATGACACCACATTAAAGGTAATAGAATCCCTACCAATTTTCAATGGTGGATTAAACCAATACGTAGGATGGAGGGAAGCTGCAGAAACTGCAGTGAAGTTATATAAGAAAGGATGTAAGCAATATTATATTGCCTTAACAATTTTGAGAAACAAAATAACAGGACCAGCACATGACGCACTGACCAACCACGGGACAGTTTTAAATTTTGATGCCATACTTTCACGTCCTGACTTTGTTTACAGTGACAAGAGACCAATTTACATAATAGAACAGGAGTTAAGCGTTCTCCGACAAGGGAACCTTTTAATAATAGATTTATATAACGAGGTTAACAAGAAAATGACCTTTTTAATAAATAAGACAATAATGACTCACGGAAAGGACAGTGAAATCACGAAAGAATCAAATAAGAAAATTAGAGACAATGCCTTACGCATTTTTGTCACTGGCCTAAACGGCGGCATTGCAGAAATCCTATTTTCATTGAATCCCCCAGATTTACCGAATGCCTTGGCAAAGGGACAGGAATTGCAATCAAATAACATTCGGGCCCAATTTGCCTACCAATTCAGTGGCCCCAGAAATTCAGGGAATAATAACTACAATACATTAAGATTCAACCAACGACAACCAAGGACTAATAGTTCACCATTCGACCAAAAAAGGGATCTTCAGAGGAATAACATGTCATGGGGACAACCCTATTTCTTGGGTAATAGACAACAAAATCAGGCCCCAGAACCAATGGATGTAGACGAATTGATACAAATCAAGAACCGACAGAACAGCAATCAATTCAGGGGAAATAATAATAATAGAAATTATCGGGAGAATACTAACGGTTATTATAGGAGAAATAATAACAATTATAACCAAGCTCAGCATTTTAGGGCAAACGTAGTACCGAATAATCAGTCTAACGAAAATCAGGCGCAGAAACGAAAGCCAAACGAAATGTCAGAACAACCAGCTAATAAAGCAATGCGGATAAATAACATTGAGGAGGACCATTTTTTAGATCAGTCCCCGAAGTAGGTCTGCCCTACTTAAAAAGAGTAGATAAAAAAATAAACAGAGAATTCAAAGTTTTGATAGATACGGGAGCAACTTCCTGTTATATAAAAAAGGGAACTTACGAAAATAAAAATGAATTATCAATTTATAAGAAAGTTGCTACAGTGAATGGGTTTTCAATAATTAAATATTTCCTTAATATAACTATTTTCAACACAAAACAAGTGTTTTATGAAATAGATGGAACGGAGGCAGATTTACTAATAGGATTTAACCTATTAAAGAAAATCGGAGCTGTTATTGATACAGGAAAGGGGACTTTAAGTTATAAAGACAATGAGGAGAAACTAATATATGACGAGGTCCTTTCTTTAAACAAATTAACCTTTATAGAAGGAAAAACCATCCTAATAAAAAAATATTTTGAAGAAGAAAAAGAAATGAAAAGTGATTCAGTAAAGGTAGAAGGAAGTTTATATAGCTTGGGATCAAAAAATCCTGAGCACTCCGACGAAGAATTATCCGTCAATAGTTTGGGATTCAAATATCTTGAACCCGCCGTCGTTGAATTATCCGACATCCAAAGTTTTAATAGTTTGGGATTAAAATATCCTGAGCACGCCGTCGTTGAATTATCCGACACTAAAAGTTCGAATAGTTTGGGATTAAAGAATCCTGAACACGCCGTCGTTGAATTATCCGACAATGAACAATTTATAAGTTTGGGATGCAAAAATCCTGAACGCGCCGTCGTAGAAATATCCGACATTCAAAATTATGCAAATTCTGAATTGAAAAAAATGAAATTGTATAACACAATAACCTACAAAGAGGACAATTTAGAAAATCTCAGAGAGAAAATGGTATCTATCATCGAAGAAGACCATGCCAATATAAATTTACAGTTACCGTTCAGAACGGATATAAAAGGAGAGATTAACACTGAACATGATAGACCGGTATATGGCAAGCAGTATCCATACGCTTATTCGGTTAACGATTTCGTTAATAACGAAATAAGTAAAATGTTAGATGAAGGTATAATCAGACCTAGTAAAATGAGGACGGAACTCCTAAACATAGATTAGTAATAGACTTTAAGAAACTTAATGAAAACACCATACCGGATAGATACCCTATGCAAGATCCTTCAGTAATCCTTGCCAATTTAGGTAAGGCAAAGTATTTCTCGGCCACTGATTTAGAGTCAGGTTTCTATCAGATTTTAATGAGGGAATCAGATATTGAAAAAACATCTTTTTCCATAAATAACGGCAAATATGAATTTCTAAGAATGCCTATGGGATTGACGAGCGCTCCCAGAATTTTCCAAAGGGCAATGGACGATATACTTATAGAACAAGTTTGGAAAACGTGTCACGTCTATATGGACGATATAATAATATTTTCAAAAACTATAGAACAACATTATAAAGATCTAATTCATATAATACAGATATTGCAAAACGCTAACATGAAAATTTCCCTAGAAAAGTCTAAATTCTTTCAATTGGAAACCAAATTTCTGGGATACATTGTTTCCCAAAATATCATTAAAACAGATCCAGACAAAATCTCCACAATACAAAACTATCCAATTCCTAAAAATATCAGAGAGCTACGTAGCTTCTTAGGACTAACAGGGTATTACAGAAAATTTGTCCGAAATTATGCTACAATTGCCAAACCATTAAAAAAATATCTGAGTGGAGTAAATGGGAAAGTTTCACGAAGGGCATCCAAGAAAACATTAATACAGCTGGATGAACCAGCAATGGGAGCATTTAATAATTTAAAGGACAGTTTAATAGCACATATTGAATTAGTACAACCAGATTACAATAAAAAATTCACATTAACCACAGATGCATCGGACATAGCAATAGGTGCAGTTTTGTCGCAAGATGGGAATCCCATAACATTTATTTCTAAAACTTTAAGTAAAACCGAGCAATTATATGCTACTAATAAAAAGGAATTATTAGCTATTGTATGGGCATTAAAAAATTTGCGAAATTATTTATACGGAGTGAGTGGAATTGAAATACATACAGATCACCAACCTTTGTCCTTTGCAATGTCTTAAAAAAATCCAAATGTTGAAATGAAACGTTGGTATTACTTCATAGAAAGTTTCACACCAAAAATCATTTATAAGCCAGGCTCAACTAACGTAGTAGCGGACGCTTTATCTCGGATTAAAATAAATCATATGACAGATAGTGATGTCGACCAGACAGATTCAGAATCAGACATAAATACTCAGCATTCAGCAGAGAGTAGTTTTGAAAACGTCATTCAAAAGACTAGCAAGCCTCTAAACCAATTTAAACAGCAGCTACTATTAGCGCAAGGGAGATTCACAGTTCATGAGTTAGTAAGAGTTTATGAAAATACCCGACATATTATTGAATTTGATACGGTAGACAATCTGCTAATCATTTTAAAAGAATTTATTCAGCCTCACTTAACCACAGGAATACACTGCACTTTAGAAGATTTATACCTTATCCAAAATAAGCTAAAGGAAAACTTCATAAATAAATTTCTCTTCACGAGAAAGTTCCTCCAAGATGTAGTAAATTCAGAAGATAAAGCTATAATTATAGAAGAAACACATTGCAGAGCCCATAGAGGACTAGACGAAAATTACAAACAAATAACTAAGCTGTATTATTGGCCAAACCTGCACAAAAAATTAAAAGAATATATAAAAAATTGTGAGATCTGTAACAAAAACAAATATCACAGACACCCTGTAAAAATTCCAATTGGGGAAGCTCCCATTCCAGCAAAAGAAGGAGATCAATTACACTTAGACATATACTATGCCCAAAACCTAACATTCATAACTTGTATAGATTCTTATTCCAAATACTTGGTGGTCAAGGAAATTCAAAGTAAATTAAACATTGAAAATAAGGTAATGGAAATTTTGCAACACTTTCCGTTAGCAACATCTTTAATGACTGACAACGAACCAAGCTTTACTTCAGCACAATTTAGATCATTCATACAAAGAAGTAACTTAACTATTTATTATGCTGATCCCAGACACAGCACCTCAAATGGTCAGGTAGAAAGGGTACATTCCACACTAACAGAAATAGCGCGGTGCATCAAGGATGAACTAAATCTAACAGATTATTCAGAAATAATAATAAGGGCGACACTGAAATATAACCTGACGATACATTCAACGACCAATCAAATGCCATATGACATATTGTATAACAAAATAGACCACAAGCATAATCCAATATTACTTAAGGAAGCTCAGACCAAAATGCTTAAGCTACATAACAAAGATAGAAGAGAAAAAGATTATAAAATAGGAGAAGTAGTTTATGAAAAGAAATTCGGGGAAAGAAATAAACTTCAATCCCGATACAAAAAGCAGGTAGTCAAGGAAAATCGACCGAATAAAATTATAATCAACAATAGAAACAGAATTATACATAAAGATAACATCAAATATAAAATATTTTTTTTCCAGAAAATGTATGCGAATATACTAATACTGACTTTTGTTATATTGACGACTTCGGAAGTAATTGACTATACGCATAGTGACTATCTATTGCTCAAAGACGACAGAGACGGTTACACTTATGAAACATACGCTGAACTTTTCCATATTACTAATTTGAGTTTTTATAGAGAGATAATTGATAAAGAATCCAAATATGTCAACAAATCAATTAATTCAGACGATGAGTGGGAAATATCAATGGACTTAAGTCTATTAAAATTAATGATTTCAGAATTAGTTCAAAAACGGAATGAAAGGGGAATAAATGAATTAGGTACCATTTGGAAATGGATAGCAGGCAGCCCTGATCATGACGACTTTTTGAAAATACAAAATAAAGTAAATGAATTAACTGAAAATAATAATAAACAATTTGTAATAAATTCCAAATTTTTCAAAGAAATTGAATTGCTATCAAATTCATTAAAAAATGTCATCTTCAATGTAGAAACGATACTGAGAAAGCATCGTTTAAAATTGATACCATAACCCTCTTAAAAGTAAACATTTTCAATACAAAAATTTTAAATAAAAACGAAATAGAGGATGTGGAGATAATCGGCCGACTAATTATTTCGAATTAAATAAAACTCGGCGCAGAAATAAAATTACGATATGTTCTTTAATGCGTGACATCCAAATTGCAAGTGTGGCTTGCCTGCCCTTTACATTGCCGCTCCGATCGCTAAGCGCAGCTTCGCTCGGCCGACGTCGGTAGGCAGACGCAAAGCGGAGATAGCGAAGAGCGAGCTGGCAGAGAGCGTTTAGCAGGGCAAGCAAGCGCAGAGCTTTAACAAACAAATGAGTGACATAGACATAAGTAACAAACAAAATAAGCGGCTGAGGGCCAAGAATTAGGTGCTATTTGGCAAGCAGCTAATCGGCTGGGTTCTGCTCCGAACATTCACCCCCCGTTGGAAGGCAAAGGCTTTCAACAGTTCCATCCTGAAGGGGCAGAACCGCTATTTTTCCAACGGCCCTCTTGAAAAGGCCTTTTTGAGTGCGGATGACGGCTACTCTGATGGTTCCATCTTTTCCTGGGATGACGCTCTCAATGCGGCCAAGCGGCCACCTTAATGGTGGCAGCGTTTCCTCCTTGATCATGACGAGCGCTCCTAGCTTGATGTTTGGAGACGATGACCGCCACTTGCTCCGCTCCTGAAGAATCGAAAGATACGCCGTGCTCCATTTTCTCCAAAACGCCTGCTTCATTTGACACAGCCGCTGCCATCGACTAAGTAGGTTGACCCGGAGATGCGCCACATCTGGCTCGTCGAATGCAGCTTTCGGGGCTCCATTGAGAAAGTGGTTTGGCGTGAGCACATCTAGATCATCGGGACTTTCTGTAATTGCATAAAGCGGACGGGAATTTAACAAAGCAGAGATTTCACAAGCCAAGGTCTGAATTTCATCAAGAGTAAAAATGTAGGTCCCGACGATGCGATGAAAATGATATTTAGCTGCTTTAACAGCCGCCTCCCACAAACCCCCAAAATGAGGTGAGCGAGGGGGGATTAATTTCCAGTCGATTCCACTAGAAACGCAGAGATGTGACACAGCCGACGTATGAGGATCGCTGAGGAACATTTGCCGAAGCTCCAAAAGCTCATTTTTTGCTCCTACAAAATTTGTAGCGTTGTCTGACCAGATGATTCGAGGTTTGGGACGTAGACTTATAAAACGCCTTAATGCTGCCAGAAAGGATTCTGTAGATAGATCCCGAACGACTTCCAAATGAGTTGCTTTGGTGCTAAAGCATACGAAGACAGCGATGTAACATTTGATAGGAGGCCTGCTTCTGACTTCCGACTTGTGATAAAAGGGTCCGCAAAAATCAACGCCCGTTGTGTGGAATGCTGGATTAGTCCTTACGCGATCCGCAGGCAAGTTTCCCATGATATGTTCCCTCAGCACTGGCTTCAAACGAAAGCATCTAACACATTTGCGAATGATTCCCGCAACATATTTGCGTCCACCAATAGGCCAGAATTTTTGCCGAAGCAGTCCGAGCAATCCTTGAGCTCCTGCGTGGAGAAACCTTTCGTGAAAGAAGATAATAATAGAGACAGTGACAGGATGTCCCTTAGGAAGCAGGATCGGGTGCTTCGCGTCGTAGTCCAATTCGGCATTTTGGAGGCGGCCTCCAACACGCAGCAATCCAAAGCTATCCAGAAATGGATTCAGTGAGGCCATCGTGCTTTTTGGGGGTAGGGCCTGTTTGCTGGCGAGGGCCCTTATCTCTTCCGAAAATTGTTGCTGCTGTATTGCCCTTATGAGCAAATGCGTACCATTTTTGATGTCGATTACGGTAAGTTGACCCTTCGACCGCGCTATGCCTTTGTCCTTGAGAATGTAGAATCGATATATGTAAGCAAAGACGCGCTGCATGGATCCGAATGAGTTTTGAAATTTGCAATCGTACGATACATCCCTTTCGTTTGAAACAACCAATGCTGCATGACGACGTTCTGGTACATCGGTCGGCAATTGCAAGCCTGCAGGCCACTCTGAGCTCTCAAGACGCAAGAATGGTGGTCCAGAGATCCAAAGGCTGCTATCCATTAGTTCAGCGGGCGTGGCTCCACGTGATATGATGTCGGCAGGATTCAACTTTGTGGGCACTTGATGCCAAGTCATTCCTGAATCCGCTGAACTCGATTAGAAACAAATATATTAAAATTCAATGGTGATTCTCGAATCCAGGCAAGGGCTATGGACGAATCCGACCAGCAATGTATTTGGCATGGAGCTGATAATCCCTTAACTATGGTGGACACTAGTTCGGCTAATACGAGGGCAGCGGACAGCTCAAGCTTGGGGATAGTCATACTTTTCAAGGGCGCGACTCTGGATTTAGAGCATAAGAGATGACTTTGCACAATGCCAAGAGCTTCCGAACGCATGTATACACAGGCGCCATATGCTGCTTGGCTCGCATCACAAAACGCGTGCATTTCTAATCTGGCTTGCTGCCGAAGCACGTAACGTGGAAACTTAAAGTTTTTAACCATCGACAACTGCGAAGTCAGCTCAATCCAAGTCGTACGTAGATCCTGGGGCAGGCTTTCGTCCCAATTCAACTTTAGGCTTTCGTTCCATAGCGACTGCATAAATATTTTAGCTTTTGTGATGATGGGAGAGATGAGCCCTAGAGGATCGTAGAACCTAGCTAGTGTAGACAGGACCGAACGCTTCGATATTGGGCCTGCAGAGGTTCCGACGTGAGCGAAGCTAAACAGAAGATTGTCCGTGGTGGGATCCCAAACTAGACCAAGCGCCTTGGTTACTTCAGTCCCGTCATGAAAGGTAAGGAACTTTTCGCGATCCGCCTCCGATACGCCTTCCAAAGCAGCGGGTTCATTGGAACACCATTTACGTATGGGAAAACATCCTTTCGAAAGTAGCTCCTTTACCTGCTGACGAATCTTGATGACAGAATCAATGCTGTCCCCTCCAGATATGAGATCATCGACATAGAAATCTCTTCGAACAACATCAGCGCCAAGCGGAAAACGCAACTCTTCATCATTTGCCAATTGATGCATAGCACGAATTGATAAGAAAGCGGCAGGTTTGGTTCCGTAAGTAACAGTCTCCAACTTGAACACCTGAATCTCCTCCTTCGGGTCATTGCGCCATTGCACTGCACGTGCGTATCGGGATGGGAAACGCGTACACAGCGGTACATTTTGCAGATATCGCCACACAAGGCGACTTTAAAAAAGCGGAAACGAAGCAGAGTAATCAGAATTTTAGGTTGGATGGTGGGTCCAGCCATTAGCGCATCATTCAGTGATACTCCAGACGCTGTTTTGGCAGATCCATCGAACACTACGCGTAATTTGGTGGTTGTACTATCCTGCTTGTGGACGCAATGGTGAGGCAAGAAGTACTGCGGGAGGTCTGACTGCCGCGAAGCTGGCGACATGTGTCCTAAATCACGATACTCCTGGATAAACTCCATATATTTTGCCTTAAGCTGTGCATTTTTTGCTAGCTTCCTCTCCAAATTGAGAAATCTACGTAGCGCCTGCTGATACGATTCTCCTAATTCCTCTAGACTGAATTTGGTTGGCAAACGCACGGAGTAAGCTCCGGACTCTAGGCGAATGCAGTCTGTGACGAAATGCTGTTCGCAATGAACATCTTCCTCCGAAATTGATGAGGGCGAATAATCTCCATCGACTTCCCAAAACCGCCTTACAATATCGCACAAATTAGTCTCGCAAGCGGAGATGACAGGGGGATCTTCAACGGCTGCTAGCGCCGCACGGGCTTTCTCAGAGTTTTTAATACTTCCTGACACTATCCAGCCAAGTTTCGCCTTCTGCAATGTTGGCAATTGGTCTGACAGTCGAATCTGTCCAACGCACATTAATTCGAAAAACAAACCAGCACCTATCAACAGATCGACACGCTGGGGCTTGGCGTAATTAGGATCAGCCAGTTTTAGATTATTTGGCATTGGCCAATCCTTTGCGTCTAGGCCGAAGTTAGGCTGCATTCCTGTGATTGAGGCAGTGATAATTGCAGAGAGGAAACCGCGATAGCTTTCGTCTTGAGATTGCAGGACGATGTCCACAGCCTTGCTGGATGGTAGAATTGACTCTCCAATACCGGCGATTTTAACGTGAGACGGGTGAGGATCTAACTGCAGCTGATTGGCGAGTCTCGATGTTATAAAGTTAACCTGAGAAGCGGAATCTAAAATGGCACGACATGGAATAAGCGATCCAAAACGGCCCCTGACATATACGATTGCAGTAGCTAGCAGCACGTTTTGGCTAGGCAGAGATTTTTGACTCGAGGGGGAGGGCTAATATATTTGCTTGCTACTAGGGCACTTGCAGGATCATGCTGGGTCGATTCCGTGCTCGGCGACGGCAACTCAGCGTCAGCGCCCGACTGCATGTGGAGCAGTGTGTGATGCTTGGCTTGGCAATTTCTACATGCCCCTGACTTGCAGCGTTGCAATGAATGGCCTTTGTTGAGGCAGTTTACACATAAATGGCGCTTCTTCACCTCCTTGTGTCGAGAAAAAAACAGGGAGATCTATAAATGCCTGGCATCGGGATATGTAGTGATCGGAGGATTTGCAATACTTGCATGTTGAGCTATTATGATCGTTAATGGAGGTGATTAGGGTGCTAGGTTTACTTTCTCCCACCTGCTGGCTAGGAATTGTTACCATAGCCGATCCCAAATTTTCCAGCATCCGACATCTTGCTTCCAAGAATGAGGCCATGCTTGACCACCGAGGCAATCCTGACGTCGGCAAGTTCTCTTCCCATTTCTCCTTGGTCTTGTGGTCCAATTTCGTGCCTATGATGAAGATCAGCAACCCATCGGAAATCTCCTGCGGGGTCGCCAAGGTCTGAAGTGCACGCAAGTGCGAATTGATTTTATCGCTGAGCGCGCGCAAGCCGATAGCCGAGCCCTTCTCCACCCCTTGCAGCCCGAAAATAGCCTTGACGTTTGCCTGAAAATGTAACAGTTTATTATCGAATCGCAACATTAGTAAATTCAACGCCTTGTCGTAATTCTCCTCAGAAAGTTCCAAGGAACGAATCGTATCCAGCGCAGCACCATCTAGACATCCACGAAAATATTGGAATTTTTCGATGATTGGTATACGATGGTCTTTGTGCACCATTGTCGAAAACATCGCGTGGAATTCTGGCCAATCCATGTAGCTCCCACCGAATCGCGGAAGCTGCAACTCGGGCATTCGAGAACGGCCTATACCATTATAGGCGAACAACGACGAATTCCCCTCGAGAGTATGCCGAGCCGTTGAATTAGCAACATTTACCGTGCGAGCAGCCATCAACTCCCGCGACAGCCTGGACCTAACCTTCACATAAACATTCGAAAAGTCCAGTCGGGCATCATGGGCTAACTGCAGGAAATCCAGCCTTTCAAGGCTCGTTTGAGCGGCATCGAAATCCGCATTCATTCGCTCGATTTGCTCTAAGCGAGCTTGAAGTTCTGCCTCATCTAACTCGGCAAGCTCTTCCTTGGTGAGAAAGCGATCCATGGCCTTTAGTTGGCGCGCGATGGACTCGGCCTTGTGCTTGTAGAAATCTACATCACTCGGCATTGCTGCGTTCGCGACATTGGTAGGCTCAGGTGCTGCCATGTTGAGGTTTTAAAAGAGTCACTCAGCACGACCGAAAAAGACACCCTGTATACGTATAAACGTGGGAACCGAAAGCAAAGGGATTACAGCTAATGCCTTTAGCTGTGCGGCTGTGCGAGCTGTCCGATTCCGCTTTGTACTCCGCTTGTGTGTATTAGTGAGTTCGCTGCACTGCCTACCGCACTGCACTGACCGAATTGTCGCGACAGAGAAATTAATAGCCAGCAATGCGTGTATGTAGGTGTATGTAAGTGTGTTTTAGCACCGAATTGTGCTTAACCGCCGAAAATTTGCTAGGGCTAACGAATGTCGATCGCGAATGATTATTAATTGACACTGCAACTCAGAGATCACGTCGGGGTCACCAAATTTTATGTGGAGATAATGTTTTTTATCCCCAATCGGCCGACTAATTATTTCGAATTAAATAAAACTCGGCGCAGAAATAAAATTACGATATGTTCTTTAATGCGTGACATCCAAATTGCAAGTGTGGCTTGCCGGTCCTTTACATTGCCGCTCCGATCGCTAAGCGCAGCTTCGCTCGGCCGACGTCGGTAGGCAGACGCAAAGCGGAGATAGCGAAGAGCGAGCTGGCAGAGAGCGTTTAGCAGGGCAAGCAAGCGCAGAGCTTTAACAAACAAATGAGTGACATAGACATAAGTAACAAACAAAATAAGCGGATGAGGGCCAAGAATTAGGTGCTATTTGGCAAGCAGCTAATCGGCTGGGTTCTGCTCCGAACAGAGGACATTTATAAGCATGAAAAACATCCTGTTGAACTGTCTGATCTGCTGGACATTGCAACGGTTAAAATAATTCGAAATGCTGATTTAATAATCATTTACATAAAATATCCTCAAATTAAAGATATTTGCAAGTTTTACCATGCAAGAGCCATCTTACAAAATGATGGAATGTTAGTTATAAGTGAAAAAGTTTGTGAATGTAAGGAGAAATACTATTTAATGAATAATTTTAAAAGTAAAACTTTTAACAATTACGCACAAATAAATTTAAAGAAGACCTGTTTCACCAATTTACTTAATGGCTTTAAGGCCAACTGCACTAAAAAAAGGGGAAAAAACAAAGAAATAGACATCATTCAGGATGGTGCCATATTAGTTTCAGGCAAAAATATCGTAGACAATACTACTTTGTTAGGATCGTATCTCCTTATATTCAACAACACAATTATAATAAATAATATAACCCACATAAATGATAAGGGTAAAATTCTAAGATATATATCGCATCATAGATATAGCGATTTTGAATTAGTTGATTATATACAATCGATTGATAAGCAATTTTCTTTTGATAATGTTAATATTTTAAATCCCCTTATAACATTAGGTAATACGGCCTTACCATTAACAACATTATTCTTAATCATTTTGATATTGATAACGTTATTTTACTTCGGCTATAAATTAACCAAATTTGTACTTATTAAATCAATAAGAATACCGTCAGAAGAAATAGTGGAAAGCAACATTCAAATACTGTCAGAAGAAATTAGAGCTCTATCAGAACTTCAAAATGTATCGGGACGAAACATTTAAGAATGGGGGAAGTTAACGTACCCAATTCTATTGAGCTCTTATACAGCTCGAATACAGTGCGTTTGATTGCTAGAATAGCCAAAAACAGACACACACACACAAACACCCATTACACTTGGGCGGCCGGACCTGTGCCGTTCGAGTTATGTGTGTCGTGTCCGCCATCGTTCTTAGTTGGTGGCCGGATCCAGTGCCATGGCATTCAGAGTGCCCTATGGTCCTGGAAAAGGAAAAAATCCATCAGCCACACATATGATTAAAAAGTGCTCTCAAAATACTTACCGCCAGCCATTCAGCCACACACACACAAACATCCATTACACTTGGGCGGCCGGACCTGTGCCGTTCGAGTAGGTGTGTCATGTCCGCCATTGCCCTCAACTGGTTGCTGGAACCAGGTGCCGTGGCATTCAGAGTGCCATGTATACCTGGAATGGAAATACACACACTCACACAAGGTTAGGTTAGGTTGAGGCGGCTGCCGGGCTCGCTCGGGACCCGTCACACTTAGGCCGGTTTCGGCCCGTTGTGATACCGCATAGGATCATTTCCTTCCTGCGTTGTGAGACTTCCTGTCAGCAATTATCCCATCCAGATGCTCTCACAAAGTTCGCTATCCTCCTGGGACATAGTTTGGACATCTCTGAGATGTCGTGTAGAAAGGTTGAGCCCAGGTGCTGTAGCCTTCTTCTGCTGAGAGCTGGGCAGGAGCAGAACAGATGTTCCACTGTCTCCTCCTCTTCCTCGTCTCTACAGCTGCGACGAAAATCGTTATGTGGGGCCCCCAGCCTGTTAGCGTGGGTGCCTATTAGCCAGTGTCCCGTGAGGGAACGTGTGACTACGCTGCACCTTTTCCTGCTTAACTTGAGGAGCTCGGAGGTGCGCTTCATGTCCATGGTCGGCCATGTTTGCCGAGTTGTGCGACATCGTGGCACTGTTTGCCACATATCGTTGTTTAGTCGCTTGTATTGCTCCCTTATAATGAGCTTACAGGTGGCCATTGGCATACAGATATCCTCCTTGTCTTGGAGAAGGGGGATTGTAGTCCAAGATCTGGCCAGCTCGTCCGCTATACAGTTGCCCTCGATGTCCCGGTGGCCCGGGACCCAAATCAGGCTAATAGCAAATTGCTGAGCCATCTCGTGCAGAGATTTGCGGCAGTCTGCCACGGTGGCCGAGTTCGAGGAAATCGCGCTTAGCGATTTGATCGCAGCCTGGCTGTCGCTATAAATGTTTAGCTTGGTTGCCGTGACGGCAGCCGCTTGTAGGCAGTCTAGAGCCTCCCTGATTGCTATGACTTCCGCTTGAAAGACACTGCAATGATCTGGGAGTCTGAAGGAATGCCTTATGCTTAGCTGTTCAGAGTAGATTCCCCTGCGACTCTGTCGTCCAGCTTTGATCCATCTGTGAAGATGTTTATGGCCCCATCTGGGCCTGGGAGTCCCTCGAGCCATTCGTCTCTGTGAGGGATGATTGTGTCGAAGGGAGTGTCTGTGTACTCTCTTGGAACTTGGTAGTCTGTTTTTGAGGGGACGGTACTGCTATTATTTAATATGGCTGAGTGACCTATGCACTGTGTCACCCATTGATCTGAGTCTCTTAGACGTATTGCTGCTGCTTCTGCCCGTTCCTTTCCTGCGAGGTCAAGGCTCTGTAGGCATAGGATGGCATTTAGCGCATCATTTGGGGTGGTGCGAAGAGCTCCGCTGATGCATAGGGCGGCAGTCCGCTGGACTTTGCCCAGTTGCTTGGTGATCGCCCTTTTTGATAGGGCCGGCCACCACACCGTAACTCCGTAGAGTAGAATTGGTCTAACTATAGCTTGATATATCCATTGGACTATGCTTGGGATCATACCCCATCTTAGCCCAATAGCTTTTTTGCATGTGTAGAGTGCAGTCATTGCCTTCTTCACTCTGTCTTTGACATTCAGGTTCCAGCTAAGCTTCTTGTCAATTACCAACCCTAAGTAAGCTCGAGCTGTATTCCTGGTGACTGGAGCACCATTTCCTAAGTCTAAAATTACCACGGGACAGTAATGCTGATGTTTGGTGCATCTTGTCCATGACCTGTGCGACCGAATTACCGCCCGAAATAAGGTCATCCACGTAAAACTCCTGACGCAGAGCAGCTGAGCCAAGAGGGCAGGACTCACCCTCGTCGATGGCCAGCTGGTGCATTGCGCGGACCGCTAAAAATGATGCAGCCCTCGTCCCGTATGTGACGGTGTCTACTGTGTAGACTTGAACCTCGGACTCGATGGAATCTCGCCATAGGATGCACTGATACAAATTGTCGGGTGGAGACACTCGTACGCAGCGGGACATTTTACAAATGTCCCCAGTGAGAGCGACTGGATATGTTCGAAAGCGAATCAATATGTTAAACAATGCAGGCTGAATAACAGGGCCTGTCATTTTTTCTGTGGACGTTGACATGCAATGACTGCATCTTTTAAGAGGCGATGCAGTTACTGCACCGTCAAGTGGCCCGTGTGAAACCATCAGAAGGTTGTTACGCGCGGATCCCAGGCAAAACGCAGCCCTCCTCCCGCCCAACCTACCGAGGGGCGCTGCCGCATGACGCACGGTGCGTAGCCGAACCGAACGCGAACATGCTAGAAAGATAGCTATTAGACTAACATTCGACGAAAATTAGCACTAAACTTACTAAGAAACTAAGCATGCAATCAAACTACAAATACCACTACAATTACTAATTACTAGAACGGTGTGTAAGGATTAGTAATTTAATAAGAGGAAGAGAACTAGTGGTGGATATAATATGGTAGAGGGAATTATAATCCGAGCATAAGACCCTAAACGGTTCATGCAAGGAATAATTCGATCTACAAAGTGGAAGGAACAACGGTATAAAATTTCTAGTCAGTCTAATAGGAATCGTGAAGTTTATGCGGCTCAACAGATCAGGGCTGTCTATGTCACCCCTGATCAAGTTGTGCATAAATATCACACCAAGCATTTTTCTACGGTTAACTAAGGATGGGAGGTTTACTAATAGTAGTCTACTAGAGTAAGATGGGAGTCTTACACCCGCATCCCAGTTAAGGCCCCGCAGAGCAAAGAGTAAAAAGTTTTTCTGTACTGATTCTATACGGTCCTGGTGTACTTTGTACTGAGGGCACCATACACAGGAGCCGTATTCTAAGATCGGACGAACAAGCGAGGTATAGAGAGTCTTTGTTATATAGGGGTCGTCAAATTCCTTTGACCACCTCTTTATAAACCCAAGCACGCCCATGGCCTTATTTACCATGGTAGAAATGTGTTCGGAAAACTTTAACTTGGGGTCTAACATAACACCCAGATCATCCACCAGGGTAATTCTCTCAAGAGAACCACCAAATAGGGTGTAGGGAGCCAACAAAGGGCTAGAACGATGAAATGTCATAACTTTGCATTTCGAGGCATTAAGGTGTAACAAGTTTGCACAACACCATGACTGAAAGTTATTGAGATCGGATTGCAAGCGAGAATGAAATGAAATGTCCTTGTACTGGACACAGAGTTTAACATCATCCGCATACATGAGTACTCGAGAGTATGTTAATACTGAAGGTAAGTCATTAATAAAGAGTATGAAGAGTAAGGGGCCTCGATGGTACTGTGAAGGTGGGATATACGAGCAAGTAATGAATATAGCGAAAGCGGGAAGAATCAGTTTTACACACAGGAATTCCAGTTCCTGTTGAACTTGGACTGTGAAGTGTTCCGACGTGAAGTAAGAGTCCACTGCAATTAGAACCCCCCCTGCCCGTCGAGACGAACGGTCCTTTCTAAAAGTTGTGTACCGACCTGCCAAAACCTCGGAACTAAGAATGTCCGGCTTTAACCAGGTTTCAGTAAACACAATAACGTGGGAAGCAAATGCAACACTATCCCGGAAAAGAATGCTGAGCTTACTACGCAAGCCTCTTACATTCTGATAGGTTACTAAAAGAGAAGTTAGTTTTTTGGAAAGGTGGAAGGAAGACGGGAAGTTGAGGAAGAGGAAGTTGAGGTTGAGGGTGGCACATCATCATCACATCATTTAGAGAATATCCAGTTGATGTAGCTGCGGATCCGTCGAAAACGACACGGAGTTTTGTCGTCGTACTGTCCTCCTTTAGGTCAGTTGCTTTTTGACTGCCACTCGAAGCAGACGTGTTTTTCAAGCGGTCCGCTATACCGTCGTTCGAGTAAAGTAAAAAGTGATTTTTCCAAGTGGAAAATATATTAAAATTGCCGCGAGATCACGCGCTGTTCGCCAGTGCAATCGCGTGTTAATTTGGTGAAAAAACAGAGCAGCTATTTGCAAATTAATATTTGTAAAATAAACGCTAAAAACAGCCACGTGCGGAACCTTAGTTCGTCAACAAGTGCGAATAGTTCGACAACAAGTCGGAATAGTTCGTCAGCACGTTCGAGTTCGAAGCTTTGGTTCGAAGCTTTGGCTTGAGCTCGGAGCTTTTCGGTTGGTGTCCCCGCTAAAACTTTCGGTTTTAGTCTCCGCTAGAACTTGCGGTTCGTGTCTCCGCCAAGACTTTTGGTTCGCGTCTCCACTAGTGCCGTTTAGTGTCGAGTCACGCCAATAGAGGGAGCCATAACTAGCCGGGTATGGAAGTGGATACGGAGGCCGACGCCAGCGACACTAGCCTGGCTAGTGTAGGGGCGAGCTCGTCGTCGAGCGTTCCCGCCCGCAGGCGGGGTCGGCCGAAGTCCTCAGCCGCCAAAAAGGGAGCCAAAAAGATCGGGCTTGGGATTGGGATAGCCGGAGAGCTGCCGATCCCTGCCGAGAGATCGCCGCCACCATCGCTCCCCTTTGAGGAGGCTCCAGGCACCTCTGGCGCCGCCGCTGCCGCTGCCACCACCGCTGCCAGTACCTCTGCCGCCGCTGCTACCATCGCTGCCACCACCGCTGCTGCCACCGCTGCCACCACCGCTGCCGCTGCCACATGCCCGGCAACTGGCATTGTCGCGGCAGGCTACTCGGCCATCATTGCGGAAATGTCTGCGATCAGGATGGCGGTGAACGAGGCTGTGCTGAAGGGGCTGATGCCGACAGAGGCTTCCATAGGAATCCTCGTCGCTACCAACCGGTACGACGAGTTGGTCATGGCCCTGGCTGGAGAAAAGGTGCGCCTGGAGGAGAGGGCAAGGATGCCGCCTCCACCGAGACCCGCTGCTGCTGCCCACACGGGCACCACCGCCGTCACAACCGCTGCGTATGCGACAGCCTTCCCAGGCCTGCCCGCACCGAGCGCCGTCGCTGCACCGATCCCAAGGCCTAGGGATACCTGGTCTGCTCTAATAAGAAGCAAGAACCCGGAGGAGACCAGCAAGGAGCTTGTGGAGCGTGTAAAGAAGACCGTGGTACCGGCACTTGGAGTCCGCGTTCACGAGGTTCGCGAGCTGAAGAGCGGAGGAGCGATTATTCGCACCCCTTCAGTGAGCGAACTGAGGAAGGTAGTGGCCAGCAGCAAATTCGCCGAAGCAGGACTGGTGGTCAAGAAGAGGCCGGAGACCAAGCCTCAGGTCGTGGTGTATGACGTGGACACGTCGATCACACCTGAAGAGTTCATGGAGGAGCTCTTCGCGAAGAACCTGGAGGAGACCATGACCGCCGCGGAATTTAAAAAGTCGGTTCACCTGGGCAGTAAACCCTGGTCGGTCACCGACGGCGCCACGATCAACGTGACGCTAGAGGTCGACACGAAGGCACAGGAGGCGTTGCACGAATGCGTGTACATAAAGTGGTTCAGATGCCGCTGCCGCTCCTTGGTCCGAACATACGCCTGCCACAGATGTGCAGGCTTTGACCACAAGGTGTCGCAATGTCGCCTTAAGGAGAACGTGTGCCACCGGTGTGGACAGAACGGCCACAACGTTGCACGGTGTCCCAACCCCGTGGACTGCCGCAACTGCCGCTTCAAGGGGTACCCTGCAGCACATTCCATGCTGTCAGCGGCGTGCCCGATCTACGCAGCGGTACTGGCGAGGGTGCAAGCTAGACATTAATGTTTAGCTTCATCCAAGCTAATTGTGGCCGTGGCCGAGCGGCTGTGATGGAACTCGGAGCCATCATGCGCAGCTCTGGCCGTCAGTTCGCACTGGTCCAGGAGCCGTACGTCGATGGAGCAGGGCGGATTACCGGCCTTCCTTCTGGAATGCGAGTATTCCAGGACCGCCGAGGAAAAGCTGCTATCATCGTCGACGAACCGGACGCCATCTGCATGCCAATGGAGACCCTTACCACGGATTTTGGAGTATGCGTCAGAGTTACGGGAAGATTCGGCTCAATCTTCCTATGCTCCGTGTACTGCCAATTCGACACCGACTTGGCGCCGTACCTCAGGTACTTAGATGCGGTGCTGCTGCTGGGCAGCCGCACTCCTGTCATCTTTGGGCTCGACGCGAACGCAGTATCCCCAGCGTGGTTTAGCAAGCTCTCCGGACACAATCGGGGGCAAGCTAACTATGCACGGGGTGAGCTGCTGTCTGAGTGGATAACCGAGATGAGAGCCGGCGTGCTCAATGAAGCCAGTCGGGTATTTACATTCGATAACCGTAGAGGCCAAAGCGACATCGATGTGACAATCGTCAACCAAGCTGCGACTATGTGGGCCACATACGATTGGGAAGTGAAGGAATGGGACACCAGCGATCACAACATGATCCATGTTGTGGTGACGACTGACCCGAACGACGCAGTTGAGCCCATTGCTCCTGTGCCGTCCTGGAAGCTTTCCAATGCGCGCTGGCGATTGTTCGAGGAGGAAGTGGTAAGGGAGACAGCCGAATTACCGGAAGACACCGCCGAATCGCCGTTGGACAACCAAGTGTCTGCACTGCGCTCTGTAGTGCACAGTGTGTGCGACAGAGTGCTGGGACGCAGCACACCGAGAGCCGCGAGAAAAGTAGTTTGGTGGACTGCCGAACTACACTCCAAACGCCGAGAGGTCAGGAGACTGAGGCGAAGGCTCCAGGACGCTCGTCGGCACGAGACCGACGCAGCAGAGGAACTTGTGCTCGCGTTGAGGATCTCCTCAGCGCAGTACAAGAAGCTCATCCTGAGATCGAAGGAAGACAACTGGCGACGCTTCGTGGGAGAGAACAGAGATGATCCATGGGGGCACGTCTACAGGATTTGCCGAGGCCGCAAAAAGAGCACGGAGATTGGATGCCTTCGAACGGATGGTAGGCTGGTCGCAACATGGCACGACTGTGCGGGTGTGCTCCTTCGCAACTTCTTTCCTGTTGCGGAGTCGAATGCACACATTGCCATCCCGATCGAGGCTCCACCGGCCCTCGAAGCTTTCGAGGTTGATGCATGCGTCGCCAGGTTGAAGAGCAGACGCTCTCCCGGCATGGACGGCATCACAGGTGCCATTTGCAAGGCATTGTGGCGTGCCATCCCTCAGCACATGACAGCGATGTATTCCCGCTGCCTGGAGACAGGGTATTTCCCAACGGAATGGAAGCATCCTAGGGTGGTTCCACTTCTGAAGGGACCCGATAAGGACCGGACCGATCCAACCTCATATCGGGGTATCTGTCTGTTGCCAGTGCTGGGCAAAGTGCTTGAGGGCATCATGGTGAATCGTCTGAAGGACACCATTCCGGATGGCTGCAGATGGCAATTTGGCTTTCGCCAAGGACGTTGTGTGGAGGATGCTTGGAAACACGTCGTGAGTACTGTTTCGGCCAGCCGGTCGAAATACGTGCTCGGAGTCTTCGTGGACTTCAAGGGAGCCTTCGACAACGTCGAGTGGAATGCTGCACTACGCCGCCTCCTTGAGCTGGGATGCCGAGAAGCAAGCTTGTGGCGAAGTTTCTTCTCCGGCCGGAGTGCGAGCATCGTCAGTAGGCATGGAGTAGCCACTGTTCCGGTGACACGAGGTTGCCCGCAGGGGTCCATAAGTGGTCCATTTATATGGAACATCTTAATGGACGTGTTGCTCCAGCGCTTAGAGCCCCTTGGTGCGCTCAGCGCGTATGCTGACGACTTGCTCCTCCTCATCGAAGGGAATGCCCGATCAGAGCTCGAACAAAAAGGAGGTGAGTTAATGTCCATCGTAGGCGCTTGGGGAGTTGAAGTCGGCGTTGCCGTTTCAACTAGCAAGACGGCGATCATGCTGCTCAAAGGCATACTTAGACGGCCGCCAGTGGTACGGTTTGCTGGAGCATGCCTGCCATATAAGCGCAAGTATCGGTACCTGGGCATCACGGTCGGCGAGCGGTTGAGTTTTCTCCCGCACATCACGGGCTTGCGTGATAAGCTGACCGGAGTCGTAGGGGCATTGTCGCGCGTACTGCGGGTTGACTGGGGACTCAGTCCCCGCGCAAAGCGGACAATATATGCCGGACTCATGGTGCCCTGCGCACTATTTGGTGCCTCGGTTTGGTCTGTCGTGACGACGACGCAAGTGGTTGCCAGGAGGCATCTGCTTGCGTGCCAAAGGATCATCCTGATTGGATGCCTACCGGTATGCCGAACAGTGTCCACCATGGCGCTGCAAGTACTAGCTGGAGCCCCCCCGTTTGATCTGGTTGCCAGACGCCTGGCAATCAGCTTCAAACTAAAGCGTGACTACCCGCTGGAGGAGAGCGATTGGCTGTACGGCGAAGATTTGGCAAATCTTAGCTGGAAGCAGAAGATGGCGCGACTAGACGAAGGCCTGTTGTGCGAGTGGCAACGCAGATGGGATGATGGTGACTCCCCAGGTCGGGTGACGCACCGCTTCATCCCGAACGCAGGCTTCGTTTACAGCGAACGAAGGTTTGGCTTCACGCTGCGCGCTGGGTTCCTGCTGACGGGCCACGGATCGCTCAATGCATTTTTGCATGGAAGAAGCCTTAGCGACACGCCAGCATGTCTATGCGGCGCAGAACGCGAGGATTGGCAGCACTTCCTATGTGCTTGTCCCCTTTATGCAGACTTGCGAGACCTCGATGGACTTGGAGTGCAGTACACGGATGGCGACTGGACCTTCTCCGATGTGACGGCTTCTCAGGAGAGAATGCGGACTCTCGACGGGTTCGCCGGACTGGCGTTCTCCAGGCGACAGCAGCTGCTGAACGCGCAAGCGGCGCACGGGCTGGGTGGATTCCCTATCCAGGCCGGTCGGGGCTAAAAGGGAGGATCGAGCTGAGTCCTTAAGATCGGTACCACGGGTTGTGCAGTTCCAAGGCTGCACATTGAGGTCGGCCCCCTAGTGGGAGTATCGTGGTGGCTGTGGTTGATACCCAAACGTTACGCGGGAGAGCCGCTAGGCTCCTCGTGGAGTTGCGCTCTCAACCGGGTGCCGAGACCCATAGATCGGAAGACGTGTTAGATACACCTCGCCCCTCACCAAGGGGGATTGTATGCCCGACCAGGATACTTTCAATTGGTACCGGAAGAGTCGCTATGTACATAGCTATAGCTTCTCTTTACGGGCGCTAACTGGCGCATCGTACCAGGTTCCTGCGTATGTAGCGGTGGTGCGTGATGGCGTGATATATGTATATATATCGCACTAATCGAGGCTAAGCTGCAAATAAACATTAGACGCCGTGGTTGAAATCCCTCCCTGAGGAACCGCCACGTAAAATAAAGCTGAGAGATCAGATTCATTCTGTCCTCCTTTAGGACACAGTGATGAGGCAAGAAATATTTGCAGAGACTACGGGAATCAGGGTTGACTTGGTGCATATGATGCAAATCAATGTACTCCCTCATAAAGGCGGAATACCGCTCCTTGAGTGTAGGATTACGCTCCAGTTTTCGCTCCAGACTGATGAACCGTCGATAAGCCTGAGCATAAGATTCTCCTAAACGATCAGTATTGTTATTTAGCGGCAGATGAACTGCATACTCCCCGGATAGCAACCGTGAAAGGTGGCTTACGAAATGTGCTTCACAATCGTCTTCTTCTTTGGTATTCAACCCAGCCTCCACACAATTCTCGACTTCCCAAAACATACGAAGAGTTTTATCCAACCTTGCTTCCATCTCAGCTATCGAATCTGGACAATTGTGCGTAGCCAAAAGCGCAGAGCTTGATACCTTCTGTCCACCGCCAGATACGATCCACCCAAGCCGGGTCTTCTGCAGAAGAGGCAGTCCATCGGTGAGTTTGATTTGCCCTACGCAGAGGAGATCATAAAAAACGCTCGCACCAATGAGAAGATCAACCCGTTGAGGATTGAAAAATGCAGGATCAGCGAGCTGAATGTTAGATGGAATACGCCAATCGGATACATTTACTGTCATACTTGGTTGAGAATCGGTAATGGTGGGGCGATGAGAGCAGTAAGTGTAGTTGTGTAAGCAGAGGTGCGAGAATGCATACAAATGCTTATGGTGGATCCCTCAGTAGAAACGCTGGTATCGCCCAGCCCAGACACAAGTGCAGACGATTGAGTTCTCCTAAGCTGAAGCTGCTGGGCGAACCTGGATGTGACGAGATGCAGCTGCGATCCTGAATCTAAGATGGCACGACAAGGAACTAAAACGCCAGACCGATTCTTTACGAGAACCACAACTGTAGACAGAAGCACGACATCAGAGTGAAGACCTTGGGCAGCAAGAGAGGTAGACGAAGGTAGAGACGAGCTGCTAGAAGAATTTTGAGCAACGGAAGAGTGTCCGGTTGAACGGCCAGATCGGGAGGAGTAATACCTGGGCAGCCTTGTGTTGTGGGCTGTATACTATCGAAGTGCAACAAACTATGATGCCTACCGCCGCATACTCGAAATTTTCCACTATTGCATGCGCGGGTCCGGTGCCCCGGCTTTAGGCAATTGAAGCATAGGGAAAGCTTCTTCACTTCTTTGTGGCGCAGCAATGGTGAGAGATTTCCGAATATCTTGCACGAGTATATTCCATGGCCCGCTGAGTGGCAAAAGACGCATACAGACGGGTCGGCGGAAGAGTTGGAAGCTACAAACGTTTTCTTAACCTGCGTATAGGAATGGTTTTTTCCCACCTGATCGCTACTAGAGTGTGTCGCTGTAGCATATTCCAACCGCTCCATTTTCTGGCAGCGTTGCTGCAAGAATTCGAAGAATTCCTCTGCGGTAGGTATAGCATCCGACGATGTGTGCCCCTCCCATTTGGTTTGCGTCTTCGAATCCAACTTCTGCAGCAGCATGTTGATGACCATGAATCCATGAATCTCCTCAGCAGTTCCCAATGTCTGCAACGCTCGCATGTGTAAATTGACTGCATCCGAAAACTCCCGAAGCCTTTTAGCAGAAGGCGAGTCTACCCTCTTTAGCCCAAGAATCTTCTTGATGTGTGCCTGGAAAACAAGTCTTTTGTTATTAAAGCGTTTATTAAGTATATCCAGAGCCGCACGATAATTGGCACTGGAGAGCTCTAACGATCGAACCGAATCCAAAGCCGCATCAGCGAGGCAAGAGCGAAGGTGCTGGAATTTCTCGATGTCACTGAGATCCGCATCCACTTCAATCACCGATTTGAACATTGCCATAAAATCCGAGAACTCGACGTATCCACCAGAAAATTTAGGCACCTTCAGCTCAGGAAGTCGCTGCTTGTGAGCCATGATGATGGCACTATGTCCGGAATGGCTTGGCAGAGTCGTAGAATGGGCAGCGGCGTGTGACTGGCTTACTTCAACAGCAGCCAGCAACTCAGCTTTCAACGATATGAAAAGAGTATCGAAGATTTCGCGCAGCTCACTCCCAATCTCGTTTTGATCGAGAGCCTCCAACTCATTATGGGCCTTATTAAATTCCTCTCGAATTTCTGCCAACATATCAAGGCGCACCTCGACTTCCGCGGCGGTCAGCTTATCGATTTTATTCCCCGCGAAGGATTCGCCAAGCCTGTGCAATCGATCATATAATGACTGACTTTTACGCTTATACAGACTCAGTCTTGAATCAGCCACCACAATATTTCCGCCCGCGCCTGTATTCGGATCGTTGTCCATGTTAACCGTTGTGCAATTCGACACAACAACGGAAAATGAAATACTGCTTAAGCGACGATGAATAGACGCGAGAGCGAGAATGCAAGACACGAAAAGTCAAGAACCGCGGCTGCAGCTGCGCAGAGAATGAGAGATTCGACGCTTAAAGTACCGGAATTTGTCTATAAATATTCCATCCGCACTCTCACTGAATTTGCACTTTAAACTGTTTTTCAACGTGCACCCAAATGTATTTGTTGGTAGTTAAACTACCCAACAACAAAATATTGTATAAATAATAAGTGTTTTAACGGAACGCGATTAAGCAATGGTTTTATATCACGTCGGGGTCACCAATGTTTGAGATGCCAAGCTTTTTTGGCACCTATGTGTTTCAAAAATGAAAAGAGATTTCGGGTTAAACTTTATAATTCGTATTTAATCTTGGTGGCTTAGCGGAAGCCGATTGCTTGCTATTGCCAGATAAACTTTATGCGAGATCGATATGCAACCAATGCGCAGAGGGGTTAGCATAGAACTAAACTATAGACGACGGCGTTAGATCAAAGTGATTGCCGAAGTGGCGGCAGCAGATCAAAGTAGTTGCCGAAGTGGCGGCGGCAGAGAGCCCCTTTAGCGGAAGAGCGCAGCAGCTCTGCAGAACGTCAACGTTTTACAACATAGGCGGCTCTCTCTGCTCATACAATAATAATGTTAAAGTTACGGTTATTCTTCAGCGGCTGGCCCGAACAATTAGTGTTGGGTAAAAATTGCTCATTTTGATGAACATGTTCACATCTTCACTTAGATTGCTCACTTGCTCGCTTAGATTGCTCAGTTGCTCACTTAAGTGAACATCTCTTTTTGTTCACTCACTCGTGAGCAACACAACACTACAGAATATGCAGTGCACTCTCATACACAAATACTCATAAATACAATTGTCCATGTCATTTCATGGACGAATGTGACGACACGAGAAATACATTAGCAACTAAGAATAAACAATAGCACTTGTAAGCTCGAACCCACTAAAAGGGATTAAGCAATAAACTATTTACTTTATTGCTGCCAAGTACTCAAGTAAATGCACTGGAATATAACACCCCGCACTTACCGCAGCGCACCCTATCTAAAAATACACACTCATAAGGAGCCTGTGCGTTCCCTCCCATACAATAAGATTACCACTGCTAGCTATATAAAGAGATGCATTTTTTCAATCAAATTCAGTATCAGAAACAGTACGACAACTGCCTGTCACTCTATTCCCATCGCAATCATCAGAGGCTGTCGCTGTGTCTTCAGATCCTCATTTGCTCACCGTAGGATACCCACTCCGCAGTCCAACTGGTTCAAGTTCTAGTTGCGACGACCAAACTGTAGACGGTTTCTGTACCGTATACAACCCGGCATATTAATTAGTTATAATTTTGTGACTGAACACTACTCTACGAAGTTACAGTGTGGCGGACTGCTTTATCAAAAAGGATAATCACCAAACAGCTGGGCAAAGTTCACCGAACTGCCCTCCTTTGCATCGGTGGAGCTCTTCGCACCACCCCAAATGATGAGCTAAACGCCATGTTATGTCTCCAGAGCCCTGACCTTGCGGGTAAAGCGCGGACAGAAATTTCAGCAATACGTCTTAGAGACTCTGACCAAAGGGTACCACAGCACAAAGGTCACTCATCCATACTGAATTACAACAACATTGTCCCAGAAAAAACGGCCTATCAAGTTCCAGGAGAGTGCACAGGTACTCCCTTCAACACCTACAACCACTCTACTCTGAACAGCTAAACATAAGGCATTCCATCAGGCTCCCAGATCACTGCAGCGACTTTCAAGCGGAAGTCATAGCAATCAGGGAGGCTCTAAGTTGCCTACAAGCGGATGCCGGTACGGCCACTAAGCTAAACAACAGCTAAGCAACAGCCAGGCTGTGATCAAATCGCTAACTACTATTTCCTGCTCGGCCACCGTGGCAGATTGCTACAAATCTCTCCACGAGATGGCTCAGCAATTTGCTATTAGCCTGATTTGGGTTCCGGGCCGCCGGGACATCGAAGCCAACTGTATAGCGGACGAGCTGGCCAGATATGGCACTACAATTCCCTTTCTCCAAGACAAGGAGGATATCTGTATGTCAATGGCCACCTGTAAGCTTATTATAAAAGAGCAATACAAGCGACTAACAGACGATATGAGGCAAATAGTGCCACGATGTCGCATAACTCGGCAAACATGGCCGATCATGGACAAGAAGCGCACCTCCGAGCTCTGCAAGCTAGGCAGTAAAAAGTGCAGCGTCATACGTTCCCTCACGGGACACTGGCCAATAGGCCCCACATAATGATTTTTGCCGTAGCTGTAGAGACGAGGAAGAAACAGTAGACCTGTTCTGCTCCTGCCCAGCTCTCAGCAGAAGAAGGCTATAACACTTGTGCTCAGCCTTGCTAAACGACATTTCGGAGATGTCCAAACTATGTCCCAGGAAGATCGCGAACTTTGTGAGAGCATCTGACAGGAAGTCTCACAACGCAGGAAAGGAAGATCATAATCGGTATCAGAACGGGCCGAAACCGGCCTAAGTGTGACGGGCTCCGAGCGAGCCCGTCAGTCGCCTCAACCTAAGCTAACTTTCTGCAACTGAAAAGATACCATAACCGTCTCAAAAATAAACATTTTCAACACAACAATTTTAAATGAAACAGATAACATTAATAGGCATTAAAAAAATCCTGTTGAACGTCTGATTTACTAGATATTGCAACGGTTAAAATAATTCGAAATGCTGATTTAATAATCATTTATATTAAATATCTTCAAATTAACGATATTTGCAAGCTTAACCATGCAAGACCCATCTCTCAACACGATGGAATGTTAGTTATAAGTAATCAAATTTGTGAATGTAGGGGACAATACTATTTAATGAATAACTTCAAAAGTGAGACATTTAACAACAACAACTCTACATTTATACCCGATACTTAGTCAGTATGGCTCTCCTCCGGCAGACACCGCTAATATTAATCGACACGACAAAGAGTGCGTGCGAGAGAGACAGAAAATCAGTCTGAGCGTGTCGTCGGGCGCTGCGTAGCCACTGCAAATTTGTTCGTTTTGGTTATATTAATGATCCGATCTGATCCAGTGATTCGGCAATCTGATAGATATGGTGTGATGGACCTATTTCAGGCAGAGGTGAGCTCAGTCACGTCCAGGGGTCAATCCACAAGAAATTTGTAGCAATGGATGGAACTTTAAGGGGGACGTCGAGGGTGGCCTGTCGTGGAGGGAGAGAGTCGGGCTGCGGGCGAGCGTCGCTGACGGCGTATGGCGAGTGGCGTACGTGGGTGGGTGAAGTGTGGTGTCAAGTGAACTAAAGCAGCGAAATTGTTTTTGGTGTTTAGAATCTGGTTTATTGTAAGGAAATTTATAATTTAAACTTCTTGTATTTTCTAGGGGGGTGCTCGGATGGTAGGCTTATCTGTAGTATTATTGCACGTTGGGAGAGGCGTTGTAGCGAGCCTATTTAGGTTCGTTACAATGGTCATTCTCTATGATTGTGCGTTTTTAGTTTTCTCGAATCAGCAATATTGTGGATGCCACAGATTTTCGTCTCTTGTCGATACGGAAGGGGGTGGGGCGAAATTTGTAAATATACGTTATATAGGGAGATCTAACAGGAGCGTGAATACCAAATTATTTTTCTCTAAAATCTGGGGATGTCACAGATTGTCGTCCTTTGCGGGGGCGGAAGGGGGTGTGGGGAAATATTGAAATAAACTTGTCAAGGTTCGATATCACAGGAGTGTGGGTACCAAATTTGGTTGCTCTAGCTCTTGAAGTCTCTGAGATCCTTGAACTCACATTTTGCAATAGGCAAAGCGGATTTTGGATTTAATAATTATACGATCTGGTTCACTGGTTTTGCACTCTAGAAGATATAGTCATCCTCTACGATTCTGCGTTTTCTGTTTTCTTGTATCTTTGAAACAGATTTTCGCCCTTTGTGTGGGGCGGGGCGAAGTTTTGAAATATACTTGTAACAGTTACATATCACAGAAGTCCGGATAAAAAACGTCGTTTCTCCAGCTCTTCTAGTCTTTGAGCACTAGGCGCTTATAGGGACGGACAGACGGACAGACAGACATGGCTCAATCGTCTCGGCTATTGATGCTAATCAAGAATATATATACTTTATGAGGTCGGAAACGATTCCTTCTGGACGTTACACACATCCATTTTCACTTTGAGTATCGGGTATAAAAAGACCTCTTTCACTTATTTACTTAATGGCTTAAAAGCCAACTGCACTAAAATAAGGGAAAAAATAAAGAAATTTGTTAGGCAACAATAACGTAGACAATACTACCTTAATAATATCTTATCTCCTAATATTCAACAATACACTTAAAATAAACAACAAAAACATATAAAAGAAAAGAATAAGATTCTGAAATACCTATCGAATCATAAATATAGCGACTTTGATTTCGTTGACTATGTACAATCAAATGATAAAATACTTGCCTTTCAACATGTTAATATTCTACATCCATTAATAACATTAGGTAATACGGCCTTACCATTAACAACCTTATTTTTGATCATTTTGAAATAAATTAAACAAATTTGTCCTCACCAAATCAATAATGCCACCAGTAGAAGAAATTGAGGAAAATAAAATTTAACAACTATCAGAAGAAATTAGAGTTCTATCATAGCTTCAAAATGTATCGGTGGAGTTAACGTACCCAATTCTATTGACCTCTTATACGAGCTGTAAACAATCTTTGGCTTTCTAAGACCAAAACAATTTCAATCTTGGGCCTCCGCTTAATTTGTTTTTTTCAAGATATAAACAATCCCAATCTTGCGCTCCCGCCACAATCCCAAAATCACACACCCGGCTTTCTGCAGATTCTGCACTTTCTGCATTTTACAGTTGTCAATCTTTGGATGACGAAATCCAATATTCGGGATGGCAAAATCAATCGGAATGTTTATAGAAAAAATAATTCCCGAAAGGGATTGACGATGCAGAGATCAAAAAGTCTTGATCCAGAAGCGAAACCGAAAAGTCGAGCTAAAAACTAAGATCGCGCAAACCCTTTGGCCGGAAACCCTCAACTCAAGTCTATATCTGTGAAATTAGAGTTAAATACAAAATGTTGTAAAACCAATCCGCTACCGCAGTTATTTAATTTGCACGCAGTCGACGGCACTGGTTTGAAAGGCAGATAAAACCGAATATAAGGCAACGAACGGTACTTGATCAATAGTTTTGAATATTGAATTATAATTTGTGATTTGCAATACCGAATTGTTTATTGCACAAATCAGGTGTTTTGTTATGTATAGTTTATTGGGTATGTATATTAGGCCATTATAGGCCAAAAACGGTAACCCGTATTTGTGTATTGCTATGTTTAGAATGCGATTCGTATGTCTGTAATTGCAAGACCGAATATGCATGTATGCATCTGACAATAGAAACCCTGCAGTCCGGGACTCCGATGACTCAGCTGTTAACACATCGATGACCGCGTCACTACCTCCGATGACACAGTTGATGACGCTCCATACGATGAGCTGTTGACATTAACATGGAGAGGTCCTAGGGCATAGTCAATGACATTGTCATCGAGCATTGCCGAAAAATCATGTATAAAATGCATAACTGATAAAATAAAATAATAAAATGATGATCACAGCACTTAATTTCACTTTTTTGCGCACAAACAGACGGAAAAGGGACGAAAAGAAAAAACGAAGTTCCCTTCTACTTCGCACGGCCGGCAGAACCGAATTACGTTCGGCACACGCGGAAAAGACAAAAAAAAAGAAGAGAATACAAAGGGTTCGATTTGGCTGGAGTCAACGCCTAGATAACATTGTAGATGACATTCGTCATCACTCACTGCTGGTACTGCAGGGAAGTAAGAATGATTGTGAAAGTATGCAGAAGGAAAAAACTGGAACGGCCGCTGCCGTGCGTAAGCATTTGCGGTGCAACAATGTTTCTGTACAGTAAGCAGTGGAAATAGAGAACAATTAGAGGGATTTACATTAGGCTCCACCACAATAATTTGGCTATGATACTTAATAACTAAATATAGGGCTAGGAAACCAGACAGCACCCTTCAATGATATAAATATATAGCAATAAAAATACTTGCAGGGTACATGGAAGTTAACGTACCCAATTCTATTGAGCTCTTATACGAGTTGTAAACAAACTTTGGCTTTCCAAAACGAAAACAATTTCAATCTTGGGCCTCCGCCATATTGATTTCTAAGATGTACAATCTCAAGGGCTCCCGCCGCAATCCCAATCTTTGACACTCGCCTAAATGGAAAACCAATGTTTGCCCACACCCGGCTTCTCATAAACAATCTCACTCCCGGCTTTCTGCAGATCCTGCACTTTAGGCATTTTACAGTTCTCTCTTTGGATGACGAAATCCAATACTCGGGATGGCGAAATCAATTGAAATGTTTATAGAAAAACTATTCCTAAGTGTGACGGGCTCCGAGCGAGCCCGGCAGTCGCCTCAACCTAAGCTAACTTTCTGCAACTGAAAAGATACCATAACCGTCTCAAAAATAAACATTTTCAACACAACAATTTTAAATGAAACAGATAACATTAATAGGCATTAAAAAAATCCTGTTGAACGTCTGATTTACTAGATATTGCAACGGTTAAAATAATTCGAAATGCTGATTTAATAATCATTTATATTAAATATCTTCAAATTAACGATATTTGCAAGCTTAACCATGCAAGACCCATCTCTCAACACGATGGAATGTTAGTTATAAGTAATCAAATTTGTGAATGTAGGGGACAATACTATTTAATGAATAACTTCAAAAGTGAGACATTTAACAACAACAACTCTACATTTATACCCGATACTTAGTCAGTATGGCTCTCCTCCGGCAGACACCGCTAATATTAATCGACACGACAAAGAGTGCGTGCGAGAGAGACAGAAAATCAGTCTGAGCGTGTCGTCGGGCGCTGCCTAGCCACTGCAAATTTGTTCGTTTTGGTTATATTAATGATCCGATCTGATCCAGTGATTCGGCAATTTGATAGATATGGTGTGATGGACCTATTTCAGGCAGAGGTGAGCTCAGTCACGTCCAGGGGTCAATCCACAAGAAATTTGTAGCAATGGATGGAACTTTAAGGGGGACGTCGAGGGTGGCCTGTCGTGGAGGGAGAGAGTCGGGCTGCGGGCGAGCGTCGCTGACGGCGTATGGCGAGTGGCGTACGTGGGTGGGTGAAGTGTGGTGTCAAGTGAACTAAAGCAGCGAAATTGTTTTTGGTGTTTAGAATCTGGTTTATTGTAAGGAAATTTATAATTTAAACTTCTTTTATTTTCTAGGGGGGTGCTCGGATGGTAGGCTTATCTGTAGTATTATTGCACGTTGGGAGAGGCGTTGTAGCGAGCCTATTTAGGTTCGTTACAATGGTCATTCTCTATGATTGTGCGTTTTTAGTTTTCTCGAATCTGCAATATTGTGGATGCCACAGATTTTCGTCTCTTGTTGATACGGAAGGGGGTGGGGCGAAATTTGTAAATATACGTTATATAGGGAGATCTAACAGGAGCGTGAATACCAAATTATTTTTCTCTAAAATCTGGGGATGTCACAGATTGTCGTCCTTTGCGGGGGCGGAAGGGGGTGTGGGGAAATATTGAAATAAACTTGTCAAGGTTCGATATCACAGGAGTGTGGGTACCAAATTTGGTTGCTCTAGCTCTTGAAGTCTCTGAGATCCTTGAACTCACATTTTGCAATAGGCAAAGCGGATTTTGGATTTAATAATTATACGATCTGGTTCACTGGTTTTGCACTCTAGAAGATATAGTCATCCTCTACGATTCTGCGTTTTCTGTTTTCTTGTATCTTTGAAACAGATTTTCGCCCTTTGTGTGGGGCGGGGCGAAGTTTTGAAATATACTTGTAACAGTTACATATCACAGAAGTCCGGATAAAAAACGTCGTTTCTCCAGCTCTTCTAGTCTTTGAGCACTAGGCGCTTATAGGGACGGACAGACGGACAGACAGACATGGCTCAATCGTCTCGGCTATTGATGCTAATCAAGAATATATATACTTTATGAGGTCGGAAACGATTCCTTCTGGACGTTACACACATCCAT
This sequence comes from Drosophila miranda, assembly GCF_003369915.1. Taxonomy (NCBI): domain Eukaryota; kingdom Metazoa; phylum Arthropoda; class Insecta; order Diptera; family Drosophilidae; genus Drosophila; species Drosophila miranda. Next base: position 46,516,309 of record NW_022881603.1, read on the forward strand.
TTTCACTTTGAGTATCGGGTATAAAAAGACCTCTTTCACTTATTTACTTAATGGCTTAAAAGCCAACTGCACTAAAATAAGGGAAAAAATAAAGAAATTTGTTAGGCAACAATAACGTAGACAATACTACCTTAATAATATCTTATCTCCTAATATTCAACAATACACTTAAAATAAACAACAAAAACATATAAAAGAAAAGAATAAGATTCTGAAATACCTATCGAATCATAAATATAGCGACTTTGATTTCGTTGACTATGTACAATCAAATGATAAAATACTTGCCTTTCAACATGTTAATATTCTACATCCATTAATAACATTAGGTAATACGGCCTTACCATTAACAACCTTATTTTTGATCATTTTGAAATAAATTAAACAAATTTGTCCTCACCAAATCAATAATGCCACCAGTAGAAGAAATTGAGGAAAATAAAATTTAACAACTATCAGAAGAAATTAGAGTTCTATCATAGCTTCAAAATGTATCGGTGGAGTTAACGTACCCAATTCTATTGACCTCTTATACGAGCTGTAAACAATCTTTGGCTTTCTAAGACCAAAACAATTTCAATCTTGGGCCTCCGCTTAATTTGTTTTTTTCAAGATATAAACAATCCCAATCTTGCGCTCCCGCCACAATCCCAAAATCTCACACCCGGCTTTCTGCAGATTCTGCACTTTCAGCATTTTACAGTTGTCAATCTTTGGATGACGAAATCCAATATTCGGGATGGCAAAATCAATCGGAATGTTTATAGAAAAAATAATTCCCGAAAGGGATTGACGATGCAGAGATCAAAAAGTCTTGATCCAGAAGCGAAACCGAAAAGTCGAGCTAAAAACTAAGATCGCGCAAACCCTTTGGCCGGAAACCCTCAACTCAAGTCTATATCTGTGAAATTAGAGTTAAATACAAAATGTTGTAAAACCAATCCGCTACCGCAGTTATTTAATTTGCACGCAGTCGACGGCACTGGTTTGAAAGGCAGATAAAACCGAATATAAGGCAACGAACGGTACTTGATCAATAGTTTTGAATATTGAATTATAATTTGTGATTTGCAATACCGAATTGTTTATTGCACAAATCAGGTGTTTTGTTATGTATAGTTTATTGGGTATGTATATTAGGCCATTATAGGCCAAAAACGGTAACCCGTATTTGTGTATTGCTATGTTTAGAATGCGATTCGTATGTCTGTAATTGCAAGACCGAATATGCATGTATGCATCTGACAATAGAAACCCTGCAGTCCGGGACTCCGATGACTCAGCTGTTAACACATCGATGACCGCGTCACTACCTCCGAAGACACAGTTGATGACGCTCCATACGATGAGCTGTTGACATTAACATGGAGAGGTCCTAGGGCATAGTCAATGACATTGTCATCGAGCATTGCCGAAAAATCATGTATAAAATGCATAACTGATAAAATAAAATAATAAAATGATGATCACAGCACTTAATTTCACTTTTTTGCGCACAAACAGACGGAAAAGGGACGAAAAGAAAAAACGAAGTTCCCTTCTACTTCGCACGGTCGGCAGAACCGAATTACGTTCGGCACACGCGAAAAAGACAAAAAAAAAGAAGAGAATACAAAGCGTTCGATTTGGCTGGAGTCAACGCCTAGATAACATTGTAGATGACATTCGTCATCACTCACTGCTGGTACTGCAGGGAAGTAAGAATGATTGTGAAAGTATGCAGAAGGAAAAAACTGGAACGGCCGCTGCCGTGCGTAAGCATTTGCGGTGCAACAATGTTTCTGTACAGTAAGCAGTGGAAATAGAGAACAATTAGAGGGATTTACGTTAGGCTCCACCACAATAATTTGGCTATGATACTTAATAACTAAATATAGGGCTAGGAAACCAGACAGCACCCTTCAATGATATAAATATATAGCAATAAAAATACTTGCAGGGTACATGGAAGTTAACGTACCCAATTCTATTGAGCTCTTATACGAGTTGTAAACAAACTTTGGCTTTCCAAAACGAAAACAATTTCAATCTTGGGCCTCCGCCATATTGATTTCTAAGATGTACAATCTCAAGGGCTCCCGCCGCAATCCCAATCTTTGACACTCACCTACATGGAAAACCAATGTTTGCCCACACCCGGCTTCTCATAAACAATCTCACTCCCGGCTTTCTGCAGATCCTGCACTTTAGGCATTTTACAGTTCTCTCTTTGGATGACGAAATCCAATACTCGGGATGGCGAAATCAATTGAAATGTTTATAGAAAAACTATTCCCGAAAGGGATCAACGATGCAAAGATCAGAAAGTTCAAGTCAGTCTTGATCCAGAAGCGACACCGCAAAGTCGAGCTAAAAATTAAGATCGCGCAAACCCTTTGCCAGGAATCCTTTGTGACCCTCTACTTAAATCTATATCAGTGAAGTTAGAAGTAAAATAAAAACTTTTTAAAAACACAATCCGCTACCGCAGTTATTTAATTTGCATGCTCAACGTTCCATAGTTTGTCGGGTTTATAAGGAAATAAAATAACAAATCACTGCGCCTCCTTATTTAACTAATTATACTACCAACAAAATAACAATCCATACATACTGCACATACATATGTATTTATCTTACATATCTATACGTACGCATTTTAAATTAGCATATTCTTGCACATCTATATAATATACATATTGTATATAAAACGGTTATCCACCGTTTTACCCGTTGTTTGACATCTCTTCAACCCAAGCCGCGGTACATAGCACTTACAGCCATACATACACACATACAAGCAGCAGCAGCGGTGCATTCTTTTCGTTTTTCTTTTCGCTTTCGCTTCTCCACCGTTTGCCTGCGTTGTAGTTGTTGGGATAATATTTTTCGGTGCCGCGCTTGACCGTAACGGAACGCCAAGTGACGCGCTACCCTGCATTTCGAGAGTATATTGTTTTCAACCGTAGTTCAATCGTAGTATTTATATCTATATATTCCGGCCACGGTGTACTATTTCCATAATTTAAATACTCGCAATAAATTCCACCAAAACCACATATCCACGTTTCGTAGTTCTGCCTTTGCGAATCTACTACGCATTATCGCAGATCCATCAGCAAAACATGCCCACTGTTGAGAAGAAATCTCGCAAGAAGTTTAAGCGGGTGAGTTCGCTGAGTTTGACCCATCCACCCAGCTCCAACGGCTCAGTCACTACGCCCACATCTTCCCGTCCGGCCCCAGCTGAGCGAGGTCCGACCACGTCCAGGGCTCACGCACCACATGCCTTCGAGGATTTGTTGCTCCCCTCGGGAGTCCCTCGCACGGCTCCTAGCACTATGGCCGCCAGTTCCGCACAGTCTAAGTTTGCCTTGGCTGCAAGCAGACTGACCCGCTTCGACCAGAAGCTCAGCGCTCCAGATGCTAGCACACCAACCCGCTCGCTCTCCCAAGTCAAAGGGGACGCGGAATTCGCGGCCTGTTCGGTGACGATGGCGGAAGAGGATCCAGAGGGTGTAGCTTATGTCCAAGAGATGTACGATGACTGCTACGCGGTCTACGCGCAATGCCTGGCCGAACTGAACGATCAGCTCGAGCCCCCGACTGTGCCTCACACGCCGCAACTGGCCGTTCAAGTGCCGACTTCCGGCGGTTGCCGCCTCCCTCCATGTGACACTGAAGTTTTCAGTGGGGACTACCAGCAGTGGCCCACGTTCCGAGACCTGTTCACCGCCATCTACATAGAAAACCCAAGGTTGGCTCCAGTGGAAAAACTGTTCCACCTCAACAAAAAGTCCAGCGGTGAAGCCCACGATATAGTGGCACAGGCTCCACTTACGAACGAGGGTTTCGCGTCCGCATGGAACGCCCTCCGTGAGCGTTTCCAAATCAAGAGGCTGATACTCAAGGCCCAGCTGAAGATCCTTTTCAGTCTGCCCCAAATCCGTACCGAGTCAGCAGCAGCGCTAAAAGAGCTCCAGAGGGCCGTTTACAAGTGCCTCACGACACTCACCCATTCCGAGGTCTCCACAGACAGCGTTTTCGCTGACGGAGTTTTAGTGTACCTCATTTCCGCTTAGCTGCCAAAGACGACCTTAGAGCTTTGGGAGCAATCCGTGACGCACAAGTCCGAAATTCCCACCTGGCACGCCATGGACCAGTTCCTGGCGGAGCGGTACCTGTCTCTCGAAATGACCGAGGACGAATATCCAGGCATGGAGACTCAGGCCCACTCCAGGGCGAGCATACGCACCGCAGACAATTCGAGAAGCAATCCGTTTCGGTCTCAAGGAAGTCCTTATCCTAGGAGTGCCCACTCGTTCGAGACCACAGTGAATCAAACGAGGAGCACGTGTGATCTCTGCTCCAAAGAGTATCATCCAATCCGGTTATGCCCTTACTTCCTTCAAATGCCCGCTGGCGCTCGCTCCGACTACATTAAGCAAAAGCAGCTTTGTTTGAACTGCTTTGCAAGGGGCCACCAGATACGAGCATGCCAAAGCGCCCACAATTGCATAATTTGTGGAGACCGGCACCATACGCTTCTGCACCGTAGCAATCCAGCAAACTCCAGCGAGGCGATTTCCACAACGGCACAAAATTCCTCAGCGTACAAAATCCAAGTTCGTCCGAAGCCCAGCCAAACGTTCAGTCATATTTCGCCTCCGGCACGAGTGCTGTCCTCCTAGGCACGGCCATCGTTAATATTTGCCACCTGGGAAAAACTTTCCACGCCCGCGCTCTGATCGACTCTGGCTCAGAGGCGACGTTCATTACAGAACGTCTTGTGGACATGATCAAATTGCCATTCCAACGTATCCAGGCACAGGTCTCCGGCATAAATAATGCCGTATCCGCTCAGTCAAAGAAGCTCTGCAGCTTTTCCATCCGTTCTCCGACTAAGCCGGGCTTACAACTTATATTCGATATTCGTTCCGCGAATATTCCATCGCATCCGATCTCGCAAGGGTTCTTGAGAGACCTGCCGAACCTCTCATGGGCGGATCCGACCTTCTATGAGAGTTCACAAATAGATGTCCTGATTGGAGTGGATATCCTTCCGTCCATTCAGTTAAGTGGCTCACTGACCAACATCTGTGGCTCTCTCCTCGAGCAGGAGACCATTTTCGGCTGGGTTCTCACAGGTCCAGTGCCTCAGGTGATGAATCAAATCTCATCGTTCTTGAGTCAAATTTACAGTCGACCTGTCACTCTGGTAGAAGACTCGGGGTCTTTTTACGACAGCAATTTCCTTCCGGCTCACTCCGCAGAAGTTCTCGAACGGTCTCCTGACCGACGGAAATATTTCCAAAATATGCACTGTATGAAAGCTCTACGCTCCGGTCCGAATTCAAGCCTGAACTCGAAGGTGAATTCGTCCTTAGATCAACATAGCCTCACCAGACTATGTAACCGGGCGGCAATTTCCAATGTCTTAAATGTGCCTCTCACCCGTTCCAAGATCGTTACTAATGTGTCTTCGACGCCTTTATTTCAATTTAGTTCTCCGCACCCAGATATGGCCCCACGTCCCCGCGCCAACCGCACCAGGGAGAACCGACGTGCTCGGGAAAGGAGTCCATCCGCTACGGAACTAGCACCAATTTCTTCTCCTGAGCCCCGAAGAGAAACTCCGAGCTGTACTTATCAACCAGTATTGCGGGAACTGCCTGGCTCACCAACACTCCGGCAAAAACAACCACACGCTACTCCATGTACCCACGTCTTGTCGTCCGGCCCGCTCAGCATCGGGAGCATCGTCGCCATCTAAATCGAACCATGCAAAACGCCGCCCTCGTCGTCCAGCCCGCTCAGCCGCGACTGTACCGTCGCCATCTACATCGGCTCACGACGAACGACACACTCGTCTCCCCGCGAGCCGCCCCGTCGTAGGAACCACGGCGCCATCCACAGATTCCTCAAGAGCAACCCCCGTTTTGCGCATCCTCACGCCTATCCGACCGTGGGGCGACACCGAGTCGACGTCCTTGTCAAGTCCAGAGCGCCTTTTTTGGGATGAATCGGGTCCGGGGCGTACGCCCAGCCATAGGCCACCCCATTATACTTTGCAATCCTGCAAGGGGGTGGGGGGGGAGGATGTTCAGGCCAGCCGTAAACAATTTCCGCGCACTATGCCAACTCCGTGCGCCCCGGTTCCAACTCGGTCTCGCGCGCTCGGAGGGGCGCTCGGATCCACAATCCACGATCCACACGGCGCTCACGGCAGAAAAAGCACCATAAGGCAGAGAGTTAAGCAGTTACGATTTCACCCCCGCTTCAGACGCCCGATCTACCGCGCGACCGTCCAACCAATTACACACACATAATTATATATATACCACGAAACATAACGGTTTTCATTTCTTATGACGGCTACATCAATTGCGTTGTGGGAGAGTTGAGCTTCGATCCGCCCCACTACAACCATTGGTCCTTCGAGCCGGATCTTCGCCTTCCCCATAAGGAGAAGCTCACCCCAGCCAGCATCGGCGGATCGCTCCAAGTTCAAGATAAGTACTCTTCGATTGTGCCTAACAACAGTGCAGTGATTTTGTGCGAGTTTTCCATCCCAGTCCGAATTCCCGTGGCATATGTACATATGTATTTATTTCTCGCTCTAGCTCCAAATTAAACCATACTTCGTTCTGCCAACGGTTGTGGCTTCCTACTTCTCCAAAGGTTTAATTTGATCCGAGCTAACTACTGCGTTCAGCTTCCGATCCAGTGTAAATAATATTCTTACCTCTCCCAGCTTACAGCTGAGCTTTCGTTGCTAACATACATACATACATACATGTATGTACACATCGCAACGCAATCCAAGCGGCTGACAACAAACATAAAGGCATATTCTTGCAATTATTTTTGTGGTTTATTCCGTGCATGCTCAACGTTCCATAGTTTGTCGGGTTTATAAGGAAATAAAATAACAAATCACTGCGCCTCCTTATTTAACTAATAATACTACCAACAAAATAACAATCCATACATACTGCACATACATATGTATTTATCTTACATATCTATGCGTACGCATTTTAAATTAGCATATTCTTGCACATCTATATAATATACATATTGTATATAAAACGATTATCCACCGTTTTACCCGTTGTTTGACATCTCTTCAACCCAAGCCGCGGTACATAGCACTTACAGCCATACATACACACATACAAGCAGCAGCAGCGGTGCATTCTTTTCGTTTTTCTTTTCGCTTTCGCTTCTCCACCGTTTGCCTGCGTTGTAGTTGTTGGGAGAATATTTTTCGGTGCCGCGCTTGACCGTAACGGAACGCCAAGTGACGCGCTACCCTGCATTTCGAGAGTATATTGTTTTCAACCGTAGTTCAATCGTAGTATTTATATCTATATATTCCGGCCACGGTGTACTATTTCCATAATTTAAATACTCGCAATAAATTCCACCAAAACCACATATCCACGTTTCGTAGTTCTGCCTTTGCGAATCTACTACGCGTTATCGCAGATCCATCAGCAAAACATGCCCACTGTTGAGAAGAAATCTCGCAAGAAGTTTAAGCGGGTGAGTTCGCTGAGTTTGACCCATCCACCCAGCTCCAACGGCTCAGTCACTACGCCCACATCTTCCCGTCCGGCCCCAGCTGAGCGAGGTCCGACCACGTCCAGGGCTCACGCACCACATGCCTTCGAGGATTTGTTGCTCCCCTCGGGAGTCCCTCGCACGGCTCCTAGCACTATGGCCGCCAGTTCCGCACAGTCTAAGTTTGCCTTGGCTGCAAGCAGACTGACCCGCTTCGACCAGAAGCTCAGCGCTCCAGATGCTAGCACACCAACCCGCTCGCTCTCCCAAGTCAAAGGGGACGCGGAATTCGCGGCCTGTTCGGTGACGATGGCGGAAGAGGATCCAGAGGGTGTAGCTTATGTCCAAGAGATGTACGATGACTGCTACGCGGTCTACGCGCAATGCCTGGCCGAACTGAACGATCAGCTCGAGCCCCCGACTGTGCCTCACACGCCGCAACTGGCCGTTCAAGTGCCGACTTCCGGCGGTTGCCGCCTCCCTCCATGTGACACTGAAGTTTTCAGTGGGGACTACCAGCAGTGGCCCACGTTCCGAGACCGGTTCACCGCCATCTACATAGAAAACCCAAGGTTGGCTCCAGTGGAAAAACTGTTCCACCTCAACAAAAAGTCCAGCGGTGAAGCCCACGATATAGTGGCACAGGCTCCACTTACGAACGAGGGTTTCGCGTCCGCATGGAACGCCCTCCGTGAGCGTTTCCAAATCAAGAGGCTGATACTCAAGGCCCAGCTGAAGATCCTTTTCAGTCTGCCCCAAATCCGTACCGAGTCAGCAGCAGCGCTAAAAGAGCTCCAGAGGGCCGTTTACAAGTGCCTCACGACACTCACCCATTCCGAGGTCTCCACAGACAGAGTTTTCGCTGACGGAGTTTTAGCGGACCTCATTTCCGCTTAGCTGCCAAAGACGACCTTAGAGCTTTGGGAGCAATCCGTGACGCACAAGTCCGAAATTCCCACCTGGCACGCCATGGACCAGTTCCTGGCGGAGCGGTACCTGTCTCTCGAAATGACCGAGGACGAATATCCAGGCATGGAGACTCAGGCCCACTCCAGGGCGAGCATACGCACCGCAGACAATTCGAGAAGCAATCCGTTTCGGTCTCAAGGAAGTCCTTATCCTAGGAGTGCCCACTCGTTCGAGACCACAGTGAATCAAACGAGGAGCACGTGTGATCTCTGCTCCAAAGAGTATCATCAAATCCGGTTATGCCCTTACTTCCTTCAAATGCCCGCTGGCGCTCGCTCCGACTACATTAAGCAAAAGCAGCTTTGTTTGAACTTCTTTGCAAGGGGCCACCAGTTACGAGCATTCCAAAGCGCCCACAATTGCATAATTTGTGGAGACCGGCACCATACGCTTCTGCACCGTAGCAATCCAGCAAACTCCAGCGAGGCGATTTCCACAACGGCACAAAATTCCTCAGCGTACAAAATCCAAGTTCGTCCGAAGCCCAGCCAAACGTTCAGTCATATTTCGCCTCCGGCACGAGTGCTGTCCTCCTAGGCACGGCCATCGTTAATATTTGCCACCTGGAAAAAACTTTCCACGCCCGCGCTCTGATCGGCTCTGGCTCAGAGGCGACGTTCATTACAGAACGTCTTGTGGACATGATCAAATTGCCATTCCAACGTATCCAGGCACAGGTCTCCGGCCTAAATAATGCCGTATCCGCTCAGTCAAAGAAGCTCTGCAGTTTTTCCATCCGTTCTCCGACTAAGCCGGGCTTACAACTAAATGCCGCAGCCTACGTTATTCCGGAATTGGCCGCGAATATTCCATCGCATCCGATCTCGCAAGGGTTCTTGAGAGACCTGCCGAACCTCTCATGGGCGGATCCGACCTTCTATGAGAGTTCACAAATAGATGTCCTGATTGGAGTGGATATCCTTCCGTCCGTTCAGTTAAGTGGCTCACTGACCAACATCTGTGGCTCTCTCCTCGAGCAGGAGACCATTTTCGGCTGGGTACTCACAGGTCCAGTGCCTCAGGTGATGAATCAAATCTCATCGTTCTTGAGTCAAATTTACAGACGACCTATCACTCTGGTAGAAGACTCGGGGTCTTTTTACGACAGCAATTTCCTTCCGGCTCCCTCCGCAGAAGTTCTCGAACGGTCTCCTGACCGACGGAAATATTTCCAAAATATGCACTGTATGAAAGCTCTACGCTCCGGTCCGAATTCAAGCCTGAACTCGAAGGTGAATTCGTCCTTAGATCAACATAGCCTCACCAGACTATGTAACCGGGCGGCAATTTCCAATGTCTTAAATGTGCCTCTCACCCGTTCCAAGATCGTTACTAATGTGTCTTCGACGCCTTTATTTCAATTTAGTTCTCCGCACCCAGATATGGCCCCACGTCCCCGCGCCAACCGCACCAGGGAGAACCGACGTGCTCGGGAAAGGAGTCCATCCGCTACGGAACTAGCACCAATTTCTTCTCCTGAGCCCCGAAGAGAAACTCCGAGCTGTACTTATCAACCAGTATTGCGGGAACTGCCTGGCTCACCAACACTCCGGCAAAAACAACCACACGCTACTCCATGTACCCACGTCTTGTCGTCCGGCCCGCTCAGCATCGGGAGCATCGTCGCCATCTAAATCGAACCATGCAAAACGCCGCCCTCGTCGTCCAGCCCGCTCAGCCGCGACTGTACCGTCGCCATCTACATCGGCTCACGACGAACGACACACTCGTCTCCCCGCGAGCCGCCCCGTCGTAGGAACCACGGCGCCATCCACAGATTCCTCAAGAGCAACCCCCGTTTTGCGCATCCTCACGCCTATCCGACCGTGGGGCGACACCGAGTCGACGTCCTTGTCAAGTCCAGAGCGCCTTTTTTGGGATGAATCGGGTCCGGGGCGTACGCCCAGCCATAGGCCACCCCTTTATACTTTGCAATCCTGCAAGGGGGGTGGGGGGGGGAGGATGTTCAGGCCAGCCGTAAACAATTTCCGCGCACTATGCCAACTCCGTGCGCCCCGGTTCCAACTCGGTCTCGCGCGCTCGGAGGGGCGCTCGGATCCACAATCCACGATCCACACGGCGCTCACGGCAGAAAAAGCACCATAAGGCAGAGAGTTAAGCAGTTACGATTTCACCCCCGCTTCAGACGCCCGATCTACCGCGCGACCGTCCAACCAATTACACACACATAATTATATATATACTACGAAACATAACGGTTTTCATTTCTTATGACGGCTACATCAATTGCGTTGTGGGAGAGTTGAGCTTCGATCCGCCCCACTACAACCATTGGTCCTTCGAGCCGGATCTTCGCCACCCCAGCCAGCATCGGCGGATCGCTCCAAGTTCAAGATAAGTACTCTTCGATTGTGCCTAACAACAGTGCAGTGATTTTGTGCGAGTTTTCCATCCCAGTCCGAATTCCCGTGGCATATGTACATATGTATTTATTTCTCGCTCTAGCTCCAAATTAAACCATACTTCGTTCTGCCAACGGTTGTGGCTTCCTACTTCTCCAAAGGTTTAATTTGATCCGAGCTAACTACTGCGTTCAGCTTCCGATCCAGTGTAAATAATATTCTTACCTCTCCCAGCTTACAGCTGAGCTTTCGTTGCTAACATACATACATACATACATGTATGTACACATCGCAACGCAATCCAAGCGGCTGACAACAAACATAAAGGCATATTCTTGCAATTATTTTTGTGGTTTATTCCGTGCATGCTCAACGTTCCATAGTTTGTCGGGTTTATAAGGAAATAAAATAACAAATCACTGCGCCTCCTTATTTAACTAATAATACTACCAACAAAATAACAATCCATACATACTGCACATACATATGTATTTATCTTACATATCTATACGTACGCATTTTAAATTAGCATATTCTTGCACATCTATATAATATACATATTGTATATAAAACGGTTATCCACCGTTTTACCCGTTGTTTGACATCTCTTCAACCCAAGCCGCGGTACATAGCACTTACAGCCATACATACACACATACAAGCAGCAGCAGCGGTGCATTCTTTTCGTTTTTCTTTTCGCTTTCGCTTCTCCACCGTTTGCCTGCGTTGTAGTTGTTGGGAGAATATTTTTCGGTGCCGCGCTTGACCGTAACGGAACGCCAAGTGACGCGCTACCCTGCATTTCGAGAGTATATTGTTTTCAACCGTAGTTCAATCGTAGTATTTATATCTATATATTCCGGCCACGGTGTACTATTTCCATAATTTAAATACTCGCAATAAATTCCACCAAAACCACATATCCACGTTTCGTAGTTCTGCCTTTGCGAATCTACTACGCGTTATCGCAGATCCATCAGCAAAACATGCCCACTGTTGAGAAGAAATCTCGCAAGAAGTTTAAGCGGGTGAGTTCGCTGAGTTTGACCCATCCACCCAGCTCCAACGGCTCAGTCACTACGCCCACATCTTCCCGTCCGGCCCCAGCTGAGCGAGGTCCGACCACGTCCAGGGCTCACGCACCACATGCCTTCGAGGATTTGTTGCTCCCCTCGGGAGTCCCTCGCACGGCTCCTAGCACTCTGCCCGCCAGTTCCGCACAGTCTAAGTTTGCCTTGGCTGCAAGCAGACTGACCCGATTCGACCAGAAGCTCAGCGCTCCAGATGCTAGCACACCAACCCGCTCGCTCTCCCAAGTCAAAGGGGACGCGGAATTCGCGGCCTGTTCGGTGACGATGGCGGAAGAGGATCCAGAGGGTGTAGCTTATGTCCAAGAGATGTACGATGACTGCTACGCGGTCTACGCGCAATGCCTGGCCGAACTGAACGATCAGCTCGAGCCCCCGACTGTGCCTCACACGCCGCAACTGGCCGTTCAAGTGCCGACTTCCGGCGGTTGCCGCCTCCCTCCATGTGACACTGAAGTTTTCAGTGGGGACTACCAGCAGTGGCCCACGTTCCGAGACCTGTTCACCGCCATCTACATAGAAAACCCAAGGTTGGCTCCAGTGGAAAAACTGTTCCATCTCAAGAAAAAGTCCAGCGGTGAAGCCCACGATATAGTGGCACAGGCTCCACTTACGAACGAGGGTTTCGCGTCCGCATGGAACGCCCTCCGTGAGCGTTTCCAAATCAAGAGGCTGATACTCAAGGCCCAGCTGAAGATCCTTTTCAGTCTGCCCCAAATCCGTACCGAGTCAGCAGCAGCGCTAAAAGAGCTCCAGAGGGCCGTTTACAAGTGCCTCACGACACTCACCCATTCCGAGGTCTCCACAGACAGCGTTTTCGCTGACGGAGTTTTAGTGTACCTCATTTCCGCTTAGCTGCCAAAGACGACCTTAGAGCTTTGGGAGCAATCCGTGACGCACAAGTCCGAAATTCCCACCTGGCACGCCATGGACCAGTTCCTGGCGGAGCGGTACCTGTCTCTCGAAATGACCGAGGACGAATATCCAGGCATGGAGACTCAGGCCCACTCCAGGGCGAGCATACGCACCGCAGACAATTCGAGAAGCAATCCGTTTCGGTCTCAAGGAAGTCCTTATCCTAGGAGTGCCCACTCGTTCGAGACCACAGTGAATCAAACGAGGAGCACGTGTGATCTCTGCTCCAAAGAGTATCATCCAATCCGGTTATGCCCTTACTTCCTTCAAATGCCCGCTGGCGCTCGCTCCGACTACATTAAGCAAAAGCAGCTTTGTTTGAACTGCTTTGCAAGGGGCCACCAGTTACGAGCATGCCAAAGCGCCCACAATTGCATAATTTGTGGAGACCGGCACCATACGCTTCTGCACCGTAGCAATCCAGCAAACTCCAGCGAGGCGATTTCCACAACGGCACAAAATTCCTCAGCGTACAAAATCCAAGTTCGTCCGAAGCCCAGCCAAACGTTCAGTCATATTTCGCCTCCGGCACGAGTGCTGTCCTCCTAGGCACGGCCATCGTTAATATTTGCCACCTGGGAAAAACTTTCCACGCCCGCGCTCTGATCGGCTCTGGCTCAGAGGCGACGTTCATTACAGAACGTCTTGTGGACATGATCAAATTGCCATTCCAACGTATCCAGGCACAGGTCTCCGGCCTAAATAATGCCGTATCCGCTCAGTCAAAGAAGCTCTGCAGTTTTTCCATCCGTTCTCCGACTAAGCCGGGCTTACAACTAAATGCCGCAGCCTACGTTATTCCGGAATTGGCCGCGAATATTCCATCGCATCCGATCTCGCAAGGGTTCTTGAGAGACCTGCCGAACCTCTCATGGGCGGATCCGACCTTCTATGAGAGTTCACAAATAGATGTCCTGATTGGAGTGGATATCCTTCCGTCCATTCAGTTAAGTGGCTCACTGACCAACATCTGTGGCTCTCTCCTCGAGCAGGAGACCATTTTCGGCTGGGTACTCACAGGTCCAGTGCCTCAGGTGATGAATCAAATCTCATCGTTCTTGAGTCAAATTTACAGACGACCTATCACTCTGGTAGAAGACTCGGGGTCTTTTTACGACAGCAATTTCCTTCCGGCTCCCTCCGCAGAAGTTCTCGAACGGTCTCCTGACCGACGGAAATATTTCCAAAATATGCACTGTATGAAAGCTCTACGCTCCGGTCCGAATTCAAGCCTGAACTCGAAGGTGAATTCGTCCTTAGATCAACATAGCCTCACCAGACTATGTAACCGGGTGGCAATTTCCAATGTCTTAAATGTGCCTCTCACCCGTTCCAAGATCGTTACTAATGTGTCTTCGACGCCTTTATTTCAATTTAGTTCTCCGCACCCAGATATGGCCCCACGTCCCCGCGCCAACCGCACCAGGGAGAACCGACGTGCTCGGGAAAGGAGTCCATCCGCTACGGACCTACCACCAATTTCTTCTCCTGAACCCCGAAGAGAAACTCCGAGCTGTACTTATCAACCAGTATTGCGGGAACTGCCTGGCTCACCAACACTCCGGCAAAAACAACCACACGCTACTCCATGTACCCACGTCTTGTCGTCCGGCCCGCTCAGCATCGGGAGCATCGTCGCCATCTAAATCGAACCATGCAAAACGCCGCCCTCGTCGTCCAGCCCGCTCAGCCGCGACTGTACCGTCGCCATCTACATCGGCTCACGACGAACGACACACTCGTCTCCCCGCGAGCCGCCCCGTCGTAGGAACCACGGCGCCATCCACAGATTCCTCAAGAGCAACCCCCGTTTTGCGCATCCTCACGCCTATCCGACCGTGGGGCGACACCGAGTCGACGTCCTTGTCAAGTCCTTTTTGGTATGAATCGGGTCCGGGGCGTACGCCCAGCCATAGGCCACCCCATTATCCTTTGCAATCCTGCAAGGGGGGGGGGGGGGAGGATGTTCAGGTCAGCCGTAAACAATTTCCGCGCACTGTGCCAACTCCGTGCGCCCCGGTCCCAACTCGCTCTCGCGCGCTCGGAGGGGCGCTCGGATCCACAATCCACGATCCACACGGCGCTCACGGCAGAAAAAGTACCATAAGGCAGAGAGTTAAGCAGTTACGATTTCACCCCCGCTTATATATAATATATATATACCACGAAACATAACGGTTTTCATTTCTTATGACGGCTACATTGCGTTGTGGGAGAGTTGAGCTTCGATCCGCCCCACTACAACCAAATACTTCACGTGTATCTAATACTAATTAAATAATTAACGAATAAATATACATTCTATAATTGTTTTCTAACCATTTCCGAAAGCAAGGCTTATTCATTATTCGACATAACAGCTCCACTAGATTCATTCTTATACGAAGATGTAGGTGCACGCTGAATTGTTCTGTCTTCATAGCGCGTACGTCCCTGAGATGCCATTGGTCGGTTAAGTGTGTTATTGGCATTGTTTGGTGAACTTGGTGGAGTGCTGTGCGCAGTGAAATTTGTACTAATAAAATCTTGCTTCTTCCAATCTTTTTTTTTGTAGACGTCTCTTAGTTCGTGACGTTGCCACATCGTATACAAAACTTGACTAGCAAACTTTATTACACAAGCAGTATATTTTCTTTTTCTTTACGCACTGTTGCACGAATATCAATGCTGGGTTGCCAATAACATGCAGATAAATTTTAAATTGCTTCTGCCGCAGCTTCAAGTGTTTCTGGATTAGAACAACTTTGCAATAATGATAAGTAATATTGAACTACTTCCAGTTGCCATAATTGTTCGAAGCCCTTATTCATCTGGCTATTAGTTACTGAACTTTTAGGTTACTCTGTGGATATGCTATAGTCCTGAAGAGCTTCAGTAGCAGACACTTCCTTCTTTTTTTACTTGTTCCAAAGCATCCTAAATTTTCTCCTAGAAATAAAAATATAGACTTAACAATGGACATTTCATGTTTTGTTTTATTTTACCCTTTGACGAAGATGGGATAGCCCTATCTTGCGTTATGAAGGGATGCTTATCGTAGTTGGGCTCTTCCACTTCCTGACATCTATACGAAAGATTACGAAATATATACACGCAATTTTCTACAGTTTTGTTTCCAATATTGTTTTTCTCTATTGCAGCTCGAACTACGTAGAGAAGACATTCCACTAAATGCTCGCAATTGCGAAGACACCCTCTGGCATGTTCTCCAGCTGAACTGACATTTCGTAACACTCCCGAAGCATTTCGAAATACTGTAGAAAAACAAGTGTCACCACAACAAACGGTATACCATCCGGAATGAGGTTTTATAACGTTGCAGACTATTGCAGCTAGTACTTCATCAATAATTGACCGCTTGATATCTTCACAAGAAGACAGATTCTGTCTATTGAGAACGACAAAGAAGATGAACTAACGCTTCTATTCCGCCAGAATTTTTAATTCCACGCTTCTTTTCATCATTTTGTCTACCGTAAGATAAATTTCGAAGGGCTCTGTTAAGGAAAATCAGTTGCCTGCCTATATATATATAGTGACATATCCATAATTCCCCACATCTCATACACATTATGTTTATGTACAATTCATCCACCCAATCCACACAAGAAACAGGACCCCACTCAAGAATCAATAACTGTTTCTTCCCATACTCCAAGCTAGGGCCCCCCATAATATAAACAATGGACCACATTGTTTCATCAACATTAGAATCACGCCACTCTCGAGAAATCGATTCTTTAGAATCAACGCCACTCATGAGGACCAATCAAAGCTAGACATAAAACCAAGGAGTATCACATTCCTAGCTCCGTCATGTAATGCAACACCGATCGCCAGCAGTGGATGCCTTTCACCAAAGCCGACGCATCCCCAAATATCGATCCAGGCACGTACGCCACCGACACGAAGATGCAGCCGAGGAAAGCAACGCCCGAAGCCAGAGTCGGGAGTTCCAAGAGAAGGGCTCATGGAAACTAGCCAGCAGCAGAGAGATCAGTTCCGTTTGAGACAAGCAGACGTAAAGTTAAGTCGGGGAATTCAACCAATCTTGTGACATAAAGAAATTAAGTACTAAAAATAAAATCTTTTTTAAAAACTAAATTTCGAGTTGCGGATATTTAACTGGCGCAGTCGGTAGGATTTCGTTTAAAATTAACTCCTATATTTCGGTAATGGTCAGATTGTGTAATTTCTAATTACTGTGATCACGTAATCCCGGAATCGTTAATAAAATTGTGAAATCCGCCAAAGAACCTATCTGTTACGAGCACATACGATTTGCAAAACTAAAATTAAGTGAACTGAAGTAAGTAAGTGATCCACCAAGAACAGTGAAACACTAAATACAAAATCAAAAAACTTACAAGTGAACCAAAATAAAGTTAAAAACTACTGAAAACAAAACAAAACCCAATCAACACCAACAACATGGCGTTACCACCACTATCATTGAGCGAAATCCACTTGAACCAGGCACTGCTGTCGATCAGACAAATACCTGCCTATGACGGTTCATCTGGACAGCTAAGCTCATTTATCAAACGAATCGAATATGTATGCGGATTATATCCAACTGAAGATCTTCGCCAACAAAGGATACTATTTGGAGCGACCGAGATCCAACTGTCAGGAGAGGTACAACGCATATCGCAAATGATACAACCCAACACGTGGCTCGAACTGAAGACGGCGCTGATCAACGAGTTCAAAAATCACACACCATATGAAGAACTTTTACGACAACTATACACCACCAGATTCAACGGCAGTCTTCGTAAGCTTATAAAAGAATTAGAGATAAAAGCATTATTAATAAACAATAAGCTAAACTTAGAAAACATACCAGAAAATAATGTCATTTATAAAAACGCTTTGAACAACACAATTAAAGATGTCATTACTCGAAAACTTCCTGACAGAATGTTCATGACCTTAGCAAGAAAAGATATTACCACATTGTCTAATCTTAAGAAGGCAGCACAAGAAGAAGGATTGTACGAAGCTAGTTCAACAGATTCAGGTACAAATAAAGATCAATCGAAATCGTCTCAATCAAATCGAAAGAATGTTGGAAACTATTATCCAAATTATAATACTACTAACTATCACAATCAAACTCAGAGTTCATCTGGAACAGGTCAGACTAATCGAACAAATCAAAATCAAAATTCCCAAAATCCTGGATTATACAATGAGTTCAAAAATTCCTTGAATCAAGGTAGGGCTCAGAATCCATTCAATCAGCAAATATCTCAAAACCAAGCTAGTGGGAGTGGACCCAACCAACCTACTAAAAGAGGGAGGGAGAGCCAGAGTGGCCAAACGAAGATGGACGTAAATTTTCATCAAGCCGCCTCGGAAGAAACCGAGGAGGACCCTATATAAACATTACCATTAATAAAAGAATATTAAGGTGTATCGCTGACTCGGGATCATCGATCAACATCATGAAAGAAAATTATACAGATTCCGAGATAAAAGACGATAACCTTACTGTCCATACCATCAATGGACCTGTCCGTTTAACTAAGAGTATAATGAGGAATGCGAACAAAACATGTCCGTCCGTACAAAAGTTCTACATACATAACTTTTCCGAAAATTATGATATTTTATTAGGAAGAGAATACTTGATGGCAAGTAAAGCCGTCATCGATTACAGAAATGACACTGTAACACTAGGAGCTAGGTCGTACCCAATCATTCAGAGTGGAGAAGCTATTGAAGCCGGCAAGACCGCACAGAAGTGCACTGATCCCTCTACAAAAGAAGAGAAGATCGCACCTAAGTGCCTTGACCCATCTCCAGAGGGAGATCAATACTTCGCTTCCGCTCTAGACAGTGAATTAAGGGAATGTAATCAATTA
This sequence comes from Drosophila miranda, assembly GCF_003369915.1. NCBI lineage: Eukaryota > Metazoa > Arthropoda > Insecta > Diptera > Drosophilidae > Drosophila > Drosophila miranda. Next base: position 46,535,059 of record NW_022881603.1, read on the forward strand.
AGATTGGAACACTTAAACGACGAAGAGAGGGAAGAGTTAAAGAAGGTCTTATATGAGTTTAAGGATGTGCAGTACAGAGAAGGTGACAATTTGACTTTCACAAGTACAATCAAGCACGAGATCAAAACTCTACATGAAGACCCGGTCTACAGACGACCATACAAATATGCCCAGATACATGATCAGGAGGTAAACCAGCAAATCAAAGATATGATCAGGCAGGGAATAATTCGAAAGTCGAATTCTCCTTACTGCTCGCCCATATCTATGATTCCGAAGAAGATAGATGCTTCAGGAAAGAAAAAATATCGAATGGTAGTAGACTATAGAAGTCTAAATGAAATAACATTTAAGGACAAATTCCCAACTCCACGAATGGATGAAATCCTAGACAAACTAGGTAAATGTCAGTATTTTACGACAATCGATTTAGCAAAAGGTTTCCATCAAATACCCATGGAACCTAGCCCAATCCCCAAAACTGCGTTCTCCACTAAGCATGGACATTACGAGTTCACTCGTATGGCCTTTGGGCTAACCACTGCCCCAGCTACCTTCCAAAGATGTATGAACAATCTGCTAGAAGAGTTAATCTTCAAAGATTGCTTTGTATACTTAGATGACATCATTATATTTTCCACTTCATTGGAAGAACACTTGTTGTCACTAAGGAGAGTATTTGGAAAGTTGAGAGACGCCAACTTGAAGCTACAAATGGATAAATGTGAATTCATGAAAAAGGAAACTGAATTCCTAGGTCATGTAGTCACTACTGAAGGAATAGTACCAAGTCCAGGCAAAATCTCTGCCATTGTCAAATTTCCAATACCAGAAACGACTAAACAAATAAAGTCATTCTTAGGTCTGTGCGGGTTCTACAGGAAATTCATTCCTAATTTTGCAAACATAGCAAAACCCATGACACTCAAACTAAAGAAAGGAGCTGTCATAGACCCCAAGGAAGAAAAGTACGTCGAGGCATTTAAGAGACTAAAAGTACTCATCACCTCAGACCCAGACTTTGACAAAATGTTCACGGTAACAACCGACGCTAGTAACATAGCATTGGGAGCGGTTTTGTCACAAGAAAACAAACCGATCTGCTACGCCAGCAGAACCCTAAATGAACATGAAATAAACTATTCAGCCATCGAAAAGGAATTATTAGCGATCGTATGGGCAACCAAGTATTTCCGTTCATACCTGTTCGGTAGAACATTCGAGATACAAAGCGATCATAAACCCTTGATTTGGTTGAACAACCTCAAGGAGCCAAATATGAAATTACAAAGGTGGAAAATAAAACTGAATGAGTTTGATTTTAAAATGAAATATCTACCAGGCAAAGAAAATCATGTAGCTGATGCCTTATCAAGGGTAAAGATTAATGAAAATCTCCCTGGAGAAGCTTCCAATAGCGTTGGTGCAACTGTACATAGCGCACAAGAAGACAATCTAAATCACATTGCTATCACGGAAAGACCAATTAACTATTACAATCGGCAAATTGAGCTAATAAAAGGCAATGAAGACAAGGTAGAAACAATTCGTTATTTTCACAAGCTAATCATCAAGATCACGTATAAGGAAATGACTAACACCTTAGCGAAGGATATAATAAAGGAATATCTATGCACCAAAAAGAGCGCATTATATTTCCATAACGAAATAGATTTTCATCCATTCCAAAAAACCTATTTAGAAATCATTAATTCTAACAATATAACCAAAGCTATTAAATCAAGCACGAAACTCCTAGATATTCAGAATTACGCTGAATTTAAAGAAACCATATTAAAGAATCATAAAGGCTTACTCCATCCAGGGATAGAGAAAACCGTCAATTGGTTTAGGGGAAAATACTATTACCCGGATTATCAAAAACTTATCCAAAACATCATAAACGAATGTCCTACTTGTAATATTGCCAAAACAGAGCATAGAAATACGAAGTTGGCATTCGAAACTACACCGGAAATACTGAACATCAGAGAGAAATACGTCATAGATTTCTATATGGTTGGTAACCAACAGTTCCTATCATGTATTGACGTATACTCGAAGTTTGCCACTCTTGTAGAAGTAAAAAGTCGTGACTGGTTAGAAGCAAAAAGAGCCATCATGAAAGTTTTTAACGAGATGGGCAAACCAATTGAAATCAAAGCCGATAAAGATTCAGCTTTTATGTGCACAGCATTGCAAGCATGGCTGAATGCGGAAAACGTCAAAATAGAGATCACTTCCAGCAAAAATGGAATATCTGACGTAGAAAGATTTCATAAAACAGTAAATGAAAAATAAAGAATAATATCTATCGAGGATAACCCAGAAGATAGATTCACGAAGTTTGAATTAATTCTTTATACTTATAATCATAAAACCAAACATAGTACCACAAATAGGACACCATTTATGCAGGCTCACCTGATTATGACACCCAACTAAATAAAGTGAATAAAATCACTCAATTAAATAAAAACCGCATAGAGTAAGAAGTAGATACCCGGTATAAACTATCACCTCTAGTTAAGCCTAAGGTAACAAATCCTTTCAAAAGGACGGGCGAAATTAGACAGGTAGACGAAAAACATTGTGAAGAAAAGAATAGGGGTAGGAAAATAACTCATTATAAATCAAAATTCAAGAAAAAGAAGAAATCTAATAGAAGCAAATATAATAATTCCAGAGAAACCGAGGAAGTTAATGGAATCGGCGAACTTCAACACAATTAAAATCCTCATCTTCCTCATAATTACCATCGTAATGGCACAGGGCCAAAACATAGAAATAAATCCTATAAAATCCCAAAACGGATATATGATATTCAAAACTGGATCGATTAACATACCTATCAATTACGAATGCCATTATCTAACTGTTAATGTAACTAAAACCGAAGAACTATACCAAAATTTATTAATGCAAGCCACTAAATTCCAGGACATAATCCAAATAAAATATCTAGTAGACAAATTGCAAAGAGAAATGAACGGGCTAAAAATAACCAAAAGAAATAAAAGAGGCCTAATCAATATAGTAGGAACAGCCTACAAATATCTCTTTGGAACACTAGATCAGGAAGATAAAGTCGATTTGGAACAAAAAATAGAAAATTTAGCCAGCCATAGCATTCAAATGAAAGAACTAAATTTGGTAATAGATGCAGTTAATAGCGGAATAAACGTTATAAACAAACTAAATGAAGAAAAAGACAGGAATCAACAAATAGAAATTTTGATATTCAATCTACAACATTTCACAGAATATATCGAAGATATAGAACTAGGTATGCAATTAGCTAGGCTCGGTATATTTAATCCAAAATTATTAAAACAAGACTACCTGGAACAAATAAATTCTGAGAAAATACTAAATATAAAAACCTCCACATGGCTAAAATCCGATACCAACGAAATTCTAATAATTTCCAACATTCCCAAAGACATTACAAAAGTACCAATCTATAAAATCGTTCCGTATCCAGACGAATTAAATAACATGTTAACAGATATGACATACGACAAGTACTACATAAAAAATGAAGAAGTATTTGTTAAAGAAACTAGATTAAAAACCAATGACAATTGTATAAAAGGAATTTTAATGCAAATTCCCACTAAATGTCCATATTCCAATACTTTTCAAAACTTTGAAATAAACTTTATTGAACCCAATATACTAATCACATGGAATCTTCCAAAAACAACGCTAAACCAGAATTGTGTAAGCCAAGAAATCATAGCGGAAGGAAATACCATTATAAAAATCTACAACTGTTCAATCCAATTAAATGAATTTACAATATCAAACACAATGTTAGATTTTGCCCAGAATGTTTATGTCAACAACAACATTACTAAAATAAAACCACTGTCGTATGTCCAAACTAATGAAATAATTATGCAATACACCAAATATAGTAACCTATTACAAATAAGTCTACTAATTTCATTTGTCATAATTATATTAGTACTACTAAGTTATGTAGCTGTTAAATTTAAGAAAACTTCTAAAATAGTCACGGTTAAATGTATTAACCCTATAATAGAAGCAGAAGAGGAACCAACCTCAGCCACCGCACTTGACACCCCGTCACTATACCCGAGGGTAATCGCCTAGGGACCGGCTAATAAACGTTGGGGGAGTGACATATCCATAATTCCCCACATCCCATACACATTATGTTTATGTACAATTCATCCACCCCATCCACACAAGTAACAGGACCCCACTCAAGAATCAATAACTGTTTCTTCCCATACTCCAAGCTAGGGCCCCCCATAATATAAACAATGGACCACATTGTTTAATCAACATTAGAATCACGCCACTCTCGAGAAATCGATTCTTTAGAATCACGCCACTCATGAGGACCAATCAAAGCTAGACATAAAACCAAGGAGTATCACATTCCTAGCTCCGTCATGTAATGCAACACCGATCGCCAGCAGTGGATGCCTTTCATCAAAGCCGACGCATCCCCAAATATCGATCCAGGCACGTACGCCACCGACACGAAGATGCAGCCGAGGAAAGCAACGCCCGAAGCCAGATTCGGGAGTTCCAAGAGAAGGGCTCATGGAAACTAGCCAGCAGCAGAGAGATCAGTTCCGTTTGAGACAAGCAGACGTAAAGTTAAGTCGGGGAATTCAACCAATCTTGTGACATAAAGAAATTAAGTACTAAAAATAAAATCTTTTTTAAAAACTAAATTTCGAGTTGCGGATATTTAACTATATATATATTTTTTATTTATTTATTTATTAAATTAACAAATTATCTGTTAATAATGTTGCTTAGTTACTAAAGGCGGAAAAAGATAAGTTAAAAGTTAGCTAAATTTAAATGATTATAAATATTGCATGCAATTAGTTTAAGAGACAGTTCAGGGGATAGGGTTTGACAGAGGGAGTTATAATTATGGCATAAAACCCTAAAAGGTTCATGATCAGCATAATTAGACCTACATATGGGTAGACGGATAGGCCTAAAAGTACGGGTAGGTCTAGATGGAACGGCCAAGTCAATCTGACCCAAGAGAGTTTGGGAGTCAACAGTCCCAAGAAGGAGCTTGTGCACGAACATTACGCCATTGCATATTCTGCGATGGTGCAACGACGGCAGGTCAATAAGATTTAGCCTAGACCGGTAGGGTGGCAAGATTCTACCCGAGTCCCAGTTAAAGTTCCGAAGGGCAAAAATTAAAAATTGCTTTTGCACGGATTCAATAACAGCCTGCTGCTCTTTATACTGCGGGCTCCACACACAAGAACAATACTCCAATATAGGACGTACTAACGAGATGTACAGTTGTTTCGTAACGTACGGGTCGTCAAACTCCTTGGACCAACGCTTGATGAACGCTAAAACACCCTTAGCTTTATTTACAGTTGCAGCTATATGGGTGTTGAATCACATCTTATGATCAAAAAGGACTCCGAGGTCATTTGAACTCGAAATTCGCTCAAGGACATGATTTCCTAGAACATATGAGACAAAATTAGGAGCGCGACTGTAAAATGTCATAAGTTTGCATTTGGAAAGGTTCAGAAAAAGAAGATTAGTTGAACACCACAATAGTAGTTCACTTAGATCAAGTTGAAGGCGTGTGTGCAAATACCAATCGGAGTAAGGATTTTGACATCATCAGCATACATTAGTGTAGTAGAGTATGTTATAACTTGAGGAAGGTCGTTCACAAATAAAATAAACAGAAGCGGGCCCAGATGACTTCCCTGTGGCACACCTGAAGTAACATTAACAGTATTTGACAACACGTTAGAAAACAAAACACGTTGAGTACGGTTAGAGAGATAGGACAAAATCCAATCTAGAAGATTCGTTGGGAACCCTAATAAAGAGAGCTTTTGAATAAGCAGAGCATGGTTCACAGAATCGAATGCCTTGCTGAAGTCCGTAAAAACTACATCCGTCTGCAAACCAATTTGAAAACCACGGTGGATTAGGTTAGAAAACTCAAGAAGGTTAGTCGATGTCGAACGATGTCTGAAAAAACCGTGTTGCGACGGAGATATCAAGCTGCAACAAAGATGTTGCAGTTGCCGGGTGACCAGGAACTCAAGAAGCTTCGGGATAGCGGAAAGCTTTGCGATACCACGATAGTTTTCAATGTTTGATCTTGAACCTTTTTTGTGAAGCGGAATGATGTAGGACTCATTCCAAATTACTGGGAGACAAGACTGTTCCAAGAAGAGGTTGAAGAGAAAGGTCAAGGGTTTGCAAGGGGACTGGGCTCAGTGTTTTAAGATGCAACTTGGTACCTTATCTGGACCCGCAGAAAACGATATGTCCATAGATGACAAACCTTCCAGAACAACGCTTTCCTCGAAAAAGGGCAGAAAAATGCTGTTAGCTTGAGGTAGCTGGTACGGATACGGAGTGGATGCGTTGTAAATATGAGACGAGTACGTTGTTTGGAAAAAGTTAGCGAATAAATTTGCAATACCAACAGCAGAAGCTTCTGTTTTGTTCTGGTAATGAAGGCGCGGAGAAAAAACGTTTGACTTGCGCTTAGAGTTAACGAACGAATAGAATTTTTTAGGATCACTACGAAAGTTACTACTACATTGTGAAAGGTAATGATTATAACACTGACTATTGACGGCAAGGAACAGAGAGCGAGCGGAGGAGTATAGAGCTAAGGCCAACGTGGAGCCCGACTTCTGGTACTTTTTATAGAGCCGGGATTTATTATTTTTTAAGTATGACAAATACTTGGAGAACCAGGGAGGCTTGGACGATACAGGTACAGTGATATCTGGAACAAACGTATTAAGGGCGGAGTAAATAGAACTATAAAACGAGTTAACAGTTGCATCTATGTTCGGTAATGAATAAAGAAACGACCAATCAACACGCGAGAGCTGTAGATCTAAATCGATAAAGTTTGTTTTGCGAAAACACTTTATGTGACAAGGAGCCATGGAACTGTCAGCACCTCCAGATTGTGTACACTCCAGTGATATCAACAAAGTTGGATGGTAAGGATCTTCAGGGAGAGATATTGGGCTTGCTCTAGATACCGTAGCAAGAGAACCATCGTTAACAAAAACGACGTCAAGAAGTCTGTCCCTAATGTTTTTAACGGCATTAATTTGGACAAGGGAAATATCCGTTAGCCCATTGATAAAGTCATTATGGCTATTGGGAAACAACAGGTTAGAGTCATTACAAGGCAGCCAAGAAAGAAATGGGAGGTTAAAGTCCCCCATGACAATAATTCGATCATTGCACCCTAATGCAGAAACAACATAATTAATTGCTGAGAGGTGGTGTAAGTAAAGCTCAGCATCAGACCTGGGAGGAATGTAAGAGCAGGTTAAATATAAAAATGCGGAGCCAACACGAACTTTGACTGCAACAAATTCAATTCCATGAATGTTATTGAATGGGAATAACTCAGATGAGAAAACAGATTTAACTGCAATCAGAACCCCACCTGCAAAAGATGGGCGGTCCATTCTATAAATAGTGTAACTATCAATGAAAATTTCATGATCATTGACAGAGGAGTTAAGCCAGGTTTCGGTAAACGCGATGGCATCGAAATCAAAAGACGCGCTATTAGTATGAATTTGACGCAATTTTCCCAGCAAACTGCGAACGTTCTGATAGTGCATGGAAAAATAGTACATCAGTTTTTTGGAGCATGTTCGGTAATTCTTGGATTCGAGTTCGAATCTTTGAGAAGGAACTCATGCACAATTGTATCCTCAGGCCATATTGACGGTTCTAGAGAACAGGATAGTAAAGAATCAGGGAGAAAAATTTTAAAGGATGATAAGTTGCGCTTATGTTTAAATGTAAATTTAGTCACAACTATATCAACAGGCGAAGTGTTAAGTTTAGCGGCAAGATGTTGTTTAACATCCTCCGTTGTAGCCTCAGGAATAAGACGAGAAACAAATATTGCTTTCCGAGGGACCACTGCTCTAAGTTGAAGTCCCGAGTGAGAACGAGATGGTGGAGCCACTCCTAAAAGAGATCTCGGTACAAGGGCAGAGGAATTGGCAGCAATGGCTGTAGCAGGAATTGGGGTAGGAATTGGAGCAGGAATTGGAGCAGGAATTGGAGCAGGAATTGGCAAGACGTCGTCAGCAACCAGCACACCCGCACTAGGAGCACTCACCACGTCAGAAGTGACGGCCACAGAAACTGCAGGGATGGGATTGATGCTGTTGGGAAGTTGGGTGCTCGAAGGAAGCACATTGCTCGGTGTAAAGAACTCCGGAGCCACCGTTGGCGGATTTACAGACAACGGCGTGGCATGACTACACGGAAATGCTTCCGATGGATGAAGGTGGGAGGCAGGCGTACCAATCGGATTAGGTTGCAAGAGATTGGTATCATTATGCGGAATTTTCCGTCTAGGCGATTCGCTCAAGAGTTTGAGCCCAAGAAACTGTGATTCAAGGGCAAGAAATTTCTCGTTGAGAGCGCTAAATTGTTTCCGGACATCCAGAAACCCAGTTCGAGTCTGTCTCATAAATGTGCGCATTTCGGCCTCAATCTCCCAACAAGCCAGACATGACCAAGACAGGCCCATACGTTTCGAGATCAGATCATTCAGCCGGCCAAAATTTCCACCACCAGCACATTTTAGTGTGGACGTTGACATGCAATGACTGCATCTTTCAAGAGGCGATGCAGTTACTGCACCGTCAAGTGGCCCGTGTGACACCAGCAGAAGGCTGTTACGCGCGGATCCCAGGCAAAACGCAGCCCTCCTCCCGCCCAACCTACCGAGGGGCGCTGCCGCATGACGCGCGGTGCGTAGCCGAACCAAACGCGAACATGCAAGAAAGATAGTTATTAGACTAACATTCGAGGAAAATTAGTACTAAACTTACTAAGAAACTAAGCATGCAATCAAAGTACAAATACCACTTCAGTTACTAATTAATAGAAAGGTGTGTAAGGATTAATAATTTAATAAGAGGAAGAGAATTAGTGGTGGATATAATATGGTAGAGGGAATTATAATCTGAGCATAAGACCCTAAACGGTTTATGCAAGGAATAATTCGATCTACAAAGTGGAAGGAACAACGGTATAAAATTTCTAGTCAGTCTAATAGGAATCGTGAAGTTTATGCGGCTCAACAGATCAGGGCTGTCTATGTCACCCCTGATCAAGTTGTGCATAAATATCACACCAAGCATTTTTCTACGGTTAACTAAGGATGGGAGGTTTACTAATAGTAGTCTACTAGAGTAAGATGGGAGTCTTACACCCGCATCCCAGTTAAGGCCCCGCAGAGCAAAGAGTAAAAAGTTTTTCTGTACTGATTCTATACGGTCCTGGTGTACTTTGTACTGAGGGCACCATACACAGGAGCCGTATTCTAAGATCGGACGAACAAGCGAGGTATAGAGAGTCTTTGTTTTATAGGGGTCGTCAAATTCCTTTGACCACCTCTTTATAAACCCAAGCACGCCCATGGCCTTATTTACCATGGTAGAAATGTGTTCGGAAAACTTTAACTTGGGGTCTAACATAACACCCAGATCATCCACCAGGGTAATTCTCTCAAGAGAACCACCAAATAGGGTGTAGGGAGCCAACAAAGGGCTAGAACGATGAAATGTCATAACTTTGCATTTCGAGGCATTAAGGTGTAACAAGTTTGCACAACACCATGACTGAAAGTTATTGAGATCGGATTACAAGCGAGAATGAAATGAAATGTCCTTGTACTGGACACAGAGTTTAACATCATCCGCATACATAAGTACTCGAGAGTATGTTAATACTGAAGGTAAGTCATTAATAAAGAGTGTGAAGAGTAAGGGGCCTAGATGGCTTCCTTGTGGTACTCCCGAAGAAACCTTTACTGGGAAAGAGAGGGAGTTTTTGAAGAGGACTCTTTGAGACCTAGAACAAAGATAGCTAGAAATCCATCTCAGGAGGTTGGGCGGAAACCCTAAAAGGTCAAGTTTATGCGCTAAAAGGGAATGGTTTACAGAGTCGAATGCTTTACAAGTCGGTGTAAATAACATCCGTCTGTAAGTTACCTTGAAAGCCTTTAATAATGAAAGAGGTAAACTCTAACAAGTTCGTGGTGGTTGATCGCCGCCTTATAAATCCATGCTGAGTTGGAGATATAAGTGACTTGCAGAGATGTTGCAAGTGCGGAGTTAAAACCTTCTCAAACATTTTAGGAATAGCGGATAACTTTGCTATACCTCTATAATTTTTTGCATCAGACTTGCTACCTTTTTTATGGGGAGGAATTATAAACGATTCCTTCCAGATCGGGGGGAAGCAAGAAGAATCAATGGATAGGGTGAATAGTTTAAGCAAAGGTCCACACAGAGCCTCGGCGCAGTACCTGAGTACACAACCTGGAACCCCGTCTGGACCCGGTGAAAACACCGGCTTAACTAGTCGAAGATCATGAAGTAGGGAACATTCATTTAACAAGGGACTGAAAATGCCGTTCGACCTCGGTAAACCGTATGAGTACGGATGACCAGAGTAGCTTTCCTCAGAATAGGTGGTTTGGAAGAATTGGGCAAAAAGATCGGCAATTGCCTGATCATTATTTGCCGACGTATTACAAAATGATAGCGAGGATGGGTGTGCGGACGTTCTACGCTTACTGTTTACGAAGCTGTAAAACTGTTTAGGGTCCTGAGAAAAACGTATCCTGCATCGAGATAGGTAGTTCTTATAGCATTGAGCATTAAGAACTGAAAAGTTTGACCGAGCTAATACATAGCGAGAGTGAGAAGTAGGAGAACCCACTTCTTGAAATTTTTTATAAAGTCTTGATTTTAAGTTTTTTAGACTGGATAACTCTTTGGTAAACCAAGGGGGTTTTCCAGATCTAGTCGGACAAGAAAGCGGGACACAAGAATCGAAAAATGTGCCAAGAGCATTGTAAAAAATGTTTGTGCCTTTTATGATATCAGTGCACAAGTACAAAGCGGACCAATCAAAATCCCTAATGAGGTTATTAAGCTTCGCAAACTCGGCCTTACGAAAGCAGCGGACACGTTCGGGCAGCCTACTCGACCGATCCAATACAGTTGGTCCTATATCTAGCGACACCTCGAAAGTAGGGTGGTAGGCGTCTTCAGGTATAGTGAGCGGAAGGGCTCGGGTTAACAACACTATGGTCGGATCCGATACAAAGCACAGATCAAGCAATCGACCCAAGGAATTTTTCACATGGTTGACTTGAGACAGGGATAGGTCAAGCAAGCCGTCAACAAAGTCATGTCGTGACATGGGCACTAGGATACTAGACTCGTTTACCGAAGACCAAACAGTTCCTGGCAAGTTGAAGTCACCAAGAACTATCATACGATCTTTATCAGATAGCGAGGAAGAAACAGCGGTTAAAGCGGACAAGTGCTGCTCATAAATTGAAATATCCGAAGAAGGTGGGATATACGAGCAAGTAATGAATATAGCGAAAGCGGGAAGAATCAGTTTTACACACAGGAATTCCAGTTCCTGTTGAACTTGGACTGTGAAGTGTTCCGACGTGAAGTAAGAGTCCACTGCAATTAGAACCCCCCCTGCCCGTCGAGACGAACGGTCCTTTCTAAAAGTTGTGTACCGACCTGCCAAAACCTCGGAACTAAGAATGTCCGGCTTTAACCAGGTTTCAGTAAACACAATAACGTGGGAAGCAAATGCAACACTATCCCGGAAAAGAATGCTGAGCTTACTACGCAAGCCTCTTACATTCTGATAGGTTACTAAAAGAGAAGTTAGTTTTTTGGAAAGGTGGAAGCAAGAAGGGAAGTTGAGGAAGAGGAAGTTGAGGTTGAGGTTGAGGGTGGCACACTGGAAAGGTTTGGAAGGGATATGGGGGGCCTATTCTTCTTCTTAGCCTTAAACTCCTTCACCACCAAATGCTCCGGCCAAAATTTGGCGGAGCAAATGGTGTCAAATTGAGTTGGGGAGATGCTTATCTTAAACGAGGCTATCTCCCTGGCATAAGAGAAGTTAAATTTCTCCACCTTTAAACCCACGGCTTTTATTTTGCTTTGAATAAAAGCAATTACATCATTAGATGTGAGGTCAGGGGCCAGCCGTGAAACAAAAACTTGTCGTTTTGGTGGGACTCCCACCAGTGGTTTAGTCACCCCAGGCCTAGTACCTGTGGTGGCAATATCCGGAGGTCCGGAACGTCTATTTACTGGTGGGATCGGGATAGACGGGACAACTAGCGAACTTGCGGACACCACGGACACGGACGCTGCAGACGTACTTGGCTGCATATTCTCCGAGGCGATGAATTCGGCTACCGAATCTGCATCGCCAGCAGCTGTCGTTGCCCTTGGAGTGGCAAACGAGATCAACTGCTGCACACTTGGAGTGGTCGGAGTCAGTTTTTCGGCGGGGCACGGCTGAGTGACGGTTGGCAATTGCAGATCCCGCGGAGTGACCTTTTTGCGCCTCGGAGACTCATTCAGCAGTTTTAAACCGCTAAACTGAGCCTCCATGGCTAGGAGCCGATCGTATTGGTTTTTAAAACCAACGGTCAGCTCCTTAAAGCCACTCCGCGTCTGCCTCATGAAAGCCACCATGTCTTTCTCCACCGCACGGCATGCCTCGCAACTGTAATGCAAGCCATTACGTTTGGCTATAGCATCACTCACGAGGCCAGAAAATCCAGCGCATTTTGCGTGCACTACGCTGTCGCAGAGCCAGCAGGGGACATTCGGCTGATCGTGGGTGATCTGCTTCTTACAGCTTTTTTTGGCACAGACCACATCGTATTCCATTTTATTTTATTATTTATTTATATATATACTATTATTTGCAAAACAAATTGGTATCAGACCAATGTGCCAGACAACGCTTAAAGCGGAATTGGTAAAAAAAAGAGAGCAGAGTGGAGAGCGGTTATAGCGAGAGCTAGTAAGCAGAGAGCGCTATTGCTCAGAAAGTTTAAAGAGCGAGAGAGAAAGAACAGTTATTGAAGTTGAGGTGATAGCGAGAGAGTGATAAAACAACAAAATTGGGCAAAATTGTCGCACAGCCAGCAGCTAAGAAATGAATCACCAATGATAACACCACCGAATTCACATTTCTTTGCACTGCAAACAATTGCCATTATGGACAGTAGTAGAATCACTGTGCACGAATAAAAAAAGAACGGAGTGAGATCGCAGGTAAAGTAGGAGAGCAGACAGCAGAGCGAGCCCGACAATCAGCTGCAGCGGCAATAATTCAAAGCAGATGATCCAACGAAGGGCAGAAAACGAGCAGTAAACTCACCAAAGCAGAGACACAAAAGAAAAGTCCACAGAGAGGGAGAGTATAGGCAATCCAGAGCGAGTGAGAGCAACAATGCGAGCAGCCCGCTTATGCTCACGAGAGAGTGTGGGCGATGCAAACGCTGATGCGCGAGAACAGTGCACACCGAAGAAGCGATAACGAAAAGCAGGCTGGGCAAAAAACAATAACAAATTGCCTGCACGAGTCCGATGTGTTACGTTGCAATATTGAATTTATATTAAACACTTGTTCACAAACAAAACACTGGTGGTTAACACAAAGTAGAATTAAATTAAAGAGATGCGATAATATATCAAAACAAAGTCACAACAATGTTGTATGATATTTAGGCAAAGTGCGGAGAATGCGGGAGCAAGAAAAAAACACAACCGGCTTAAGCAAGAGCTAGAAGCGAATGTATATATAGTGACATATCTATAGTCCATGCTCCGCATACCCTTGTCTATGTCTATTACCCTGCACCCACAATACTATAAACAATACGACACCCTCAGCTTCGAACCCTCATAAACAATCTCACGCTCGAAATGGACCACGCGCAGCCGATTGCAGGCAATGTAAACAAACACCCTAAACTGGAAGTTGAACATAAAACAATAGATGCCGCCCTAGAATCCAGCCGCACTAGAATCCAGCCGCACCAGAATCACGCCACTCTTCAGAGATCAATTACGAATCGATTCTCAAGAATCACACCATCCTAGCTGACCAATCAGAGGCCCTATTCTCAGCCACCCCCAAGTAATGCAACACCGATCATACGCAGCGGAAGCCTTTCATCAAAAGCCGCCTTTCCCACATATCGATCGAGTCACGTACTCCATCTCCGAAGCCGAAGTCGAAGCCAACGCCTCCGAATCCAAATCCGAATCCCAAACCGAGCATCATAATATAAATAGTCTGCATCTAAGAAGCCAACTCAGTTCTGTTCAAGACAAACGTCAATCGCGACACCGTCGGAGAATTCAACCAAAGTTAATTCCGTTCAAGACTTCAGACCTCAGTCATCGTCGGGGAAATAACTAATCAATGTACGCTAAAGTTTAAGTGAAGAATAAAACCTTTTTTAAAACGTAAACTGAAGTGTCGCATATTTAATTGACGCAGCCGGTAGGATCTCAGTTAAAAGTGAATCCCTTTTTTTAAGACGATCAATTGGCGTAGTGACAGTTACAGTGCGTAATAACCTTAAGTGATCAGAGGAAAAGTAACGCTAATACTAAAGAGATCCGCCAAAGAATCTACACACGAAACTCAATTAATATTAGAAAAAATAAATAAATAAAAAGAAATCAACATGCCGCTAACAGAAATACACCTGAACCAAGCCTTGAAGTCAATCAGGCAAATTCCACCATACGACGGATGCCAAGAACGCCTAAGCTCGTTCATAAGTAGGATCGAGTACATCTCCGAATTGTACTCAACAGAAGACATACGGCAACAAAGCATCATGTACGGAGCCACTAAGGGTCAACTGTGCGGACGAGCACAACTTTTATCACAAAGCCTTCAACCCAACACCTGGACCGATCTAAAAGCAGCCCTAATCAGCAAATTCAACAACCACACTCCATACGAGACGCTGCTACAACAATTACACGACACCAAATTCAATGGGAATATTCGTAAGTTCGTAGAAGAACTAGAAATTAAGTCAAATGTTATAGTAAGTAAACTAAATCTGGAGACTAGCCCAGAAAATAAGATAATCTTTAAAAACGCTCTGGCAAATGCCACCAGACATACCATAGAAGATGCTCTACCCAATAAACTATTCATCATTTTAGCAAAAAAAGACATTTCTACTATGGCTAATCTAGAAAAATCTGCTCAAGAGTTAGGAATCTACGAAAATTTCGTAACTGATAACAAGAATCACGAACATTCAAGAAACGGAAATAACAATCGTAGGAATGTTGGAACTTATTACCCTCGCTATAGTAGTAACGATTATAACAATCAAAACCCAAGTACTTCCAGAAATAATCTTGGATCGAATCGAAATAATTCAGGAAATAATGCCGTAAATAATAAAGGGTTATTTAACGAATTTAGAAATTTCTTAAACCAGGGCAGAGTCCAGAATCCCACAAACTATCAAATCAATCAGACACAGGCAGGTAGCAGTGCACCAAATCAGCCAGTCAAACGATCTAGGGAAAGCCAAAGCGGACAAATGAAAATGGATGTAAATTTTCAGCAGAGTGCCTCGGAAGAAATCGAGGAAGACCATATATAGAAATAATCGTAAATAATAAAAAATTAAGAGGTATCGCGGACTCGGGATCGTCAATAAATATAATAAAAGAAAACTATACAGATTCCAAAGTCGATAGCGACAACCTCACCGTCCATACCATCAATGGTATGCAACCAAAAACTGTCCGACAAAACAAAAATTTTATATTCATAATTTTTCTGAAAATTATGACATACTCTTAGGCAGAGAATATTTGATGGCCAGCAAAGCCGTCATCGATTACCGAAATGAAACGGTAACGTTAGGAGAAAGGTCATACCCAATCATCCAAAGTGGAGAAGCAATTGCCGTCGGCAAGACCGCACACAAAGGTGCTAAGCCATCTTCAAAGGAAGATATATCTACACCTAAGTGCCTTGACCCATCTCCTGAAGGAGAGCAATACTTCGCTTCCGCATTAGAGAATGAATTAAGGGAATGCAACCAGCTAAGGTTGGAACATTTAAATGACGAAGAAAAGGAGAAACTAAAGAAAGTTCTCTATGAATTTAAGGACGTGCAGTATAAAGAAGGTGACATTTTGACCTTCACTAGTACTATAAAGCACGAAATAAAAACCCATCACGAAGATCCTGTATATCGTCGACCATATAAATATGCTCAAATACACGATCAAGAAGTGACACAACAAATCAAAGATATGATTAGACAGGGAATCATTCGTAAGTCGAACTCTCCCTATTGTGCACCCATCGCTATGATACCAAAGAAAATAGATGCTTCAGGAAAGCAGAAATATCGTATGGTAGTAGATTATAGAAGTCTAAACGAGGTGACAATCAAGGATAAATTTCCTACACCCAGAATGGACGAAATACTAGATAAACTAGGTAGGTGCCAATATTTGACAACAATCGATTTAGCTAAGGGATTCCATCAAATTCCTATGGAACCTAGCTCAATCCCAAAAACAGCTTTCTCCACGAAGCATGGTCATTACGAGTTCACTCGTATGCCCTTTGGGCTAACCACTGCCCCCGCTACCTTCCAAAGATGTATGAACAATCTGCTAGAAGAGTTAATCTTCAAAGATTGCCTCGTATACTTAGACGACATCATTATATTTTCCACTTCATTGGAAGAACACCTGTTGTCACTAAGGAGAGTATTTGGAAAGTTGAGGGACGCCAACTTAAAGCTACAAATGGATAAGTGTGAATTCCTGAAGAAAGAAACGGAATTCCTAGGCCATGTAGTAACAACTAACGGCATAGTTCCTAATCCAAAGAAAATATCTGCCATAATAAACTTCCCAATACCCAATACAACCACAAAAATAAAATCATTCATAGGTTTATGTGGATTCTATAGGAAATTCATTCCCAACTTCGCTAATATAGCAAAACCTATGACACTCAAATTAAAGAAACGAGCAGTCATAGACCCAACAGAGGAAAAATACGTCGAGGCCTTCGAAAAATTGAAAGTACTTATCACCTCAGACCCCATCCTCGCATTCCCAGATTTCAACAAAATGTTCACGGTAACAACCGATGCAAGTAACATTGCATTAGGAGCAGTGTTGTCGCAAGACCACAAACCAATCTGCTATGCAAGTAGAACCTTAAACGAACACGAAATCAATTATTCAGCAATAGAAAAGGAATTACTAGCTATAGTTTGGGCAACTAAGTATTTCAGATCATACCTGTTTGGTAGAACGTTTGAGATATTAAGTGATCACAAACCCTTGATTTGGTTGAATAACCTCAAGGAACCAAATATGAAGCTACAACGATGGAAGATCAAATTAAATGAATTTGACTTCAAAATAAAATATTTACCCGGAAAGGAGAACCATGTAGCCGATGCGCTATCAAGAGTAAAGATTAACGAAAACCTACTCGGGGAAACCATTAATAGTGATTGTGCAACGGTCTATAGCGCGCAAGAAGATAATACAAATTATATTCCACTTACAGAGAGACCAATCAATTACTATAATAGGCAAATAGAACTGATTAAAGGTAATGAGGATAAGGTAGAAACATCCCACTATTTCCACAAGATACTGATAAAAATCACATATACCGAAATGACAGAATCATTAGCAAAAGATATAATAAAGGAATATGTGTGTACCAAAAAGAGTGCACTATATTTCCATAACGAAGTAGACTTCCCACTGTTCCAAAGGGCATTCCTGGAGATAATCAGTCCAAATCACTTCACTAAACTGATTAAATCCAGTACCAAACTCATAAATATTCCCAACTACTCCGAATTCAAAGAACAAATATTGAAGAATCATAAAGAGCTACTTCACCCAGGTATCGAAAAGACCACTAATTGGTTTAAAGGAAAATTCTACTACCCAGATTATCAAAAGTTAATCCAAAATATTATCAATGAATGTCCTACGTGCAACGTTGCTAAAACTGAGCATCGTAACACCAATCTAACCTTCGAAATCACCCCTGAAATACAAAATATCAGAGAAAAGTATGTCATGGATTTCTATTTGGTAGGCAATCAACAATTCCTATTATGCATTGATGTAAGAGTCGTGACTGGTTAGAAACCAAGAGAGCCATCATAAAAGTCTTTAACGAAATGGGCAAGCCACAGGGAATTAAAGCCGACAAAGATTCAGCCTTTATGTGCGCAGCATTGCAAGCATGGTTGAATGCGGAAAATGTGAAAATCGAAATCACCACCAGTAAAAACGGAGTTTCTGATGTAGAACGACTACATAAAACGATCAATGAAAAATTAAGAATCATTTCAAGTGAGGATAACATAGAAAACAAGATCACAAAATTCGAGTTAATTCTATACACTTATAACCATAAAACGGTTCATAATACTACAAAAAGATCCCCAGCTGATATCTTCCAGTACGCCGGACTACCAGATTATAACACTCAACTGAATAAAGTTAGGAAGATCAATCATTTGAATAACGATAGAATCGACTTTGAAGTAGACACACGCTTCAAGAATGCAACCCTAGTTAAAACAAAAACAACCAACCCGTTCAAAAGAACAGGGGAAATTAGGCAGGTAGACGAAAAGCACTTTGAAGAGAAAAATAGAGGGAGGAAAATCAACCACTATAAAACGAAATTCAAAAGAAAGAAAAAATCTAATAAAAGTAAATACGATAATTGCAGAGTACCCGAAGAGAGTACTGGGAATCCGGAGCTACAACATGATTAAGATTATAATCTTACTAATGTTCACCGTCCTACAGTCTTCCGGACAGAATATAGAGATAGATCCCATCAACTCAAGGAATGGATATCTCATATTCAAAACAAATACCATTAACATACCCATTAATTATGAATACCATTATCTAACAATTAATATAACAAGAACAGATGAAACATATCAGAGTTTACTAGAACAGGCAACCCAATTTAATAACGAAATCCAAGTTCAATATTTAGTCGAGAAATTGCAACGTGAATTCAACGGCATCAAAATAGCCAAAAGAAACAAAAGAGGCCTTATAAATGCAGTAGGCACAGTATATAAATATCTATTTGGAACATTAGATCAAGATGATAAAGTCGAACTAGAAGGGAAAATAAACAATCTGGCTAGCCACAGTGTTCAAGCTAACGAATTAAACTTAGTAATCCAAGCAGTAAATTCTGGCATAGAAGTTGTCAATAAATTAAGCAAGGATAATGATAGAAATAAGCAACTAGAGATATTAATATTTAACCTTCAACATTTTACAGAGTACATAGAGGATATTGAATTAGGCATGCAGCTAACAAGATTAGGGATCTTTAATCCAAAATTATTGAGGCAGGATTACCTGAAACACATCGATTCAGAGAAATTATTAAATATCAAAACATCTACCTGGTTGAAAACAGACACTAACGAAATACTAATAATTTCCAACATCCCACGAGAGATCAGAAATATTCCTATACTTAAAATTGTCCCATATCCAGATGAAGATAATAACATCCTCACTGACCTAACGCAAAACAATTATTACGTTCTAGAAAACGAGGTATATGAAAAAGAATCAAAACGAAAAATAAATGACGAATGTATTTCAGAAATAGTCAAACAAGTAGAAACAAAAAACAAAAACAAAACCCAACATATTGTTAACTTGGAAATTACCAAAAACCATATTAAACCAAGATTGCCTAAGCCAAGAAATAAAAGTAGAAGGTAACGCATTAATAAAAATACATAATTGCAGTGTACAGTTAAACGAATTCTTAATATCCAACTCCATACCAGAATTTGCACAAAGCATCTACATCAACAATAACGTAACAAAAATTAAACCATTGTCTTATTTGCAAAACAAAGAAATCGTAATAGAAAATACGCGATTAAATAATGTATTACATGTAAGCTTAATACTACTATTTGTCATAATCATAATAGGATTAAGCTACAAATTGTTTAATCTAAGTAAAAGCAATAAGCCTAAAACCGACCCGCACATAGAAACACCTTCAGACGAAGACGAGGAATCCCCAGCAGGCACAGTTTTAGACGCACCCGAACTATATCCAAGGATAATCGCCTGAGGGCAGGCTTAAATCTAACAATGGGGGAGTGACATATCTATAGTCCATGCTCCGCATACCCTTGTCTATGTCTATTACCCTGCACCCACAATACTATAAACAATACGACACCCTCAGCTTCGAACCCTCATAAACAATCTCACGCTCGAAATGGACCACGCGCAGCCGATTGCAGGCAATGTAAACAAACACCCTAAACTGGAAGTTGAACATAAAACAATAGATGCCGCCCTAGAATCCAGCCGCACTAGAATCCAGCCGCACCAGAATCACGCCACTCTTCAGAGATCAATTACGAATCGATTCTCAAGAATCACACCATCCTAGCTGACCAATCAGAGGCCCTATTCTCATATATATATATGTACATATATATATATATATATATCAATAATATAATATCTAAGAGACATGTATGAAATCACGCTCTTGAATTGTAATGTCGTGCGCTCTTATACCATGTTGCGAACGGAGCCTATGCAAGCAGCAGCCGGTGATGAAGAGGGCGCCGTTTTAGAATAAACGCACTTATAATTGAAAGTCGATTTAGTTCACAAGTTTGATCTGTCGGTCTGTCTGATTCCAGTGTCTAATTAAACCCTCAGAAGTCGTGCCTAACGGCAGGCTCTTTAGCACATCCATTTTTGGCGCCCCCGGGTGGACACTGATTTTCTGGATTGGACAGAAGTTGTATTGGATTAATCTTGGCGCTTTGTTGGATATCCCCATTCGATATAATCCCTCGCTCGTTGCTGTTTCTGTTCCTGCATTGGTGGCCCGCTGGACTTCAAACTTCGCTACTCTTGAGAGCTGCTCGTGGGTATTCCTGGTTGGTATGAACTTGTGGGAGGGAATGCATCGGTGTTCAAACAACCCTCAACCAGTGCCACAGGTAAATCAAAGTGCCCAATTATTTCATCAAAAAATATTTAAAAAAAAGTATAAAAAAGGCCTGTGAATAAATTATTCAATAAAAGTGATTCGGCCAGGTATCTGTACGTACACACATTCAAAGTTATTTGATTATACAGTGAGTGATCACTGTACTTGTGGTCAACGACATTTCCAAAAAGAGCCGACAAGCAAAGGAGAAACGGCAATAGTTTCGCGCGCAAGCTCTAACCGCTGCGCATAATTCCCCCCTCGCCCGTCCTCGTCGTAAATTTTCGTTTCTGCTTTGCGCGAACGGTTCTTGCTGGACGCTCTTCGTTTTACAGCGCAGCTGCACTTTTGTGCTCTCTCATTCAGCGCTCGCGTGCTCTTTATCGTTTCGTGTTCTCTCCTTGTCTCCAGCGATACTCGCTAACACTACATACATTACACATACCATTACTTGTGGTTTAGGTGCATCTCGGCCGGTCGCTAAAGCAGCATACGCATATACGCGCATTTAAGCTGCGTTTCGGTGAACTACAAGCTCGACTCGAACTCCAAAGCGTTGGCTTGTAGGCATTTTGGCGATCATCTCTCTCTCTCTCGTAGTCTCTAGCACGGTAACAGCATTGGGCTGTTAGCAGGCAGAAAAAATTTGTGAGTGTAATTGCTGAGTGTGACAGTGGGCCAAGTGCCATTTTTGAGAAACAAAAATTGTATAGAACTAAAATGCCTGGAAAACGGCGAGGAATGTCTAGACAATCTGCAGAGGTTGACGATGTGGAGTCGTTAGACATTCTTCGCAAGCTAAGTGCAGTTAAGAAAGATATCAATCGTACATGGAGCGTTCTTAAAGATAAACAGTCTTCCTTTTCAAAGGCACAATTGGAGTGCCGCATGGAAATATTAGAGTCATATATTGAACGGGCTTTCCAATTACAAGTAGAAATTGAGGATTTCAACCCAGATTTAGCTTCTCGAGCCGAGCTTGAGGATTTATGTATTGACGCTAAATCCACTCTCAAGTCCATGTCTGCTAAACTTGAGTAATGGACAGCAAGAGTCGGTATTAAATACGACAATTGCGACAAGTAGACATTTTCCGCCAGTAAAATTGCCCAAATTCAGTGGCGATTATACCGAGTATAAAAATTGTATCGGCCTATTTAGTAGCATAGTGGATAGTGATCCCACATTAAGCAATGTGGAGAAATTTAATCATTTATTGACTTTCTTAGAGAAAGAAGCGCTAGGAGTAGTAAAGGCTTATCCAGTGACCGAACAAAACTATCCGAAGGCCCTTAGTGCCTTAATAAAGATATACGATAATATTTGTTTAATATTCTTAAATAGTATAGCCCGTCTGTTCGAGTTGCAAAGCATGCAAGGTCCGTCTGCATCTGGGCTGAGATCCCTTCTTGACACATCTTCCGTTATTTACGAGTCACTATTGTCTGTAGGAGATTATAAACAAATTTCGGATGCTTTACTGATACACATTGTCATGTCCAAGGTAGATCAAAAAACCCGCTTTCGATGGGAAGAGAATCTGGACTATCAATCCATTCCATATTGGACAGACTATGTATCTTCGCTTAACAAACGCTACCAACATTTATCTGCAGAAGAGACGAATTCAGGGCAATCGAGAGAAAAAAAGACAAGTCAGGATTCACAGAGCAAGCAATCTGGAAAGACTTCATTGACTGTGGCTCAAGCCAAACCTTCTGAAGATCAGAAATGTTCATTTTGCAAGGCAACTGATCATTTCATCACTTCTTGCTCGGCTTTCGCTGCGGCTTCAGTCGCAACCCGCTTCCAATTTGCAAAGGGAGTTCCGCTATGCATTAATTGCCTACGCAAAGGACACATTGTGTCAAAGTGCAAATCGTCACATTGCAGAGTCTGTTCCAAACCGCATCATACTTTGTTACATCGTTATACAACTGACTCATCCACAAGTCAAGCTGCGTTGGACAATCCGCCTGCAAAAATTCTAAACGCACGTCCACTACTTTCGTATCATGCAATGGCACGCGACAATGACCAAGTAATTTTAGCCACAGCAGTTGTTGACCTTAAAGGCAGCTCAACCCGACATCAGCCAGCCAGAGTATTGTTGGACTCTGGTTCTCAAGTGAACTTTATCACCGATGAATTGGCAAAAAGTCTGCAGTTAAAGAGAACTAGAAAGCATATTAGTTACTTAGGTATTGGAAAATTCAGCTTATCGGCACACCAAGTTGTGCAAACCACAATCTGCTCTCGCATACACCCATTCGAAATGGTGGCAGATTTCGTGATTTTAAAATCGATTTCCTCGTACCATCCAGAAAAGGCGGTTCCGCCTGATTCCTTAATAGATGCTACTGAGAGCTATCCACTGGCTGATCCAGTCTTTTACAATCCACAAAAAGTTGATCTGCTATTAGGTGCAGACGCCTTTTTCGATATTGTAAACTTTTAATAGCACGGTTTTATTATATGTTCTTCTTTCTTGATCGGCGTATTCGAATGAATGTGTGTTGGCATATCGATACTTGTCGAGGACAAGTATCGATATATCGAGTACATTGGTATTTCTTATAATACTATCGATGAGTAAATCTTAAACTAATATTCAAATCTTATAAACTAATATTCATATCTTCCATTCGGGCAACCTGACTACAGATCGCCCACGATCTACACATTAAGGCATACAGTTGGTTAAACATTTCTTATTCGGTATTGTCTTACTTAACATACTATTTCATCGATTAACAACATGAGACCATGGTTTTATCCTTACACTCTACCCAGGGTTTAAGCCTTGCTGGTTCTAATATACTTCGGAATGGCATTTGCGTCAACTGACAGTCCTCAATGTCGACAACCTCATAACGATCATTATCCAATACTCTATTGATCCTGCACGGTCCTCGATACTTTGGTGCGAACTTCTTATTGATCCCCGGTGTTGTGTCCACATGCCGGACTGCTACATAGTCACCAGGTTCATACTTTAATGGGGCTCTATGTTTATGGGCATACATCTTCTCATTTCTTTTCTGCGACAACCGTATGTTCTCACTTGCTATTTCTCTTATAGTTTCCAACTCTCTAAGTTCTGACGCTAACTTCTCCTCTAGGTATTCGGTTAATTCCACTACTTCGGGTCCTTTCTGGGGTATTCCAAATAACAATGTGCTAGGTGTCTTTTTCGTACTGCTGTTAACGGAGTTATTAATGGCGTGCTCTACCTTGCTCATCAACCTATACCAATCGGCTTGCTCAAGGGGCTCCGACAGTTTTCCTAACAGTAAGAACACGATTCACCCGCTCCACTTGGCCATTCGCCTGCGGTGCACCTGTAGCTACCTTAATGTGCTCTATCCCTCTCTCCTGCAGAAAACTAGAGAGAGGTGAAACAGGTCCCACGATCTGATATTATCCTAGTAGGGCGACTATAGAAATCAAAATATTTACTTAAGGCATCCTTCGCTTCCCGCGTGCTGGTACTATTAACAGGGAACAATTTGACAACTCGGCAACGGACCCAAATGATCAACATGTAGGGTATGAAAAGGAACACACGACTTTGGGATACTATGGAGCGTTCTGTTATGGATTGTTTTAGGCATCGAGTGTAGTATACACGGTAGACAGTTTCTGATGAACCTTGCCACTTTACTTCTCATTGACGGAAACCAGTAGGTCCTCAAAAGGTCACTCACGCACTTCTCTGCGGCCAGATGTCCTAGTTTTTCGTGTGACCGCCTTATCAACTGCTCTTCCATACACATTGGTACATAGAAACATAGTTTGTTTTCACAACTCCTCTTGTAAACAATACCATCTATCATTTCAAAATCTACTTCAATTCCATCCTCTAGCATTTTTCGAATCCTAACTACTTCCTTGTCTCGCATCTGTTCTGTTTGCAATATCAAATCAACATCTTCTGGCGTTGCACCTACTACCCCAACTATCAATGATTTTAGTAATCTTTCCTACTGAAACTCTAACTTGTCCCTCTCTACTGTATCCTCAACACATTTTTTCTCTTTATCTGAATTCCTACTACTAATGTACTTTACTCCCCCCCCACATCGTTAACGCTTCCGCTACATTGGCTCAAATCTCTAATTTCAATCTTCCATCCATCCTCTTCCCTATATTCACTATTCTCTATGTTATCTCTACAATCACCACCAAGGTTCTCTCTATCATCAGACTTCCACCTATTTCCCAATCTACTTCCTACTGCACTTGATTCTCCACACTCAATCGCAGGGTTCTGTACGGTACTACTACGCTCTCTATTGATATTTAATTCTCTACACTTAATCACAGGGTTCTCTACGGTACCTCTATGCTCACTACCAGTGTTGTCTCTACTTACACTATTCCTTGTATATTGCTTTCTACTCTCATCTTTTTCTAAATTAGACTTTTCTAAATCGTATTTGACTCTATAACCATCCTCTAACATATTCGTCACTTGATCTTGTCTGCTCAGCGCATCAACGTGCGCCATACTGGCCCCAGGTCTGTGCATAATGGAGTAATCTTAGTTCTCTAACTCTAGGGACCACCGTGCTATCTTAGGACTAATTGACTTTCTGGTTAACGTCTGTACTAACGAATTACAATCCGTGATTATTTTGAAGGACCTATGCTCCAAATATGCTCTAAAACGCCTCAATGCATAAATTATAGCCAATGTCTCTAGTTCGAAACTATGATAACGTGATTCTCTTTCTGTTGTTTTGCCGGAATAATAGGACACAGGGTGCATCTTCCCATCATCTTGTCTTTGCATCAGTATTGCGCCATAACCGTATGAACTTGCGTCTGTATGTAATTCCGTTTCTCTATTTGGGCTAAAAATGGCTAATACCGGAGGATTTGCCAACGCATTCTTAAGAGTTTCAAACGTCTTCACCTGTTCTCTATTCATGGGAAACGGACCACCTTCTTTTAACAACTGCACCAAGGGCTTAGCTGTCGTCGCAAATGACAACATGAAACGTCGAAAATACGAAAAGAATCCCAAGCATGAGTGCAGTGCTTTTACATTTTGAGGGACTGGGTATTTTTTCAAGGCCTCAATATGGGAATCACTAGGAACTATTCCGTTTTGATTAACTTTATACCCCAGGAAATCGATGTTTCGATTGACAAACGTACACTTTTTTAGATTTATCTCTAAATTTTGCTCGCTAAACCGAATGCATAGTCTTTTTAATATATCCATGTGTTCTTCAACTGTTTTAGTCGCTACTAATATATCATCCATGTACACTATAATGCTTTTGTTCCTAATAAAGTCTCTCAAGAGCTCCGAAATAAATCTCTGAAAAATAGCGGATCCATTTTTTAACCCAAAGGGCATTCTCAAGTACTCATACTGTCCTTGCGTTGTCACAAACGATGTATACGGAACTGGTTTTTCTTCTACGCCTATTTGATGATACCCACTTTTCAAATCTATAATGGAAAAACAGCACTTGTTTTCTAAAAACTCAAGACAGTCCTCAATAAGGGGCAATGGGAAATTATCTTTAACAATTCGTTTGTTCAGACCACGGTAATCGACACACATTCGAAGTTCTCCTGATTTTTTTTTTACTGGGACCAACGGGGAAGCATAAGGAGACTCACTATGACGGATTACTTTCTTTTCTAACAGATCATCTACTATTTCAGCTACTTTCTCTCTCTCATGGTAGGATAAACGACGCGGAGTACAATGAAATGGTGTTGTTTCTGTTACACGAATCTGCATCTGATACTTTGGTGGTGCTTTAAAGTCAAATTCTTTGTGTAAATAGTATGTCTTAATAACTTCCCTACACTTTTCTGCAAGAGTGAGGCCAAATTCGAAACCTACGTTAATATGTTCCTCTTCATCAATCTCTACCGACGCACAAAAGTTACTGAATTCGTCGCCTTGATTCATATTCTCGATGGCCATTTTGTCATTCCTTGAGTTTTCTTGTGTCTGATTTTTAAATGGACTAGAACGTTTGATTAGCTCGCTTCTTTCTGATTGATTACCATCTAACTTATCATATAGTCTTATGTTAATATTATTTTTACGTTCGGTGAATAAAGACGCGCAGGATAAACTAATAGCTTTTTGCTTTAACGAACTTAATGATGTGTGTTGCTTCGCATTGATATTTTTCTTATGAACTAATTTTACTTCAATAACTTTAAGGGCATCGCGTCCCAACAATACCGGCAAAGGCAGCATGTTATCATCTACGATGTTTAATAAAACGATATATTTCTTTGTGCAAAATTCAATATGGCACTTAAATTTTCCCCATATGGGAATTGGTTGTCCTCCTAGTCCATAGTATTTCCTAACTTCAATATAGGCTTCAACTATAGCCGACTTCGGTATCAAAGACTTATGAATACAACTTACAGGGCTACCTGTATCAAATAGACTAAAAATACTGACGCCTCTTTGTTCACCAAACGGAAGTCATAAAGTGATTAACTGGACAGCCGCTAAATCGTCGTTGTTTTTTTCTCCTGGTCGCTCCTCATCTTGAACTGCAGCTACCCTAGTGGCCATCTTTCGTTTCGGGCACTGCGAATATAGGTGGCTGGTACTCCAACAGTTAAAACATGCCCCATCCGGTCTCTTTGGCTGACTGCATTCCTTCATAACGTGCCCAAATTGCCGACAGTTGTAGCAACGCATTGCGCCACCACCTTGCTGCTGCCCAACTGCCATACTCACATTTAGTTTTCCCTTTGTCATACCTTCGCTACGAATTGCTACGATGCCAGGAGCTCTTCTGACCTTATCATAGGTGACCATCTTGTCACGCAACTCGTTGAGTGTGCTGCAATATAGCATGGATGCTGCCATGCCCGTCTTGTCCTGCAGTCCCTCTACGATGAATTTGACCACATCGCTCGTGGCCATGTCTGCTTGCGACGCTATGCTGCACATTGCGACGAAATATTGCAATGCGCTTTCATTATTTGCAATTTTCCGTGCCTCCAGTCGCTCTCCAATGTCCCACGCTGTCACTTTCTGCTCAAAGACGTTGAGCAATTCTGCTCGCATCAATTGCCAAGTCAAAGGCGCCACATGGTCGATGTACGCCTTCGCCGATCCGCCTAGCAGCCGCTTCGCTAATATCCAGCATTTGGACTCGGATACACCATGGAAATTCATAATGTCCTCAAAGTTACTTATCCAACTGGTTACAGCCTGGTCGTCATCTCCAGAAAATGGACGCATCAACGCCTCAATGTGTGTCAAGTCGATGCAATCTCTCGGCGTTACCAACTCCATAGCCTCTTTCTCCGTTTTCAATATGCTTAATTTGAGATCAGCTAAGCGCTTGCGAGAAACGTACAATTGTTCCAACTGCTGCAAACGGCGCGATTCTTCTTCGTATTCATCTGATCGCATGGTCAATTTCGAACAAG
This sequence comes from Drosophila miranda, assembly GCF_003369915.1. Taxonomy (NCBI): domain Eukaryota; kingdom Metazoa; phylum Arthropoda; class Insecta; order Diptera; family Drosophilidae; genus Drosophila; species Drosophila miranda. Next base: position 46,563,421 of record NW_022881603.1, read on the forward strand.
CGTAGTCTTGTCGCGGCATGAATGCTTCTCGAGCCTTCTGCACATTTTCACCATATTCTTCTGGCGCCGCTTTTACTGCGTGTTGTGCACTACGGTTGTCTCTATCTATCTCGCGCTCAACCGGGACTGCAAAAATGTCTGCCTGCATAGTCTCGTCTGCGCTTGGCGCCGTATTTCCTAGCTCATGCGTGTCTTCCATGATTTTTTTCACTGCTGTACGTAATTGGTGTATGTTGGCATCTTGATCAAAATATACGTTATTTCGCTACGCAATATGTCGCTAAGTTCACTTTTGGTTTTCGCTCTTATGTCTGCATTGTTCATCGCAGAGTTTTTTTTTTTTTTTTTTTGGGCAAACCCCACACCTGATATGTAAACTTTTAATAGCACGGTTTTATTATATGTTCTTCTTTCTTGATCGGCGTATTCGAATGAATGTGTGTTGGCATATCGATACTTGTCGAGGACAAGTATAGATATATCGGGTACATTGGTATTTCTTATAATACTATCGATGAGTAAATCTTAAACTAATATTCAAATCTTATAAACTAATATTCATATCTTACAATATCTTAAGTAATTGTCAAGTAAAACAGGGCAGAGAGGCACTAACCTTACAAAACACTGTTTTTGGGTGGGTGGTGTCTGGACGTTGCAAGTCCAAAGGCCCTCAAGACACATTAACTTGCTCTATGGTGAGCACAGTTCAAGAAGCCTGCCCGCTCGACAGCTTGGTCAAATGTTTCTGGGAGTTGGAAAATGTTCCAAATGCATCCATAGAAGGACTGTATACCAACGATGAAACTATGTGTGAAAAATCCTTTATCGACACTTCTTTGCCATTTAAGTCTAGCCCGACATCTCTCGGTTCGTCGTTTGAGACAGCCAGAAGACGATTTTTGTCTTTAGAAAGGCGATTATGACAAAAACCTGCCATAAAATCGATGTTTATGGACTTTATGGAGGAATACCTGTCGTTAGGCCATATGACTGCAATGGGAAACTCAATCCCGGCAGAGCCGCAATTTTTTCATCCCGTATCAATGCGTGGAACGACCACAAAGTACATCCACTAAGCTTAGAGTAGTGTTCGATGCGTCGTGCAAAACAACGAGTCAAGTCTCGCTCAATGATTTATTCATGGTTGGAGCAACCATCCAGCCGTGCCTATACGCAACGTTGTTAAGATTTCGGTGTCGCCAATTCGCTCTTACAGCAGTCATTACAGAAATGTACCGTCAAGTCGAACTTGATGAGGCGCATCGCAAATTCTAATTAATTATTTGGAGACGTGCAAGTTCGGATCCCTTGCAAGTGTTTCGTCTCAATACGGTAACTTATGGCACGGCCAGCGCACCATTTCTTGCTGTCAGGTGCTTGAAGTATCTAAGCGAAACTCATTAAAATTCGCATCCACTTGGCTCAAAGTCTCTTGCTTCAGATTTCTATGTTGACGATCTTCTTACAGGCGCAGACACGAAATCCGAACTACGGATATTGCGTCAATAGCTAGTTGAAATCCTAGAGCCAGCCGGATTTGTGCTGACGTGGTCTGCTAATTGTCAACTAGGTGACAGTCAGAAAGAGAATCTGGTTATTTCGAGTGGAGATCAGCAAGATTGCAAAACTCTTGGACTGATTTGGAACCCACAGACAGACATTTTCAAGTACTGTCTGAAACCAATAGTCTCGTCCGAAACCACAACCAAGAGAGTAATGTTATCCGTCATAGCCAGTCTTTTCGATCCCTTGGGTCTGCTATGTCCCGTGATTACTAATGCAAAAATCTTCTTGCAGGAAATTTGGCTTTTGAGCCTTGGTTGGGACGATCCCATTCCCCTAAAATTGCAACAAAGATGGGAGTCGATGGTTTCGGACATGCAAAGGTTGCATGAAATCACCATTCCACGTTTTGTAGGAGCTAGCACAAGCACTCGATGTCAAATACATGGGTTTGCAAATGCGTCCACGCGAGCATACGGCTTCTGCATCTACGTTCGTGTGTCCCATTCAAATGGAGTGTCCGTCAACTTATTAACGGCAAAGTCAAGGGTGGCACCCTTAAAGACAAAAACAATCCCAAGATTAGAGCTTTGTGCCGCTCATCTGTTGGCAAAGTTGTGGGAGGAAGTTCGATCTATTATTGATTGCCCCGTAGAGAAGGTTATATTGTGGTCAGATTCGGAAGTGGTCCTACATTGGCTACAAACTCATCCCTTCCAGTTAACAACATTTGTTTCAAATCGAGTTGCAGAGATACAGGAAATCACTTCGACTGCCTCATGGAGACATATACCCACCAAAGAAAATCCTGCAGATCCAGTATGTACAGTATCAGTAGCAGACTTAGATTCACTATTTTGGTTTAACGGCCCGTCATTCCTGCAACAAAATGCCATGGATTGGCCTCAAAATCTTCATTTACGTTTGACAGAAGCGGACGCGTCATTAGAGAAGAAGAAGGTAGCCACTTCGCTTGTCGCGGCCGATGGCGAACACAATCCCATCCTCACCCTAATAGAAAACTCATCATCATATATGAAAGTGGTAGGCACAGTTGAAGCTGTTCAAAGAGACGCATTCTCGCAGGAGATTAAGAAAATAAAAAAGTCATCAAAGTTGCAGGCATCACTTCAAAAACTAACTCCCTTCATTTCGGAAGAACAAGTGGGCTCATGCTCGCCTATTAAACGCTCCTCTAGCCCTAAATGCAAAATTTCCAATGTTAATGCCAAAAAATTGTAGATTTGTTACCCTCTATCTTAGCTATTTGCATCGAGCCAATTGTCACGCATTAGTGGGATTCCTAAGACAGTCCATGTGGCTGATAAATGCACGAAGAGAGTGCAGTGCCATTGTCCGGAGATGCGTACACTGTTTCCACTACAAGCCGAAGCTTCTCTCACAAATCATGGGAAACCTTCCCGCTGATCGATTGCGTGGTATTCGACCCTTCGAGATTAGCGGAGTTGATTTGTATGGACCGGTTCGTGTATAGCTTGGGATTCGTGGCAAGCAGCCTCTTAAGATGTACATAGCAGTGTTTGTCTGCTTTGCATTTAAGGCCGTACACCTAGATATTGTAAAAGACTTGACCTCTAATACATTTATTTTGTGCTAATCCAGGTTTGTTGGACGTCGTGGGCCTCTTGTCAAACTCTATTGCGACAACGCCACGAATTTTGTTGGTGCAGCTCGCATGCTCAAGGAGCGCATGGATGCAGACAATGCCAAGGACGAAGCCCTCAAGGCGTATGCTGCGGCTCACAGTTTTTCGGTGGAATTCATTACCCCGCGAGCCCCACACATTGGAGGTTCGGCGGTGAAGTCCGCCAAGAATCTGCTGCTCAGGGCTATGGGCAGCGCAGTGCTCAAGGAGGACGAGCTGCATACGGTTCTCGTGGACGTCGAGGCCGTGCTCAATTCCAGACCACTGGTGGTCGACAGCGGCAGCCCCAACGAAGGGGAGGTGTTGACTCCAGCGCATCTACTAGTCGGCAGAACGCTAATTTCGCTGCCGCCCGAATCAGAGCTGCCCAGACCAGACAGCAGCCTCTCATATCTGCAACGATGGCAGCTCGTGTCTGCCATCAAGCAACGATTTTGGAGAAATTGGTCCAGAGACTATCTTCTCAGCCTTCAACAGCGAGGGAAGTGGTCCGAGGAGGTCGCCAACTTGGAGCCAGGCAGAGTGGTGGCAATTCACGAGGACAACGTGCCCCCTCAAATGTGGCTCACCGGAATAGTAGAGGAGGCAATCCCAGGAGTGGACGGGAAGGTTCGCGTGGCCGTGATTAGGACTAAGGCCGGGGTCTACAAGCGATCGATCCATCGCTTGGCGCCTATTCCAGTGGATTGAAGCCTATAGGCTATATATATATATATATATATATATATATATAATTATACCTAAGAGATATGTATGAAATCACGCTCTTGAATTGTAATGTCGTGCGCTCTTATACCATGTTGCCAACGGAACCTATGCAAGCAGCAGCCGCTCATGAAGAGGGCGCCGTTTTAGAATAAACGCACTTATAATTGAAAGTCGATTGAGTGCACAAAATTGATCTGTCGGTCTGTCTGATTCCAGTATCTAATTAAACCCTCAGAAATAGTGCCTAACGGCAGGCTATTTAGCACATCCAGGCTCCACAAGCATTTCTAAAAACAGAAACAAAATAACCTGTTAGAAAATTTTTAAGATATAATAGTTAAGGTGCTAATGGAAATTAAAAATTGGGAGATGTTATTGCCTATTAATTAATTTTCACATGTACATTAAGATAGTTTTTGTATTTTCTGCCCTTAATACACATATACATACATTTGATACATGTTTTATACATTCACCTATGTATGTAAGAACATAGATTGTGTTGGCAAGAATTATGTTTCAATTCATTTGGTATAAATTACAAAGGATCTTTGGTGCCCAAGGGCTCTAAGCAGACTAAACAGCCGGTGTTTTACCAAAATAAACTTTTCAAGAACTCCCGAATTACACGGAAAATATTACAAATCTTTCCTTAATCGATAGTGCATAACTTTTAATAGTGCAAACGTCGATTTAAGTGTGTTTTTGTGTTATTGCTGTATTTATGAGCACTTTCGCATTTCATTAATATATGTTTTACCCGATACTCACAGAATACAGAGTGAATGCGCTGAATGACATATTTTTGGGATTTGACATGTCTGACATGAACAAATTTTGTGTTATTTTTTAACTTAAACATAACTTAAATAAAAACCGAACTTAAATCGTTCTAAAAGCCTAACCGCACCGAGCTGCAGAATGAGCTTTAACGTCTCTACAGATCGTATTTTAAATTGAGAAACGGAAACAGTATTAATACAACTTCATTGTCGGTGGTGCTAATTGGAAGATACTACCCGAAAAAGTATTCCAGATGTCCTCGTGCGTCGACCGTCGATTGGGTTGACGAGAGGGGTTGCAACCTCTTACTGCCGGTGAGAATAGTGATCTAACGTCTCTGGTATTTTTTTCCGATTCTCTCGGGCCTAAACCTCTAACTGGATCTCGGAAGACTTAACGTCGTTGATAAGTGCTTCTATCAGCTTCTCCTTAATTGTAACTATTCTCCTATTATGATATCGGCTACAATGAAATCATGTCGTAGGTTCGTCTTCTAAGCTTCTTTGTAACTTTGCCCTTTCTCTACGCGTCTCCACCTGTAGCTGTTTGTAGTCCTATCTCATTCAGAGGCTCCACATTTATCTTAACTAAACTTCTAAATATTGAATGAGAAGCACCTGTGTCCATAGTCATTACACATTCACTTACATACATTACGCCTCTGATAGTGAGATTTCCTAATCTCAAGTCCAATGTGCCTGGTTTATTGTCAATCGTTTACCATCATTCACCTCACTTCGTAAAATATGCATGTGGCCACCTCCATATCGACGCCCCAGGGCACTTTTAACAGCCTCGGAATTCAATTTATCTAATTCGGGAATCGACTGTAGCACCTCATCTGCCAGACCATTCAAGGAAAGCACCAAAGCGGTCGCGCGGTTAGCTTCCGTCCAATTATTCTTCAATGTATCATGAAAACGCCAAATGTTGTTGTGCCATCAAAACTAGGTGTAGCGAATTTCGGTTGAGATGTTGCCATGTTGTTGACCTGCTGAACTCGCCCATGTGGCGCCCTTCTCCTGAAAACACTGTCAACTTGTGGGTCGCTGGTGCGTGTATACTCGCGCCTGAGTCGTTTCCTGTATAGAAGCAGTTCTTCAAAATCACTTAAAGTGCCGTCTCTATGACTACCAGTCTGCGACGTTCGAATACCTCGAGGGCCGCAAGTGGCAGCAGCTGCAGAAGCGTCATAGGCTTTGGCCATAAGAGTGTCGATCGCAAAATCTACATCATGAGCGGTCCTTAAATATGTGTGTAAGTCTAGCGAGCTGTGTAGAATTTCCTTGAACATGGGAACGTTTGAGTTAGGCTTCAGCAGCTTCGTCATGGCTGGGATCGTCTGCAGAGTTGTCGATAATGTAGAAATGAGAGGCAGGTAGTCGGAGCTGAGGTCATGATCTTCAAGGATGTTGCGCTGGTTTCGATAGATCGATAAATAACAACAGTATACAACTGTTGCGTCAAGTTCATAAAAATAGTGCGTCTTTTGACTTTGACCAACCCTTGACCTTTCTCTTCAACCTCTCTTTGGAACAGTCTTGTCTCCCAGTAATTAAGAATGAGTCCTACATCATTCCGATTCACAAAAAAGGTTCAAGATCAAATATTGAAAACTATCGTGGTACCGCAAAGCTTTCCGCCATCCCGAATCTTCTTGAGTTCCTGGTCACCCTGCAACTGCAACATCTTTGTTGCAGCTTGATATCTCCGTCGCAACACGGTTTTTTCATGCAAACTAATGACATTTTACCATACGTTCTAGGAAATCATGTCCTGGAGCGAATTTCGATTTCAAATGACCTCGGAGTCCTATTTGATTATAAGATGTGTTCTAACAGCCATTTAGCCGGAACAGTAAATAAAGCTAAGGGTGTTTTAGCGTTCATCAAGCTTTGGTTTAAGAAGTTTGACGACCCGTACGTGACGAAACAACTGTATATCTTGTTAGTACGTCCGATATTGGAGTATTGTTCCTTTGTGTGGAGCCCGCAGTATAAAGAGCAGCAGGTTGTTATTTAATCGGTGCAAAAGCAATTTTTATCTTTTGCCCTGCGTAACTTAAACTGGGACTCGGGTAGAATCTTGACACCCTACCGATGTAGACAAAATCTTATTGACCTGCCGTCGTAATGGGGTAATGTTCGTGCACAAGCTCCATCTCGGTATTGTTGACTCCCAAACTATCTTGGGTAAGATTGACTTCGCTGTTCCATCTAGACCTACCCGTACTTTTCGGCGAATCCGCTTACCCATATGTAGGTATAATTATGCCCAAATGAACCTTTTATTGTTATATGTCACAACTATAGCTCCCTCTGTCATACCTTATCCCCTGAACTATCGCTTAAGCTTATAGCATGTAATATTTATAATCACCTAAATTTAACAAATTTGTAACTTCTCTTCTTTCCTCCTTTTGTAACTACATAAGTACCATTATTAGAAGATAATTGCTAATTAAATAAATAAATAAACTGGTAGATATGGTCATTCTTTATGATTGTGCGTTTTTAGTTTTCTCGTTTCTTCAAAATTGTTGAGGACACAGATTTTTGTCCTTGTGGGGGCGGAAGGGGGTGGGTCGAAATTTTGAAATACACTTGTAACAGTAACATATCACAGAAGGCTGGATACGAAATTTCACTGCTCTAGCTCTTAAAGACTTTGAGCACTAGGCACTCATAGGGACGGACAGATGAACAGACAGATATGGCGCAATCGACTCGTCTATTGAAAGTGATTATAATAGGTCCATTTTAACTTTTTTATGTACAATTTTCTAGTCAACATTTAAAAATTCAAAAATGTCCCGTTAAAAATAATAGAAGTGCATAGAAGTGGCAACTTTGTGAGTGTCCTTCGAATTGTTATCCTCCTGGGCCCTCCAAAACAGATTTATGTCCTTCGACCCATAAGGTTCCTACATATTAGCCAATATCCCAACATATAAATGACGATCCATAATGTTTTTAACACATATACCAGCTAAATTCCCTAGTAGGAAAAACTCGTCCAAGCCAATATTGAAGACCCACCGTATATAACAGTTTTGCAAGTATATCTTGTCGAAAATTCATCTTGCTGTGGTTGTCTTATATACGGCACAGGATCTACGGATCTAAAACAATTTTGGACTCGTCCGACAAAAAAATATTTCTTTACTTTTCCAATGGTCAATTTAAGTTCCTTAAATCTTCAACCTTGTGATTTCATGTTTTTTTGCCAGTAACAATTTTGTTCTTTGTACTATTCAATTATAATCTCACAGGCTTCTTCCAATGCTTTCAACACTAGTTTCCAAATTAAAATTTTTTTAAGACTGCAACTGTCGTAGTATTTGATCTACTGATAATTTGGTAAATATCTTTGTCGTTCACGGGTTTTACTTTATGGTTTTTATTGATTAGCATTTCGGATCATAGTAGCAAGACAACCAATGATATTTTGCACCTCGACCAAAAATAAACTATACAAGCTTACGACTGTTAAATAAACCATTCAACTATTATTTAACACTATTTAGCACTATTATTATTTCGACCGCATCGAAATAGTAATGCTTTGAAAAAAAGCTTAATATAGGACGCAAACATAACTGTATTTTCAATTACATAAATTCTGCGATAGTTGCCGAGATAAAGAAATCAATTCGATTGTTGAAGCTATTTTGGAGAATATTAACAATTGTAGGCACTACAATTATTTTGACCAAAACTGTACATGCGACTGAAAAAACCTATTTTACACGATTTTAAATTTTATATTTAGGATTCATAATTCAGGCTGAAGTTCTTTACTTACTTATGTATTTCTGGAGAATCATACGACAACAATCGAATTAATGGTGGTATTCCTCCCAATGATCGTGTAAGTTGCTTGTTTGGGTCGTCCATGTAACATAAATGTTGCAAATATGCTGCTGCATTTGCTTTTATAGCATTGTTCGGGTTGCTAAGAAAACTTATCACTTCTGAAAGATTTGGATCGCGCCACCTCATGGTTGAACAAAGGTCGTTGTCAGATCCGCCGATGTAATCTTCTTTCTCCCCTACTCCTCTGGGGGGGGCAGCATTTATTGAACTCATGGCGAACTGAGGTAATTTAAAATCAGCTGCACCGTCAAAAGGTCGACATTGAGACTCGCCAACAGTTTCAGACCCATTGAGGTTATCATCAAAAGGACTTGCAGTGAATTGTTTGAGATTAGAGTTTGTGCCTTGCATTCCATAACCAGGTTCTGTTGTGCAGCCGTAAGGTACCACGGATTCATCTGTATATAGGGACTCTACACCACATGGTATACCTGAGATCCCATATTCTGGTGTCTCATCAAATTGGGCGGCTTGTATATATCTAACAGTTCGACCTAAAGAATGATTCTCCATACCTGCAAGGGCAACTTCTGGAGAACCTGTCTCGATCTTATTCTGATGACCAAGTACTGAACAATGAGGCGTAATATGTGATATGGCACCAATTCCTGGCGGCTTTGTGATGTATATTGGTGAATTTGTATATCCAGCTGCCGAAAATTGTTCAAAATTTTGAAATGATGCATACTGGTTTTGCATACTGTTTGCCTCCTGCACCAACGATGGATCCATATTCAAACTATGTGCTGGATTCATGATTTAACTATATCAATTTAAAAACGATAATATTGAATGATACCATTTAAATACATATTTCGCTAACCCATACAAATTAAAAAAAAAAAAACACGTAAAAAATAAAAAAGCCTCTCCGACCCTGAGTCGATATATCCAAGTCTGTCTGTCCATCTGTCTTTGTCGCCTAGTTTTTAAGAGACTATAATAACTAGATTAACCGTGCAGACTTTTATCACAGTTAATTTCAAGTGTAAATAAAGTTTACTTTACATTTCTGTCACGCCTCTTAAATTTAGAAGTTGCATGGCAAACGGTCATATGAACTAGATTGCGGAAACTCGTCGCTATTGGATCTTTAATGTAGCCGAAATGAACAAAGCAAGATAAGAAGTGATCTGTCGTTTCTATCATTAAACATAGTATGTATTTACATATATATAAACTGAATACCAAGTATCCGTTACGAAGGCTTTACTGTTTGTGGCGATTTCAAACATTTCCGGTTGTGCTTTTCGTTGTTGTCAATTCATAATCATATAAGAAATTTTACATGTCTTAGGACATTTTCTTGTTTTAATATCAATAAAAACGTTAAATTTAAAAAACTAATGTGCTTTTTCTGGAAGCTTAACCATGGAACATTGAGTACAGTTTCCTGTGAAGAGTGTTTTTAGGAGAATATCGTCGTTTTGAAACTGAAATTTGTCAGCTTTAAGTTTTCTAGCACATGTGGAAAACATTGTACATTTCCAAAACTAACGCAGACCAAAACGCCGTTTCCTTTTCAAAATATCTCGATTTTTAAAGCATTTTCTGGACATACATACATATGTACATATAAAAAACATTTTATTTCTCAAAAGCATACATGTATTTAAAAGTTTGTAGCAATAGGAATATTAAAAAAATAAAACAAAAAATGTCTTTCCTTTAAGCAAAAAAAACAAACAACTTTAAAAACAATCTGTTATGCTTTTTGGTATTTTTTTCTCGATTGCATAAAAAAGTACCGAAAAAAGGATAATCTTACAAAACTAGGATAAGGAAGGAGATATTAAAAGATTCGTTTTCGATTACTTCTTTGAATCGCAATACGTATTTGTATGTAAATACATGCGGTACATACATGCAAGTTAACGTACCCAATTCTATTGAGCTCTTATACGAGTTGTAAACAATCTTTGGCTTTCCAAAACGAAAACAATTTTAATCTTGGGCCTCCGCCTAATTGATTTCTAAGATGTACAATCGCAAGGGCTCCCGCCGCAATCCCAATCTTTGACACTCGCCTAAATGGAAAACCAATGTTTGCCCACACCCGGCTTCTCATAAACAATCTCACTCCCGGCTTTCTGCAGATCCTGCACTTTAGGCATTTTACAGTTCTCTCTTTGGATGACGAAATCCAATACTCGGGATGGCGAAATCAATTGAAATGTTTATAGAAAAACTATTCCCGAAAGGGATCAACGATGCAAAGATCAGAAAGTTCAAGTCAGTCTTGATCCAGAAGCGACACCGCAAAGTCGAGCTAAAAATTAAGATCGCGCAAACCCTTTGCCCGGAATCCTTTGTGACCCTCTACTTAAATCTATATCAGTGAAGTTAGAAGTAAAATAAAAACTTTTTAAAAACACAATCCGCTACCGCAGTTATTTAATTGGCGCCCAACGTGGGGCGACGTTGTATAAAAAGCACCGAATAATAAAAGTGTTGCGTCGTGCCGAAACCCGAAGGACAATTAATTAATGGAATAAATCCTTCAGATATAAAAACGCGGAGTGACTGTGAGATATAAGATAAGAAAAAGTGAGATAAAAAGGAAACAAACCGAAGCTTAGGGTGTGCAAAAATAAATACAATATACAATACAAATACAAATACAAATACAATACAAAATACAAATAAATACAAAAGCTAATCAAGACAATTCAAAAATACAAAAAAGCCAAAAAAACCAAAGTTTTTAAACAAAACCAACCAAACCAAAACACAAAGAAAGTGAAACTATCAGCTAAACCAAAGAGGGAAGACCCCCAGAAGACCCAGTTAAACAAAGAAATTTAAGAAGGAAGACCCGTTCGAAGACCTGTCAGCCAAATCAAGAAGGAAGACCCGTTCGAAGATCTGTCAGCCAAACTAAGAAGGACGACCCCTACCGGATAGTTCGTGAGCAAAAGTTGTATTAATAAATATAGTGACATATCCATAATTCCCCACATCCCATACACATTATGTTTATGTACAATTCATCCACCCCATCCACACAAGTAACAGGACCCCACTCAAGAATCAATAACAGTTTCTTCCCATACTCCAAGCTAGGGCCCCCCATAATATAAACAATGGACCACATTGTTTAATCAACATTAGAATCACGCCACTCTCGAGAAATCGATTCTTTAGAATCACGCCACTCATGAGGACCAATCAAAGCTAGACATAAAACCAAGGAGTATCACATTCCTAGCTCCGTCATGTAATGCAACACCGATCGCCAGCAGTGGATGCCTTTCATCAAAGCCGACGCATCCCCAAATATCGATCCAGGCACGTACGCCACCGACACGAAGATGCAGCCGAGGAAAGCAACGCCCGAAGCCAGAGTCGGGAGTTCCAAGAGAAGGGCTCATGGAAACTAGCCAGCAGCAGAGAGATCAGTTCCGTTTGAGACAAGCAGACCCAAAGTCAAGTCGGGGAATTCATTTAAATCTTGTGACATAAAGATATTTAAGTTGTAAAATAAAAGTCTTTTTTAAAAAACTTAAAATCGAGTTGCGGATATTTAACTGGCGCAGTCGGTAGGATTTCGTTTAAAATTAACTCCCATATTTCGGTAATGGTCAGCTTGTGTAATTTCTAATTACTGTGATCACGTAATCCCGGAATCGTTAATAAAATTGTGAAATCCGCCAAAGAACCTATGTGTTACGAGCACATACGATTTGCAAAACTAAAATTAAGTGAACTGAAGTAAGCGGAGATAGTGATCCACCAAGAACAGTGAAACACTAATTACAAAATCAAAAAACTTACAAGTGAACCAAAATAAAGTTAAAAACTACTGAAAACAAAACAAAACCCAATCAACACCAACAACATGGCGTTACCACCACTATCATTGAGCGAAATCCACTTGAACCAGGCACTGCTGTCGATCAGACAAATACCTGCCTATGACGGTTCATCTGGACAGCTAAGCTCATTTATCAAACGAATCGAATATGTATGCGGATTATATCCAACTGAAGATCTTCGCCAACAAAGGATCCTATTTAGAGCGACCGAGATCCAACTGTCAGGAGAGGCACAACGCATATCGCAAATGATACAACCCAACACGTGGCTCGAACTGAAGACGGCGCTGATCAACGAGTTCAAAAATCACACACCATATGAAGAACTCTTACGACAACTATACACCACCAGATTCAACGGCAGTCTTCGTAAGTTTATAGAAGAATTAGAGATAAAAGCATTATTAATAAACAATAAGCTAAACTTAGAAAACATACCAGAAAATAATGTCATTTATAAAAACGCTTTGAACAACACAATTAAAGATGTCATTACTCGAAAACTTCCTGACAGAATGTTCATGACCTTAGCAAGAAAAGATATTACCACATTGTCTATTCTTAAGAAGGCAGCACAAGAAGAAGGATTGTACGAAGCTAGTACAACAGATTCAGGTACAAATAAAGATCAATCGAAATCGTCTCAATCAAATCGAAAGAATGTTGGAAACTATTATCCAAATTATAATACTACTAACTATCACAATCAAACTCAGAGTTCATCTGGAACAGGTCAGACTAATCGAACAAATCAAAATCAAAATTCCCAAAATCCTGGATTATACAATGAGTTCAAAAATTCCTTGAATCAAGGTAGGGCTCAGAATCCATTCAATCAGCAAATATCTCAAAACCAAGCTAGTGGGAGTGGACCCAACCAACCTACTAAAAGAGGGAGGGAGAGCCAGAGTGGCCAAACGAAGATGGACGTAAATTTTCATCAAGCCGCCTCGGAAGAAACCGAGGAGGACCCTATATAAACATTACCATTAATAAAAGAATATTAAGGTGTATCGCTGACTCGGGATCATCGATCAACATCATGAAAGAAAATTATACAGATTCCGAGATAAAAGACGATAACCTTACTGTCCATACCATCAATGGACCTGTCCGTTTAACTAAGAGTATAATGAGGAATGCGAACAAAACATGTCCGTCCGTACAAAAGTTCTACATACATAACTTTTCCGAAAATTATGATATTTTATTAGGAAGAGAATACTTGATGGCAAGTAAAGCCGTCATCGATTACAGAAATGACACTGTAACACTAGGAGCTAGGTCGTACCCAATCATTCAGAGTGGAGAAGCTATTGAAGCCGGCAAGACCGCACAGAAGTGCACTGATCCCTCTACAAAAGAAGAGAAGATCGCACCTAAGTGCCTTGACCCATCTCCAGAGGGAGATCAATACTTCGCTTCCGCTCTAGACAGTGAATTAAGGGAATGTAATCAATTAAGATTGGAACACTTAAACGACGAAGAGAGGGAAGAGTTAAAGAAGGTCTTATATGAGTTTAAGGATGTGCAGTACAGAGAAGGTGACAATTTGACTTTCACAAGTACAATCAAGCACGAGATCAAAACTCTACATGAAGACCCGGTCTACAGACGACCATACAAATATGCCCAGATACATGATCAGGAGGTAAACCAGCAAATCAAAGATATGATCAGGCAGGGAATAATTCGAAAGTCGAATTCTCCTTACTGCTCGCCCATATCTATGATTCCGAAGAAGATAGATGCTTCAGGAAAGAAAAAATATCGAATGGTAGTAGACTATAGAAGTCTAAATGAAATAACAGTTAAGGACAAATTCCCAACTCCACGAATGGATGAAATCCTAGACAAACTAGGTAAATGTCAGTATTTTACGACAATCGATTCAGCAAAAGGTTTCCATCAAATACCCCTGGAACCTAGCTCAATCCCCAAAACTGCGTTCTCCACTAAGCATGGACATTACGAGTTCACTCGTATGCCCTTTGGGCTAACCACTGCCCCAGCTACCTTCCAAAGATGTATGAACAATCTGATAGAAGTTAATCTTCAAAGATTGCTTTGTATACTTAGATGACATCATTATATTTTCCACTTCATTGGAAGAACACTTGTTGTCACTAAGGAGAGTATTTGGAAAGTTGAGAGACGCCAACTTGAAGCTACAAATGGATAAATGTGAATTCATGAAAAAGGAAACTGAATTCCTAGGTCATGTAGTCACTACTGAAGGAATAGTACCAAGTCCAGGCAAAATCTCTGCCATTGTCAAATTTCCAATACCAGAAACGACTAAACAAATAAAGTCATTCTTAGGTCTGTGCGGGTTCTACAGGAAATTCATTCCTAATTTTGCAAACATAGCAAAACCCATGACACTCAAACTAAAGAAAGGAGCTGTCATAGACCCCAAGGAAGAAAAGTACGTCGAGGCATTTGAGAGACTAAAAGTACTCATCACCTCAGACCCTATCCTTGCGTTCCCAGACTTTGACAAAATGTTCACGGTAACAACCGACGCTAGTAACATAGCATTGGGAGCGGTTTTGTCACAAGAACACAAACCGATCTGCTACGCTAGCAGAACCCTAAATGAACATGAAACAAACTATTCAGCCATCGAAAAGTAATTATTAGCGATCGTATGGGCAACCAAGTATTTCCGTTCATACCTGTTCGGTAGAACATTCGAGATACAAAGCGATCATAATCCCTTGATTTGGTTGAACAACCTCAAGGAGCCAAATATGAAATTACAAAGGTGGAAAATAAAACTGAATGAACTACATGAAAATCATGTAGCTGATGCCTTATCAAGGGTAAAGATTAATGAAAATCTCCTTGGAGAAGCTTCCAATAGCGTTGGTGCAACTGTACATAGCGCACAGGAAGACAATCTAAATCACATTGCTATCACGGAAAGACCAATTAACTATTACAATAGGCAAATAATAAATATATAAATAATAATAAAGGAATATCTATGCACCAAAAAGAGCGCATTATATTTCCATAACGAAATAGATTTTCCTCTATTCCAAAAATCCTATTTAGAAGTCATTAATTCTAACAATATAACCAAAGCTATTAAATCAAGCACGAAACTCCTAGATATTCAGAATTACGCTGAATTTAAAGAAACCATATTAAAGAATCATAAAGGCTTACTCCATCCAGGGATAGAGAAAACCGTCAATTGGTTTAGGGGAAAATACTATTACCCGGATTATCAAAAACTAATCCAAAACATCATAAATGAATGTCCTACTTGTAATATTGCCAAAACAGAGCATAGAAATACGAAGTTGGCATTCGAAACTACACCGGAAATACTGAACATCAGAGAGAAATACGTCATAGATTTCTATATGGTTGGTAACCAACAGTTCCTATCATGTATTGACGTATACTCGAAGTTTGCCACTCTTGTAGAAGTAAAAAGTCGTGACTGGTTAGAAGCAAAAAGAGCCATCATGAAAGTTTTTAACGAGATGGGCAAACCAATTGAAATCAAAGCCGATAAAGATTCAGCTTTTATGTGCACAGCATTGCAAGCATGGCTGAATGCGGAAAACGTCAAAATAGAGATCACTTCCAGCAAAAATGGAATATCTGACGTAGAAAGATTTCATAAAACAGTAAATAAAAAATTAAGAATAGATAGATTCACGAAGTTTGAATTAATTCTTTATACTTATAATCATAAAACCAAACATACTACCACAAATAGGACACCAGCTGATATATTCATTTATGCAGGCTCACCTGATTATGACACCCAACTAAATAAAGTGAATAAAATCACTCAATTAAATAAAAACCGCATAGAGTATGAAGTAGATACCCGCTATAAACTATCACCTCTAGTTAAGTCTAAGGTAACAAATCCTTTCAAAAGGACTGGCGAAATTAGACAGGTAGACGAAAAACATTATGAAGAAAAGAATAGGGGTAGGAAAATAACTCATTATAAATCAAAATTCAAGAAAAAGAAGAAATCTAATAGAAGCAGATATAATAATTCCAGAGAAACCGAGGAAGTTAATGGAATCGGCGAACTTCAACACAATTAAAATCCTCATCTTCCTCATAATTACCATCGTAATGGCACAGGGCCAAAACATAGAAATAAATCCTATAAAATCCCAAAACGGATATATGATATTCAAAACTGGATCGATTAACA
Source organism: Drosophila miranda (assembly GCF_003369915.1). Lineage (NCBI taxonomy): Eukaryota > Metazoa > Arthropoda > Insecta > Diptera > Drosophilidae > Drosophila > Drosophila miranda. The sequence goes on from NW_022881603.1 coordinate 46,579,966, forward strand.
TACCTATCAATTACGAATACCATTATCTAACTGTTAATGTAACTAAAACCGAAGAACTATACCAAAATTTATTAATGCAAGCCACTAAATTCCAGGACATAATCCAAATAAAATATCTAGTAGACAAATTGCAAAGAGAAATGAACGGGCTAATAATAACCAAAAGAAATAAAAGAGGCCTAATCAATATAGTAGGAACAGCCTACAAATATCTCTTTGGAACACTAGATCAGGAAGATAAAGTCGATTTGGAACAAAAAATAGAAAATTTAGCCTGCCATAGCATTCAAATGAATGAACTAAATTTGGTAATAGATGCAGTTAATAGCGGAATAAACGTTATAAACAAACTAAATGAAGAAAAAGACAGGAATCAACAAATAGAAATTTTGATATTCAATCTACAACATTTCACAGAATATATCGAAGATATAGAACTAGGTATGAAATTAACTAGGCTCGGTATATTTAATCCAAAATTATTAAAACAAGACTACCTGGAACAAATAAATTCTGAGAAAATACTAAATATAAAAACCTCCACATGGCTAAAATCCGATACCAACGAAATTCTAATAATTTCCAACATTTCCAAAGACATTACAAAAGTACCAATCTATAAAATCGTTCCGTATCCAGACGAATTAAATAACATGTTAACAGATATGACATACGACAAGTACTACATAAAAAATGAAGAAGTATTTGTTAAAGAAACTAGATTGAAAACCAATGACAATTGTATAAAAGGAATTTTAATGCAAATTCCCACTAAATGTCCATATTCCAATACTTTTCAAAACTTTCAAATAAACTTTATTGAACCCAATATACTAATCACATGGAATCTTCCAAAAACAACGCTAAACCAGAATTGTGTAAGCCAAGAAATCATAGCGGAAGGAAATACCATTATAAAAATCTACAACTGTTCAATCCAATTAAATGAATTTACAATATCAAACACAATGTTAGATTTGGCCCAGAATGTTTATGTCAACAACAACATAACTAAAATAAAACCACTGTCGTATGTCCAAACTAATGAAATAATTATGCAATACACCAAATATAGTAACCTATTACAAATAAGTCTACTAATTTCATTTGTCATAATTATATTAGTACTACTAAGTTATGTAGCTGTTAAATTTAAGAAAACTTCTAAAATAGTCACGGTTAAATGTATTAACCCTATAATAGAAGCAGAAGAGGAACCAACCTCAGCCACCGCACTTGACACCCCGTCACTATACCCGAGGGTAATCGCCTAGGGACAGGCTAATAACAAACGTTGGGGGAGTGACATATCCATAATTCCCCACATCCCATACACATTATGTTTATGTACAATTCATCCACCCCATCCACACAAGTAACAGGACCCCACTCAAGAATCAATAACTGTTTCTTCCCATACTCCAAGCAAGGGCCCCCCATAATATAAACAATGGACCACATTGTTTCATCAACATTAGAATCACGCCACTCTCGAGAAATCGATTCTTTAGAATCACGCCACTCATGAGGACCAATCAAAGCTAGACATAAAACCAAGGAGTATCACATTCCTAGCTCCGTCATGTAATGCAACACCGATCGCCAGCAGTGGATGCCTTTCATCAAAGCCGACGCATCCCGAAATATCGATCCAGGCACGTACGCCACCGACACGAAGATGCAGCCGAGGAAAGCAACGCCCGAAGCCAGATTCGGGAGTTCCAAGAGAAGGGCTCATGGAAACTAGCCAGCAGCAGAGAGATCAGTTCCGTTTGAGACAAGCAGACGTAAAGTTAAGTCGGGGAATTCAACCAATCTTGTGACATAAAGAAATTAAGTACTAAAAATAAAATCTTTTTTAAAAACTAAATTTCGAGTTGCGGATATTTAACTGGCGCAGTCGGTAGGATTTCGTTTAAAATTAACTCCTATATTTTGGTAATGGTCAGATTGTGTAATTTTTAATTACTGTGATCACGTAATCCCGGAATCGTTAATAAAATTGTGAAATCCGCCAAAGAACCTATCTGTTACGAGCACATACGATTTGCAAAACTAAAATTAAGTGAACTGAAGTAAGTAAGTGATCCACCAAGAACAGTGAAACACTAAATATAAAATCAAAAAACTTACAAGTGAACCAAAATAAAGTTAAAAACTACTGAAAACAAAACAAAACCCAATCAACACCAACAACATGGCGTTACCACCACTATCATTGAGCGAAATCCACTTGAACCAGGCACTGCTGTCGATCAGACAAATACCTGCCTATGACGGTTCATCTGGACAGCTAAGCTCATTTATCAAACGAATCGAATATGTATGCGGATTTTTGTAGATTTTTGTCAGCTTCTAAGGTTGCTCTGGCATCAGCCAATTTTTTGGTGAGGTAGAAGGCCTGCAAGCGTTTCTCACGCGAAAAAGTTTTTCCGTTTCCTCGTTCCACCATTTCTTAGCAACGTACTTGTTCTTGCTTGGGAATGTGACCGTGTTTTTTAAGATCAGGGATTTCATTTTTCCATTGAGCTCCTCCAGATTTGAGAAATCACTTGCACCCAGAATCCGGGCTATTCTGTTGTGAAGGATCTTCTTGCCTTGGAGGGGGCATTTAGGCCTTGCACTGACAATACAATTGGGAAGTGGTTGCTGTTCGTAATTTTTGTTTTGAGGACTTGCCAGTTAATAGTTCCATTTCGTCGTTTAGGCAGATAAATCCGGCCTCCCGGGTGGAATTCTCAATGCTGCGACCCTTGCGATCACAGATCGGACTTCCCCAGATAGAAGACCTAGCGTTGAAGTCCCCGCCCACTATTGAGGGTATGTCAAGCGAAGCCGCGAATTCGAAAAACTTTTTTGTGCCCGATTTAAACTGTGAAACTGTTGTTGATGGCGGGGCATATATGCTAAAAATATTGAAATTGCTCTTGAGGTTTAATGTTTTTATTCCTAAAATTTCCAAGTCGTTCTCTATTTTTAAAATGCTGAATTGAATGTTTTTCCTGACGTAGATGCCAACCCCGCCGTAGCCGTCCTCTCTGGGCCTGCAGAAAAAGTTATAGTCTAAAATGCTGCAGTCCGCGTTGTTCAGCACCCAAATCTCTGAGAGGATGGCAATATCTATTGCGTTCTTACCTAGGAACATTGAGAGGAGCTGTTTGTTGTTGTTGTATGTCAGACTTTGAATATTTAGCTGAAGAATCTTCATTGTTGGATGTTTTGTGAACCAACTGCCATCCCTTGGGTAATCTGACGCCTATCTAGTTCTGCGTTGGAAGCATTGACAAATTCTCTAATTTCCTTAATAAATTTATTCGCTAAAGAATCCCCTTTAATGATTGTGGAGATAATGTTTTTTATCCCCAATCGGCCGACTAATTATTTCGAATTAAATAAAACTCGGCGCAGCAATAAAATTACGATATGTTCTTTACTGCGTGACATCCAAATTGCAAGTGTGGCTTGCCTGCCCTTTACATTGCCGCTCCGATCGCTAAGCGCAGCTTCGCTCGGCCGACGTCGGTAGGCAGACGCAAAGCGGAGATAGCGAAGAGCGAGCTGGCAGAGAGCGTTTAGCAGGGCAAGCAAGCGCAGAGCTTTAACAAACAAATGAGTGACATAGACATAAGTAACAAACAAAATAAGCGGCTGAGGGCCAAGAATTAGGTGCTATTTGGCAAGCAGCTAATCGGCTGGGTTCTGCTCCGAACATTCACCCCCCGTTGGAAGGCAAAGGCTTTCAACAGATCCATCCTGAAGGGGCAGAACCGCTATTTTTCCAACGGCCCTCTTGAAAAGGCCTTTTTGAGTGCGGATGACGGCTACTCTGATGGTTCCATCTTTTCCTGGTATGACGCTCTCAATGCGGCCAAGCGGCCACCTTAATGGTGGCAGCGTTTCCTCCTTGATCATGACGAGCGCTCCTAGCTTGATGTTTGGAGACGATGACCGCCACTTGCTCCGCTCCTGAAGAATCGAAAGATACGCCGTGCTCCATTTTCTCCAAAACGCCTGCTTCATTTGACACAGCCGCTGCCATCGACTAAGTAGGTTGACCCGGAGATGCGCCACATCTGGCTCGTCGAATGCAGCTTTCGGGGCTCCATTGAGAAAGTGGTTTGGCGTGAGCACATCTAGATCATCGGGACTTTCTGTAATTGCATAAAGCGGACGGGAATTTAACAAAGCAGAGATTTCACAAGCCAAGGTCTGAATTTCATCAAGAGTAAAAATGTAGGTCCCGACGATGCGATGAAAATGATATTTAGCTGCTTTAACAGCCGCCTCCCACAAACCCCCAAAATGAGGTGAGCGAGGGGGGATTAATTTCCAGTCGATTCCACTAGAAACGCAGAGATGTGACACAGCCGACGTATGAGGATCGCTGAGGAACATTTGCCGAAGCTCCAAAAGCTCATTTTTTGCTCCTACAAAATTTGTAGCGTTGTCTGACCAGATGATTCGAGGTTTGGGACGTAGACTTATAAAACGCCTTAATGCTGCCAGAAAGGATTCTGTAGATAGATCCCGAACGACTTCCAAATGAGTTGCTTTGGTGCTAAAGCATACGAAGACAGCGATGTAACATTTGATAGGAGGCCTGCTTCTGACTTCCGACTTGTGATAAAAGGGTCCGCAAAAATCAACGCCCGTTGTGTGGAATGCTGGATTAGTCCTTACGCGATCCGCAGGCAAGTTTCCCATGATATGTTCCCTCAGCACTGGCTTCAAACGAAAGCATCTAACACATTTGCGAATGATTCCCGCAACATATTTGCGTCCACCAATAGGCCAGAATTTTTGCCGAAGCAGTCCGAGCAATCCTTGAGCTCCTGCGTGGAGAAACCTTTCGTGAAAGAAGATAATAATAGAGACAGTGACAGGATGTCCCTTAGGAAGCAGGATCGGGTGCTTCGCGTCGTAGTCCAATTCGGCATTTTGGAGGCGGCCTCCAACACGCAGCAATCCAAAGCTATCCAGAAATGGATTCAGTGAGGCCATCGTGCTTTTTGGGGGTAGGGCCTGTTTGCTGGAGAGGGCCCTTATCTCTTCCGAAAATTGTTGCTGCTGTATTGCCCTTATGAGCAAATGCGTACCATTTTTGATGTCGATTACGGTAAGTTGACCCTTCGACCGCGCTATGCCTTTGTCCTTGAGAATGTAGAATCGATATATGTAAGCAAAGACGCGCTGCATGGATCCGAATGAGTTTTGAAATTTGCAATCGTACGATACATCCCTTTCGTTTGAAACAACCAATGCTGCATGACGACGTTCTGGTACATCGGTCGGCAATTGCAAGCCTGCAGGCCACTCTGAGCTCTCAAGACGCAAGAATGGTGGTCCAGAGATCCAAAGGCTGCTATCCATTAGTTCAGCGGGCGTGGCTCCACGTGATATGATGTCGGCAGGATTCAACTTTGTGGGCACGTGATGCCAAGTCATTCCAGCGGTGAGCTCCTGAATCCGCTGAACTCGATTAGAAACAAATATATTAAAATTCAATGGTGATTCTCGAATCCAGGCAAGGGCTATGGACGAATCCGACCAGCAATGTATTTGGCATGGAGCTGATAATCCCTTAACTATGGTGGACACTAGTTCGGCTAATACGAGGGCAGCGGACAGCTCAAGCTTGGGGATAGTCATACTTTTCAAGGGCGCGACTCTGGATTTAGAGCATAAGAGATGACTTTGCACAATGCCAAGAGCTTCCGAACGCATGTATACACAGGCGCCATATGCTGCTTGGCTCGCATCACAAAACGCGTGCATTTCTAATCTGGCTTGCTGCCGAAGCACGTAACGTGGAAACTTAAAGTTTTTAACCATCGACAACTGCGAAGTCAGCTCAATCCAAGTCGTATGTAGATCCTGGGGCAGGCTTTCGTCCCAATTCAATTTTAGGCTTTCGTTCCATAGCGACTGCATAAATATTTTAGCTTTTGTGATGATGGGAGAGATGAGCCCTAGAGGATTGTAGAACCTAGCTAGTGTAGACAGGACCGAACGCTTCGATATTGGACCTGCAGCGGTTCCGACGTGAGCGAAGCTAAACAGAAGATTGTCCGTGGTGGCATCCCAAACTAGACCAAGCGCCTTGGTTACTTCAGTCCCGTCATGAAAGGTAAGGAACTTTTCGCGATCCGCCTCCGATACGCCTTCCAAAGCAGCGGGTTCATTGGAACACCATTTACGTATGGGAAAACATCCTTTCGAAAGTAGCTCCTTTACCTGCTGACGAATCTTGATGACAGAATCAATGCTGTCCCCTCCAGATATGAGATCATCGACATAGAAATCTCTTCGAACAACATCAGCGCCAAGCGGAAAACGCAACTCTTCATCATTTGCCAATTGATGCATAGCACGAATTGCTAAGAAAGCGGCAGGTTTGGTTCCGTAAGTAACAGGTTCCAACTTGAACACCTGAATCTCCTCCTTCAGGTCATTGCGCCATAGGATGCACTGCACGTGCGTATCGGGATGGGAAACGCGTACACAGCGGTACATTTTGCAGATATCGCCACACAAGGCGACTTTAAAAAAGCGAAAACGAAGCAGAGTTATCAGAATTTTAGGTTGGATGGTGGGTCCAGCCATAAGCGCATCATTCAGTGATACTCCAGACGCTGTTTTGGCAGATCCATCGAACACTACGCGTAATTTGGTGGTTGTACTATCCTGCTTGTGGACGCAATGGTGAGGCAAGAAGTACTGCGGGAGGTCTGACTGCCGCGAAGCTGGCGACATGTGTCCTAAATCACGATACTCCTGAAGAAACTCCATATATTTTGCCTTAAGCTGTGCATTTTTTGCTAGCTTCCTCTCCAAATTGAGAAATCTACGTAGCGCCTGCTGATACGATTCTCCTAATTCCTCTAGACTGAATTTGGTTGGCAAACGCACGGAGTAAGCTCCGGACTCTAGGCGAATGCAGTTTGTGACGAAATGCTGTTCGCAATGAACATCTTCCTCCGAAATTGATGAGGGCGAATAATCTCCATCGACTTCCCAAAACCGCCTTACAATATCGCACAAATTAGTCTCGCAAGCGGAGATGACAGGGGGATCTTCAACGGCTGCTAGCGCCGCACGGGCTTTCTCAGAGTTTTTAATACTTCCTGACACTATCCAGCCAAGTTTCGTCTTCTGCAATGTTGGCAATTGGTCTGACAGTCGAATCTGTCCAACGCACATTAATTCGAAAAACAAACCAGCACCTATCAACAGATCGACACGCTGGGGCTTGGCGAAATTAGGATCAGCCAGTTTTAGATTATTTGGCATTGGCCAATCCTTTGCGTCTAGGCCGAAGTTAGGCTGCATTCCTGTGATTGAGGCAGTGATAATTGCAGAGAGGAAACCGCGATAGCTTTCGTCTTAAGATTGCAGGACGATGTCCACAGCCTTGCTGGATGGTAGAATTGACTCTCCAATACCGGCGATTTTAACGTGAGACGGGTGAGGATCTAACTGCAGCTGATTGGCGAGTCTCGATGTTATAAAGTTAACCTGAGAAGCGGAATCTAAAATGGCACGACATGGAATAAGCGATCCAAAACGGCCCCTAACATATACGATTGCAGTAGCTAGCAGCACGTTTTGGCTAGGCAGAGATTTTTGACTCGAGGGGGGAGGGCTAATATATTTGCTTGCTACTAGGGCACTTGCAGGATCATGCTGGGTCGATTCCGTGCTCGGCGACGGCAACTCAGCTTCAGCGCCCGACTGCATGTGGAGCAGTGTGTGATGCG